>NC_056677.1:24758750-25410000 GCF_018350195.1 Panthera tigris
TCACTATGCATATGCCTCAAATATTTTGATAAAGACAATTAAAAAATAAAGCATGATACATGTCTAAGTCTCCCAGCTGATCCTTTCCAGGAGAAGAATGTGCATTTATTAACCATGTTTGGACCCACAGCACTTAGTATAGGTTCTGTCACGTAGTAAGCACTAAACTTTCTTTTAATTAATGAAGCTATCAGAGGTCACCCAGGAATATACTTCCAGAGGATAGATGAAGTTTTTTACATTTTCGTCCATGCACATTCTACATTCTTCCTTATGCAGGTATGTAAAATTAATTGGCAAGAATTGCCACTGTCTTTTTCTCCTACTTGTTTTCACTTCTATACTTTATTATTTTGTTTTTCCATCTATATTCTTTCTACTTACTTGAGACTTTTAAAAATCAGAGACCATATAAAATATGATACCTTTTCCATGGATTGATACATTTCACAACGAACCATTCCTCTTGTTGTGTTCCTGGTCATTTAAGTGCCTAATTGTCTACCTTTTTTCATATAAAAATATTGGTATCTCTTTGAAAACCTTCTATTTTTAGTTGCATAGAAACACCAAAGCTGTTCTTTGTCCTTTATTTTGTGGAGTTTAAGATAGAAGAAAGCGACACCTGGTTACATTCAAGGCATCTTGTCAATTCATTGACAATTGTCTTTGAACAAAGTGTTCCGCATCTTCTTTTCTTATTTATGATGAATTGGTTTATATGTAAAGGCATGTTCATAACTTTACATCTAGTTAAGGATACTATGTCTCCAGCTCATTGGTATACCTTTCCAGAGACTCTGTCATTTTTTGTCCAAACTGGAAGCTTCCTGTTGAGTTTGAACTTACACCCATTAGAGGCAAAGTACTTAGCAGCCACTCCACTTTCAGTGTCGACAGATAATGTAATTGGTGCTTTTTTTTTTTTTTACATCTATGTTTATCTTGTAAATGTACTTTTACTAATACTTCATTAGTGGTTTGAGAATACATTGTTCTGAAGGGTCAGACGTTGCTATCTCATTAAATGAACAGTCTGAAAAAGAGATAATTATTTTATGTTTTAACTATCTACACTGACTTATTTGAAGACTAACATAGTTATTACCATTTGTTATATATTTGAAGAGTAACGTAGTTACCATTTGTTATACCTTGGTACTAGTAAGCTTGCAAACAATTTTTCTCATTCTCACAATGATCTGGCAAATAGGTGGTCTATTATCAGTTGAAAATTCACGACTCATAGAATTTATGTGACTTCCCTTTGTCACATTGGGGCTGGAATCTGTACCAACTTCACAGAGCTTGAGAATTTACGCTCTTTCCCATATAGCAATGGTTTTCATTATTTTTCTCCTGCCATATTTCCACATGGGCAACACACTGCCATTATTTTACACACCATTTCTCCAGAAAAAGAGGAAGGTAATGCATATAATCAAAATTCAGTGTCTTTTACACTTCCAAATCCTACCAGTCTCAATAGCCACGATCCTCATAAGAATTACTATATTACATAGCAGTGGTTGAATGCTGGCTCCAAAATAGAGTCTCTAATAGTCAGATTTAATTCTCCTGGGTACTACAATGTTGGTTTTTTTACAAGCTACCTCAGTTATGTAATGTGTAGCCAGGATTGAGAATGACTGCTATGTATACCATCTTCTCAAGGCTTCTTTTCCATTGTACTCTATGAAATGAAAAAGACAAATAAATAAATGAAAGTTGGTTTGTATTGTTTACTGTCAATGAAAGAGATCAGGTCACCTAACCAGTTCTTAAAGTAGTGCCATAATCACCCTGGCACTTTATATTTGAAATATATATCCTTAATATAGCCTTTTACTTCCCGTCTTTGCCCTGACTCTTTTCAGCTTGTTTAATTTATTAACTCTTCGACCTTGGGCAGTTTTCTTTTAGAGGCTATTTCCTTTTTTTTTGTAAGTTATAAATTAAATTAATTTTTTAGCTGGATAATACTATTAGTTATTTTTTGAATAAAAGACTTTTTACTGAAATGTGGGAAGGGTGACTGTTAATGCATATGGGGTTCCTTGGAGAGAGATGGAATGTTTTCAAATTACTTTGTGGTGATGGTTGTACAATCCTATGAATATACTAAGAAGCATTCAATTATACACTTGAAATGAATGATTGATATGTTATATGAATGACATCTCAATGATACTACTTTAAAAATGTTTATATAATCAAGATTTTGAACAAGCACCATTTGGGACACACTCAAATGCCATTCTTTAAGGTTTACTTAGTGGGTGTGATCTTTTCTCTGATCACATTTAATTCATAGGGACCCCTACGGCCACTTTAACTCATGAGTATTAACTCATTAATTAGAATGTCTAGTCCGCAGTAGCATACAAAACTCTGAACTTGATTTAGCATTATATTGCCTCCCTTCCCCAATCTTAGGCTTTTCCAGGAAGGAAGATTAAGCAAAAAAAAAATGTAGGCATGACAGGCATCTTTACTTTTCTTCCTTGGCCTTCTCCTCTCCTGCACACAGCTTTCCAGCCCATTCTGACTATTTCAGGGTCAGAGTAGGAGAGGGGCAGTAAAGGGTGTTATTAGAAAGACCTTGCTGGGCCTAATGGTCATTTAAACATGTGTTCCCCTCTTTTCTCTCCTCTCTTTCTTTCCCTCTCCTCTTCTCTCTCTTTTACCCTCTCATCCTCCCTCTCTCCCTCCTCCCCACCCCACCATCTTTTACAGTTTCCTTAATCCAGGTGGATTCTTCCCTATTCTTGTGAGGAAGACTGACTCTTTCCTTCTCTCCTAAATTTCTAGGCTTCACCTCCAGGTTCCTGCTGCTGAGGTTCCTCTACTCCTTTACATGGCCATTGGAAAGAACCTAAGTCATTCCCACGTTAACCGTTTTCTGTGTGTTCCACCCTTCAGAAGACCATATTATTTATTGTCCACACTGAGACACTATTGTGAGTGAAAGGGAACACTATTAATAATTGCAGTGCAACAGTGGGCTTAAAATGAGACTGTTCTGGGCTGATAAATCTTACAGAGACCAGTGCATAGAAAAACACTCCCACATCCTTCACCCCCAAAGTTTTAGAACACAGTCTCATCTGTTCCCCCCCTCCCCTCACCCGGCAGCTGCTTTGCCCCTGTCAGGTGTGAGGTGAACTCCATTATTTTATTTCTCCCAACTTCAAAGATCCCATTCCATAGATTCTTGGATGGGTCTCGATGGGTCATAACCCCCAATCCTTCCCCAGGGAGGCAGACAACAGCTATTTCCAAAGAAGTATCTGCACAAAATCTTACCTCTGTGCCTTTGTAAACCATTTATAATGTGAAAGTCAGCAGAATTCCAGAGTAAGGAGCAGATGCTTCCCCATTTCCTTTGAAAATCTCTACTTAGTGATTTGTAACTCACATTAGTATTTCACATCTGTTGTAACTCGGTGTCTAGTTCCAACTTCAATTTTAACATCTTGTTTCATATATATTCTTTTTTTGTCCACAAATATACGAGTTATTTTTGAAATGTTATATCAAAAGAAGTTATTTGGTGGTAAAGTGTGGCACAGGCTTTGACACCAGAAAACCAAGGTCATTAGATAAATGACTTTAGGAAAGTGACTTGACTTCCTGAAGCCTTAGCTTTGTCCTCCATAAAATGAGGATAATAATAGTTCCTACTTCATAGCGCTCTTACCATAATCTTAAGAGATTACATATGTGAAGAAATTAACACAAGACTTATGGTCTGGTGTGCAATAAGTTAACTGGTATTATTACTAAGTTGTTATTAAGATCTTTACTAAACAATTAGTAGAATAAAAAAAGAAAAACATTACACCAAACAGTATAACATGCCATAAGTTATTTTTCAGGATACCATTCTAAGGTCTTTACAAGCAGGAAATGCAGTTGAGAATCCCTCAGTCCACAAAATCACAAGAATATCTGCATAGATCCAAAGGATAAACCTGGCTTATAAGGGCACTCAATTAATATTGAATGAATGAAACTATATAACTCTTCACTTTAGCTATTAGATAACTTCCCAGAGTAAACCGTGATATTGCTCTCTTCATTTCCTAAGGCTGGTGTAACAAATAACTACAAGCTTGGTGCCTTTAAAACACAGAAATTTATTCTATCGTAGACCTGGAAATTCTGAGTCTGAAATCTGCCAATTCCAGAGCTTGTCAGAGGACATAATCCAAACAGACTGCTTGATTTTATGTCTAATTTTAAACCGATAGACTAAACTTGAGGTCTAGTTGGCTCCCTTCACTTTTTACAGAACAAAGGACAAGGACGTTATGACAGCTATTTTTCTCCTTTATTTTTACCCTATGAAAGTGTATTTAAATTATAGATGTTGAGTTTATTAGAAAAGTGTCAATGGTGATTTAGCTTTTAAAAAATGTCAGTTAATAAGAAGGCTATATAATTTTTAAAGTATCCTTGATTCTGTTGGGTTTAAAGGTACACGTGTGTAAATAATCCCGTTAAAAATGGGCAGAAGACATGAACAGATATTTCTCCAAAGAAGACATCCAGATGGCCAATAGACATATGAAAGGATGCTCAGCGTCACTTAGCATCAGGGACCTGCAAATCCAAATCGCAATGAGCTATCCCCTCGAACATGTCAGAAAGGCTAAAATCAACAACACGAGAAACAGCAGGGGTTGGTGAGGATGTGGAGAAGAAGGAACATCATACACTCTCGGTGGGAATGCAAACTGGTGCAGCCACTGTGGAAAACAGTATGGAGGTTCTTCAAAAAGTTAAAAATAGAACTACCTTACAATCCAGCCATCACACTACCGGATATTTACTCAGAGAATATAAGAACATTAATTGAAAGAGATGTATACACTCCTATATATATAGCAACATTATTTACCATAGCCAAGATATGGAAGCAACCTAAGTGCCCATTGATTGGTGAATGGATAAAGAAGATGTGGTATATATATATACAATGGAATATTATTTGGCCATAAAAAAGAATGAAATATGGCTATTTACACTGACATGAATGGAAGATAAATAAGTCAGAGAAAAACAAATACCATATGATTTCACTCATATGTAGAATTTAGGAAACAAACATGCAAAGGAAAATAAGAGAGAGAGAGAGACAAAGCAAGAAACAGACTTTTATAGAGTATAATCTGATGGTTACCAGAGGAGATGGCAGTAGGGGGAAGGGAGTGGTGAGGGGGGGATGGGTTAAATAGGTGATGGGGATTAAGGAGTGCACTTAATGATGACAACTGTTGTGTGGATGATGCATGGAACTGTTGAATTAATATACTGCACACCGGAAACTAATATAATGCTGTATGTTAACTAACTGGAATTAAAATAAAAAAATTTTAAAAAGATACACGTGTATGTAAATGGTTCCAAAAGTATATGAAAGCTACAGACTTTTTGCCTGTTGATGAAAACATATTTGAATTATATCTGTTACTGTTTGTGTGGGTTTTTTAATAAACCTGACCTCCATAGCCAATTACCTGTATTAAAAATTTATATACCAGGACGGTCACCTGGGTGGCTTAGTCAGTTAACCATCCCAGTTTGGCTCAGGTCATGATCTCGCAGTTCATGGGTTGGATCTCACAGTTTATGGGTTCAAGCTCTGAGCCCCGTGTAGCGCTCTGTGGTGACAGCCCAGAGCCTGGAGTCTGCTTCAAATTCTCTGTCTCCCTCTCTCTCCCCTTCCCCCACTCATGCTTGCTCTCTGTCTCTCCCTCTCAAAAATAAATAATCATTAAACAAATTATTTTTTAATTTATATACTGGGTGCTTGCACGGCTCAGTCAGTTGAACATCCAACTTTGGCTCAGGTCATGATCTCATAGTTTGTGGTTCAAGCCCCGCGTGGAGCTCGCTTCTGTCAGTGTAGAGCCTGCCATCAAATCCTTTGTCTCCCGCTCTCTCTGACCCTCCCTCACTTGCGCTCTCTTTCTCAAAAATAAACATTTAAAAAAATTTTATATACCTAAATCATTCTGCTTTCTGGCTTTATTTGTGAATAATCTTTGTTTTTTTTTTTTAAGATATGCACAAGAATATCGGTAGTTCAAAATGTAAAATGCTAAGTCCAAGCATATAGTTTTATTATAAAATGGTTTGGGAAATTTTACTGAATCGCGTTAAAACACTAATGAGAAGTTTTGTGTAGGTTTAAAAATATATATGTGTGTAAATAATTATATACATATTTAATGTTTCTATCAGAATATAGACTAGTATATTTTTTGAAGTTTAAAATTCACTTAAATCTTATCAATCGTAAATGTTAAGCTGACTGTAGATTATTTTACCTAATGCATTGTCAACGAAATAAAAAGAGCATGTATTTATAAAATGACTTATTTACACAGGAGAAATGATTAGTATTCTCAGCTTTAAATGAAAATCAGTGGCAGTAAGGCAATATAGTACTGGCTTGAAGAAATGACTTGCAGTTCACGACCCTTGAATTTATGCTCATTACATGTGTAACCTTGGACAAGTACCTTAACCTCAGTTATCCTCAGTGTCCTCATCTGAAACATGGGAGCTATGAGAATAATATGTGTGTTATAGGATTTTTTTCAGAATTAAATAAGATGCTGCACACATAGGGCTTAAAATGGTGCCTGATAAAATAATTTATAGATATTAATTATTGTAACTATTATACCTCATACTAGAATTAGTTTTTTAAACATTTATTGATATGCCACTTTCTCTGGGTTGAGGTTCTTAAGGACAGAGAGACCACATCTTAATATCTTAATAATTTTAGTTGAGCTTCACTGGTTAACATGATTTTTGTCCTTAAAGGCTTGAGTAAATAACTCAGCGAGTGAATGAATAAATTGTTCGTTGAGTTAACTATAAAGTACATGAGTGTGTGAGAGGCATAGGAGTGTAACTTCTTTGGGAGATGTTTAGTTCTAGTATTGTATGGGATATTTATATATATATATAGGATATTAATATATACATATAATTTATAATATATAACTTATAGCATATAATTTATATATATATATATAAATATCCCATACAATACTAGAGGTAAACATCTCTCTCTATATATATATATAATTATATAATGCATTTGGGTCATATATGTATATATATACGGCATTTGGCTCATATATGTATAAGAGAGAGAGAAAGCAAAAAACAGACTTTATTATATATATACATATATGGTCATATATGTATATATATAATGGGTCATATATATATATATAATGGGTCATATATATATATATATATATAAAATGGGTCATATATATATATATATACACACAATGGGTCATATATATATATATACACACAATGGGTCATATATGTATATATATAATGCATTTGGCTCACATATGTATATATATACACACACACACACAATGGGTCATACATGTATATATATAATGCACTTGGCTCATATATGTGTAAGAGAGAGAGAAAGCAAGAAACACACTTTATTTTATATATATATATATGCCAAATGCATTTAAACACAGAATGCTATATTTAACCATTAGTCTGAAAGTGTTAAACTATGAGTTTTGATCTTTACATTTCCGGGAACTTTCTGTAGATATTGTTAAAAGTTTGTTTGGCAAGGTTGTTAAATATTTGCTTTTAATTTTAGACAATATGCTTACAAGAAAATCTTGTGTTGTTATTTAAAATACTGCTGTTTCACACACATTTTCTGTATTATAACTCTTTGAGGAACTAGTGACAGAAATATAACTTAAAATAGTCCAAAACAAATATATTGACTTAGTAACTGAACACTTCCAGTGGTCAGACAGTCACTGTCACTGCAGATACAGCTGAATGCAGGTCAGTTCATGTTACCAGTACTTGGTCTCTCTTCCTCTCCTGTTCCTCTTCCTGTCCCTGTCTCTGTCCCTTTCTCCATTTTCTCCATCTCTTAACTGTTCTGTCTCCTGTGTGCCAGTGTTAGCTATATTCTCAGTCAGCCTGTATCCTTCTGGTGACTAAAAGGGCCCCTAATAGCCTCAGGCTTATATGATCCCTTGTGCCCTCCCTCCCCTCCCCCATTTCAGAAAGCTATAGGTTTTTGTTTGTTCTGACTTTGATGATATGCTTCGATTATATGCCAATGCTTGAACTAACCCTAGTGGCCAAGGAGATGTAATACTCTGATGGATCAGTTTTGGGTCAAAAGTCTGCCCCAAAGCCAGGGATAGGATCAAACAACTGAGCCATATGGACTGAGAACCATGGTCTGTTCACCTAAGCACATACTGGACAAATGCAAACATAGACACATACATACACACACACAGTTAAATATCGCATCTCACTATGGTAATAACCCTGTGAGAAAGACTGGACAAGTCTTTTATAAGAGAGGAAGCTTGGCATAATGGAAAGATACAGTAAGCAGATCATTTTGACTCCTTTCCCTTTTGGCTATGTGCTGTTAGCCAAGTTACATAATTTTTCTGAGTTTCTATTCCCTCACTGTTAACTGGGGATAATATGCAAGATTAAATGATATGCAAGACTAAATGATAGTCAAGAAGAATCTAATCTTGTATTTAGCACATATATATATATATATGTGTGTGTACGTATATATATATATATATATATACATATATGTATGTATGTATACACAAATACACATATATATACATACATATATATGTATATATATATATATATATATATATATACACACAGACACGTACATACTTACATACATACCTATATATTTGGTGTATCATAACTTACCCTTTTTAAAATTTGAAGATAGGTGACACACGGTGATAAATTAATTTCAGGTGTACAACGGTGATCCAATAATATCTTTCACCATAGAGCACTATTACATTACAAGTTACCTTTTGACCAAAGGACCTTAGGGATCAGAAAAGGGAATTCACAAGTGCATAAGGGGTGCAAAATATGGAAAATACTATATATACCCTTTTTATAAAAATGAACTTATTTTATAGCTGTTTTAGATATTCAGAATTATTATGAAAGTTAGTTCAGAGACTTCCTGCATACCTCACACCCAGTCTCTCCTATTATTAACTATTTATATATATTTTAGTTTTTTTTAACATTTATTTATTATTGAGAGAGAGACAGAGTGTGAGCAGGGGAGGGGCAGGGAGAGGGGGAGATGCAGAATCCGAAGCAGGATCCAGACTCTGAGCTGTCAGCATAGAGCCCGATGCGGGGCTCAAACTCACAAACTGCAAGATCATGACCTGAGCTGAAGTCAGACGCTTAACTGACTGAGCCACCCAGGTACCCCATTAGCTATTTATATTGCTGTGGTAAATTTATCACAGTAAGTCAACACTGATATTATTATTATTACCAAAGTCAATACTTACTTTAGATTTCTTCAGTTTTTCCCTAATGTCCTTTTACTGTTCATAGATCCCATCCAAGATACCGCATCATTACTTTTAATCATCATGTCTCGGGTTCTTTTTGGTTGTGACAGCTTATTATAGTTTCCTTGGTTTTGATAATGACTTTGACATTTTTTGAGTGATACTGATCAGGTATTTTGCAAAATGTGTTCAATTGGAATTTGTTAATGTTTTTCTCATCAGGTGTTTCTGGGCCCACTATAGAGTCAGGAACTTTTCCATCACTTCCCACACTGTAGTAGTTTTGCCCATTGTCTATCACTTGGTAGGTGCTAAATAGATAATTGCCAACTGAAAATATGGATGCAGTGGCAGAAACGATTCGTTGCCTACCTGATATTTTTTTTCCCTTCTTGCCAACAAAAGCCTACTTAAAAAAAATATATATATATATGTATGGGGCACCTGGGTGGCTTATTTGGTTGAGCATCTCAGGTCAAGCCCCACATCAGGCTCTCTGCTGTCAGTGGGGAGTCCACTTCAGATCCTCTGTCTCCCTCTCTCTCTGCCCCTCCCTTGCTCATGCACACATAAGTGCTCTCTCTCAAAAATAAACGTTTAAAAAAATAAAAATATATATGCATATATGTGTGTGCGTGTGTGTGCGTGTGTGTGTGTGTGTGTATAATTTGAGGTGACCTTCTTAAATTCATGGAAAATAAAATTAACTGTTTTAAAGTGAACAATTGAGTGTCATTTAGCACATTCACAATGTCGTACAACCACCGCCTCTGTCTAGTTCTAAAATATTTTCAAACATTTCCAAAAGAAAATGTTCCCATGTCCCCTCTCCCCAGCTCCTGACAACTACCAGTCTGGGTTCTCTCTCTATAGTGAGAATTTATGGCATATACCTACTTTTATTCAGGATAGCAGTGTGTCCAGATTAAAAGAAAACTATGTTCTCCTCTCTTTCTTGTTTTTAGGTGTGATTATGTGGCACTCATCTGGCCAGTGAAGTCTAGGAATTCCTGGATAGGGTTTCCAGGCAATTTCCCTACAGGGATCCAGTGCACCTGACACCATTTTGGCCATTTGCCTTTTCCCTTCTTCCTTCCCGAAACAGAGCCACTACAGTGAGAGCTCTAGATATAAGGAACATAACGCAAAGATAGTAGAATAGAAAGCTGAAGGGAGCTCGTGTCTTTGAGGACTCCAGGCAGCTGCTGTACTAGGTCTGTAATCTGTACACATGAAAAATAAATGAGCATCTAATGCACTTAAAATATTGGATATTACAGTATATATCTTACTGTGCATTAGAGATCCAGTTAATTTTAGAGACATTTCCTGACTGATGGGTTTATAGTAATTCTGAATTTAACTTAGCTGAGAAAATTGTAAAGTGTCTGCTTACATAATTGTTTTCACCTTTGTCATCCTTAACTTAAGACTGTTTCTGTGCACTTAGTATGGCAGATAGAAAAAGGCTAGAAAGTTATGTCTGAAAATGGAGGTTGCTACCTTCCAGAGTGAGTTAGGTATCAGTACTCTCAGAGAGGCTTTATTTTTACATATGTAGTCCCCCACTTTCAGGAAATAGATTCCAAATGTCAATGTCACCTCTGTAGGCCTGACAGAGCAAGGCTCTTTATGTGTGCTAACATCCGCTTAGGAGAGGATGAAGGCTATTATTATTTGTGGAGTATATAATCTGTTGATGTTTTATTTAAAATATATGATGAACGAGTACAGAGATAGAAAGCTACCTAGCATGCTTGTTTAATATATAAAAAGGATAGAATGTGGAGGAGACAAACTAGGATATATGCTTGAGTATCATTCAGTAGGCGACTGAATGTTGGAACCGTGAAGAGAGCTTAGAAGAATGATGACTGAAGGTGAAGGCAAAGATGGAACAGTGGAAGCCGAAGGCCAGAGAAAATCCAGTGGTAGTTTTGAGAAGACAAGTCGAGTGGGGGCGAAGGGGGAGAGGTTATTTTGACAGGAGGAACATTTTCAATTCCATGAAGAAGATAAGGGATTGGAACATGGTGTACGCTGATACTGAAATTAAAATTGTGAGCTTTGGTTGGGGATCCCGGGTGGCTCAGTTGGTTGCGTGTCCGAATTCGGCTCAGGTCATGATCTTGCGTTCATGGGTTCGAGCCCCGCATCAGGCTCTGTGGTGACAGCTTGGGGCCTGGAGCCTCCTTCAGATTCTGGGTCTCACTCTCTCTCTCTGCCCCTCCCCCACTCATGCTCTGTCTCTCTCTGTCTCTCAAAAATAAATAAATGTTAACAAAATTTTTTTAAAAAAGAGTATTGTGAGAACATCGAGAACCATGTTAGGGGTGAAAAGAAGTCCCCAAAATTATAAAAGGATATGGAAAAATGTGTACTGATGCACTTTAATTGCCATGATTTTTATTTTTCCATGGTTGCTTTAGGATAAACTTTCTGACACAGGGAAGTGATAGGGGCTTAACCCTGAGGACCAAAATAAATCCTTCTTTCAGATGCATTTATGGGGAACAAATAAACAAGTGTATATGTGAACAGAAAGTAATAGTGTTACATTTTCCCCATTTTTAATTCCATGCAGCAGTAAGAACACAGAATAAAATGAAGATAGGTGTGATTAGAAGAGAAAGGTCAAGAGTGTAAGTTTCTTTGAGGATGTATCATCCAACAAATACACTTGCATCTGGCCATTAGTGATGCACTTGGGAAGCTTTGCCTCCACCTTCCTTAGTCACAACAAAGGATGGACATGAGCAGAAGGAGCTATATTTAAAAAAAAGAATCCAGCTTACATCACAACATGAAGAGTAATTTAGTCTATTTTCTAATTATCAGTTTTTAAAATGTAAGCATGACTTAGAACGTAGGCTAGTATCACCTGAATTGTCCGATTATGCTAACATGCAGCTTAAAATAATGATAGTAATAATATATTTGTAAGTTCAAGTAAACATCATTAAAAGAAGCACAAAGTAAGTGGACTATGCAGTGTCAAAGAAGCAGGATAACGGGCACCGTAACCGGGTCACAGGTCCTAATGTTAACAGAGAATGAAGGTTCTTTTATTTTTTTTTCTGGAATAGAATTTCAAGCAGATTAATACTGAAAAAGGTCCTTTAGCTCAGCATCATTACTTCTGGAGGTCTTTCTTATCAGTGCCTGATGGAGATGGCAGTTCCTAAACTGTCTGCTAACAAGTGTTAATTACTTAGATAATCAAAACAATATACTTGTTGATTTCTCCCCTGCATTTATCATTTAAAATGAAAACAGCTTTAACATTTTCTGGATGTTGAAAGAAAAAACAAACTCATTGGAAAAATACTGAAAATGAATGCCCATATTATTAATAATGATTTTCTCTCATGGTGGTATCTCAGGTGATTTTTGCTTTCTTCTGTTTATTCTCCATATTTTTTTCCAATGAGTCTATCAGGGAGAAGGTGAGCTACCATAAGGGGAGACCAAATGGCTCATGAGTAAATAGGGTTGGGGAACCGAAGGGGAACAAGTCAAATGGTTCTCTGGTTTTTGTTCTAGCCCATGCATCCCCCTTTTCTTGGGGTTAAGATGAATATTTTCCTTTGCTCCCAAAGAACCCATCTAAAACTGGGGTTACATGCTACACTTATGCTTAGTGTTACTCCATAGAACCAAGAACATAGTAGAAACTCAAGAAATAAAATACCTCATTGATTTTAGTAAATGCCTAATTTTATGAAAATATGAAATAGCATTATCTGGTAAAGATATGGTAAAGTGCATTCTGTGGTGAATTGCAAGTGAGGGAAACACTCCCTCAAGTACTAGCCAGCCTTAGGATAGTCTGTGAGAAAAGATTGGTTTGTATTGTTTTACATCCGAACAGCCATATATGTATGTGCATCTGTGTATGAATAATATTCATTTAATTAAGGACCACACTTTCCCAACAGACATCAGTGAAAACCTTTCTTTAATTAAGCTTTCATTCTTGCCTCATGTTAGACACACACACACACACACACACACACACACACACACGTAGAAGAATAAGGGGGAAAATTCTGCATTAGGGATACTTTAAAAGTAGGTTAATGCAAATGAACAAGATGCCAAGTACAGTATTAAAATTGACATTTTATTAGCACACTTTGCATGAAGATATTTTCAAAGCTTTGCCATGCATATGAAAATATTCCATTTTTATCCTCATGTTTCCATTATTCAGCAACATGCATTGCTTTCTGTTGTTCCCCAATGCACGTTGTAATTCTGCTAAAAAAGTTTCACTGGTCTGGGATTTCACTTAATCTTTTGCGGTTGACCTGATCATTTCATTTCAACCAGAAAAGTAATTCAGTGGAAATGAGTAAGAATAAATAGAAATATAGACTATATATCTTTGAAATTTAAAAAAGTCATAAAATTAATTATTTATTTTAGGAGCTTTTTTGCCATACTCAAGTCCATATTTTCATCTATGAAATTAAATTTTATATATAAACATGAAATATATTTATGTTCACAGAAAAGGGAAATTTAAAAAGCATCGTTCATCTATTTACTCATCCAGCTACTTAGTTTACATAGACATTTGCCTTGATTCATTTTCCTTTTTTTTACAATATTTATAATTTTCACATATTTAAAATTAGACAAAACAAATACCTATTCTTGTTATAAAAAATGTTTTTTAAATAAAATACACATGGGACACCTTAGTTTTTCTTGGTCAGTATTCATCTCTACTGTCTAACTTCTCCAGGGGTAACCATATTTTAAGCCCAGAGTACAAGAGGTCACATATTTTCTACTGAAATTATATGAATGGTTTTGCAGATTGTTCTTATACATCTTGGAGGTTTCCCCATGTCAGGCTTAACTCATTCTTTTTAACCGAAGAAGAATGTTTCACAGTTATGTGACACAGAAACTTTATTAAATAATTTCCCTATAGGTAGATAGTTAGGATTGTCCAAATGTTACACCATCACAAACAATGCTTCAGTTATAATCCATGATAATGCCTCATTGTACACATCAGCATTTGTCTGGGATAGACACTAAGAAGCCAAACTGATAGTCATAGGGTACAGGCATCATTAATTTTAATAGATACTGTGAAATTGCCCTCCAAATGTCAGTACCAATTTTCTTTCCCACTGGCAGAGTATAAGAACTCATAGGCCCCCTATCTTTTAGAAGCAATGTAAAGAGAAAACGCTATCCATGTGTTATTTTAATATGCATTTTCTCTGATTTGTAGTGAATTTAGGTTTCCATGTACTGACTGGTTATCTTGTCTTTCTCCATTTTGAGATGCCTGTTGCCTTTGGCTATTTTTTTAAGTTTATTTATTTATTTTGAGTGAGAGAGAGACAGACAGAGAGACAGAGAATGAATGCACAAGCAGGGGAGGGGCAGAGAGACAGGGAGAGAGGATCCCAAGCAGGCTCCCCGCTACCAGCACAGAGCCCAACATGGGGCTCCAACTCACAAACCCTGAGAAAATGACCTGAGCTGAAATCAAGAGTTGGACACTTAACCACCTGAGCCATCCAGGTGCCCCACCTTTGGCCATTTTTATATTGTTTTATTTTCTCATTGATTTGTAGATAATATTTTATAAGTTCTTTTTAATCCTTTTAAAGATTTTATACATGGCAGATATTTGCAATGAGTAATAGTAATTGCAGAGTGTATTATCTTTTATTTTGCTTAAGTTGCTAAAACTTTTTAATTTTATAAGTTTAATGTATGAATCTGGTCTTACATGTTTTCCCCCCTTGTCATATGGTGTTTAAGAAGGCCTTCTAGACTTCCTTATCCCAGTGTCAGAATCTGAAGTCAGGTCATTTATAGCTTTTTAGAGAAGCATTTTGATGTGTCATCTATCTAGGATTTATTTCATGAATGGTGTATGATAGAAATTGGTATAAAAATGAACATGTATGTGTGTATACATGCATAATATATGACAGTTTCCTTGAATTGTCACATACAAATCAAAGTCAAACAACAGTGGAATATTATTAACTCAGTTACTTGGACAATTAGCAAGAGTTTTATATTACTTTTCCCTGTGCTTTTTAATATTTCCTCTAAAATCACAATGCTACTTTCTAGCTATATTTGGGCTATCACCAAAATATATCCTTCTTGTTTATTAAGGCCAGTTCAGTTCTTTGGTTTGAACTTCAAGAGAAGGATCGACCTAGAGGGTATTATGTTAGATACAGTAAGTCAGATGGAGGAAGACAAATACCATACAATTTCTCTCATATGTGGAAAAAAAAAAAAACAAAAGAATAAACAAAAAAACAGAATCAGACCTATGAATACAGAGAATGAATGGGTGAAGGGGAGGGGGACCACAGGCCTCCAGCTCTGGAATATGGAATATGTCATGGGAATAAAAGGTACAGCACAGGGAATAATCAGTGGTCCTGTGATAGCATATGGTGACAGATGGCAACTTTGCTTGTGGTGAGGACAGCATAACATAGAGATGTAGTATCATTATGTTGTACACCTGAAACTAATGGAACATTGTGCGTCAACTATACTTTCAATAAATAAATAAACAAACAGACCCCCCCAACAAACAGAGTCTTCCAAAGAGCAAGAACACAGCATTTCTTCTCTTTATTTTACTTGTGTCATAGTCATCCCATGGGTGTAGTCAGTATGCAAGTAATGCCTACCTCTCATCCTTATAACGTTCCTTGTGATGCGATTGGGCCCAGATGAATAACCTGGCTAATTTTGCCATCTTTTGATCCTTCATTTAATCACACCAGTAATGTCTCTTTTGCCAAGTAAGGTAAGATATTCACAGGCTTCTGGAGATTAGGCTGTGGACAGTCTTTGGGGAGTTCATATCTTGACCTCTTGGTTGTCACTGTTCCAATTCACTTGTCCTCCATTGTAGAGGGGAGTTAGTTGTAGGAGCTGGGAGTGTGCGTCCATTGCCTCCAGTTGAGCTTAAGATTGTGCTCTCAGTGGGGGAAATTTCCCGGAAAAAGGTATGTGGCTAAACAGGCATCATAAAAGATACTTTTAGCATCATCCCTGAAATGAAGGCATTTACATATCAAAATGCATGATAAGTTGAATGAGTTATATTTTGTAAAGCAGTTATAACAATGCCTGGGCATAGTAATATATGTATATCTATATATTGTATTTGTTAAATAAACCACAAAAATAGTGCCCACAAGGAAGACATTTTTAAGGAGAGAATTGATTTGTACATATGATATATCCTCTTGACTGAGAGGGCTGATGGAATTTGTCAGTTCCTTTTCTTGGGGCATATTAAACTTTCACTGTTGACTATCAGAAGGAAATACACCTCAGCAGGTTTGTCCAGTGGTGGTCGTGATTGTGTATGGGCTATATATTATCATGTTTTTATGAGAATACCAACTTAAAATTGAGAATGAAATGTATATACTGAAAAAGTGGCAGTGCTGATTGGTCTGTCTCTATTTATTGAATACTCATGCTGTGCCAGATGTTACAGAGCATCAGTGACTAATGGTCATTTTGCTCTAGGCTTTTGAAGTATAGTAGGGTGAATTCTTTTGAGTATGCAGATACTGACAATACAAAGTGGATTACACTGTGGGTTAACAAAAATGTAAATAAAGATCTCTAAAGGATTATAAATGAGAGTAATCACACATGTACAGATGTCTTACAGTAGGTAATATTTGAAATGAGTTTTTTTTTTAATTAAAGTTTATTTATTTTGAGAGAGAGCACGGGGGACTGGTACAGAGAGAGGAAGAGAGAGATAACTCCAAGCAGGCTTCATGCCGTCAGTGCAGAACACAGCGCAGGTCTCAAACCCACAAACAGTGAGATCATGACCTGAGCTAAAATCACAAGTTGGACACTTAACCAAGTAAGCCACGCAAGCACCCTTGTAATGAATTTTGAGTACAAACGTGAGAGTTAGAGGCACTCCAAGCAAGGGCTTAATGACACCTAAGAGAGAGAGAGGGAACCCAAGGATGTAAAGTCAAACACTTTGGCAGAAATGGAGGGTGTTTCACCTATGATCACAAGTGAGAGAGAGAATGGAAAAGTTCAGTGTAGCTTTCAGATCACATCTCCTTGTGAGGGGGTTGTATGTACTTAATTCTGTAGGACGTAATGAATTTTGAAGAGGGAGAGGTGTCATCCAGCCTACTTTTGAGAAAAATTGATTTGGCTGTCATATATTAGATAAATAGAATGGAGGTGAGATCAGAGGGAGGGATAATAGTTAACAGCTCATTACCAAATACCAAATGGCCTTAGTGAGAAATAGTGAAGGTTTGGACTATGAGAGTGGGAAAGAACTGGGAAGGAGGAGGTGGGTATGAGAAACATTTTGTAAAGCAGAATCCACATGATTTAGCAACTGATTAAGGAGGAAAGGGAGGGGCCCTAATGACTGGTTTCCTGCTTGGATGACTAGGATAATGCGGTATCAGAATAGAAACAGGAAATTGAGGAGATGATATATTCTGGTCTTTAACTGAATGGATTTAAGATGCTAGAAGAATTTTGAGGATGACTGTTTCAAACCAGTATTTGAAAATCAGACTGGAAATTCCAGAAAGAGTAAAAGAAAGAGAAAGAGATTTGGGAGTTTTAGTCTAAAACAATCATAGGATGGGGGAGGGCACCTTATAGCTCATTTAGTTTTATGCACTCATCGTGTGTTTCCTTGCCCGGTATCTGCCAAATGGTTGTCTAGCCTGTATTTGAACTTTAAGTCCATGACATCCTGAGGCACGCATTTCTGTTTGCATCGTTCACTTAGAAATTTCTTCTTTGTTCTGAGCTCACCAAAGTTCCTTCCTTCTGAGCCACATTCTGTATCTTGGAACCCTACCCTAGAGCAATTGCACTTCTTCATTCTTACAAAAGCTCTTCTGATGTTTTAGGAAGGCTGGAACATCCTACTCTTCCAGTAATGCTGGGAGTGTAAAGGGGGCTCAGAGGCGATGTAATATCTTTACTCCTTCTTTGGCTCAGTCCCTGCTAGAATTTTCCCAGATACAAATAAACACAGAAAACAAAGGACAGAAGTTGAAGGGGTTCTAAGCTCCATAAATCTAAAATGCAGAATTGAATTTACAACCACCCTGACATGGAATCATTAGGCTCTCCCTGTGGACAGATGCCTGGGGACACATGTCTACCTCTGTCACCTCTTCCCCTTCTTACGCTCCTGTGTTCTTTTATCTGCTGAACATCTCTAGTTCTTATAGTGATTCATTTGACATACTTCCAGTCACATCACTGTCCTTTGGTCTAACAAGTGGAGAAGAATGAGACTAGCCCCTCCTTTGGTCTAAATATTGTGATGTTTTGTTTGTTTTGATAGCTAAAACCATTTGTATACATCCCCCAGATGGCTCATAGTCACGTGCTGCCACTGTTGTAGTAGCTGTTAATCTTTTGCAGCTGGCTGTGTAACCAAGTGGAAGCTCTTCTCTTTATTGATGTTACATTTTGCCCTGTTAGAGTTGACCGTTACTTTAATCTGCATGAACTTTCAGATCCCAAATTGGTCCTGTTTATCAGGTTGCCTTCTATATTTCCATTCGGGACATTGTTCACGGTGTAGAGTGTGAAACAACTAGAGTACAGTCCTTTTGCCCAGCAGCGTTATTACGGCTTAATAGTAAGTTGTCAAAGATCTGGGGAGGAATTTGAGGGAACTTCATGGAAATGGTATAGATGTAAAAGGTGCTTTTAAAATAAGATGGCACTGATGTTTTAACTTGAATTTATTTACATATATAGCTATAGATATATAATAATGCTATTTTTAGAGTTATTTTTTTAGGGGCACTAGCTGGCTCAGTGGAGCATGCGACTCTTGATCTGGGGGTTGTGAGTTTGAGCCCCGTGTTGGATGTAAGGTGTAGAGTTTACTTAAAAAAATAACACTGGGGCACCTGGGTGGCTCAGTTGGTTGTCTAACTTCAGCTCAGGTCATGATCTCAGGGTTCGTGGGTTCGAGCCCGTGTTGGTCTCTGTGCTGACAGCTCGGAGCCTGGAGCTTGCTTCAGATTCTGTGTCTCCCTCTCTCTCTACCTCTCCCCTGCTCACACTCTGTCACTCAAAAATAAATACACATTTAAAAATATTAAAAAAGAAAAAAAAACACTGTTTTCGGTGTTGGGAGCTTGGGCTCTTCTAAATGTCCATTGACTGCTGAATGGATAAAAAGATGTGGTATATATATGTATATGTAGATATATGTATATATTTATATATATGTGTGTATGTAATACATATGTATACACACACAATGGAATATTACTCAGCCATCAAAAATAATGAAATCTTGCCATTTGCAATGACATGGATGTAGCTAAAGTGTATTATGTTCAGCAAAATAAGTCAGAGCAATTCAAAACCATATGATTTCACTCACATGCGGAAAATTAAAAACAAAACAGATGAACATAGGGGAAGGACGAAAAGAGAAGCAAACCATATGAGATTCATTCATTCATATTTAGAGAGCAGGGGAGGGGCAGAGAGAGAGGGAGAGAGAGAATCCTAAGTAGGCTACTTGGTGTTAGCTTGGAGCCCGACACGGTGCTTGAACTAATGAACCACGAGATCATGGCCTGAGCTTAAATCAAGAGTGGAATGCTTAACAGACTGAGCCATGCAGGCAACCCGAGAGATTCTTAACCATAGAGAACAAACTGAGGGTTGGTGGAGGCAGGTGAGTGGGGGATGAGCTAAATGGGTGATGAATATTAAGGAGGGTACTTGGGATGAGCACTGGGTGTTGTATGTAAGTGACAAATCACTAAATTCTACTCCTGAAACCAATATAGCCCTGTATGCTAATTAGAGTTTAAATAAAACCTTGAGACAAACAAAAAGAGCTTGGGCTCTTGAGGCAGCAGATCTGAGTTCAAATCCTGTTCTGTACAATCTATTTCTCCTGTCCAAATCTATTTTCTTAGGTATCAAAGAAGGATATTAATTTCTGCTTCCTAGGATATTGTGAGAGTTGAGGAGATAATATACATCAAACAGTACCTTGTTTGGTACATAAGTGCTTGGTTATTATTTCTCTCTCAAAGTCTGATTGCAGTATAAAACATCACATTTTTATGCTCTTTTCATTCACTTTACTTTGAAAAAAATTGTATAATTAAATACCTGGGAAGAAGCTTCTAAGATACATGGTCGGAGTTCTAGTTTTCTTTTTTCCTGAAAATGAATTTTTTTCTTGTTCTGCCTTCTTCCTGTCCTTTATGTAAGCAGCAAAACATTCATTTTAAGGGTGATCAAGGCCAAGGATGCAGTCCAGAAATCTTTGACCATGGTGTCCTTACATCTGTGCTGTTATGAAAGCAAATCTACCATCATCTGTGACCCTCAAGATCCATCCCATTTATAATGAGTATTTCATTACCTATTTGTTCTGGCTCACCCTGTGTAAAGGATGTTCGGGAGATGGTTCGCACTTTCCTATTTTAGTGGCTTTCTCCCTCCCTACCACTGTATGCTTTAGTTCTGTTTTCTTGTCAGCTGTATTTAATGTGATATTGAGCCTATCCCTTAAGGTTTTAATTTTTTTAAGTTTTTATTTAAATTTCAGGTAGTTAACCTACAGTGCAATATTAGTTTCAGGGGTACGATATAGTGACTCAACACTTCCACACAACACCTGGTACTCAGCACAAGTGCACTCCTTATATTTTTCATTTTCTGAAGGTTCTAAGAATTGCTGTTTTTCTCTTTCTTTTAAGGTTTATTTATTTATCTTGAGAGGAAAAGTGCGCACAAGCAGGGAAGGGGGAGAGAGAGAGGGAGAGAGAGAGAATCCCAAGTAGGCTCTGCACTGTCAGTGTGGAGCCCAACACAGGGCTCAATATTACAACTGTGAGATCATAACCTGCGCTGAAACCAAGAGTCAGATGCTTAACTGACTGAGCCATCTAGGTGTTCCAGAACTCTTTTATTTCAAATTGGTTAGGTTATTATTTTTTTTTTCAATATATGAAACTTATTGTCAAATTGGTTTCCATACAACACCCAGTGCTCATCCCAAAAGGTGCCCTCCTCAATACCCATCACCCACCCTGCCCTCCCTCCCACCCCCCATCAACCCTCAGTTCTCAGTTTTTAAGAGTCTCTTATGCTTTGGCTCTCTCTGGTTAGGTTATTATTATATACAGGTATAGAAATATCTCTCTATACTTAATGCTTATCTTTTATTTCTTTGTTTTAAAAGTGCCAGTTGATAATTCTAGATCTGTATTTACACTATAGACAGTAGAGAGAGAGAGTTGCTTTATGTTCTAATGATTATTGCTCAAGGTCCCTTATTTCCTTTCATGCTTAGTTGCTGTTTGTTTGTTTGTTTGTTTCAATGAGGTGATCATTTTCCTTGGAATATTATTTTTGGGGATTCTCTGGGGTTTAGAATGAAGGGAGAACTCTTCTAGAAAGGGTTTCCATTTGCCTTGTCAAAGAGTGCCTAAGGTGTGATACTCTGGAGTCACTATAAATTAAATGAAATTCATAGCTTGAGGTTTTGGAGGGGGGGACTCAGTAATACTGTATTATAAATCTACCTGAAGAATGTGTAAGGATTTGGGGAAGGTCACGTTTGTTTATGTTTCATAATTTTCTTGAGGGTGGAGCCCTTAGCTCTTCTTGATGAGGGTTCTCTGCAGTGTGGTATTTGACTGAGCCCCCTCTCCCCACTTTTTCAGTCTTGCACCAAAGTAAACCTAGGCTATGGCAACTGGGATGTCTAGGTCCAAAAAGGCCCTTAGGGAAATATCTTCATTGTTCCACTTAATTCTTCAAGTTCCCATTTTACTTACATTCTGGCCTAGGACTCTTATGAAGTATTTCATTTTGACAGAAAAAAACCCCACAGTATTTTTATTTATTTTTATTGTTAAGGTTGGTCCAAATAACCTAGATTGCCATACTACTAGAAACAGAACTTCCCCATTTTTTTTTTTAATGGGAGTTTTCTCAGCCAGATTTTCTATTTAACATTTAATATTTCTTGGACATAATTCTCACCTCTGACCTTACTTTCTTGCTACTGGCAGCTTTATAATCTCCATTTCACCTTTATTTTCTCCTTTGAATAATTTATATCAACATCAAATACCTTGAAGTAGTTACTCTCATTAATGTGATACATATTTTCCAAAAAAAAATCTTTAAAAATCCTCCAGATGATATAGTTGTGTGTTTGAAGAATGGATGCATGTCTTTGGAGAAAGAGTCAGGACTTGGCAAATGGGTGAAATAAAAACATGTAGTGAGAAATTCATGGATAGAAAGAGAGCATTGTTGAGATGATTGACCAGACCATTTAGGTTATCAGAGAATTAAACTAAGCTAGGAAGGGGTTATGGGATATAAGTTGATTAAAGGAGGTAAGAAAGGCAGGAATGATGAAGGAACTAGAAGTACAAGAGCCATGGTAATCTTGGGTAATTCTATCCTGTATTCAGATTTTTAAAAAATCAATTGATGAACATTTGACTATGGACCACATAAATCAGGGCTGGTTGGTAGTCTTCTCTTTTCTTATAACTAACTATCAGATATTATCTATAACAAAGGATCTTTTGACCTCAAAAGAATATTCTTGGTACATTCACTCATCAAAGCAATACCTAGAAACAATAGAAAATCAGAAAGTTATTGTATAGGACATCTGATACTTGATGACTGTTTTTCATCTGGAGATAATAGGGAGACTCAGAGAAAGCATAAATTTCATCATGTTATTTTTATATCACATTTTCCCTGCTATTCTTTCTCACTTTGAACAATTTAATGTACTACACTTGAAAGAGGGTATAATATGTGATTATTTTTTGGATTGTAGTGTGTGTGTGTGTGTGTGTGTGTGTGTGTGTGTGTGTTGGTATAAACATATATATGTAAAATTCTTTACCTCTGAATTTCTAAGTTGTTTTAAATGTTTAAAGTTGCTTGGCCACCATTCATCATTTATGGAGCTACTCCTCTGCCTCTGGCATTATATTGTTTTTGCATATATTTTCCCATTGAATGCTCAGAAAATCCTGTGAGTTGGAAATTATTATTGCTATCTAGTAGGTGAAACTGAGACTCAGAAAATTACTAACACTTAACTTTATTGTTTATAAAGGTTTTTCACCTATATTTAAAGTATATTTTAACTGTGATTCTCATATCAAGCCTATGAGTTAGATCAGATTTAGAAAACCTTTACTGACCAATAGTAATTATATCTAATAATATATATATCTTATGTGTAATGCCATGAGAGGGACCTAAGGGATGGGAACAATGTGTGAAAAGTTCCTGGAAGAATGTAACAAGTAGACTGTATAGTTATAAATGGCATTCTCTGTTCCAACTATTTATTTAGTTTTGTCAGGTACATTTTTTAGAGATACTTTTTTTTCATGCGTTCCAGTGATTAAAGCCAGGAAGTATTTGTGGCATAAAGCTGCAACCCAAAAATATTAATGATCTCTTTCTTTTTGGGTGTCAGAAAAATCTCGTTTGTAAATTTGGGTGTGATGATCAAAGTGAAAAGGAGTGTGTGAGGTAAATTTATGCTAATTGGCTAGAATTCTTTTTGCTTCATTCATTTCAGATTCTTGCTATAGGTAAGAAAGGATTTCGTGGAGCCATAGAATCAGAGGGGGGAGAAACATATCTATGATAAGGCGAGCTATTAATACTTCCAAAATTAAGAAGCCATATTTAGTATAGTACAACTCTGGAATTTTCTTTTAAATGTATATGATAATAAGTTAGAGTTTAAATAATGGACTCAAGGTCAGGCAGCTTATAAATGGTGGCAGTTGGATTTAAACCTCATCTGTTTCCCCTTAGAACCATGCTCTAAACCCTTCAACACTTCCAACAGGAGATAGGGGTTTCCATGATTCAGAGTTTTTTAAATTGGCCAATTGTGGGATCATGCTACAACTGTAAGTTTTTAGATTCACTTAAATGATTCTTAGCCATATAAGTCTTAGGTCACAGATGAAGAAGATTATTTAGGAAATAATTACAGGAGTTAAAATTAAGGTAATAATAAGCCCATAGTAATTATAGCTCACATATTTCAGTCTTTTATATTTTTTTTCTTTTTGTGCATAAACACAGATTCACTATTTTTAACTTTTTATATCTGTCAAATTAAATTTTGCAGTGCTGATTTTCTTGTCATTGGGTTTATAGTATTTGGTTGAATTGAGGATTATTTTTATTTGAGTTTACCAAGCAAAGCAATGAAATCAAAGTCCAAAAGCTTATGTTTTGTTTTCCATAGCTTTTGACCATGACTAGCACATAGTAGTTTCTCAGTAAATATTTATTGAGTGAATGTGTGGGACAAGTATACATTTATTATTAATATTGGTTTGCCAATTAAACGTTTTTTCAGCTACTAGACCAAAGAGAAATATTTCCTTCGTGAAAAATGCTCAAATTCTGATACATATTTTTAATACAGTGTCTTTCTAAAGCTTCTGAGTGTTTAAGGGTGTTATTGAATATATGTCATTAGTGCTTACTGGAAAATCTCTTAAGTCTGAAGACATTGATACATACTATCCCATATAATGTATTTTCCCAACTGATGATGATTAAAATAAATGAGTCACATGAGAAAATACACTGTCTCCTAAACCGAGCCAACTACAGCTGAGTGCACTTTAGAAGTTAACTCCTTGTTGACTGATTTCAAATGGCCTAAGATGGAGTAATGGGGAAGGCTAGAATCTAGCTCTGTCAGACCTTCATCCTCCAGAAGCTAGCTCGGGCATATTCTCATGTTCGCAGCAGAGGTGGAACAGAGGAAGAAGAGATGTGTAAGTACTGATTCAAGCCCCTGCTTCTTGACTCATAACATCCTATTGGCCCAAGCAAGTCACGTCCTGGACTGAGAGTGAAGGTTACATGCCAAAGGGTATGGATATAAGCAGGAGTGAAGAACTGGGACCATTAATACAACCAATCTACTGTAGAAGCCTAACTCATTGAATCTATTCTCATAAAGTATGTGTGGCATTTCCACTCTAACCTTCTGAACCATTGCTTAAAACTGAATCTTAAAAGACAAACATAAACACACACACGTGCACATGTGTGCACATACACATGTAACTCTGTTCATTTTCTGCTTACCTTATACTTTTTGCTAAGGCACTTCATTAGCTAAAATATTTCTGTAGAGACTAGCACAAGAATAGCAGGCTTTTGATAGAAATATCACACGGTATGAACTTGGTGTTCAGTATACAAGACAAATATTATCCACATGGCATTTATCAAATAAAATTTGTGTGTGGACATTTTATTTACAAGCACACATTGTAAGGAAAGACTTATTTTAAAAATAAAAATGAGCTGATCATTCTACAAACATTCCAGCAGCCTATTATAACGAAATTGTGTGTTAAGTGTCATTCTTAAAGCAAGGGAGATGGCATTTGCATATCAGTATAATTGCTTTGGATTAAACACTGAAAGATGAGAGCCAAGAGAGCTTATTAAGCTGAAATGAGGGCAAGTGATAAAAAAGTGATATTATGTCAACATAGCATCTGGATATCTGTTGCTATTTCCATTGAAATCCTAAATTGCAATGTTTCTTAAAATTAGCATTGAATGCCAGTGTTGAAATATAATAAAAAATTAAAATGTTAATGCATAAATTGTGCTTGATAAATACGATTTGATTTGAAAGCTAAGCTAGAGTTTTCTCTACTTTGTTAATATTTATTTGTTCTTCATGTACTAGACTATAAGCTATTGAAAGGCATTATGTCTCAGTTACTCCTGTGTCTTCAGGGCTTTGATATAATCTGTTCTATAATAGGTGCTCAATTAATATGTGTGAATGAATGAATGCAAGGTTTGGTGACCCCGTCACAGTCACTGTTAAGTCTTTTAGAGGAATAGCTGGAGACTGCTGGTTTTGATTGGTCTTCTCCCTCTTTGCCTCAGGGAAACTTCAGTCATTAAATAGGTAAAGCCTACAGTCACCTGCGAAGGCTTTGTGACGTGGGGCAGGTGTGAGGCAACTTCTTTTGTAATTCAGGCGGCATCCTGTTGGGATGTTTGCTTTGGAGCTTATATTAGAAACCACCCTTTGTTTGCTGTGTCCACAGCCTCAGAAACCGATCTCACACCTTTTTGGTAATTCGATGATAATGCATAACTCTTATTTGCATTAGAGAATGAGCACCGCTTCCAGGTGTCCCTTGAACTCATCATCGTTACTTCCTGTTTGCCAGACTGCCTGTTTTGTTAGATCGTCCAAAACATTTTCTTTAAACTTGGTGAGACTGACCCCTCCGTTTCAGTTATTCTGGGGAGTTTATTCTGTGGAATGTCTAAGCAGCTTACAAATACTATCTTCTTTAATCCTTATAACAGCTGTGTAAAAAAGTTCCCATTAAATATCTCCATTTTGCAGATGAAGAAATGGAGGCCCAGAGAAGTTAAGTGACTTAGCCATGGCCCTACGACCAGAAAGTGGCAGAGCCAGGTTTTACAATTATACAGTTTGGCCCCAGAGGGTTGTTCTCGTAACCACTGTGCTGTGAGTGCATAGGTGAAGGCTTCCCTAAGGCTTCTGAAAATGAAGTATTTTGTATGCCACATCTCTTCTGTGGTGGTTGTTTTAAATTCTTAATTGTGGTAAAAAAAAAAAAACAACTCAAAACATGAAATTTACCACCTTAAACATTTTTAAGTATACAGTTCAGTAGTACTAGATGTGTTCACACTGTCGTACATCAAATCTCTGGAACTTTTGCATCTTGCAAAACTCAAAACTTTCTCGTTGAACACTAATTCCCCATTTTCTACCACATCTTTTAATTCCTGTCATCCCAAAGACAGCCCCCCCCCCATTCTAATAAAACTCCATCATACTACTACCACATGATATAATAACAGCTAAACAGAGACAGGACATTGTTTTATTTGCATAGATAACTTTATGCCCAGAATTCAAAATTTTTAAGAAATACAAATACACAAGAAATGGGGTGAGTTGAAATAAAAAGATTTGTACTGATATGTCTTTTTCTTGTTCTTCAGTTTGGCCTTAGAATTTTGCAAAAGGAAACTTTTCCGTTATAGTTCATCAGACTGACCTATAACTGAATCATAACTTCAGGAATATTTTCTTGGTTCAAAGCCAAGAAAGCAAAAAAAAACTGTATTTAATTTTCTCATTTCTTATATATAAATATCATTTTAACCTCTGCTCAAAGAGAAATTACATTTAAATACCGAAAAAGTGCTATTATTATATATAGCCTATATTTTATAATAATAATTGCCATTTAGTACTCTTTGATGTTTTAAAAAGACAGTTGTGACATTCAACATAGAGAATATAAATATGTATTACATATATTTACGATTTTATATATAACAGATTTTTAATCAATTAAATAAAATACTAATGCTATAAAATGCATGCAGCATTATAAATCTATGTTTGAAAAACTAAACAAAAATCTGAAAAGGACACTTATATCAATGTACATTTTCAATTCTTATTTTTCTTTATGTTTACTACCATATTTGATCCACAAATAATCTTGTGCAATAGTTTGAAGGGGCTGTCCTAACGGATGATATAGAAATAGATTCAGATTCCAGAGCGACAGTGCTTAGGCTAAGCATTACAGGATGAGCACAGAAGGGAAAGGAGTTCCTGGCTCAAGGTCTCCACCACAACATGGAAGTGAGGAACAACTCGGATATCAGGAGCACCTGTACTTTAAGTACCGAGGAAGCCACAGATGTGAATGGGGAAATGGGGGGAAATGGGAGGAAATGGGGAGGAGAGGCCAAACCCAGGTCAAAAAAGACCTCATATAGCCAAACAAAAGTTTGAATTTCATTCCACATAGTACGCACATGCACTGAAGGGTACTCAGCAATGCACTGTGACACATGTTAAAATGTCACAGATGAAATATTTTATCAAAAATCTATTTGCTAGTGTCAGGACTCATTCTCAACTTTTTCCTCCTGTTTCCTTAGGCGGAGTGGTTGGTCGCTCAGCTGTTAAAAGGAAGTCTGAGGATTTCTCTAAGAATCCCTCCAAGCCCACAAGTTGGTGTAGACAAGTAGTTAGGGATAAGG
Source organism: Panthera tigris (assembly GCF_018350195.1). Lineage (NCBI taxonomy): Eukaryota > Metazoa > Chordata > Mammalia > Carnivora > Felidae > Panthera > Panthera tigris. Next base: position 24,787,307 of record NC_056677.1, read on the forward strand.
GTATACAGAGGAATCTTCTGCTTCCTAAAGTACTTAAAACTACCTGGTAATTAATTCCATTGCTTTGTGAATTATTTTAACACCAAACAGTAAAGGGACTGGTAGGCTCAGGTAAATGATGAATGCCATCATGTTTGGACATGTTAAATGAAAGATGTTTACCAGTCACCCAAGGGTATGTCTCAAATAGCAAATATTACAATTAAAAAAAGTCTTTTAACAAAAATAACTATTTAAGAACTATATTTTTTAAGATGTTTTCAATAGCTCATTTTTTTCAAGCAATCTCAAATTCCAGAAACTCAGGAAGATGAGATTTTGAGTAATACAAAACTTTTAGTTACATATAATTCTTTTTTTTCTTTTCTTTTCTTTTCTTTTCCTTTCTTTATTTTTTAAGACTATTTATGTTGAGAGAGAGAGAGGCAGGGGAGGGGCAAAGAGAGAGGGAGAAAGAGAATTCCAAGCAGACTGCACTGTTAGTGCAGAGCCCAACAGGGGGCTCAGTCTCATGGACCATGAGATCTTGACCTGAGCTGAATTCAAGAGTTGGATGCTTAATCGACTGAGCCACCCAGGCGCCCCGCATCTAAGTATTTTTAAAGTATTATCCACATTTATGAATTCATCCAAATTTGGCGATGAGGGGATTTTCATGTAGTCATTTACCTTCTTGCCTTACAATGTTATCATAAAATATATTGTTTAGGAGCTGCAGAAATCACTTTTAATTAGCAGCTATATTTAAGGTAATTTCATATCACAGTCATCTATTCTTTTCCCTATAATTACCTGTTGTATTTTGTTTCACAGTTCATCTAAACTTAGCATTTTTCATTCATGTGTCCATTCTAAGTCAAGAAACTTTTACTTTTTCTTTCTAGTGGTTATTGTCTGATGGGGACAAAATAATTGAGACAGACTAGAGGAGGAAGATGGAATAGGGGGCAAGAGACAGACAGCAGGTGCATTTGTATATTATGAAGTGTTTGCAAAATAATAAGCACCACATGAATAATGCATTGGACGAATATTGTCTGGCAAATGATATTGAGTCATATATCCCAATCATCCCTCAATTACTGAAGAACGAATTACAAGTGCCTAATGCATCCAGTTTTATCAGAGAGAGAATTCACCATGTGGGCCATCTAGGTAGAGTAAAAGGGTTAGTCTTTATTTAATAGAGGGTTAAAATCTCTATATCTGGATCTGGATCTATATGTCTATAACTGTACCTATATCTATATAACTTGAAAACCTCAGAGAGGTGTGTGTGTGTGTGGGTGTGGGTGTGTGCGTGGGTGCATTTAAAAGTCTAGGGTGGTTCTTTGTGAGGAATTAAATTCATATGGTGTATTTGCTCTTGCTTCCAAGGTTGGCTTTTATGTAATGCAACAAAACTATTATTTGCACTAATATTATTACTGTAGTTCATTTTCAGCTTAAGTACTTATGTTTATTTCTTTCAAATATTTAACATTTGTATTCATTAAAATTAATTTAAATTTCAGTATTTAATATATCTTACATTAACCTTGACAATAAACTTGAGGGAATATTCCTATTCACATTTTACAGATAAGGAACTGGAGAGTCACTTAAGAAACAGGTTTAAGGTTAGTTAATTGCAGAGCTGGGATACTGACCTCATGGTGGCTAATATCAAAGTCTATTCATTTTGTTTTTCATTAAATCACTCCACTGTCTTTATTTAAAAAGCATAGGGTTGGGCTTCTGTATGGTTTGTTTACCTAGCAGTGTAAAACACTGAGACATCAAAGACAAAGATGAAGTAAAAAGTCAGAAACCCTTTGCTTCAATGTTGTTTTGTTTTGTTTAAAAGAGTGAGGGAAATGTAATGCAAGATCTAGGATTTTGGAGTGGTTGGTGTGCCTTTCTTCATTTTACCTGTTGACCGATTTGCTGTCTGCTCGCTAGATGGATGTGGCTGAGCTGTTGGGGCGGCCACTGTTGTCAGAGCCCCTGGGTGTGGCAGAATTCTCAGCTGTACCTGCTGCTGGGACTGCAGCTGTAAGGCAGAGGACAGCTGCAGTGTGTGCTGAGCGCCGCTCTGCTCAGGTCTTCTCTGGCTCTCCACACAGCCAAGTGGAGACAACACAGCTGCCTGCAGGGGCTGCAGCAAACTTCCTGCTCCAGCAAGGTTAGGGACAACAGCGTGCTGAGCAGATAAGGCTGTTCTCTGACTGGTTGACCCTTGTGCACTTGAGCCCTGTGATACTGGCCGCTGAGGATGAGGAGCTGCGGGCTGCTGACTGGAAGCTGTAGGTTGTCGAAGTTGTTGTTGTGGGATCAGCTGATAGAGCCACTGCTGCTGAGGCTGTTGCTGGGTGTTCAGTTGCTGGGTGTTCAAAAGGTATGAACCTTGTGGAAGCTGGAACATGCTTACTGGCCTGACACTTGGGGCATCTTTAAAAAAAAACTGAGCACCTGCTTGAGAAGGAGCCTGCAGTGCCGGGGGCCCTACATTTGGTGGCCAAGATCCTGAGGGCAGGTTACTGGGCTTGATTCCCGCAGGAGCTGTGGCCCCAGTGGTAGAGCCCTGCCCAAGGCTGGAATCCCTTGCCCAAGCCTGGACTCCACTGACAGGGCCCACCACTTGGATGATGTTGGGGCCAGCAGAACTGACTGTGGACTGGGTGGCCAGGCTTCTTTGTGACGAGCCGGTAGTGGATATGGTGGTTTTAGGAAGTATACTAACTTGAGTCACTTGCGCAGAAGATTTCTGGGACTTGGCCGTGACCTGGGCGGACGGGCTTCTTTGTGATGAGCCGGTAGTGGATATGGTGGTTTTAGGAAGTATACTAACTTGAGTCACTTGCGCAGAAGATTTCTGGGACTTGGCCGTGATCTGGGCGGCCGGGCTTCTTTGTGATGAGCCGTTGGTGGATATGGTGGTTTTAGGAAGTATACTAACTTGAGTCACTTTCACAGAAGATTTCTGGGACTTGGCCGTGATCTGGGCGGCCGGGCTTCTTTGTGATGAGCCGGTAGTGGATATGGTGGTTTTAGGAAGTATACTAACTTGAGTCACTTGCGCAGAAGATTTCTGGGACTTGGCCGTGACCTGGGCGGACGGGCTTCTTTGTGATGAGCCGGTAGTGGATATGGTGGTTTTAGGAAGTATACTAACTTGAGTCACTTGCGCAGAAGATTTCTGGGACTTGGCCGTGATCTGGGCGGCCGGGCTTCTTTGTGATGAGCCGTTGGTGGATATGGTGGTTTTAGGAAGTATACTAACTTGAGTCACTTTCACAGAAGATTTCTGGGACTTGGCCGTGATCTGGGCGGCCGGGCTTCTTTGTGATGAGCCGTTGGTGGATATGGTGGTTTTAGGAAGTATACTAACTTGAGTCACTTTCACAGAAGATTTCTGGGACTTGGCCGTGACCTGGGCGGACGGGCTTCTTTGTGATGAGCCGTTGGTGGATATGGTGGTTTTAGGAAGTATACTAACTTGAGTCACTTGCGCAGAAGATTTCTGGGACTTGGCCGTGACCTGGGCGGACGGGCTTCTTTGTGATGAGCCGGTAGTGGATATGGTGGTTTTAGGAAGTATACTAACTTGAGTCACTTGCGCAGAAGATTTCTGGGACTTGGCCGTGATCTGGGCGGCCGGGCTTCTTTTTGATGAGCCGTTGGTGGATATGGTGGTTTTAGGAAGTATACTAACTTGAGTCACTTTCACAGAAGATTTCTGGGACTTGGCCGTGACCTGGGCGGACGGGCTTCTTTGTGATGAGCCGGTAGTGGATATGGTGGTTTTAGGAAGTATACTAACTTGAGTCACTTGCGCAGAAGATTTCTGGGACTTGGCCGTGATCTGGGCGGCCAGGCTTCTTTGTGATGAGCCGTTGGTGGATATGGTGGTTTTAGGAAGTATACTAACTTGAGTCACTTTCACAGAAGATTTCTGGGACTTGGCCGTGACCTGGGCGGACGGGCTTCTTTGTGATGAGCCGGTAGTGGATATGGTGGTTTTAGGAAGTATACTAACTTGAGTCACTTGCGCAGAAGATTTCTGGGACTTGGCCGTGACCTGGGTGGCCGAGGTTCTCTGTGATGTGCCGGTAGTACACAAAGTAGCTGTAGGAGCGCTGGAAACTTGAATCAGTTCCACAGAGGATTTCTGGGAAGTGGCCATGACTGGGGTGGTCAGGGTTTTTTGTGATAAGCTGGTAGTAGATATGGTGGCTTTAGGAAGTATACTAACTGGAGTCACTTCCACAGAAGATTTGCAGGACTTGGCCATGACCTGGGTGGCCAAGGTTCTCTCTGAGGAGCTAGCACTGGACAAAGTAGCTGTAGGAGGCATGTTAACTCGAATCACTTCCACAGAGGATTTCTGGGAATTGACCGTGACTGGGGTAGTCAAGGTTCTTTGTGATGAGCTGGTAGTGGACACAGTGGCTGCAGGAAGCATGCTAGCTCGAGTCGCTTGCACAGAGGATTTCTGAGATCTGGCCATGGCCTGGGTGGCCAAGGTTCTTTGTGATAAACTGGTAGTGGACAAAGTGACTGGAGGAAGCATACTAATTTGAATCGCTTCTGCAGAAGGTTTCGGAAAGTTGACTGTGATCGGGGTGGTCAGGGTTCTTTGTGATGAGCTGGTGGTAGTCAGGGTGGCTGCAGGAAGCATGCTAGCTTGTTTCACTTCCACAGAGGATTTCTGGGAATTTGCTGCGACCTGGGTGGCCAGGGCTCTTTGTAGAGAGCTGGTGGTAGACAGAGTGGCCACAGGAAATGTACTAATTGGATTCACTTCCACAGGGGATTTCTGGGAAGGACTTGGTGGCTTAGAAGCTGGAGCAGGAGATGGAGATTTAAGAAAGGTGCTTCCCTGCCATGGAGTAAAACTGTTACCTGACCAAGTCTTTCCTGAGCTTGAGGGAGGTTTGATGGCTGGAGATGGATGGCTGACTGCCTTCCCCAGGACTGAAGACTGAACAAACACGATCTCAGGCTGTTCTGTTTCTTTCCCTGGAGGCAGCTGGCTGAGGCTGGCTGAGCCACTGGAGCTGTGTGACACAGTGACCGGACATTTGGCCTTCTGCTTGACCAAGACCTGTGACTGAATGACTTCCCTCCCAGCATCACTCTTTGACCTAGGCAGAACACTAGTTGAATGGTCACCTGTGGAGGAGTGCAGAGGGGACGCCTGTCTTTCATGTCTGATTTTTTTACGTACCCTTCTTTTACCAGAGATAAGTGGGTCATTAAGTGACTGCATGAAGGCTGGCTTTGTTTGAGACTCATCGCCACCTTCATATCCAAATTCAAAATCATCTTTTGCCTCGTGGGCTGGCCAGTCTGTTGGTTGTGACTCATCATATTTGACAAACGTCTCCCATTTAGCATATTTCTGCACGTCCACTTCAGAAGGTACAGCCAAGTCACAGGGTCTCTGTTTCCACGTATCTACATAATTCCGCGGTTTAGAAATTACGAAGTCACAATTCTCACTTGTTGTACTTTCTCTGCTTTTTTTGTAAGAAGGCCATACTCTCAGCTCAGGAGGAGGTGGACGATGAGACAGCTCCTGCTGCCGGTTCAGGGAGGGTGCAGAATACCTCTTGAAGCTCCTTTTCATGGGGCCAGTGTTCATCTTTTGCTTGTTATAGAGCAGCCTGTTTGCAGTGCAGGCTACTGATACAGAAGGATCAAGACACAGCGGTTCGGCCGTAGCTAAGATCAGCTGGCTCTCCAGCAAAAGCCTGTCTTCCTGGGTCCAGGTCTGGTCATCGCTGGTCATGGACTGCACGTCGCAGGCTAACGTCTGCATCGTTGGCCGCAGGAGAACATGCCTGCTCGCGTAGCCGGGAGGTTCCCGACTGCACTGCCTGTAGTCCCGTACCTGGGCTATGACACACCCAGAGTGAAAAAAGTTAACCTGAGATTTTTCCAGGAGATCCACCAGAGCAGGAGGTAATTGTTCAGCATCCAAGTATTCGAGCAACTCCCCTTCTTCATAAGGCAGTCGAATGGTCTCCGAATAGGATCCATTTTCGCCCTCGAGCATCAGCGAATATCCCTCCTTTCCTGGGTATAGGTTGACCACTAAGCACCGCAACGACTCTCTCCTCAGGAGCTTCTCCAACAAGTTCACGTTGCTTCTTAATTCCTCCGTAGCCTCAGGCTCTTTCCCGCATTCCTCCACATATAGGTCATAAAGTTTTTCATCCAGAGATGCTCCCCCACTCGCTGAGCCTTTCCTTTTAGGAGGCCTTTGCTGGGCACTGGCAATGATATAGTCCGCACGGTCCAGAGCTTGTTCTAAAGACTGTTGCATCGTGGGGCAACAGGGGCCCTAAAAAGAAGGGAAACTGCAAGTGCCTTGATGAGCGGGATAAAAATAGTGTCTCTGATACAAATGTTTAGGTCTGCAGAATGTCCCAACTCCACACTGGAGCCACCAGCCTAACTTCAAAATTAATACCAAGAAACCCGCCAGCAAGAAAACAAATCACAGAATTCTTGGCAGTCTCCCAAAATACCTGTGTCTGTACAGGCCGTAGCCTCTGTACTGGGCCTTACGTCGTTGCCCTTGGCTAGGCCGGAAGTTGACGCGGAGGGGTCAAGCTACATAGCCTCAGTGCGCTTGCGTGCTGCCTCAGGCTGCACCTTCCGCGCCCCCGATGGCGGGGTGTTCAGTGGTCTGCACTTCCTTTCGTTTGTGCACTTCCTGTTGTGATGCCTGCGCTTCCTCTTGACAAGTAGGGCCCGGAAGCCATGTCTAGTCGATGCAGTTTTATGGGATAATGACAAAAACCATTTCTAGGAACTGATTTGGTGTCATGCTTTTCCCCATTTTCTTGTCATAAAATAAAGAACAAAGAAAAATTACAAATATAATTATGACCTATGTGCTCTCCTTTTCCCCATAAAAAGATGTATGTGTGTTCAACCCGCAGCTGCTTTTGAGAATGGATTACAAGGGAAGTTGTACACTGAGATTGAGACAATAGGATCAGTAACAAGTTACTTTCCATGTAGGAGTTAACAGTTTGCTTGGTGAGGCAAACAAGTAATCAGATAAATAGAATACACCACAGTCTATAGACTTGTGGGCAGAGTGGTAAAGGAGAGGAAGTGCTAAACACGGAGAAGTGAGACCAACTATCTCCAAAGGAAATGATAGTTGAGCTTTCTTAAAGGGTGAGTAGAAGTTATCAGACAAATAAAAGGATTCAAGTCATGGAAATTCTGGAGTTAGGAGAGAAATCTATATTGGAGCTATGGATGAGGATGTTGTCAAAATCTATTTGAATTTATTTTCCAGAGAGTTCCCACCAAGAGTCAGCCATATTTCAAAGTTATTCAAAATACAATTTATCTAATGCTCCAGGAACTTTAGAAAGCAGGCATTTTTACCCTCTTTTTTTCCAGTGAAGAACCTGACATTCAAGCAACTTAAGTAATAGGCTGAAGGTTATAAAATGGTAAGCAGTTGAGGCAGGAAACAAATCCAAATCTCTGACTGCAAAGTCTAGCCTCTTTCCACTTCTCTAGGAAACTACCCCTAAAAACAGAGGGGCATCTGGAAACATTGATAGGGAATTTGCTGATAGATGACCAATAGGATGTCATCTTAAGATGACATGCAAATTTTGTGGGGTTTTTTTTTGCTAATGTAAAACATTAAATTACTCGTTGTTACGCAAAATTGATCATTCATAAAGACATCCCATTAAAACCAGTCATGGATAAATAAATACCCAAGAATAATGAAGAAATTGTTTAGGAGATTAGTTCAGGAGATGGATGAAACATGTGATGGGAATTAAAGAGTATGCTGATCAGGATGAGCACTAAATTGTATAGGGTTGTTTAATCGTTATATTGTACACCCGAAAACAATATTACACTGTGTGTTAACTATACTGGAATTAAAATAAAAACTTAATTTAAAGAATAAGTAATGGCAAGGGATTTGCCTTACCAGATATTAATTTAATTATATTAAACAGTGTTTCCTGGTGTATAAATTTCACGGGAGATAAGGTGAACAGTTGGATATCTAAGAAATAATTCCCGAGACATACAGAAGTTTGCCATACAGCAGGAGTGGCATCACATGTCAGTGGAGGAAAGATAAAGCTTTCACTCAGTGGTGTTCGTAATAAAGGAACCTGTTTGAAAAAACAAGCTTTTTTTCTATGGTACCATTTTTGTAAATATAAGTCAATGATGAAACTACACAAGTACTGGAAGAAAATACTGAAAAATTTTAAAATATTTATAATTGCAGCATAGAAAAGGTCTTTCTAAAAGTCACAAAATCCAGAAGTTATAAAATGATTGATATAATTATTACAAAGAAATAGTAGCCAGTCTTCATGTCAGTCAAAATAAAATTAATGACAACAAACTGACCAAAGATATTTGAGCTAGAAATCAGAATACATAAATATCCTTAATATAAAAAGATCCTACAGCTCTGCCATACTATTTTTTATTCTCTGTTCTTTTTTGTTGTTGTTGTTCCCACCAGTTATTTTTACACTGATACCACTATGTGATTTTACTCCTCTTTTATCTTACCTCGATTTATACTGTTAGGTCAGCTGTAAATATTTTAATTCTCACCTATATGTTAATGAATCAGGTTACTCTCTACTCCTTTCTTCCTTCTCTCTGCATTTTTTAGGTGTGTTATTAATACTTCATCAGAGAAAATAGCATTTATTCGTTATTCTTACGACGATAATACTTAATACTGTGTTTATTTTAGTACCGGAACTTCAGTTAAGTATGCTCACTACCAAAACTTCTCCAGATCCTTCTCTGTCCTTACAGTGTAACATTGTCCATTGTAACATTGTAACATTCTCTATTTGTAGGAAGCATTTATATGTACAATATTTCCTGACGTTCTTTTTTTTTTTTTTAATGTTTAAAACCTTGCTGGTAAAAAATCTTGGCTCATACTCTGTCCTTTACATTCTTGAAAATGTTACTCTGCCCTTGTTGGGCTTTGTGTTTTCTTTTTTTGTAAGTGACTTGGCCTTTTCTCTGAAGGTTCAGAGGATGTTATTTTTATTTTATTTTATTTTATTTTATTTTATTTTATTTTATTTTATTTTATTTTATTTTATTTACAGGATGGTTAACATACAGTGTTATGTTATTTTCAACTGCACAATTTGGTGATTCAACAATTCCATACATCATCCTGTGCTCCTCATGACAAGTGTGCTCCTTAATCCCCATCATGTATTTCACCCATCCCCCCCCCCCACCTCCCCTCTGGTAACCATCAGTTTGTTCTCATTAGAGAAAAAAAGAATCGTTTGTTTCTTGACTTGTCTCTCTCTTTTTCTTTCCCTTGCTCTTTTGTTTCTTAAATTCTACATATGAGTAAAATCATATGGCATTTGTCATTCTCTGACTTATTTCACTTAGAATATACACTCTAGCTCCTTCCATGTCTTTGTACATGGAAAGATTTCATTCTTTTTTATGGTTGAATGATACTCCATTGTATATATATACCACATCTTTATCCATTCATCAGTCGATGGACACAGGCTGTTTTCATATCTTGGCTATTGTAAATAATGCTGCCATAAACATAGGGGTGCATGTCTCTTTTTCAGGTAATGTTTTGTATTTGGGGAGGGTAAAAGCCCACTAGATTATAAGGTAGTTCTATTTTTACCTTTTTGAGGAGCCTCCATACTGTTTTTTCACAGTGGCCGTACCAGTTTGCATTCCCACCAACAGTGCAAGAGCGTTTCCCTTTCTCCACATCCTCACCGCCTGTTGTTTCTTGTGCCTTTTGTTTTAGCCATTATGACAGGTATGAGGTGACATCCCATTGTAGTCTTTTGAAAGTTTATGTATTTTGAGAGAGAGAGAGAGAGCGAGAGAGCGCATGCATGCACACCAGGGAGGGGCGGAGAGAGTCAGAAGCTTAACTAGCTGAGACACCCAGGAGCCCCCATCATAGTCTTGATCTGTAGTTTCCTAAAGATGAGTGATAATGAGCATCTTTTCTTATGTTTCTTGGCCATCTGGATGTCTTCTTTGGAGAAATGTCTGGTCATGTCTTCTGTCCATTTTTATTATTTTTATTTTTTTTTAATTTTTAATGTTTATTTTATTGTTGAAAGAGAGAGAGACAGAATGTGAGCAGGGCAGGGGCAGAGAGAGAGGGCCACCCAGAATCTAAAGCCGGCTCCAGGCTCTGAACTGTTAGCACAGAGCCCAACGTGGTCTTGAACCCACACACCATGAGATCATGACCTGAGCCGAAGTCGGATGCCTAATCGACTGAGCCACCCAGGTGCCCCTCTTCTGTCCATTTTTAAGTTGGATTGTTTGTTTTTGGGGTATTGACTTATATAAGTTTATTTATATATTTTGGATGCTAACCCTTTATCAGATGTGTCATTTGCAAATATGTTCTCCCATTCTGTAGGTTGCTTTTGTCTTTCGAGACTGCTCTGCCAGTGCAGAGTGTTTTGTTGGTTTTAAAGCATAATGGTTTTGATAAGGTATTTCTTGGATTTAACCATCCTTTCTCTTTTTTGCCTGTTATGTGTTGGGTTCTTTTAATATGTAAATCCAGAGTTTTTATTTCAGCAAAGTTTTCTTTGAGTGGAGTCTTAAAACATTTATATTCCTTTGATTTGTTTTTTTTTTTTTTCTTTCCTTTCAGGGATTTCAGTTATAAGTATGCTGGATCATCTATTTGTGTCTTTTCTGTCACATTCTTTCTAAACGTTTTTGTATTTTTTTTCTCTTTTCTATTCTATCCTTTATAAGCCTATGTTAATGGTGGTTATACCTGTTCTCCCTTGGGAACTCTATTAATTTACTATTGCTGCCATAACAAGTTACCACAAACTTAGTGGCCAAAAATAAAACCCATTTTTGTTTTCTTACAGTTCTGTTGGTCAGAACACAGGGCACACTGAGCTTTGGGTCTCACAAGTCAAGAGTCTAGGTTGCCTGGGCCAGGCTTTTAACTGGAATATCTGGGGAAGAATCCATATCAAGTGGTTGGCTAAATTTAGATTCTTGTGGTTATAGGATTAAGGTTCCTATTTTCTTCCTGATTGTCAGCCAGGGACCACTCTTATCTCCTCACAGTTGCTCCTATTTGTTGTCAAGTGTCTTCCTCCATCTTTAAGCCAGTGATGGCATATTGAATCCTTTTCATGCTTCAAGGGTCTCAGACTTCCTCTTTTGCTACCAGCTAGAGAAAGCTCTATGCTTTTAAGGGCCCATCTGGAGAATATGGAATCATCTTCCCTATTTTAAGTTATGGTGCCATATAACGTAACGAAAGGAGTAATAAGTCTTATATTTAAGCATGCTGAAAATTAGAGTGGGTCATCTTTCACTGGCCATTTAAAAATTCCGCTTACCACAAGCACCTTGCAATTTAGTCCTCATTCATGTTCTACCTCTCCTGAATTTGATTAGCTCCTGTTTCACATTTCCCTGAGATTTGTCATTTTCTTTTTGGAGGTTGTTTTTTTTTTTTTTCAATTTTATGATTCATAGTGTTTTTCTAATTCTGCAATCGCTTATTTAAGTATAAAATTCCTTTTGGGGTATTGTGTTAAAATTTTCCTCTGCTGTGTGCAAGTGTGGATGTGTATGTGTGCAGATGTGGGTTTTTTTTTTTCAGTTTATTTATTTTGAGAGAGAGAGAATGGGGGAGGAGCAGAGAGAGGGAGAGAGAATCCCAAGCAGGCTTAGCACTCTCAGCACAGAGCCAAATGCATGGCCTGAACCCATGAACACTGAGATCATGATCCGAGCTGAGATCAAGAGTCGGACACTTAACCAACGGAGCTACCCAGGCGCCTCTGTGTGCAGATGTATTTTACAATGGTTTTACCTGCTTAACTGATACTCAATGGCTTTTTGCCCTGAACCAGCAATAGAAGACACTTTTGAGGTGGCTAGGGCAGGGAGATCACACGGCTTACTTCATTTCATATTTCAAGACCACCTTCATTTGCTGTTATTATCTACACACATAGATTTTATTGTTTTTATTGTTGGTAGTGGTGGTAGTAGTTTTTAGAAAATGGTCTTTTCTTTCACAAGTCTGGTTTCTTATTCTTTGACAATATCTTGGTTTATTAGAGCCCTTTATTTTTAGGCAGCATTTCCTCCCCCACCCTTCACCGTTAGGTTTCAAAGGACACATTTCCTCTCAAAGGTACCGCACTCTCTTCCTGAGAAGGGATGACCACTTCTGGTCATATGCTTTTTCTATGCCTCTTTCTTGCTTGCTTGCTTGCTTGCTTGCTTTCTTTCTTTTTCAAACATTTATTCATTTTTGAGAGACAGAGCACGAGTAAGGGAGGGGCAGAGAGAGAGGGAGACACAGAATCCAAAGCAAGTTCCAGGCTGTGAGCTGTCAGCACAGAGCCCGACGTGGGGCTCAAACTCAAGAACCATGAAATCATGACCTGAGCTGAAGTCCGACGCTTAACCGACTGAGCCACCCAGGTGTGCCTATGCTCCTTTCTTTTGATACCTCAATAACTGGTGGTCTAATCTGCCTGGTCCCAAAGTGTTTCTCAGTATTTCCTGTCTCATAATTTAGTCTCAAAAACTGTCTACAAATTAACAAAAATAAGATCAGTAACCCAGGAGGAAAGAAGAGGTCAAAATGATCAAAGAAGGAATATAAATACCACCTAAGTATATGAAAAGACATTCAGCCTTACAAATAATAGAATTGTAAGTTAAGACTAAAATAAAAGACCTGTTTTTACCTATTGTATTGCCAAAGATGAAAGCACTTTAGAGCTTATCTTGTTAGCTACTGGTGTGGGGAAACAGACAGGTGTTACACATTGTTGTTGAGGGTCTTAACTGGATGAAATCCTGTGGGCAGCAAAGAACCTGGTACCAGGATCTGACCCTCGATTTGGCTTCAGGGTAGCTGGGGATCATAGGTGAGAATTTTCCACTATTAGCATATACTCATTAAAAATTTACTTACTTTTCCATTTATTTTGAAAAAGTGCAACATTTCCTCTGTTACTTCCTACACTACCAGGGCACAACTGTTATCTATCAATCGGGGTAGCTGTATTTCATTCTGAGTACCACTTTGTAACATAAGAGCACTCAAGCGGGAATGAATAGCGAGGACAAAAACCTAGGGAAATTCTGGCATTTAAGGGGAAAGGAGTGAATGAATAGAAGCACAAAAGGAAAACCAGGAAAAGGCCCTGTAATAAAATCTCAAGATGAATGGACATAAACATTATTAAATGTCATATTGTGCTTGAGCCAGATAATGACTGAAAGTCGGGAGATTATTGATAACACTAGTAACAACATTTTCTGAGAAATAATGGAGAGGAGACCGAGACCATAGTATAGAAAGGGATGAGCCTGTGTTGAGAAAATTAGAATAGTTTACAATATTACTGAATGATTTGTATTAGTGAAGGGAAAGACTCCCTCTGTAAAATTTCTCAATAATGCACTGAATGGATCAGGTAAATGTAAACATGCACAATGATAGTATCAACAATATCATTTTGGAATTTCAGGAAAGGATGTAAACCTTCATGTAGATTGTTATTTGACAAATGAGAAACTAATGTACCCAAGGCCACAATGCAAATTAATGACTTATTCGTGTTATGTGCTTTATACATTGTAGACATAATAAGTGGTAAATAAAGACATCAGTAACTACAAGGTCAAATTAGGCAGCAATACTTCGTACAGTTTGTATTCCAAATAAATCCATATTAGTAAGGGAAACCAGAAGCGGAAAGCAATGTAATAGTTTTTTCAAATTAGCCACCAAGGTAGTCCATTGCAATTGTATTTAATAGACTAGTGAACAGAAGGGTTTTGAGAGTGGGAATGATTACAGTGCTGTTGTATCAATTGTGGCTTCAAGAAAGCACTCAAATAAAAGATGTCCAGTTAATCGTTATGATATTCTTCATGTGTGTATGAAGAATAATGTGGGAAGGCCCTGCATTCTGATAAGACTGAATATAATAGGATTGAACTCCTCCATTCCATAAGCATTTTCCATCTCTGGCTATTATCATAATGGACTTTTTAAGGAAGAAGCAGATATTATAATTGGAATTCATGCATACAATAAAGCCATTTTCAATTCTTTGTGACAGTCATTTCATATGAGAAGAGCATGAGAAATAACCTTATAGTATCGACAGCTAAGTAGGTTTGACAGCTGACTGTGGCAAAGTCTCCTGTGTAATTATTCCACCTATCCTCTGGCTAGGGATAAATGTTTTGCATGTGACCCATGCTTCTGAAAATACTGAATTTCAAAATGAATGTTCCATGAACACAGCTGTTGACAACTGCAAATATTTAACCATCCAGTTCTAGAATCTCATTGGTGATTCTTCCATCTAAAACCAAGGAAAGAGCAAAGCTAATAAAGGGCAAGGCCTCCTTTATTGCTGTTCTATTTATTTATTTTTCTCCCTACTGCTGCACCTATGGATACTTTCCACTTTATGCCTCAGGTCAACTGCAGGTCCTTCTGGCAATACTATGAGACAAGTTTAACCGAATTTCAAATGTATGGGACTTCAGTCCCAGAAAGGGCATTCTGTTTATATTGAACTTTTCTATAAAAATGAGTAGCTGGATCTGGAGAACAGAAATGGAAGAACACTGCATTCACAGTAGGATAAGGAGACTAAATATCAAGGGCTATCTGATTTATCTCTTTTATGAGGTACTGCTGAAAAGGAGATTAAGCTTTTAAAAAGTGGTGACCTTGGTATAAATTCCATATGTAGCCAGTGGTGAAATATTATGAGTAATGAAGGCCATATGAAATAACATTGGGCAGAAGTGAGAAGGTTCAAGACATGTAGTGAGGTTGACAATCATCTAAGGGATGAAGCCATCACTGCACATCACAGAAACAGCAGTGATACATGTTAAGTAGCTGTTTGTCCATTACAAAGTATGTTTACATTAGGATGCTCTTTGCTTCTCACAGCAAGGATAGGAAATTAATTACCTTTATAATTTTATGATCAGGTAACTGAAGTTCAGAGAAGACTAGTTACCTGTCCGTAATCACACAGCATGTTGGTGGCTTCTTCTGCCCATGCAAGCCTCCTCCTCTTGTATTTTTTTTCATATTTGGGTAATATTAGTCCCACTTGTGTTTTGTTCTTAACACTTTTAATCATACCTCTAACAGGACTGTATAGCATTATATTCTGGCAATCAGAGTGTAGAGGATTTTCTTCCTACATTCTTTGTTGACAAAAATTTTTTACTACAATTGTCACATTGTAAGCATGTTTATATTTATAAAGAAATAAAAATTATTAGACCTTTTTTTCTAAAAATGTCCTATTTTTGCCAAGGAAGGTTATCAGTTTGCTGGCATTTAAACCATTGGTTCTTTTAGTGAATTGTAGGTGATCCAGATTAATGGCTCTTCTTTCTAGTCAGAAAAATCTAAAAATTACTATTGATTGAAATTGATATTAAAACTGCATAAGAAGTATTGAAAAGAAACCAACTGCAAAATTTGCATGTCATATAGAATAAAAACGTCTCTCCCCAAAAATGTTTGATTCTGCCTTTAAATTAAACTAACTCACTGTTTGATTCTGCCCTTTTTTCATTGTAGAATATCAGTAAAAGACTTTCCTCATAGATAAGAATATGCAAAAGTGCCTTAATTTATTAAACGTGTGGTGTTTATACATCGTTATTTGTACTTTTTGCGAATACATAACTATATAATTTGCTTATCTTTTTTATTTTACCTCATGAAAGACTTTCAGGAATTTATATATAATGTTGATTAAACACTCAGATGTTTGGGGGTGCCCAGGTGGCTCAGTCGGTTAAGCGCCTGACTTTGGCTCAGGTCATGATCTCACGGTTTGTGAGTTCGAGCCCCGCATCAGGCTCTGTGCTGCCAGCTCAGAGCCTGGAGCCTGCTTCGGATTCTGTGTCTCCCTCTCTCTCTGCCCCTTCCCCACTCATGCTCTATCTCTCTCTATCTCTCAAAAATGAATAAATGTTAAAAATTTAAAAAAACACATACTCAGATGTTTGTTGCCTAAACTACTGTAGTGGCCAGGATCTAGTTGGTTAAAACAAATACATTTCAAATAGTTCATTAGGGGACATTTAATATGCAAAATGGGTTATTAAATACGGTAGAAGAGCTGAAATGGCATAACACGAGGCATTCCAGGGGTTAGCAACAGTGGGAAGCCACGGGCACCCCTCTGTCTAGAGGGAAGAAGAGAGGAAGGAGGTCGTACAACCAATTCCAGAACCTGAAATGACAGATCCTCTCTTGGAAAAATTCACCTTTGAACTCAGCCAGTAGGAGAGCCTGGTAAATGGAGCACAACTTCATGCGATGAAGTGGTGAACAAGGCAGATTAAACTCCTGCTCTCATGGTACTTACACTGAATGGAAGATGAAATATATACCTATACACAGAAATAAAATGAAGGAAATATCAATTAGTGATCATTGATAGGATACATATAAAGCAGAGTGGTACAGTTAAGACTGTGAAACCTTTATTGTTCTCATGGTTTTTGGTATTAATTTTATTTTTTAAACATTGGATTGAAATATCATTTACCTTAATTATTTTGTCTTTGGTACCCCCTCACTGTCCTCATGCTAGTTTTGTCGGGATGACACTATAACGTCTGAAAGAATTCTAGCTATTTTGCTTGAGCAGTTCGGTGAATGGTGTGGCTATTCGTGAGATATGGGAGGCCAGGGGAAGAGTAGATTTGAGAGTAAAAGTAGAGATTTGTTTCCGGGGCACGTTAGGTCGTTATGTCTGAAGTAACTTTTTAGTTTTCAAGTAGGTATGATAAATAGGCAACTGGACATGTAAATCTAGAGTTGACAGAGAAATCAGAGCTGGAGATACAGACACAGAAGTCAAAAACAGAAATGATATTTAAAATATGAAGGTTAAATGTGATTACATAGAGGAAGATGAGATGACAGAATGCGTGAAAACTTTTTAAAAAATAATGCCTTTATTGAGATATCATTCACAAGCCATATAATTCATACATCCAGAATGTATAATTTAATGGGTTTTTTTTGATCCTGGTAAAATATACATAACATAGAAGTTTCCATTCCAACCATTTTTAATCATACATGTTAGTGGCATTACGTACATTCACAATGTGGTGCAACCATCACCACTATTCATTGCCAGGAAATTTTTATCATTCCAAACAAATTCAGTACCCTTCTTTCCCTCAGATCAGGTAACTTCTATTTTACTTTTGTCTGTCTGAGTTTGCTTATTGTAGATATGTAAGTGGAATTATACAATGTTTGTCCTTTTGTGTCTGACTTATTTCACTTAGCGTAATGTTTTTAAGGCTTATCCGTGTTGCATCAGGTATCAGGATGTTATTCTTGTTAAAGACCAAATACTGTTCTGCTGTATTTATATACCACATTTTGTTTACCCGTTCACGTTTTGATGAATGTTTGTGTTGTTTCTGTGTTTTGGTGCTGTGAGTAATGCTACTATGAACATTGATAGACAAGTAGCTGTTGAAGTCCCTGCTTTCAGTTGTTTCAGGTATATAGCTAGGGGTAGAATTGCTAGATCATTTGGTAACTCTGTGTTTAACTTTTTGAGGAACTGCACCATCTTCTATTCCCACCAGCAATGCACGAGGGTTCCATTTTTTCCCATATTTTTGCCAAAACTTGTTATTTTCCATTTTTTTATAATAGCCGTTCTAGTGTCTGTGAAGTGGTATTGTATAAAGCTTTTGGTACGGTATTCCTCCCTCCACCATTTCCTCTCAGTAAAATATAACCTCCATAAAGGCAAGTACTTTGCTTGTTCACTGCTTTATCCCCAGCTGGGCCAGACACAGTCTTTGCTCAGCAAATATGTGTTCACTAAATGAATAAAGTTTTAATGGTCAATAAATGATAGGTAATTGACTCATGTAATAAATGATGTTATACATTTATTCCTATATTATGTTGAGTGTTCTCTGTTGGGCTGAATGATTTTATTTTGTGTTTATCAAGTAGTATGCCTTTACTCTGGGAAGGGTAAAAGGAAATATACTGAATTTATACAGAAAGAAACTATTTCAAACTGTTCCAGGAGAAAAATCGGTGGAAGAATCCAAAAAGTGAAATTAGAGTGTCATGGAAAAAGCAAGCAAGATCTCACATGTTACCTTCAAATTTGAGCACCGAGCTAGTGGTATGAACATGTTGGGTCAAGGGTGGTAGCCTTATCTCTTTTTCAGGGAACATACCTGGCTTCCTCTTCCTTTTCTTCCAAAACTCTCTTGGATGAGGAATAGTTTTCCTGGATACAAGCCTGCTATTATGTCCCCTTTGTGTCTGCAGCAATCACGCTAGTTTCTCAGCATGCCAAGTTCAAAGAGATCAGTCTTTACATGAAACTCTGATCATGACTTCTAGTAAGCATTCTATCTTTAAAATAACACCAGTCTCTAGAGTCCAGAAATATGCACCCGTATCAATTTTATGGAATAGATTCAGTTTTTGTCTTATACGTGTAATTAGAAATATGATCTAAATGTCCTTAATAATTATTTACTCTCTTTACAGTTTGTATATTGTATTTTTCTTGTGAAGTTAAAGAAAGCAAAGTTATTATCAGGTAATATTGACCTAAGTAAAGCTGAATAAAGCATATGCCATTATGACATTTAGAAAATATTTAAAGAAGTATTAGCAGAAAAAAACCCCCACTGATTATGGGGGCTGTTTCCTGACATAGTCCATATATACAGGAAGGGGACTGTATATACAGGATATATATAGTCCTGTATATACAGGACTATACAGGAAGGGGAAAAAAACCATGTTTTCATATGTTTAAATGTTATTAATCTAACTCTGAAAAATCTATTTGTGAATGGGTAAAATTTCAGCGAACCTTGGTAGCTTTCGGTCTTCTTTAAAGATGAATATAGATTTTGTTTTACTCTGTTACAACTTTCCCTGGAATTTAGATTATAAAATGAGGAGATGGGGTACAAGATTAGCTAAGCATCTGGATCCTAGGTCACTTCTGTACAACAGCTGGGAGCAAGATTTCTAACAGTATAAGAACTGCTAGACTCACTGTATTAAAAGCTGCCTATGTGATGCTTGGGGAGAAAAACAAAAGTGATTTATAACTGACCCAAGCATGGCTCACACGTTGATTCTCCCTTTTTCTTATCTTTCTAATCGAGAAGGCCAACTAGGCATACAGGGTGAGAGAATGAGATAACCAGGTGATGGCAGATAGCTATTCAGTACCAGGAAATCTTTACAAGTTTCTGCCGGGCCGAGAGGACACGTTTTCTTGCCCCATCCACTATCCAGAAGTGCATGCCATTTCAAAGAAGTATAAAACAAAAGGGGGTAAAAACTAGTTTGGTGGGGTATACATGAGAGTTGTTTAAAGAGATGAATCAAAGAAGAAATGTAATCAGAACTTGATAGCCCTTGGCTAAGAGTTTATTGATTCATTTCACAAATATTTACTGACAACGCCTCCCCAGTGCCTGGCACAGTGCTAGGCACTTAAAAAGTCATTGGGCCTTTTAAGTTTTGAGCCACAATAGTCAGTGACCATGTTTCTCTAATGCTTTCGTCTCCATTTGGCAGCAGAAACTCGTATTCAGAAGGGGTAGAAGAGCTTAAAAAAAGAAGTGCTTGATTTGTCCAAAACTGAGATGTAGAATAACCACATGACCCAACATGTCTACCCCAAGGTATAGTCCCAAAAGTATTAAAAAAAGGGACTCAAACAAATACTTGTACATGAACATTCATAGGAACATTACTTTCCATAGCCAAAATGTGGAAACAAATTCAGATGTCCATCTGCTCGTGTACAAATGAACTACCTTGGTATATCTGTGCGGTCGGCTCTTAGCCAAAAAATGGAATGGCATACAGGTAGATGCATACGACAGTGTGGGTGAACCTTGAATACTTTATGCTGAGTGAAAGAAGCCAGGTGCAAAAATCCACACATTATATGATTCCATTTATATGAAATATTCCTAATAAGCAAATCCATGAAGACAGAAAGCAGATTGATGGTTGCTGGGGACTTTGGGAATGGGGGAATAGGGAGTACTTGCTAATAGTTATGGGTTTCTTTTGGGGATGATGAAAATGTCTTAGAACTAGGTAGAGATGATGGTTGCACAGCACGATGGATGTACTGAATGACACTTAATTGTACACTTTCAAATGGTTAATGGTTAATTCCATGTTGTATTCCTTTTACCTCAGTTAAAAAAATATGCTTCTAATAATTCAAACAGCATAGCGCTAACTCCTTCATTTTATATACTGTAAGAAGAATGCCTGTTAACAGAGGAGGCAGCAAAATAACTGGAAATAAATGACTACAAATCGAGATTGTATTATGCTAAGTGAAAGAAGTCAGCCAGAGAAAGATAAATATCTTATGATTTCACTCATATGTGAATGTAAGAAACAAAACAGATGAACATAGGGGAAGCGAAGGAAAAATAAGATAAAAACAGAGAGAGAGCCAAACCGTAAGAGGCTCTTAAATACAGAGAACAAACTGAGGATTGCTGGAGGGGTGTTGGGTGGGAGGATAGGCACAATGGATGATGGGCATTAAGGAGGGCACTTGTTGGGATGAGCATTGGGTGTCGTATGTAAGTGATGAATCACCCTATTCTCCTCCTGAAATCATTATTACACTATATGTTAACTAAGGTGGATTTAAATCAAATTTTAAAAAATTGAGATTGTTATGGGGAAAATAAACAAAAGGATAAGATGGATAAGCTTTCTTGAGAAAATTATTTGTAATTTATGTGACCTTGAACCCACGTTCTGGGCCTCATTTTCCTTTCAGGGACACGTATTTATTTTTGCTTTGCTGTGTCCCTCTTCATCCTCAAGCAGAGGTCAGGAAGGAGACCTTGGAATCTAATTGTGAAGTTCAAAAGTCCTCACACCCAAGGATAGCTCAGGCAGAGAAATATTGGACTAGAATTCCATATGCCGAGGACTTTTCAACTCTAGTCTTTCAAGAATCTTAGGCTAGGAAAACAGAAATGGCAAAATTCTATTAATTACTTTTCACCAAAAAAGACAGAGATAATTATTTTGAATTTATAGTTGACGTAAGACTGTAGATGAAGTTCAGTGTACCAGTTAAATTTTTAGAAAACAGAACTTCAAATCAAAAGGCAGTAAACTGGCATTTTTAGTCTTATCATTTGCTCAATGGTCTCTCTGTAATCTTGTTAGAAGGGCTGATTTCAAGCACAGTTAAATCAATAGGTCCTCCGGAGCTCTTCTCAAAAGAAAACCTAATCCAAACAAATCTCACATTTTGTGCCAGTAGCCATAAGCATAGTATGTGTAAGAAAGATCAGATGTAACAGAGGGGCCACATGCTTTGCTTCAGGCATCATGGTAAACACTGAGAAAACATTAAAGTATAGGAAAAAATTGGAAGGCTTTAAGATTAGAAATAAACTGTCAGAGCATATTTAAGCCTTAACAAACTGTAAGATGTTCCCTCCACAATCCAACCCTTACATTTTTGATTCCTCACATGTTAGTTTCACAACTAATGATTAGATACTATGGTCAAATTTCAGGTCTGCAGTAACTGATTCAGAGATGTCTTTCCATGGGCAAATATTTTTGACACTTTAAAAATACTTTGTGCTTTTATTTGTACAAAACAATTATATACAGAAGATTACACTTAAGAAATGACCAGTAAATGTTAGAGTAGACCGTAAGAAACAGAGAAGCAGAGAACAACTTAATCCTTTAAAACCATTGTTCAAATTCCTGTCTTTCTCAGCCCTTCGTTATGTGGGAAAACATTTCCAAATACTATGGAAATGTTATGATTTTCCCTAGAGACCTGAGAATTAACATAATAGACAGGCCAAGTAGTTAGTGAGTCTGTTAGAGGATCTATTTAACTATCATGTTACTGGTAATTCTGTTAGAGTAGGAGACATTCAACACTACACATGATCATGCATAGGAGGTGTGATTACAGAATAATTGTAACTGTGCTACCCTTAACGTGTGGTGTCGTATGGTTTTTATTATACTCTATCAGCTAATCAGGTAATATACAAAATTTCCCTTTTCACACACAGTTTTCTTTCTTACCTCCTGTCTGGACTACCCACATTGCCACGCCTTGATCTATAGTCGTGTAGTGTTGCATCCTTTAAAAGATGAATTTTTTAAATCTGTGATAGCTCCTATGCATGGCAATTCAGAATCTTTGTCTCTTTCAAGGTAGCACATTGCTCAGAAACCCTTAGAGAACTTGAATGCACTGTACTGACTTCCAAAGTCTGTACTTACAGAAGTTATTTTCATTTTATATTTGTGTCATACATTTGCTTCTTAATTATGTTTTAATATATTTGTTAGTTCTTAGTCTTTGTATTGGTTTAAGGTTAGATGGTTTTTTTCCCTCCCTTGTAAGACAGGACTCTAAGGCAGTTCTTTCAGAAGCCAACTCGTTGACAAGTATGTAAATATGTAAAAAGTACATAGTAGAAGGACCTGAAAAACACCATAATATTTCTTTAAGACCTGTTGCTTGCTCCCTTTTAGTCCTTATTAAACTTGAGGGATTTAAGACCCAAATTTTCAAAGAAATCCAACTTAGATCACATTTTCCCTTTCTCCAGAAGACATCTATTTGGGGGTACAAAATAATATAAAAACCAGGGGCTAAGAGTGGGTAACTTTATTTTGTTTTAAACAATGTTGAATATATATATATATATACACACATATATATGTATATATATGTATATATATACATATATATGTGTGTATATATGTATATGTACATATATCCATATACACATATACATATATACATGTGTGTATATATACACATATACATATATACACACATGTGTATATATATATATATCCAGCACTAATAATCTCCAGTATATAGAATTAGAAGTTACGAGATGTGAGTTCTAATCCTATTTTTTTTGCCACTAAATGGATAGTAGAACTTGGGTAAATCATTGACTTCTTTAGGCATTGGGTTACTTTGCTGTAACCTCAGCTGGGTAAATGAAGGAAATCTGTGTGAACTATTTGTACCATACATGCTGTGTATTTGGTCTGTACTTCAGGTCACCTTTGCCAGCGAAAACTAGGTCTTTTTTGAAATTAATATTGTATTTTTTATCATTGAAGTAGAGTAGAGCTAGTTTTTTTTTTTAATCCACAATAATATTATTGAATCTTTGTCTCTTTCAAGGTAGCACACTGCTCAGAAACCCTTGGAGAACTTGAATGCACTGTACTGACTTCCAAAGTCAACTGAGTATTGAATATCAGTAAAGAACAAGTGTTTTCTCCACATACATGTATATCCTGTCTCTCTAGCCACTTTATAAACATGGAAACTAGTAGTCATGATTTAGCTTTTTGCCTAGATGACAGCCCATCCATTCTAAACAATAGAAGCCGAGTAAATATGTGCTTTTGATTTTCACCGGAAGTCCTGTAGGAGCCTTTGCCTTACCCCATTTACCCCATCACATGGTATTTCCCTGATGCACAGAGCCAGGGTGCCATAGCAGTCATGCTGCAAATTTGATGATGGCGGATGGTACTGTTTACTTTGAGACTGTGTAATTCCCCTCACAGGGATCATATGTTTATTAATGTGTCACAAGTTGCTTGCTTCCTGTTAGCTCTTCTCGGTAAATAGGAGTATCGTGTTCATTGGATGCTGCTTTATTTTTAGCTTTTTAAATCACCTCCTGATGAACAGAAACAGTAAACGAGTATTAAAACATTGAAAGTAATTTGAAAATAGTGCTATCCTGGGGAGTCTGGGATTCCAGACATTACCAGACAGTTGTAAATCAGCAGTCACCTCCCAGAGCCGGGGAATAAAAGTCAGGAAAATAAGAACACCTAAGTGTGCTCATCTGGAGCTACTTTCTGAAAATCTGTGGTCAGTTGCGTCTATAGAAAGGAGAAAGGGATGGTGGGGTGGGAAGTCTGTATTTTTCATCAGGTTTACTCCTTCTTCTCCAGCCCGCTCACATATCCCAGATGAAAAATAGAAGGACCTTTCTGGATTCTTATGCTTGACATTAATTAAGCACTGAAGAACTGAAGGCATCATCATGGCCATGTTGTCTGTCTAACCTGCCTTCTAAAAACACTTGGTGGCTGTACTGGGAAATGGAAATCTAAAGGAAATAGGGACAAGGGGTGTAGTACCGATAGTATCTAACTTACTCAGTGCTCTCTGGAAGACTGGCCCTGCCCTAAGCTCTTTCTGTGTTTTAGCATGTTTGATTCCCAAAACAACCTCCAAGGTTTTTAGTATTACTTTCTCTTTATACAAATGAGGAGAAGATGGCAGCCTCAGGAGTCAAGTAACTTTCTCTCCTTGTCAAAAGTACTGAGCGATCAAGCTGGAATCTGAATCTTTTACAGCTGGGCTTTTGAGATCTTGCTCTTGACTCAGCCCTGTTTGTATAAAAAAAATGTCTGGCATTTGATAAAAGAAGGTGTAGAAAAACAAACAAACAATAGTAATTAGTAGTTTGAGGAGAAAGAAAACCTAAGACTCATGAATTTAAAACATTCATGTGGAATGTTCATTCAAATTTAGAATTCACTGATTTACTTCTTAGAAAAGTCTGTTCTTTAAGAATTCTAATGTGTACAAATATCAGTATTATTCTAAAACGTGGGTATTTTCTTACTGCTACATTGGGATATGTCCTAGGATAGTTAATTGCTTACCTTGGATAATTATTTTTTCTGAAAATATTACCTTAAAATGAGCCTATAAAGAGCATGTTCTAGTCTGTGCTGGAGTAAAATTAATAAATAATGCATGAGCAATATTTCTGGCAAACCCAAAGAGGATATTTTTTCCACTTGGGTGTGAAGCTCAAGCTAAAATTTAGCACACTTTCTTTTCTCTCAAAGCTGTTTTTTTTTTTTCCCCCTTCAGTATTTTCCATGCCGAAAGATTGACTCTACTTTTCATATACTCATCTGAGAAAAGTTCTTCATCATCTTGGATACCTCTCTCTTTCCTTTGCTCCTTCACTGTTGTAGCGATTCTGTATCTTTAATATAATTTGAGCATGATTCCTCCTTCCTGTCTCAGTGGTCATTGCCTTTGGAGCGGCCATGTTTCTCCGGAATGAATGATGTTGCTTTCTAATTTTCTCACTGCACCTAGTCCTCTGTTCTCTCCAATCCATTTTTCTCACTGCCATCAGAAAAATCTCTCCAAAATCCCATTGTCTTCATTTCCCAGCATAAAGTCCACATTCTGCTGTGGCTTACGTGACTCTCCTTCTGGCTTCTGCACACCTCTCTGGTCTCAGTGCCTGCTGTTCCTTTATAACTACTCTGGAGTCCAGCCACAACAAATTATTTGCAATTCCTCTAACATATCAAGTTGTTGCATGTCTTCAAGCCTTTGTGCGTACTGTTCCCTGGATTAGCCTTTGTTAAACTTGCCGAATTCTTTCTCATTCTTTAAGACAACCAGGTATCACAACTTAAGAAGTCTTGATTCTTTCTTTGACGCTGTTGTGGTGGTGCACACTATCTTTCTGTAGTGCTTATCACATTGAATTTCAGCTGTTTACTTGTGTATCACTTCTGGATTACAAGGGCCTGAGAGCAGGGACTATACTATGTTTTATCATTCTAACAAAATCTCTGAACACATTCTTCCAGGACCATTTTACTGACTGACTTTGTTTAAAGGTTAAAGGTTTTACCTGTGAAGTATTTTAGATGTGCTTCTAGGCTATTATACGAAGTAGAGACATCAATATTTAATCATTCTGCATAATAATTTTGTGGCACTTTTCTTTGTTACCCAATATAAAGTGAAATAAATAACGGTAAAGAAAAACTCTCTTTTTCTGCTCTATTCTCAGTACTTCTGACACCAGGTATGTGGGGGGTTTTCCACACCAAGGGATTTTGCAACACCAGCTGTTTATGCTACAGTTCAAATCTGTTCTGACACTATCTATAGGAGATAACATCACACCCCACAGGTTGAGGACTCAGTCCCACCAGACTGCCTCCTGCCTCACAACTCAGACAGCAGTGCAAGTCCAGGCTGTCACCTGTGCTTCTGACAGACTGGCTACGAATCAGAGATTCTCACAACCCCCTCCTTGGACTCAGTCATTTGCTAGAATGGCTCACAAACTCAGGAAGCAGTTGACGCGCTATTGTCAATTTATTACAAAGGGTATCTCAAAGGGTGGAAATGAACAGTCAGATGGAAGAGGCATGTAGGGCACAGTGTGGAGGAAGCGGCACAGGACTTCCATGCCATCTCCAGGCATGCCCCCCTCCTAGAACCTCCACGGCTCATCCACCCAAACTCGTCAACCTTTGTTGTTCTAGAGTTTTTATAGAGCTTCACCTGAAGCTCCTGCCCACTTGCCTTAGGGTCCATGGCTGGACTTAAACATTCCAATCCTCTGAACACTTGGTCTTTCTGGTAACCAGCCCCATTCTGAGGCTTTCTTAGGGCTTCATCCTAAGGCATCTCATTAACATAAACTCAAAGGTGATTAAAAGGGGCTCACTTTGAATACTCAAAGACACTCCACTCCTATTGCTCTGATGGTTCTAGGAGTTTCAGGAGATCTGTGCCAGGAACTAAGACCAAATATATATTTTTATTATACCACAACCAACCTACCTATTTTCTGGCTATTCTCGTCTTGTCATATTGCCATTTAAAAAAAAAAAAAAACAAAAAACAAAAATTTGAATCAAGTGGCTGTTTAAATGGCAAATATCTTGGCTGAATAAGGAGGAGAACTAGGGGACTGTGATCTGTGTGCACCAGTGCAGAGTGAGAAGAGCCAACGTTACTGAGCACCGGTGACAGGCCAAACTCAGACACATGTTGTCCCACCACCCCCACCTAAGGTTCTGAGGGATTAAATGAGTTGCCCAACATTGCAGAAATAGTAAGCAGTAAAACTCAAATCCAGAACTTTGATAACCAAGTATACAAATGAGCTGTTGGGCACTTACCACATAAGTTCTCTATAAAACCTTGAATTTGATGTTTTATGCTTCTCTTTTTTCTCACTGCCTACATGACCGTGCCTGACCCATAGCAGTGTTCATTGAATGTGCAGAGACTTAAATGGCAAACCCAAATAGTGCACTTTACAGGAAAACTTCCTTTGGCCCAACTCTTTCAAGGAGATCTCTGAACATGATTTCTCTTCTCACATATTTCAAGTTAGAAACTTGATTTAGGAACCAACAAGTTGTAAAATGAGGCACTGATTTAATGAGCTGATTATGTAGAACCTATCAGGATGGGGTCCATATGCTTACATAGTACATTAGGATGTTTATCTTGTCTGACAACCTGAACTCCAGGTCCCAACCCAAATGCATTTGAGTCTATAAAGATAGTGAGTGTGCAGTACTTTCACCCAAGACTTTTCTTCCCATATTCACTGATAATGTCTCCACTTACCAAGACAACCCATACTACAAGAATTGAGCAGCCTTTTTCTTCTCATTCCATTATGCCCAATAGACCAGTTATATTTTTCTACTCTGTTGAGTTTGCCAAGTTTAGCATAAACGCAAGGTTGACTTCTTTTCTGACCTAAATCTTCCTTTATTTCATTCATTTTTTTAGATACAAAAATCCCTAGTGAACAGGTTTCAAACCACACTTGTATATAATACAAAACTTTTTTTTTTCTAACAAATGAAAAATGTACGAATGTTTTCACCAAACCAAGCTTTTTTTAGCTGTGTGATAAGAGAAAGTTCTGTGAAATAAGCCATAATACCATAACCTTAACTAATCAAGGGAATGTTTGCTTTTCTTTTTCCCTCTTCCTCTCCTCCTCTCTCTCTGTCTCTGTTTCTCTTTCTCTTTTAGTGAAGTAAACACATTCTGGCAGCACTTTTTGTTCACACCAG
Source organism: Panthera tigris (assembly GCF_018350195.1). NCBI lineage: Eukaryota > Metazoa > Chordata > Mammalia > Carnivora > Felidae > Panthera > Panthera tigris. The sequence continues at coordinate 24,815,328 of NC_056677.1, forward strand.
ACGACCTTATTTATTTTGCTTCATTACAGAAACTCCACTTACTGTATGAAGGTATCCATCTCACTGACAGTGGGCGAAAATGACACTGGACTCTGCTACAATTCCAAGATGAAATACTTTGATAAAGCTGAACTTAGCAAAAGCAAGGAAATTTCATGCCGTGACATAGAAGATTTTTTACTACCAACCAGAGAACCTGAAATCCTATGGTATAAGGTATGTGCTGTGAATGATTTTCTTACTTGTAAATAGATGAATGTGTATCTTATTCTTGGACAAGTTGGATAAAAAAATTAAATGGATATGATGACGTTCAGCTCTGTGCTCCTAAAATAGTACACCAAATTGTGCTGCTCGTTATAAGTTTTCAAACCAATAGCTTTGATAAATGGCTTTCAATATTGATATTGGTAATCCATTGCAATAAGCTGTTGTGTTAATGTTCACATCTAGCTTACACAATTCTTTCAAGTCGATTATAATCTGTGTTGATAATTTCAGGAACTAAAATACGTTAAGCATTCATTTCAGAGCTCTTCACATAAACAGTCCTAATGTCCCCAAGCAAGGAAAGGATTGATTTACTTCTATGAAAAAATGGTATTCTAGCTTTATTGAACTCTTCTGTTTAATGGAAGTACCTTTTATATTCAATTCCTTTTCATATAAAAACACATACATTTTCTAAAATCTGATGAAAATTCATAGCATTATAAAAATAGCACTAGATAAACTTCTTTTCAAAAACCAAAAGAAACTTCAGACTAAAGGAGAATAATCCAACCCCTGTCCTTCCTATCACATAATTGACTTTCTCTCAGTTTTAAGATTTGGATGTACTCTTCAACTTATTTCTACCATACAAGAAATTTTTGTTACTGAGTGTCTTCAAGAAATATAATATAGGTGCTATGACCATTTGTCTGGGATATTGTGTCTATGATTTAAAGAGTACTAGTATAAATTTTACTTTGTATAATTCCCTATAAGTAGGAATTTAGGAAACATGACCTCTTAGTAACTAGATCCACCAATATCAGTATGTCATGAATTCAGAACTTATGAGAAATTAACAAGAAACAAATATTTAATAAGTTGTAAAGGATTTGCCGTAATTAGCAATGACCTTCTCTGAGTAAGACTTAATTTCCATTCTTGATAGCAAGTAATGGAGGGTTCAGAACATTTGAACCGTTGAAATATTTTTGTATATTTCTTTTGAATTTCTATCCAAGGCAATGTCAAACAGCCCTCAAATATTAGCCCCACTGATTTCTGTTGCTGTGCAGATGAGGTTTATTTTTTCCCTTTTGTTTTTCTTTGTGTATTTCATACCCTGATTCTCAGTGGCATGCCTGCTTTCCACAAGCAGATCCTTAGCAAGCCCTAATGATTACTTCAAAGGGGAGACTATTAGGGAAGTTTGACCCAAAGTCTCTGAGAACAAATGTTTGTCTAGTAGTCATATGTGTATATTCACCTTCTATACATGTACACACACACACACACACACACACACTCACACACACACAGTATTTAAAATGGCTGGCCTCACATTGGTCCTTTAGTCATGTTTCCACCAACACCCCAATTACTGTGACCTTAAGCTGTAAAGACTGTCACTAGTGGAGTGATGGGAGGAGATGCATTATACATGAAACTTAAAAGTCTTGCAGTAATCCAGATTATTTTCCCATACTCAAGGCAACATATATTTCATGTATTCGATGTATATATAGCTTCTGCAATTATGACAGTTTATGCAACTAATATGAGTATGTAAGATGTATATTTTGGTCTGAAATAACTGGAATAACTAAAATATATACAAAGGCATTGATCCACATAATCAAAATGATAGCCTGCAAAAAGTTGATGTGGCAATAAATTTTTTTCAGAAATAATACTACCTGTGAACAGTGTCCAAGGGCTTAAAGCTACTTTTATCCTCATTGCCTTGATTTTGAATCTGGCTAGTGGAAATGGATTTCTGGCAAAAAGAGAAAGCTCCTGAGCCAACATCATTATAATCCTAAGCTTAATTTAGAGACCATAATTTGGTAGACCCACCAACAATGAAAATAGATATTTATAGTACTGTAAAGACCTTGTATATGAATGTTGGCCATTTCTTTCACGGATTATAGGATGTACATGTTATGAAGAGACTGAATTATTTCTAAATGTTGTATTAAAAGATTTAAAAGATTGAAATAGAAGCATTTTCCTCTACAGAATTAATTTTTCTACTTCACACTAAAATAGTATATTTTCTATTTTATGTTATTAGTATCAAGATGGTTAATTACATAGTTAGCAAATAAAGAGTATTTACTTCTAAAAATGATGTTTGTAGTTATCTTAATTGAGTGTCTTTTTTCTTATATCTTCTAAATCAATGTATACCTGATTTAGGGACATTAATCTTTGAAGGTAATAAAGTGACTCTTGCTAAAAGAAAAAAAAAAAGAACAAAAAAACAGCTTTCAAATTGAGGTACCTGATTTCCCAGAGATGTGGAGAAGATATGAAAATTCTTAGAATTAATTACAAACTTTTCAGCCCTTTAAAATATAACATTAGAAGCTTTTGGTTTAGCTATTTAGAATACTTTTCTCTATTTTTCAGTTATTTTACTTACCACAGAAATTTTGTGTTTTCCATGCAGGAATGCAGGACAAAAACATGGAGGCCAAGTATTGTGTTCAAAAGAGGTACACTGCTTATAAGAGAAGTCAGGGAAGATGACATTGGAAATTACACCTGTGAATTAAAATATGGAGGCTTTGTTGTGAGAAGAACTACTGAATTAACTGTTACAGGTAATCACAGTCTTCAGTATTTCATGTGCAAGTAATGAAGTTGAGTTTTTATGCTACTTATTGGTTTTTTCAAATCTGTGCACTGAAAGAAGTACTTAACCAAATGCTAAGTGGACTCCTGTAGGTGACATTTATTCCTGCTTGCTTTTAAATCATCTTGTGCTGAAATGCATTTGAAAGGTTAAAGAAAATATGCTTAGGGAATTATAGAAATGTTAGCTTTTGAAAGTACTTGAAATAATGAGTTTACAATTTCAGAAAATTATGCTTATATTTTGTAATGGTATCATTTTTTGGAAACATTTTCCCAAGTGTTAAAATAGAATACATGAAATCTATCTCTGTCTTCCTGTCTTGCTCCAAATCAGAAAATTTACTATTTTCTTCACGTATCGCTCTATAAATCTGATGTATGTGTTCTCATGAACTTGAAAATAACATAATTTCAGGTGTAATAATTGAATAATTATATGAGATGCAGCAATTGGTGTCATTCCTCTCTCTGGTTGCTAAGACAGAAGGACATGAGCACAAGATTTAGAACTCTGTAATCATGAGTCTGCAACTCCCTGGTCTCATGACCATATTGGAATCACCAAAACCTTCACCGTATCAGTTTCTACATGTACCAAATGGCAATTATAAAACTTGCCTTGCTTATTTCATAGGGTTTTTGCAAGGATCTAATGAGGTAAGGTATGTGAAATCAGTTTGCATAATATAGAATTATATCCAAATGTGCATTTTGGTCATTTTATGTCATGTAATATATTATCTTCATGCCTTTTTTTTTTACTTGATAGTTTACTTCTCTAAAAGTGGTCCCAAGAGAAAAAACAGGGGAAAACAAGAGCAATATTAGGAGTTAAAGAAATTATTCTCATCTTGTTTAGAAAGGTTCTTCTTGGTAACTTTTTGTACAATCATATTTATGAAACATATAGAAATAAGTGTACAAGGGATATTATATACTTTTAAGAGATTTTCATGTGTTCATTGATTCACTTAGTATAGTTTTCGTATATGAAGAGCGCTTAGTGGTAGCGACCTTCATCTTATAATCATTGCCTTTTCTTTCGTATCTTGAGATTATCATATATTTTGACTTAAAAACTGTAATTCAATTTATAAAATTCATTTGATGAATATTAATTATTCTAATCTAAATAAAATTTTACTTAAATAAATCAGGTGCTCTTTGGTAATGCCTTTGGTAAACATTAGGCCTAGTAAATAACTGACACTTGCAATATATGATATATTTAAATAGTAAACACACATTCACTCTTGTATTATGTATGAATGGTATGCATGGGTATAATCTATAACTAGTTTGGTTTTCAGTTTTGCTGTGTTTAATAGGTCTTTGTAGAGAAAATTACAATTAACACTTTATCTTCCTGTCTGTTTAATGGAAGAGTGAAAAACGTAACTGTTTATACTTGGGTTTTCTTTACAATAGATATTGAGGTTTTATTTATTTTTTGCTTTCAATCTATACTGAAGTAGATTTTCCAAGAGTAAGTATAGAGACAAGGAATTTGAAAATATAATGAAAAAACATCTATTCCCTAAAGAATGTCGAATATACTTCTAGTCTTTATTCTTTGGATTATAGAACTCATCCTTGGTAAACACATCTCTTCCCTTTCTAGAAACATTAGGACGCCAAACCACTATTTAGAAAGAGGTGATTAAAAAAAAAATCTCAGAGACTGGAAACTGGGTCCCAAATGGTGCAATCACTTAAATGAGGCTATTTTGTATAACCAGTAATAGAATCATTTTCTCCTAAATGCTACTCAGGGCTACTATATTTTCCTAACTCTATTTCTCCAAAAATATCTTGTCTTTACTTGAAAAGAGTGAGTAGTTATTCTGTATTATCCAAGAGGAAGTAGATAAAAGTTTTAATGGAAGTTTTCATTCAACTCATAATCCTGAATACCTCTCATTTAAGTGGCCTTACCTGTGACATTGATTTGGGTAAAAAAATATAAAGCCAAGTTTGCCTATATATGAAGTTTTGGATGAATGGGGGAGTTGCATGACCTATAATTAAAATAGTATGTATTAAAATGCATCTTTTATTAAAATAAAAGTCTATGACTTTTATATAAAAATGTTTTTTATAGCATTGCTTTAGTGTGACACCATAGCACATTTACTTTGCCTGTAACCAAATTAAAGAATGATTCTTAGAACCCAAATTATATCTGTCACTAAAGCAGCAAAGGTGGGCTGTTCTCTGGATCATAATTAACCAGTGTTTTGTAGCTTGATTTTCTGCAAATCATGATTATATTGTACTTGGTGTAAATATTATGCACAGCATGATATCATTTAATTTTAGTGCATCTGCATTAGCTGATGATAAGCAAATATTTTGAAGTGTTTTAGAACATGCTTCTTTAAAATAAGAAAGAATCCTGCATGTGAAGCAGAAAGGAAATTTCTAGTTTCATAAGGTGGCTAAATGTGCAGGCAATATTGTGAATTTTTTTTTTAATGTTTTATTTACTTTTGGCGGGGTGGAGAGTATGAGGGGGGGAGGGGCAGAGAGAGAGGGAGACGTGGAATCCCAAGCAGGCTCCAGGTTCTGAGCTGTCAGCACAGAGCCCGACACAGGGCTCGAACTCACGGACTACGAGATCATGACCTGAGCCGAAGTCAGATGCTTAACTGACTGAGCCACCCAGGTGCCCCAATATTAGGAGATCTTTCACTTATTAAAAGTGCGTGTGTCTACTTAAGTGAAGTAGTGCTTCAGGAAAACAGACCACAGGGATAAAATAATAAACCTGCTTATCACTTTGGGTATACTTTCAACATTATTATTTTGTTAAATTCAAGGTGTTTTTAGCATCAGTCTGTATCGTCTACGCTCTTCTGTAAGCCTCAGCCACACTGAAGTTTTTACTGTTCTCCAAATATCCTCCCTCTGAGCCCCTCTACCTGGTGCGCTCCCTCTGGAATGCTTTTTCTTACGCGTTGTCACGGAGCTGATTCTTACCCTTTCTTCAGGGCACAACTCACAGGTTCCCTTTGTTTTGAGGCCCGTCGTTCTTCATGCCTTCATAGCACTTTTAGAATCCCCACTGCAGCCCTTACCCATTGCACTGTAACTGTTGACACTCCTGTTCTTCCACAACAACATGAGCTACTTACAAAGGGATGTCTTCTTTTTAATAAGCATTTTATTTGAGACCAGTTTTACATTTACAGGAAAATTATAAAGACATTAGAGAGAGATCCTATATACCCTACATCCAGTTGATGTAGGATTAAGAGGTGGGGTGGAGGGGATTAAGGAGTGCACTTGTCATGATGAGCACAGGGTGATGTATGGAACTGTTGAATTACTGCATTGTGCACCTGAAAGGAATATAATGCTGTATGTTAACTAACTGGAATTAAAATAAAAACCTTATTTTTTTTAAATCCATCCATGTTATTTCATTTATCTGTCATTGATTTATTACTTTTATGCTATAATATTCTGTTACATGAATATCTCCCAGTTTATTGATAGGGCTGTTTTCATATTTTTTTAATGTAAGTGATATTATCATTAACCATCTCCTAAGCGCGTGCACACACACACACACGCACGCTGTTCATTTTGCCTAATAGTAGGCATTTATGTAGAATTTTTACCTAGGAGTGGATTAGCTTATTCAGAGTGTGTATGTTTTTAAATGTACTAGATATTGCTTGGATTGCTTTGGTAATGGGCCAACCCAACTAAATGAAGTGAGAGGAGGAAGGGAGTAGTACTCCAAAGAAAAGTTGAGGTGCCCAAAGAAGGGGAAAAATATTCAAGGAATATAAAGAGGAGATGTCCAGTACTTCTAAAGAGTATGATTTCTTAAACATTGTAAAATGTGGTTTGATATTCATAAAAATCCATTTTCCGTACTTCAATATTGCTAAATAAAAATGTGAAAATGTTCAAATTTGTTTTCATATAAATTTCTATATCTGAGGATTCCTTATACTAAACTCTAACTCATACTCAGACCGTAGCTTTGACACTGATCCCCTGCCCGATTATTTGCGAGGATGGGGAAAATGTGTCCAGAGACGGTCCATAATAGACCTAGTAATTCCAAAATAATTTCGACCAGCTTGGCTCTTTGTACAATAGTCCCTATTTAGATTTAAAAAATACAGACGTAAGTTATGATACGTTGTTTTGAATTTGTTACATCTGAGGAAAAAATTACACACTATATAGATTTTTTTTCCTAGAAGTATTGATTAAATTATATGATATTCCCTTTCGTCTCGTTAATACTTATTTTTTCTTCTGGCTGAAACATTTTTCTGGAGGTTTTAGAAGAAAGATTAAGAACAAAATAACACCATGTTTCCAGCAAAAAAATCTGAAATGAGTCAGACTAGTAGAAAAGCCGTTTAATATGTAGGGCTAGATCATTAAGTGAAGTACTGGTTAAAAAAATGGATTGTTACATCAGGAAAAGAAATTCCCAACAAAATGCAGTAGTCAGCAAAAACAGAGAAGTGAAGAAGAGAATACTGACTTGAAAAAAAAACACAAAAAGAATGAAGTGACTGCTACAAGGATGTGATGGTTTTAGTAGCATTTTTATACTTGGTTTAACATTTTTAACAGAGTTAATGTAGCAATATATTTAAACTACTTCCCAATCAACCAGAGGTTGAAGATATGCTCTCAAAAAGTACATCTTCCTCCTCTTTTTATAGATGAGGAAGCTGAGGCAAAGAAAGGTTAAGTGGCTTTATCACAAAGCATCATGCTGAGAAATTTAGGAGTAAAATTTAATTTCCTGAACTTCAGTTTATGATTTACTCTACTGGATAATTAATAGACAGGCGTTGTATTTTTCATATGAGCTCTGCTGATCACTATGAAAGATTTATCATTTAAGTTCAACTGAAACACATTTTATTATGAGTCCTTTAATTCTTCTGTTACTGATGTAATTAAATGGTGCTTCTGTAGTGAAGCCCAGGGGCGCTCAGTGATTCCTTTTATTTATTTTTCCTTAACAAACAGTTCCTTTTATCTTCCCTTTTAAACATCTATTTTTACTGACACATTTCATAGCCTCATGTGTGCTCTACTGACTGTAACCTAACAAGAACTGATGAAATGGATAACACGAATTGATAAATTCCAGACTTGACTTTGTGTGTTCAGTAATCAGTGTGCTAGGACTTATGCCCACAACAACCATCACATATATTATTTTTTATAAAATGAATCATATTACAGATAGTCTTAGCTGTTTTTCTGCCATATTTTGCAACTCAAAAATCATTTAGATTAATTCAGAGTTTTGAATTCAAAGAGGTTAAAGCTGATCAATATAGTGAAACTGAGTTTAATCATTTTGGCAGTCCAATCCTGATGTGGATTTCAGTACCTAGAGCAAAAGACCTCTCTTATGAGTATTTTCTAATGATAACTCTGCTGACACTAATTACCTTCATTTATTGTTTGATCTCTCACTATATTGAGTGAATTGCCAAAATGTATTAATCAAGCAAATATTTAATGTCAAGGCATGGTAACTTTGAATAAAAAGTATGATGTTTTTACTCTTAAGCAGAAAATGTTGTAAGATATTTTAAAATATATCAATAGTAAATTTGGGATGTGCCATTTCTAGCCATGGGGAAAATAAGGCTTTATTCCTTTGGATAATTTCCATCAATATAAGCAATAATAAACATTAGTAATCACAATAGTTAATGCTGTTTACTATATGCCAGGATCTGTGCTAAGTTCTTATTTATAATTATTCATTGAATCCACATAACCTCAATTTACTCACCCTTAAAAACTTTTCAGGTGCTTTCTATGCACCGGCTATTCTAGATTTTATAAATTACACTTGAAAAGCATTCGTTTTTTTCGTTGCTCACTGAGTGGCCTCCAGCCAGGGCCTCAAATGAGCCTGGGTCAGGATAGCATTTAAAAAAAACAGAAACAAAAACAAAAAACAAAGCCATATGACATCCCTAAGAATGTCAAATACTAGAATCCATAGATACAGGTTATAAATTAGCCATGCCTAAAAGGATGAGTGACATTTTAAAACCTTAAAAGAATGATGCCATTTTTGGTTCTGTGTGAGAGTGTCCATATTAAGAATGCTCAATCAGCAGTACAACCTACCCCATATCTATGTTTTGATTTGATTGAATGTTATGGCCTACTTTTTGGTGTTGTATTGTTGCCTGACATAGTTTATCAGCAAGAGCTAGCCTTTGATTTCTTGCTGCTTTTGAAAGCACTGGATTTGCAGTGTACTAGAATGTTTTCATTATGATGACCTTACCAGTGCAATCCTTTGGACTGCTTGGCTATGAGAAATGGTACAGTCTTCCTGTCCCCAGCCATCCCTCTGGCCTGATCCCAGTATGAGAGCTGTACAGCTCCTGGCCTTGCAGACCACTAGCCAAACTCATACCTACCTCATTGGGAAAGAAACAGATACTTTTTCTTTGACTCCTAACCATATGGCAGTCACCATGCAGAATGATTTATAGGCTTTATTATCTACATTTTACCAAGGATGCAATTCAAAGTACATGAATTTATAATTTTAAATACAAATCATCATCATCTTTTCTAATGAAGTTCCATTCTTTTATTTGCTCGAAGAGCTGACCAATAAATATTCTTTCATAGAATGGTTAGCTTAGAGGTTAATTAGAGAAACGTCTGGAACTGCGCTGTCCGATACAGTGGACATTAGCAACATGTGATTATTGAGCACTTGAAATGTGACTAGACTGGACTTAACTGTGCTGTAAGGATAAAATATATACCAGATTTCAAAGACTTTGTATGAGAAAATAATGCACAATATATAATTTGTAACTTTGTATTGATTACATATTGAAGTTATAATATTTGGTTAAATACAAAATATTACTAAATTAATTTTACCTATTTTTACTTTTTAAAATGTAGCCACTACAAAACTGTTAATTTTATACGTCACTTGCTTTATATTGGTATTGGACAGCACTGCTCTAGAACGTGAATGTGATTGCTGTCTTGAAAAGTGTAAGGGGAAGGCACAGGACCCAGAACCTTGGGTGTAGTTCCATTGGTGGCTGTGTCACTCATGAGCTAAAAGACCTTGGCCAAATCACCTGACTTCACTAAGTGTAGTCGTAATGTTGAGACCGTGAATACCCACTCACAGTGCTATAGTAAGGAGTAAATTAGCCGAAACATGTGAAAGCAGGCTATAAAGAAATGTAGAAATGGAAGTGTCCACTATCATGATTTGGTCTGATCTGTGAATCTTTACCTTTGCTTGTTTTAATTAGTGGAATGTTAATATTTATAATCCTAACCCAGTATTTCAAATGACATTATCATCAATACAAATCACTGAGTAGTACTCATTGATCACTAAGGAGTGGTTTATATGTGTGGAGAAATCTCAAAAAGGTCATGATCTCACAGTTTGTGGGTTCAAGCCCCATGTTGGGTCTCTGCTGACAGCTCAGAGCCTGGATCCTGCTTCAGATTCTGTGTCTCCCTCTTTCTCTCTGCCACACCCCTGCTCACACACACTCTCTGTCTCATCAATAAATAAACATTTAAAAAAATTAAAAAAAGAGAATTGGGAAAATTCACAAGAATGAAAAAGCAACTAGAAGTTGTTGCACTAAAAATACATCAAGTAAAGGTTTCAGCATGATTTAGAAGGTTTTATTTTTTTAATTGTTTACTGCTACATGACAGTATGTTTACATTTTCCACATATCCTTTCTACTTAAGTGAGGAGATTCAATTTATAGCTCTATGAATTTAGCATTTGACAGTGGTTCCTAGACAACTCATTGCTCAATACTGGGAGAGATTGCTGGTGCTATCTTCTTTGGAGGTCCTTAAAATAAGATAGATTTGGAGCACATGGGTGGCTCAGTCGGTTCAGCGTCGGACTCCTGATTTCATCTCGGGCCATGATCTCACAGCCTCGTGGGTTTGAGCCCCACATCGGGCTCTGTGCTGATGGTGTGGAACCTGCTTGGGATTCTCTCCCCCCACCACTCTCTCTCTGCCCCTCCTCCACTTGCACTGTCTCTGTCTCTCTCAAAATAAATAAATAAACTTTTAAGAAAAATATGATCAGTTCCCCTCTGAGGTATGTGTAGGCATAGACAAGCTGGAGGAAGGTCATGGAGACTCTAGTGATTTTTCATTATGCTCATTATTTTAGTACTCACATTTTCCAAAGATATTTTATGGTTTAAAAACCAGGAAGCAATTAAGAAAATCAAAATATTAGGGTTTGATATGACAACCTAATAATTACATAATGAGATTTTTGAATGATGAAGGTTTATTGTCAAAAGGTTTTAACTATTTGGAAGAGCTTTTATTATCTTCACACTCTGAACAGGTCCACTAGGTATACAGTATTCCAGGGTTCTAACTTGTCTCTCCTACAATTTTGAAGTCTCTTTCTTGGTAAAATCAAGAGGTAACTCTTCAAAGTAACTTGCAATTGATGTGGACATTGTGTAATACATATTTAAAAGAATTTTCAGAACTACCTATGAGAAAACCACATAGAAATAGAATTGGTTTTATTCATGTCAAAATATATGGCTTTTGCATAAGAGGAATTAATGTTTTCATTTCTTAAAATGCTTGACCAAAGCTTTTAGTCATTATGTTAGCATCTGTTGTTCCATCTGGAAGACCTAAAAAATCCAATGAATTATAAATGGACAGTTCAACATGAATATGCAAATTAAAGACATTTTATGAATTCTATGTAAGATGTAAGAAATAGTTTACTCTGTGCCTTAACTAGAAGATCTTACTATATATTTCTTGATCATCTGTTGGGTTCAGCCTTGGGTTCTACTCCCAATATATCAACTATGACTTCTTGGAATATAAACACCACAGATTCATTATGAATTTCATAGACTTTATTTCAAATGATACAGTATAATTTGCTTATCAGGGAAATAAAAAAAATACAAATTAACATGTAAGAAGTATTATTTTATTTATTTATTTATTTATTTATTTATTTATTTTAATTTATTTTTTTTTTAATTTACATCCAAGTTTGTTAGCATATAGTGCAACAATGATTTCAGGAATAGATTCCTTCATGCCCCTTACTCATTTACCCCATCCCGCCTCCCACACCCCCTCCAGGAACCCTCTGTTTGTTCTCCATATTTAAGAGTCTCTTATGTTTTGTCCCCCTCCCTGTTTTTATATTATTTTTGCTTCCCTTCCCATATGTTCATCTGTTTTGTCTCTTAAAGTTAAGAGGTATTATTTTAAATATAGAAGTACTATCAGTAGTCACTCCTGTGTTGTGGTGTCAACAGAAAATTATGGAATTTTTAATGAGTGCTTACTGTTAATGTTCCCTTAGAAAATTATGCTGTTTTCCATAATGTCATCTCTTGAAGGACACATTTGCTTTATTCACTAAACCTTGACACATACTCTAAATATGAATATAAATGCTACTGTTTCTATGCCCTGCTTTCTAAGTCTTGTGATTTCTAATATTTGTTTAAAATGTTTAGTTTTCAATATATCACTTAGGATTGCAAAGTACATACTGAGCTTTTTTTTTTTTAATTGAGGTTTGCTTTGTCAAATTAAGGATGAAAGAATGACGCTGAAACATATGTCCTTTTTTTTTAAAAATGTAAAAATGCATTTTAAACTTTTTAAGTGAAACCATGGCTTCTGAATGTCACGAACATGTCATGTTTCTTTTATGCATCAACTTTTATGAGTCCCCGATTAAAAATATAACCTGAAAACAGAATGTTTCTACTTAGATATTGTTGCTATGGTGCTATTTAGCTAATCATATAACCCTTTCAGAATAATGAAACCAATAGCACTTGTCAACACCAAACATGAAGGATGGGAGTGAAATAGCAGAGATGTGAAAAACATCCATTAACATGAAAGCAATATGTTATGGGGCAGCAAAGAGGTAGTAGGCTATTCACTGTTTACTGGTTGGCTATGACATTGCTAAAATTAGATTAAAGCAAAAAAGCTTAGTACAAATGTAATGAAATAGTTTTGATGATATTTTCCATTTGGGGTATATAATTAGATCCTTTTATATTAATCTAATTTCTCTCTGAGTTAAATAAACTGAATAGTCTTGACCTACCTTTTTTATATGCTTTTTTTATTCAACAAAATCATTTGATAAACATTTTGTAAGAAATACAGTTACACTCAGAGCAACAATTGTGTACGTATACAAGCTACTTACACTGTATAAATGAATGTGCTCTATGGTTGTAAGATCTGCATTTATTATTTTAAATAAAGTTAGAAGTTATAGAGAATTTCTACGCTGGTACCATTCAATGTATAGATTGGAAATAACAGAGTCAAGAGGTTCTTTACCCCAAATACTTAGAGAAGTGCTGTTTTTGATGGCAGACAAGAGGCTGAAACAAAGGTAAGACAGTGAGTTTGAAGAAGAGGTAACAGATCTGAAATATACCTAGGTGTATCTCACATAATACGATTAGTTGTTACATGTGAGTATTCGTGGAGTGGGGGCCTGGTTTTTGTCTGGAGGATTTGAATTTTGAGGGATTTCAAGATGAGCCTGTTTGAAGAGGAGTATATTAGGTGGTTTTTGTTTGTTTTACTCCAAGTAACTAGTGACTTAAGTAACAAAGACATACATTATGTTTTCTTTTTTAACATTTTATTTTATTTTTTAAGACACAGAGAGGGATAGAGCACAATTAAGGGAGGGTCAGAGAGAGAGGGAGACACAGAATCCAAAGCAGGCTCCAGGTTCTGAGCTATCAGCACAGAGCCCAACCTGGGGTTTGAACCCATGAAAGCGAAATGATGAGCTGAGCTGAAGTCAGACACTTAACCGACTGAGCCACCCAGATGCCCCATGTATTATGTTCTATAACAAGAATTCCAGAAGTAGATAAGGCCCAGGACTGGTAATTCAGCAGCTACAATGACATTATCAGGTACAGTTGTTGTTTTTTTTTTTTTTTTTTCCTTTTTTGTCTTTCCTCTCTGCCATTCTCTGCAAATGACTTGACCTCTTAGCCTGGCTTCACAAATGGCATCATGTGTAGACCCTGTATCTACAGACAAAGAATTGGTCCATATTGTATTCCCTAAATAAGAGCAAGGTCCGTTTTTCCAGAAGCTCCCAGAGCACACTTCCAACCACCATCCTATTGTTAAAAATTGCCCATGGATAAACCAATCACTAGAAAGGGGGCCAAGATCACTGTCAATATGACTGTTTATGACCATTCAAGATTCAACCCTGCACTTAGAAGGTTCTCAGCCTCCCCATGAAGCACATGAGGACCTGTAGTAGGGTGAACAATATCAGGACAAGGATGGCAAGGAAGGTGTGTGGGGGTGGGGTGGGGGGAGGGGTGGTTTGGAGAGGCTGCTAGATTTTGTGCCCAGAAAGTAGCAGTTAAGGTTTGGTAATGTCGGACTTGAGGTATCTATGGGATATCTGTTGGCAGGTTTTAGGAGATGATTGGAAATATGGGACAGAACGGTGATAAGAATTTGGCATTAATCACACAGATGACACTTGAACCTATAACAGTGAATGGGATTATTCAGGAACAATGTATAGAGTAGAATGTTAGGTGTGAAAGGACAAAATGCTGCAAAGATAACAAAGATGTTGAGAAAAGGTGATTTTCCAGAGAAATAAAACTAGAGAGGCTGTTTTTATATGTGTGAAATACAGTTAAATAAAAAAATATGAATTTGTTTGGTGGACTTTTCCATCCTCAGAAGTTCAACTAGGATCCCACATTTCTAATTCATAGGAATCCTAACATTTCCATGGTTTTTGTCTGTTTAATTTAGAAACATCTGTAATGACCTGTTACTCTTACTCAAATCATTCCTCGTCATTGATTAAAGTCCAATTTAGTCTGAGAATTTGGTTTTGTTTGGCTCTACTCTGGTGTATAACCACATTCCTAGAAGATTATGGCAGAGGATTTCAGCAATTCTCCTGTAGTAGTGGTTAAGTCTTCCACTTGACTGCAGTTCTTGGAGTCACAGTTACCAATATACGTGAAGCTCTGTGATATAAATGTATCAAGTATCCCATTAATTGGAATCTAAGATAGATTTTCATATACATGTTTCTGTACTTTGCCAAACAGTCCTGGGTGGGAAAGAGTCTCCTTTCCTTCATATAGTTTGAGCTCTTGCTGGACAGCAGCTGCTCAGTCCACAACTGTAGTTACCCCTTGATCGATGCAGGGATTAGGGGCAGGGCTTCATATGTAGTCACAAATTTACCTGTCATGTTTGTGCGTTTTTTGTTAATTGAATTTCTTTGGTAAAAACAGTCTGGAGTCAAGGATTTCCTTTTTACTGCTTTTTTTTTGGAGTATAATTAAAATACAGTATAATGTTAGTTTCAGGTGTATAGTGTAATGATTCAGCAATTCTATCATTGCTTGGTGCTCATCATGATAAGGTACTCTTGGTCCCCTTCACCTGTTTTACCAATTCCAGCCACCCACCTCCCCTCTGGCAACCCCAGTTTGTTGTCAGTATTTAAGATTCTGGACTTGTTGTTTATCTCGTTTTCTTTTTGTTTGTTTTGCTTCTTAAATTCCATGTGAGTTAAATCGTATGGTATTTGCATTTCTCTAATTTATTTCATTTAGTATTATACCCTGTAGGTCCATCCACATTATTGCAAATGGCAAAACCTCATTCTTGTTTATGGCTGAGTGTTACTCCATTGTGTATGTATACTACATCTCCTTTATCCATTTATCTACTGATGTACACTTGGGCTGCTTCTGTATATTGGCTGTTGTAAATAATGCTGCAGTAAACATTGGGGTGCATGTATCTTTTTGAATTAGTGTTTTCATTCTGTTTGCATAAATATCTAGTAGTGGAATTACTGGGTCATATGGTGATTCTTTGGTTGATTTTTTGAGGTCCTCCTTGCTGTTTTCCACAGTGACTGCACCAGTTTACATTACCACCAACAATATGTGAGGGTTCATTTTTTCCCACATCCTTACCAACACCTGTTTTGTTTTGTTTTGTTTTGTTTTGTTTTTTGTCTTTTTTTTTTTTTTGGCATTTTACAAACCTCCTTAATATCTGAGGTTTTTTTCAATTTAAATTCAAGTTAGTTAACATGCAGTGTAGTCCTGGCTTCAGGAGTAGAACCCAGTGATTCATCACTTACATGTAACACCCATTGCTCATCCTGAAAAGTGCCCTCCTTAATGCCCATCACCCATTTAACTCACCCCACTCCCCCCTCACCCCCATCAACCCTCAGTTTCTTCTCTGTATTTAAGAGTCTCTTATCACTGGCCTCCCTCTCTGGTTTTATCTTATTTTTCCTTCCTTTCCCCTATGTTCTTCTCTTGTGTTTCTCAAATTCCACATATAGATGAACTCATACAATATTTGTCTTTCTCTGACTTATTGATTTTAGCCTTTCTGAGAGGTGTGAAGTGATATCTCATTGTGGTTTTGATTTACATTTGTGTGGTCTGGTGATGTTGAGCATCTTTTCATCTGTCTATAGGCCATCTGAATGTCTTCTTGGGAAAAATGTCTACTCAGGTCCTCTGCCCATTTTTTAACTGGATTATTTCTATTTTTGGTGTGAGTTGTATAAGTTCTTTATATATTTTGGATATTAACTTCTTATCAGATGTATCATTTGCACGTATCTTCTCCCATTCTGTAGGCTGACCTCCTCTGCAGTCAAAAATTTGCATGTAACTTTTGACTCCCCAAAAACTTAACTACTAATAGCTTACTGTTGACCAAAAGCCTTACCAGTAATATAAATTGTCAATTAGCACATATTTTGTGTATGTATTGTATACTGTATTCCTATAATAAAGTAAGCTTGAGAAAAGAAAAGAAAATCACAAGAAGATGGGGCATCTGGGTGACTCAGTCGATTAAGCATCCGACTCTAGATTTCACCTGAGGTCATGGTCTCATGGTCATGAGATCGAGCCCCATGATGGGCTGTTTGCTGGACGTGGAGCCTGCTTAAGATTCTCTATTTCCCTCTCCCTCTGCTCCTCCCTTGCTCGCACTCTCTGTCTCTGGAAGAAAAAGAAAGAAAGAAAGAAAGAAAGAAAGAAAGAAAGAAAGACCCAAGAAGAAATATATTTATAGAACTTTAGTGTAAAAACTGTATGTACAAGTAGACCTGCGCCATTCAAACCTGTGGTGTTCATGAACTGTATACCTCCCAGCCCCTATTGCTTCTAGGTAAAGCCACATGACTAGTTCTCACCAATGAAGGGAAAGGAGGAACTGTCACTTCTGAGCCAAAGTAGTGAGGAAATAAATATTCTTTCTCCTGTTCTTACCACAGTAATTGCTTAGAGACAGAGAATGCCTAGGCCCTATTGGAGGGAAAGAGCTCTTATCTCTAAATCACATCATGGGCAAAAGCTAATCACTGACCAGAACAATTCTCATTGCATGCTTCTGTGAGTGAGAAATGACCATCATTTAAGTTAAACCACTAAAATCCTGAGGTTCACTCTTACAGCTGCTAGCTTTTATCCTAAATAACACAGGCAAATTTTGCTAATGCAAAGTCATTTGAATAAAAGATTATTGTCAAGTTATGAAAGATCTGAAAGGCAAACTGCTAAGCTGTACTCCCACTTTCCTGTCTGAATACCTCATTCTATACTTATTCTCCATCTGCTTTGCACATCCATCAGATCTCTGCATGTTCAGAGTCTACCTGTCTTTCAAGGTGCGACTCAAAAACCCATCCCCTCCAGTCAGCCTTCAGTGCTTTCCTCCTAGTTCAGGACAGTCCCTTCTTCGCTAGAGGTCAGATAGCTTCTGACGTTGTTTCTTCTATGCTTATTTGGCTGTTGGGCTATATTGACACTCTTTTTCAATGGCCTCTAACTTACTTGAGGTAAGGCTTCATCTTGTCTATTTTGGTTTTATCAGTAATTCTGCATTATTTAGTACATAGTATTAGATGATTAATGAGCAGTTTTTGAAATGTTGAATAAACAAAAGCTAAATTGGGTATGTATTTAATGAATGTATTCTAAATAATTCAGCTACATGTTATTTTAGTGTTAATCATAAACCTGTTATGTAAGTAATATTTTTACGGCTTTCAGCTTATACATAAAATAAGTTAAAATGTAACTATTTTGTTTAAAATTATTTTTATAGTCATTATTATCAAATTAATCTATAATAATCCCAATGAGCTATAATAGCGGTTGTTTTCTTCATAGTAATTCAAATGATATCATTTTCTTTTAAAGTAAGCACAATATACTTTCTTATATAGGGTCAACTGAAGTGTTTTTAAAAGCTTGTAGAGTCTGGAGGTTCATTTACTTTTTTCCCCACTATTTTTATTTCAAGTTTCTATTTAAATTCCAGTTAGTTAACATATAGTGTAATAATGGTTTCAGGAGTAGAATTTAGTGACTCATCACTTACATACAACACCCAGTGTTCATCCCAACGCATGTCCTCCTTAATGCCCATTACCCATTTAGCCCATCCCTCACCAACTTCCTTCCATCAACCCTCAGTTTGTTCTTTATCATTAACAGTGTGTTTTCTGGTTTGCCTCTCTCTTTTTATTTTCCTATGTTCATCTGTTTCGTTTCTTAAATTCCACATATGAGTGAAATCGTATGGTATTCATTTTTCTCTGACTGACTTACTTCACTTACCATAATACCCTCTAGATCCATCCATGCCATGGCAAATGGCAAGATTTCATTATTTTTTATGGCTGAGTAATATTCCATTGTGTGTGTATCTATCTAGTGTGTGTGTGTGTGTGTGTGTGTGTGTGTGTGTGTGTTTACCACATCTTTATCCATTCATCAGTCAATGGACATTTGTGCTCCTTCCATAATTTGGCTATTGTTGATAATGCTGCTGTAAACATCGGGATGTACCAATTCATTTATAAAACACATAGTAAAATAGTTTAAAGTTGGAATCTTCCAAACATAATATGAAAAAATAAATAGAATACCGAAACAGCTTGGAAGACTAATGCCAACAGAAGACATACCCCCTAAAAAGAAGAGGATAACAGAAAAATAAGTAAATACATTCGAGAAAGGAGGTAGAAAGGGAGGAGAGAGAGTGAAAAAGAAAAATATGCCTGGTCTTCTTGTAGAGGGAGTGTTTCTTAAGCATTAATCTTGGAGAGTAAGAGAGAGAGAAAGAGAGGGAAAGGGAAAGGAAGAGAGGAAGGAAGGAAGGAAGCATTTGTTACTAAGCTGTCTCTTTGCAGCATTATCTGTAAGGTGCAATATTAGAAATACTTTAAATGTTTAGAAAGTGAAAAGGAAAGGGACTTATCAATTATGTGAGGTAGTGCCATATAGTGGAAAGAGTCTGGATCAGAGCAAGGTGACGTTACATTATGGTCCTGTTTCCAACCTGGTTTAGGCCAATGTTTTTAACCCAGACTTGTATCTTAGGGAACTCCATGACTCCTTCCAGGGCTAAAGTTTTCTAATGCAATAAAACGTTTAACAGTTAACGCTATTCTGATATTTGCAAGTTTCCTGAATAGCATCTCTTCATCGTGTGGGGGAGGGCAACGCTATTCTTAAAAGAACAGAATCTCCAAAAGCCAATAAACCATTACTATTCTTTCAAGAAATGCTTATTGTGTGGATACTAATCTAAACCAGGATTTTTTTTGTTGTTCCTAAAATGATACCATGGGCAAGTTAACTATTCACAGTTACTTCCTTTAGTCTAACTCAAATTGTGATGAGAGTTGAATTATATTTAGGCACCCAGCACAGTACATAGCATGTAATAGACTCTCAAGAAAAGCTTGTTTCCTCCCTCTGGCATATAAAATATAAAAGAACAACCAAATGAAAAACTAAAAGCAGCAATAAGTTAGCTACATGTCTATCCTTGTACCGAGGGGTTGTTTGACACCAGAATGGTCACAGTCAGTTTTCATTACTGTGATACAAACCGTAATAAAATTATATTTAAAGCATTATATAAGAGAGAAAAAATCAGTTAGTATTCCCTGGTTAATTTCAGACATAATAATTATGTAAGTTGGCTGTTATTAAGTAAACATCTCTTTAATGCAGATGAAAAGAGGATTGTGCTGCTGCTGCTTATGATGATGATGAAAACTAGCCTTTATGAATGCCTTCTGTATGCATGATTATAAGTACTTTGTATATTTTATCTGATTTAAACTGTATCATACATGACATAATAGTTTAAAGTCGCCTGTTTGTTGACTGCGTTTTACTGTCTACTGCCATTTGATGGATTCTGTAGATGTACTAAGTCCATTCTTCATTTCCTTTATAAAAACCAAGTTATTATTTGTGTAATGTTCTAAGCACTATGATAAATCAAAGAATGAAATAGGCAGAGATCTCCTGGGGCAGTTGCATTGAGCAGAAGAGATAAATTATGCATGTAATAAGATGCAAAATAAAAAGTGCAGTGTGAAAGAAATGGATCATAAACAGTGGTAGGAATTCTGGGGTGGTCATAGAAAGTTTCCTGCACAAGTGGAATTTGAAGTTCTCCTTCAGGGAGAGCAAGAATTTGAATATGAAGGTGCTAAAAAAATTTTTTTAATCTGAACTTGATAAGGACTTTATTTAGATGAATTATTACAAAGAGTGGGGCAGTTGCAATAGAAGGAGGACTATTGTGATAGAGAGACCATTTTGACCATAAGACCTGCACACCTCTCAGGGATTAGGCAAAAAGACTTTTTCTTTTACATAGAGGAGAAAACAAAGCTAGCAAGAACAGGGTGTAGGGAGGTGGTGTGAACAGAAATGGCATGATGGGAAAGCAGATCAGAGAAGGTTTTACCCTGAGGCCAGCCTACACTGTGGAAGGGCTATTAAGAAATGGCTTAGTGATGGCTCAGGATGAGGGTAGGTCAAAGTTGGGGGCCTGCGGGAAGGAGAGAATCTTAACCAAATTATAGCTAACAGGCATTTTGTTCTGGCTGATCAATGGGGACAGCAGTTTAATCATTTATGAAGCAAAGATGGGAATTTGGAGGGTCTGTGTCTGGCCTTGTCATAGGTAAACAAAGGAGCATCCCTGAGTTTTATTTAAGTCATATGGGGAAGTGTGGGTTTTTATGATAAGCTGTTGCCTAGAATACAAAAGGAGGGGGAAATTTCTTAAACTTTGCTTTTTTCTAGGATCATAGGTTTTGGGTAAAATTCAACATTGTCAGCGATGTGGGAATAATGAGGATTCCCTAATGAATGAGTTGTGCATGGGAGGGGTTTCAGTTAGTCAGGAAGTCAAGATTTTGAAAGATTGCACTAATAAATAATAATAGTAATAGCACCTTATATCTGTGAACTCATTTAAATAATCGTCACAACCATCCAGTGACATGGGTACAATTATTCTCCCATTTTATAGGCAAGAAATTTGAATTCCTTAAAGGTAGGTAACTTTGTCACTGCTAGTAAGACATACATCTGGGGCTGTGACTCATAAAGCCCTGGTCTCCCAGTAGCTGACCCAACCTCTTTTCATTACTTCAAACTATTCCTTTAACCCAGAGAGAGAGAAGGGATAAAACTCCTGGAATAAGGGAGACAGGACCTACGGTGATTTTCCCATTTCCAAAAACAATGGACTCAACAAATACATATATATGAGAGACGTTATGGGACACTAAAGAAAGAAGATTGTAGAATACTAGAAAATACAAATTTGGGTACAGCAGCAGCCAATGGAACTTCACAAAAGAAAATGACAATTAGCAGGGAAGATTCTGGATGCAGAGAATAAAAAACCTCAGCTAGTCAGGACAGAAGGGGGCCTACTGCTTTGTGTGCTTTCTCTTTGTGTGGGAATGAGGATATGCGTGGACATTAGGGTCAACTTAACACTGTCATCTTTGTCGGCCCAGGTTTCCAAGCTTCATTCTGCCATGGGTGAGATTATGGCAGGCCTTGAGGTATGAGCAGTAGGTGGAAAATGCCTACTGCTTTAGTCCTTAAGAGCATCTCTGAGCTACAAATCAGGCATCCCCACTAGTACAATTTAGCCTTCCAGAGTTAAGAACAATTGCTTAATCCAACAGGCATTTACCTCTCCTTCCCTTAACCAGCTACATTTGCGTTCATTTCTACTGTTCACAAGTACCATTGTTTTTCCTAATGATTATCTTGTGATTCAGTACATTTGGTCTAATGAGCCAGGGAATACATAACACATGGTGGAAAATTTTACTGAAAATATTGGTAACTATTTTGACACGTCAAGAATTGAATGAAGTTCATGTAGAGAGCATAGTTTATATAGCAGTGCTGATTGCTACAACCAACAGAGATTTTATTGGAAATGTAATAATAAAAGCATTTAACTTCTGCTGAGCGCATTCTATGTGTCTGGACCAATGGTAAGCACCTTCACATCCTTATTTCTTTTCATCTTCCTAGGCACCTATTAGTCAGGGATATGGTTTCTGCTTTATGGATGAACAAATTAAAGTTAAAAGAATTTAATCACTATGCTCATGAGTTTGTACTTTAATCCTTAGAGCCCAGTTTTGAACCTACACCTCTTTGATTTAAAAAATCTTCTAAACTATTCTGTGAATCAATCACTCACATTTTTAAGGCTGATCAATAACAGCTCTGCTGCCTAATAGCTGTGTGACCTTGGGGAAATTATTTAACCGCTCTTTGACTCTGTTTCTTAATCTGAAAAGTGAGGGCGTCCATGTCTTCATCATAAGATCGTTGTGAAGATTAAATAAATAATATGTGTAAAGTATTTAAAAGACCTACATAGCCACCATTTTCATATACATTAGCTGTGGTTATTGATGATGATGATTGAGATGACAGTGAAACCATGTTCTTTCTTAAAAACTCAGAGTGAATAGCCACACTCAGTGTCTCAGTATGACTTTGTGTGCTCCAGCAGTAGGATTGATTATATTTGTGTACATATTCTTTGTTTCCCCATACTCTTGTACCAGCTTAATTTAAATAAAAACCACAGGGAATTAGGAGCATTGGTTTACTCAAAATTGAATTCACATGTAATTTTTTAAAACATAAATTGAGAAAACTCCTTTGTGTCTATGTTTGAACTTCTCTGACTTCCTAAAATAAAATTTAGATTCGATCTCAGAGGACAGGGTGGCATCTTTGACAACTGAATTTTAGGAAACTTAAAAAACAAACAAATGGGATTTGAAAAGCCAACATAACATTGAAGAGGAAGAACAAATCTGAAAGCCTGATACTATAGGACTTTGATACTTACTTACTCTTTGATATTTATTTACCCAGAGGAGTTGAAAACTTTTGTCCACATAAAAGCCTACACACACATCTTATACCAGCTTTATTCATAATTGCCAAAAATTGGAAGCAACCAAGACATCCCTTCAATAGGTGAGTGGATAAATAAACTGTGGTACGGTCAGATGATAGAACATTATTCAGTTCTAAAAGGAAATTAGCTATCAAGCCACGAAAATACATAGAGGAAACCTAAATGCATATTACTAAGTGAAAGAAGTCAGTTTGAAAAGGGTACATACTATATGATTCCATCTATATGATGTTTTGGAAAAGGCAAAACTATGGAGACAGTAAAAAGATCAGTGGTTGCCAGAGTTAAGGGTGGGGAGCTAGAGGTGAATAGACAGAGCACAGGAGTTTTAGGGCAGTGAATACTCCCTGTATGATACTATGTTATACATTTTTTGTGTGGTTTCATATTTTTATTTAAATTCTAGTTAGTTAACATAAGCTTTGTTATACATCGGTCCAAACTGATAGGATGTATAACACCAAGAGTGAACCCTAAGCTACGCTATGGACTTCGGGTGATTATGATGTGTCAGTGTAGGTTCATGTTGTGATAAGTGTGCCACTATGGTGGGGGATGTTGTTGATGGGGAGGCCGCGCATGTGTTGAGAGAGAGGGTGTATGGGAAATCTCTGTACCTTCCTTTCAATTTTGCTGTGAGCCTAAAACTACCCTTAAAAAATAAAGTCTTTTATAGCAAAATAAGTAAAGAAATTACATATCATTGCCCTGGTGTAAAGAATCAAGATTACTAAAATGCAAGAAAAATTTACTCATATTTCCCATTTGTATGGAACATAGAGATATTAACACCGTCTTGACTTACTTGCTCCCTATGGTGGTCAGGCTGCATGGAGCCTGAGCTGAGCCTGAGTTTTCTCATCTAAAATATATGTTGATAGGTGTGCATGGTGATTAGAGATCAAACAGGTCAACAAAGAAGTAGCAGGGAAAGGACTGAGGTGCAGAAACAAGGTTCTTTCCTAGAAATTCAAAGGTAGATCGAAGTAAAAGTCACTTAAGGTTGTGATGCGTCTGAATATTGGTAGTAGTGCTATGTGCCTCAGCACAGGCTTTAAATAGCCCTTGGAGTTTGTGACAACTTTATGCTCTGATAAGTATGTATTTGTAGATAATTCAGGCTGAGTTTAAAGGTTTGCAGCAGGGGGATGAATGGATAAAGATGCAGTATGCATATACAACGGGATATTACTTAGCCATGAAAAGAATGAAATCTTGCCATGAGTAATGATGTGGATGGAACTAGGCAGTATTATGCTAAGAGAAAGAAAGCAGTCATAGAAAGACATACCGTACCATACCATACCATATGATTTCACTTATATGTGGAATTTAATAAACAAAACAAATAAGCAAAAGGGGGAAAAGAGAGAGACAAGCCAAGAAACAGACTCTTGAAAACAAACTGATTGTTACTAGAAGAGAGGTAGGTGGGGGAATGGGTTAAATAGGTGATGGGGATTAAGGAGGGCACTTGCTGTGATGAGCACCAGGTTTTGTATGAAAATGTTGACTCACTATATTGTACACCTGAACCTAATATATTGTATGTTAACTGGAATTTAAATTAAAAACTTTATTAAAATGTTGCCAACAACAACAACAACAAGAAAAAGGTTTGCAGCAGGGGTTGCATAAGATATTGTGAAAATGGTATTGAACGTGATCTTAAATATCTTATTTTTTAAAATTCTGAGTTCAGTTCAAGTGTAGAAATCTTCATAGTCACAAAGGTCAGCAGTGAAACCTTCTCATCACTGCTCAGCACTGGTGAGCGTTTCATACACACATATACCCTCCCATCTCTTTCATCCATCAGCCAGTCCTTGGTTCTCTGCTGTCACTTTTATAAACATACATGCACACACGCTCACATTCATACTCACACACTGACAATCCCAGACATAAGCCCTTATTGCTTTAAATTACTTTTACTTCTCAGAAGTATGAAGATCATGCATCAGGCAGACTGGAAGGTCTTCTGATGCTCAGATTCAGCTATTTTCATCATTGATCTACTTCACTAAGAACAGATCTCAGAGAATTAAATATTTTAAATATAAAAAATTAAACTAAATTCACTTAGGAGTCCCACTATATCCTCTGTGTAGCTATGACGTTTATTTCTTGCTGCCTTGCAGCTGAGCATAAAAGAGCAAATGGTGGCCTCTCTCTCCAGTCCATACCGACTAGAAAAATGATCACACAAACAACTACCGATTTGTGCTTGGTTAAAAAGAAAATATTTCCATTCTAGAACACAAAATGAGTAAAAACAATCTAATTCTGTTTAAGGATTATACTGATTGCTTCTGTATCTTTGAAACAAAAAAATAAGTAAGATACAATTTACACAACCACAGGTTTGAAGAAATTGGGTCCTGAATACTATGATCAGGGCATCTTTCTGTTGCCACCTGCCCTACCTCAAAACGATTCTCCACATTGTGAAAAACAGATGCTTAAAAGCCATCAGTAACTCACTCCACATTACTCAGAGTCCCAAATCTTTAGTTGGTTTATCTAACCATCAATCATTTGTCCTCACTCACACCCCATCTCCCTTACAAACTACGAGTTTGTGTTCTCGTAGTGTCAAGGCACATCTGTTTCACACACTTTTATAGTTATATATTTATTTTCAAAACTTTTTTTAACATTTATTTTTGAGAGAGAGAGACAGACAGACAGACAGAGTGTGAGCAGGGAAAGGGCAGGGGTGGGCGACACAGAATCCGAAGCAGGCTGCAGGCTCTGAGCTGTCAGCAGAGGGCCCGATGCAGGGCTCAAACCCACGAACTGTGAGATCTGACCTGAGCTGAAGTCCAACGCTTAACGAACTGAGCCACCCAGGCTCCCCTATAGTCATATATTTAAAGTAATGTCTCTCAGACTTTGATATGCATAAGAATTATGTAGAGATCTTGTAAAAATGCAGATTCTGATTCCGGCTGATGCGGTTGCTGCAGGCCCCAGACCACACACTAAGTAACAAGGGCTTAGAGTCTGTCTGCTTCTCTGGACCTGGGGACAGGATCCTCAGAGCCTGAATCACAGCAGGCCCTGAATTAACAGCCACTGAATGAATTTCAAAAGCAACAGAATCTCGACAATATAACATTTTCATTTTAAAATACAAGCAGTGCTTACAAATAACCATTTGAGAAGAACTTTGTTAACTTCCTTCCCTCCTTCTGTATCTTGGTACATCCATCTGTTCTTCCTGTCTCTTTGCCTCAAAGTTCACTGGTATCTGGAATTTCTACCCAATCCCCTGCTTTTCCTGTATTCCTTTTACACCCTGGAGGCATTTTCAATGATAGCACTTCTGAAAATAAAAAGTAAAGGAAGCCAGCATAGAGAGATGAAGAAAAATGAACCTCTGTTCTCCTCTTCAGATACCAGTTGAGTTACTTTCTCGTTTCTCCCAATCTAACCTCTTTGGACCCCATCAGACCATTTACCAAAGAATCCCAAACACATCCCTAGACTCCACTTTGGTATTGTAATGCTCAACACTGTTGTCTGTATGTTCCTCAGGAATGGAAATGAACCTTTTATCAGTCATTTATTTATAGAAAGACTTGTCTTTTAACATCTAAGTAAAGATTTGATCATGTTTTGAGCCTATAAATATATTTTTACATGCATAGTTACCCAGGGCTCGGGGGAGAGAAGGCATGTAGTCATTTTGTTCCAAATGCTTATAGTTGGGTGTATTGTGAGAACGGAAAAATGAAAATTGTCATAAACTCCCTTTGGTCCCCTTACCACCTATATACCCAGCCCTTGTCTCAAATACTTGGAGCAGTCACTGTAGCAAAGGAGGAAATTGGTGAAAACATTTTATGAGATAATAATTTTCCTACCAGGTGGACTGTCTTTTAGTAGTACAGGCCCTGCTCTTCTCCTGTTAGGGTTAGACATGCTCCCAAGCAGGCAAAAACCATCAAGTAAAGCATTGTTTCAGGGAGATAATATGTACTCGGAAACCTTGACGCTTGTGGTTTTAGGAAGCCATAGATTGACTTTTCTACTAGGACGTACAAATCTTTGTTGGGCTTCAAACTTATTTAATGTCCAAAGGAATAGTATAAGAAAGAAGGTTAATTAGTCTGGATTTCTATGTAAAACTTACGGTATAACTTACAGAGCATATGCTTTCTCTCCTTCTCTCTCTCTCTGGCGTGTAGTCTATATCTACATGATAAGTAAAATGTGTATTTGTATTTCTATATCCATATATCTAATTCGTATCTTCCATGTTTGCATTTCATGTATATATGTATGTGTATATGTGTATGCTCTATATTTTCTTTTTTTTAATTTTTTTTTTTTTTTTTTTTTTGAGAAATAGAGAGCATGAGTGGGGCAGGGGCAGAGAGAGGGAGACACAGAATCTGAACCAGGCTACAGGCTGTGAATTGTCAGCACAGAGCCCAATGCGGGACTCGAACTCATCAACTATGAGATCATGACCTGAGCCGAAATCGGACACTTAACCTTCTGAGCCACCCAGGAGCGCCTATATTTTCATTTCTTGACAGCTGAGGTATGAAAGATATCAGAAGAAAACCTCTTGGTAAATGTGTAGATTTGGCCACTAGCAAGATATTAGACATAATATAAATCTCATACTAAAAATGCCATCCCCCAAATACAAGGAGAATAGAACAATTATACCAGGGTGTGAATTCTAGCAAATTAAAAGAAGTATCTGTATGATCTATATTTCTAATTATCTGACAGAGTGCTGTTAATAACTTTTCTGGAAGCCACAAGCACAGCAGTAGCACTTAATTATGATGTAGTCTTAAAATATAACACAATGCACTTTTTCTATGGCCTTCAAGATCACATTGGCAGCAAAGCCTACCATAATGAACTGTCCCGAAGCCTCAAGATGCTGTTTTCAGCAATTTTGCGTTTGAGTATTCAGATTCTACAGTGTGAGAAATCTGACTTGAATGTGCTCCGCCACAGTAACTTCAGAATATTCACATTTTTCCTTTTCTTCATTTAAGGCCAGGTTCATAAAAAAGCATATGGAATATTGCACATAAATAGCTATCGTGAGCTAAGAACTAGATACAACCTCAAGATTATTCAGGACAGGCTGATGATTATTTTGCCCAGTGGATTTCTTTTTGCTGCGACACACACATTAAAAAAGGGCCTTCACATTTCCCATGGTTCTCAGTGGTGAACTCACCAGCCTATAATTAGCAGCGCACAGTTATTCAGTCATCTGTTTGCAGTCAAGAAAATACATCATTTGTTTTCTTTTGATATTTTGTTTCACATCATGTAAGCGTATGTCTAAAGCATTAATAAAATTGTAAATTACACATTTGAAGATTAGATCAGAGAAAATCTCTTAAACATTCTGACGTTCTCTGTAATTTTCTTCCTTTTGCAGATGTTGGACCCATTTTGCTACTTGTTTCATTTTAATCTGAAAAAGTCCACCAAAAGAGAGAAAAGGAAAAGTTAAGTCTTCCTAAAAAGGACTATTATGCTAAATACTAACTACCAGAATAAGTCATCATTCATGGGAATTAGAAGCAGCCCCCTTAAATGTGCCTATGCTATTTTTTAAGATTTAAGATATTTTACTTCAATTTTAATTCACCACTAACCTGTGTCACTTTTTAAAAATTATAGGAATTTTTTCCCACTCAGGTTTTTTTTTTTTTTAATATATCAAGTGAGCACTTAACTGCTCTTTTTGGAGTCACTCTAGGGTGTTGCATTAATTTTAGCTGTAGGATAACAATAAAAAGTAATTTTAGTTAACCACAAGATAACTTAGGGGCCTCATAAATGAAAACACTTTTCTGAATGCCAGTTGTTGAAGATAGCCTTAACGTTCCCTCAGCGTGACTAACTTGAGACAGACTGCTTCATGGTTATAGGCCCCTCATCTCCCTATTCTTAGAGCATTAGCTTTAGAAAACTTGAAATTGTCAATTCTTCCCTGCCCCTTTGAGGTGTAAATCATCTCCTAGGCTCTTGCCAGTTTTGTATCTCAGGGATGTCTTTCTCAAAGACTTGGGAGCCTTCCCTTTGATATGTCATCATTAAGGGAGCTAAGGCACCCTCTCTCTAGAGTTCATGAGGGAGTAAGAGTCTAACTTTAATAGATAAATGCCAATTAGCAAACACAGATAGCCTAATCACATTGATGGATCCCCTTTCCCAGTGTCCTTCAGTACTTTTCTACTAGCTCATCCCAGTGCTTAAAACCTCTTTCACCTTTTGTTATGGTGGAGTTGAGTTCTTTCTTGCCTACTGTGGTTGTCTTTCATAAAGTCTTCCTTGCCTGTTTAAGTCTGTCTGGTGCATTTTTCCTAAGACATTATTTAGACTTCAAGTTTCCTGTAAGGAATCTGGATCAATGTAAATAGATTTTTTAAAGGGTTTTAGTGAATATTCTAAGACCTAGAAATGCCTTATCTACCTGCAATTACTGTGTCTTACCCTTTTAAACCATACTACATTTTTTGCCTACTTTTATCATTCATGGTGGAAATATTTCTAAAATGTAATAAGCCTATTTTTTTCTCAACATGAAGAAAACTTTGTTTCTCAAAGTGAAAATAGTTGTGTTTATGTGTGTGTGTGTGTGTGTGTGTGTGTGTGTGCGCGTGTGTGATTAAGCAAAACTACACGTGTTAAAAATTCAAACGGTGAAAACCAGAGATTAAAGGAATGTTTCCCAGCCTTTTCAGAAAGGCTGAGATTCTAGCCACCCTCCCCCATGAGATTTTAAAACCATGGATATATGGTATATCTGTTTATATACTGTGGTTTTTGGAATGCCATAAACCACTGTAATAGCCAAGATTTCTTTGCCCCTCAGGAACCAGTTTTTGCACTCATGGGGTGATAATGCCTGCTGAAAATGAATGGATAAAGCACAAAGTAAAAATCACCTAAAATCCCACAACACAGAGGTGACTACTGTTTGCATTTAGGCAAACATCCTTGCATATATCTTAATATTTTATATCCTTTCTTTTATTCATTCTTCTACTTCAATAGCATAATGTAGAAATATTTCCATATTAATTTAGACGTCATACTCTTCGAGTATGTCCCATAATTTATTTAATCGGTTACCTCTGGCACACCTTCTTTCTTTTTCTGTGTTGGAGTTTTAAGTAATGCTATGATCAATATCGTGCCACATCATCTTTACACATTTGATGAGATTTTTTGGTTGAAGATAGCGTATGATAACTTTATATAGAAAAATATAAAAAGTAGGCAAGAGAAAACAAACACATGATACCAGGATGTCTAAATGAACTAAACTACTATAAAAAATGCATAAAGATAACACATTCTTATAATGTATCTTAGATTGACAATGTTCTTTTAATTTGAGCATGATAAATGAGCTGAGTGCAGAAAAGAAGATTGCATTATATGTAAAATTTGGATGATGATATGTAGAATGTGTATTTTGTATATCATAAGGAAATGGTAGGTAGAAGCTTTATATTTAACAACAGAATATATTGTCTTGCACGTATAGTAAACCATTGCCCTACCACTCTTTCTTCCAAAAAAAACTCCCCCAAACTGTTATTGGTGGGGAAAGGCGCATCTGTCCATAAAATTTATTTGTAAACACTTAGACTTTGTTTCTGTCCATATGTAACCATGTGGACATAGGCTGTCTATCATGTAAAGTAAGTAATTGAATTTCTCATTTTCTAAGCTCACAGTTTTATGTGTATTCATATCTTTCATTTGCCAGTTTTAAACTTAAATATATACTTTCATTTTATAAAACTAAAATAACCCTTGTAGAACATGTAAGCAACAGCATGCAAATGAGCTCTTTGGTGCTGTTCTTAGGCAGTATTTACTCACTGTTCACCTTGTTGTCTACAAAACAGGGAAATGCATGATGGGATATCTTTAGAAATAATTTCTGAAGGTATAATTTCTGGACAAAAAAAGGCATGTCTTTTTATTTTTTTAAATAAAATTTCCGAACTATCTTCCAAAAAATCTTTGCCAGTTTACATTCCTTCATATTTTGCATGAGAAAACACTTGGGTAGTACCAATTTTTTAAATCTCTGCAACACTTATACACACAAGTGAATACCCAATATTGTTTTCATTTTATATTATTTAATAACTAATTGGGTTGAGTTTTTTAATGAGAATATTGACTATTTGTATTTTTTTAATCTTTTTATTTTAAGTTTATTTATTTATTTTGAGAGATAGAGAGGGAGAGAACAAGCAGGGCAGTGCCAGAAGGAGGGAGAAAGAGAGAGAATCCCAAGCAGACTCTACACTGACTGCTCGGAGCCCAATGTGGGGCTCGAACCCACAAACCGTGAAATCATGGCCTGAGATGAAACCAAGAGTCGGATGCTTAACCGACTGAGCCACCCAGGTGCCCCTTGACTATTTGTACTTTGAAAAGAGATTTCTCTGATCTTAGAACTTTCAGCAGGTTTTTTTTTCTTTCTTTTTCATTTCTTATTAAACATATTATTACCCACAATATAATCATCATGTGTAATAATTTACTGAAATTTTACAGTCATGCTTGTGGGAACTCTATAGGACTCTGTGTCCTTTCATTTTACAAATGATTTTGCTTCCTTGTAAATTTACTCTTAAGTGTAAACGAAGTTTATGACAATTGTAGGTATATTGATGTATATGACTTATTATTCATACATATTACTATTCTTAAAATATATTTAATAATTTATGCAGAGGTGTTCAGAAAAAATAACATTTAAAATAATTGCAGTTCTTTCATGATCACAGGTATTTTTTATACATTTAAGGAGAACTCTAACATTCTCATGCATTTTTTCATACTGAAAGTTAGAAGCTTCTCAATTCCCTTCACTTCTTACTTTTTCTCTATGGACTTTGAACTGACATATTTGACTTTTTTTCATCTTTATCTTTTTTAAAAGTGTCATTAGACTGAGACAATATAGCATTTTTCTCTAA
This sequence comes from Panthera tigris, assembly GCF_018350195.1. Lineage (NCBI taxonomy): Eukaryota > Metazoa > Chordata > Mammalia > Carnivora > Felidae > Panthera > Panthera tigris. Next base: position 24,847,550 of record NC_056677.1, read on the forward strand.
AGTGGTACTTTTAAAACAGATCTGATGGAAAGACGAATGTCACAGAGATAACAAGGAGAGTGTAAGCACACACATGGCTCTGCTTCCACTTAGGCTCATTTCACTTATTTTTGGCGGCTCGTCATGTGAAGCAATACCTGTCTTCGTATGGGCACATTTTTGTTTTATGCCAACCACTGCCCATTTCTCCAAGTTTATTAATAAGACTTGTTACTGATACAGTTTACTCCAATGCTCATGTAAATTCTGATGTTTCCCCAGTATTTTGAATATGATAATCCATACCCAGGAAGGAAAATGAAAGCCAGTAATTGTGCTTTGGTTTTGATGACCCTTTTTTGAGAATTGTCTACATAAGTTGACAGGATTTCATTAAACCTTATGGGGAATGAGGTACTGTTGCATAGGTAGACCTTAAAAACATCATGCTCCGTGAAAGAAGCAAGTCACAAAAGACCACCTATTGTACGATACCATCTGTATGAAATATCCAGAGCAGGCAAATCCATAGAGACAGAAAATTAATCAGTGGCTACCAGGAAATGGTGTGTGTGGGAGGACCTTCAGGAGGTACTCATTATTATTTTAATTTATATGTTATCTCCATAAATGCATTTGGACTTTTACTCAAATAGAATCGCATACCATACAATTTACTATTTTAACCAGTTCAGAGTGTAGAGGTTAGTGGATTTTAGTATCCAGTAGTCCCCTTCTTGTCCATGGAGGGTACATTTCAGTACCCCCACTGGATGTGTTAAACTGTGGATAGTACCAAACCCTATATATGCTGTTTTTTCCTATAAATACATACCTGTGATAACGTTTAATTTATAAGTGAGGCACAGTAAGAGAGTAACAACAGTAACTAATAATAGAAAAGAACAATTATAATAACAATATACTGTAATAAAAGTAATGTGACTCAATTTTCTCTCAAAATCTTATTGTACTGTACTTACCCTTCATCTCATGATGATGTGAGATGATAAAATGCCTATGTGATGGGTTAAAGTGAGGTGAATGTTGTAAGCATTGTGACCTAACATTAGGCTATTAGTGACCTTCTGATTATATGTCAGGAAAATCATTTGCTTCCAGAACATACTTGACCCTGAGTAACTGAGACCATCAAAAGTGAAACTGCAGGTAAGTCGGGGAGGGGACTACCGTATTCACATTATCCTGCAACCATCATCATTGCCTAATTCCAGAACATTTCCATTATTCTAAAAATAAACCCTATACCTCCCAGTCCCACCGTACTCCTACTTCCTGTCTGTATGATTTGTCTATTCAAAGAGAATCATACAAGAGGTGGTATTTTGTGACTGGCTTCTTTCACGTAGTATGTTTGTAAGGTTCATCCTTAGAGCTTATAGCAGTACTCCATTACATTTTATGGCTAAATAATATTCCATTGCACCAACGTAATACATACTGTTTATCCATTCATCATTCGATGTGCATTTGGGTTGTTTCTACTTTTTAGCTGTTAGGAATAATGCTTCTATGAAAATTTGTGTGCACATTTTTGTGCAAACATGTTTTGAATTCATGTAGGTATATACCTAGTAGTGAAACTGCTGAGTCATAGGTAACTCTGTTGAACTTTTTGAGGAAATACAAAACTGTTTTCCATAACAACTGTACCACTTGACGTTCAAATACTACAAATCATATGTTTATGGTGTATGAGGGCTCCAGTTTCACAACATGTATACTGACTTGTTGTTTTCTAGTTGTTGTGTTTTTTTTTTAATTTTAGCCATTCCGGCGACTGTAAAGTGGTATCACATTATTATTTTGTGCATTTGTTTTTAAATTGCTCACAGTACAAATGCGTCTGTGCTTTAATGAATGAAATGCATGATATCAAAATTATATAACCATTCTTGATGCATGCCGTGTATCTCTTGGTGTGCTACAAGGAGTTGATGATTGTTCTGTATTATATTTATGAAAGAAAAAAACCTTTATGGTGAAATTGAGGATCAGATTATATGTTTTAGGCTTTAACCTAAATCACTTTTTACAGCTAATTATTTCAACCCCTGAAAATCTATCTTTATTAAATTTTCAAAAGTAGCTTTAAAAGAATTGTACTAATAGACTTCTATGTTAATGGACTGGCCACTCTGGCTCACAGTGCCTACTGTCTGTAGTGCCCAGAAAAGGGAGCCCTATAAATCATCCTTATTTATAACCTTTCTTGACCTGAAATTCCATTAGTGAGAGGAAAAAAGCAGCTTCTCATTGAAAAATATATTTACATAATATCAGTATATAAACCATCCTTTCAGGGTAAGTTAAACTCCTCTAGAAATTTCATTAACTCTGTTAGACTGATAGTCATTAAAATAAATACGTCTTCATGAAACATTTTGCTTCCCTGGAGGCATGAGAATAAAATGATAAAACTAATTAAAACAATGGAGGGAAAGAGGGAGAAAGAAAATCACACTAACAGTATCTAGGTTTTAGATTTTCCTTATAGATAAACAAAAGTAATCTCTTTGATTTGGGTTTTATTATAATGATTTTAATCTCCTTTCAAAAGTGTTGTTCAAAATGACTTACTTTTGATAACAAAACTGAGACTCTTACTACTATCTCCTCAGGAATTCTCCTAATAGGGCATTTGAAAAGGCTTTTATTTTACTAGGTACAATGATCTTGCATGCATTTTTATTCAAGTACCTAGGAAGAAGCAGTTATGGTCAAGCTGGTAATTGACAAAAGTTGTGAGAACGTCTGAAGAAAAAAATGTAAAAGAATCCAAACATCTTACAACAATTTGCATACCCCCCTTTTCTTACTCATTGGCCTGGGAGATGACACCCAGAAGGGTGACAGAGAGGAGCAGGAACCTCCCCTTCTCTGTGATAAGTCCATAGGGAGAGCCATCTTCCAGGGATGGCTAAAACTTGTTAGTTCTGGTGGATAAAGACTTAAGCTGCTTGAAAGTGAAATTAAAATTTCCTGGAGTGACTGAGGGCAAAATCGTGAATTGAAGAGAGTTAACAAAGAAAATACACAGATTACTCTGTAAAGGTCCCAAATGAGATCTTAGATATTATATTACAATTGGAAGATACTGTGGTATTTAAAATTATTTCTGTGTTTCACTATTTTAATAAAATGTGTCATGTGTGTTGTATAATTGTTAAAGATTCTTGCTCTCTGTTCTTGATCTCTTTCATGAGAGTGATTTGTACTATGTAATTTTGGCAGAAATTTCTCCTAGTAGCAAGCAGAGGGTTTCACAGTAAAATTTTAAGATATGTATAAATATGTTAAAATTTTGTCTGAAAATGCACAATTTTTCAACCACAGCAAATACGAGAATTATTTTCTCTTTATTCTTTACTATATGTGCCAGCATTACTTGATCTGTGGGCCTTTTTATAAATCTCATGATGCCTCCCCACCCCCAAATTGTAACATCTCAGGTTTTACAAATTCTACATTCAGTTACTTAGTTACACAGTTATGTTAACAATACATAGTTATTAACCATTATTACTGAGACTGATTTATATCAAAATGATGCAAAATGAGGACACAGTTCCAATGTGCACGAGTTTCCATTAGCAGAGTACAATCATGTTATTTGTAGATAGGGACAGGTTTATCTCTTCCTTTCCCATCTCTATGCACTGTGTTGAATCAGAGTGGTGAGAGCAGATGTCATTGCCTTGTTCTTCATTTTAAGAGGAAAGCATTTGCTGCATTCTGTCTTTCACCATTAAGTGTAATGCTAGCTGCAGGTTTTTGTAGATGCACATGATCCAGTCGAAGATGCTCCCCTCTATCTCTCTATTCTTACTTTTCTAAAAGTTCTTATCATGTATGGGAATTGGTCCATTTCAGTTGCCAAATTAATACATGTAGAATTCCTCATAGTATTCTCTCATTATCCTTTTGATGTTTGCAGGGTTTGTAGTGACTGTGATTGTTTCATTCTTGATATTAATAATTGGTGGCTTCCATTTCATTGTCACTGCTACTAGAGCTTTGACAGTTTTATTGAGCTTTCCATAGAACATTGATTTTCTCAATTGCTTTTCTGTTTCAATTTCATTCATTTTTGTCTTTGTTTTATTGTTTTCTTCATTCAGCTTGCTTCGGGTTCATTTTGATATGTTTCTAGATTCTTCAGGTGGGAGTTTAGATTATTGTTTTGAGATTTTTTTCTTTTTTCCAACCTATGCGTTTAGTGCTTTCAGATTTCCTCTTAGCACTGGTTTGGTTTTATCCCATAAATGATTACAAGTTGTGTTTTCATTATTACTTAGTTCAATGTACTTTTTTAAGTTTTTATTTAAATTCCAGTTAGTTAACATACAGTGTAATATTTGTTTCAGGTGTACAGTATAGAGATTTAACACTGCGACACAACATCGGGTGCTCATCACAACAAGTACACTCATTAATCCCCTTTACCTGTTTAACCCATCCCTCCCACCTGCCTCCCCTCTGGTTCACTGTATTTTTGATATTCATGAAGACTCATTATTTGACTGATAAATTATTTAGTAGTGTAGTTTTTAGTTTCCAAATGTTAGCAGATTTTCCTATTGCTGTTAACTCATTTTTAGTTTGATTCCATGGTGGTCAGAGAGCACACTTTGTATGATTTCGTTTTGTTTTTTTTTTTAATTTGTTGAGGTTGCATGATGCAAGACATAGTCAATTTTGGTATGTGTCCCATGGTAACTTAAAAAGAATAGGTTTTCTGATGCTTTGTGTGGCTAATTCTATAAATGATCATTGCATACCATTGACTGATGGCATTCTACCAAGTCAGTAGATTTGAATCTCTAGTTCTTGAAGAATCGAACCCTATATACAGTTGGTGCTTAATAAAGGTTTGTTGGATTTCATAGACCTGCTGTACTTGTACCCTCATTTCTGTCATCTGTTGTCATCTGTCACGGGATTTGACTAGGCAGGCTATAGTGATAATGCTGCATAGCAAACAACCCAAAAGCACAGTTTGCTGTACCAATCATTTATTTCATAGTCACAGGTCTATAGCTTGGCTGTATTTTGACTGATTGTGTCTGTTCTTGCCTGATCTGTACTGAGCTCTGCTGGATTCCATGTTTTGGGTTAAATTCAAGTCTCTTCCTTATACTTTAATTTTTGGATCCATGCTGAAAGGAGCAGTAGCTTTCCAGAGCATATTCTTTACATGACAAATGATGGAAGGTCCAGGAGAGTTGGTAGAAATAGGGAATAACTCTCCAAGGCTCAGCTGATAATAGGCAGAGTATCACTTTCATCCATGTTCCATTGTCCAAAGGGAGTCATAACAATGTCTAAAGCAAATGTTTGAAAAGGATATGTGTACTCCCCCTACTCTGGTAGGAGTCACCTCAAAATTATAGGGCAAAAGTCATGGATGAATAATTCTATTACAGTGAGGGAGTGAAGAGTTAAGAAGCAATGGTCCAATTTACTTCTGATTTACTTTCTGGATCTGTAATACTTACTATCTTACACAGGGATGAAAATGAAAATTAACCCTTCGCATGAGAAGGTGGGGAATCTTTATTTGATTTATAAACTATAAAGGATAATTCCCTTTGACATACAATGAAGTCTTATACATTGTGTTTTGGAGAATCTGAAGAAATAGCTTTAGTCAACTAATGAGAAAGTACTTCAGAATATAGTTAATATTACATCAAAGGCAATGTATTTTTTATTTTTTATTTTTAAGTGTATTTATTTATTTTGAGAGAGAGAGAGAGAGAGAGAGAGAGAGAGAGAGAGAGAAACAGAGCAAGAGCATGAGTGAGGGAGGGACAGAAAAAGAGAGAGAGAGAGCCAGAGAGAGAGAGAATCCCAAGCAGGCTCCATGCTCTCAGCACAGAGCCCAACACAGGGCTCAATCCCACAACTGTGAGATCATGACCTGAGCTGAGATCAAGAGTCAGATACTTAACCAACTGAGCCACCCATTTGCCCCAAAGGCAATATATTTTCAAATCTAGACTATATTTTCTAATTCTTTTGATTTGGAACTATAGGTGGGTATTTGGTTTGGATAATTTTGGGGGGGGGGGAATCCTTTGTAAGCTTGCACAGCTAAGCTAGATACAGTAACCTAAATAGAGTTCATCTTTATCAGTTTGACTTGTGTGTGTGCATATGAGTGTGTTTGTGTGTGTGTGTGTATGTGTGTGTGTGTATGTGTGTGTGATGAAACATATGTACTTGCCATTTATTTTTGGAAACCTTCTAAGGTGTCTATGAGTTAGAAATATAGAGACTATTTAGTATCTTTCTGTTGGTCATCACAGAATACTATAGGATGATACACGTCCAGGATTTTTCAGGCCACAATTTGAATTTTATTTGAAGAGACACAATAGTCATTAAAAATACAACAAAGAAAACTCTGGGGACAGAATTCTTAATTTAAATCCAGAACAGGCATGTGGCACCTGATATTTCATGTACTCACAGAGTGACAGAACTTTTCTTACCAGTGCGGAATAAAGGAAATGGTTTCTCAGAGTCTGTTCGGGGTACTAATTGGTTGTAGTTGAGGCAGGAGTTTTAATGAAACAGACACTTGTTCTCCAAGAATTGATCTGGGACCACCAACACATTAACAGACTATTGAACACATAACAAGCAAGTGATGATTTGCAATCAGTCCTTGTCAGATTGGTTTCAGTTAAAACCTTTAACCCAGAACACAGGGATGACCTCATTATCAGTTTTCTTAGGTCAAGATCAAGCAAAATTAAGAGTCATATTTAAAAAGTATTTGTGTTTGCAGGCATTCATGTGAGTGACATTTTAAACACAATTATCAGAACAAAATAAATGCAGTTGAATTAGAATTCAATTAGAGCCTTTCCAACATATGTCAAATATAAAGGAACAAATTTCACTGGCAAATGAAGGAATGAAGGAAACATTTTAGAACACAGTTATTGCTATCTGAATTATATAAGTTGCAAGGAAAGGACATCATTGAAATATTGGTATTAAATAAACTTTAGGGTCACCTGGGTGGCTCAGCCAATTAAGCGTCGAACTTCAGCTCAGGTTGTGATCTCACGGTTCGTGGGTTTGAGCCCCACATCGGGCTCTGTGTTGACAGCTCGGAACCTGGAACCTGCTTCACATTCTGTGTCTTCCTCTCTCTCTGCCCCTCCCCTACTCACACCCTGTCTGTCCTTCTCTCTCTCTCTCTCTCTCTCTCTCTTAAAAATAAAATAAGCATTAAAAAGTTTAAATAAACTTTAAGGTTGTTATATTTGTTCTGATTTTCCCTTGCATAACATTTTCTGATTCTTTGTAATATAACAATAAGCAAAATGTAAGAAATTCAGCTTTGGATGTGTCTGCAGTTATTGCAGTTATGTTCTTATCTAGTGATATCTGTGTTATAGCTCCCCTCTCTCAACTTCCTTCATTGTTGTTTTACCTCCTCTCCTTTTCCCTTCCATGATTATCTACTTTTATAACTTTAACAATCAGTGACCCTCTATTTCTTCCAGTGCCCTCTCTTCCAAAGAACAGACCTCATATGCCTAGCTATTTACTGCAAGTGTTCATGGGGACATCTCCATGTTGCCTCAATATCTGTCCTCTTTTGTTTCTCATCCTCTGTCTGCTGTCCCCTTCCTTCATATTAAACCACAAAAAAAAATCAATTCATCGTGTCTTGGTTTGACATTAGTTTATTCTGCCACCTATGTCAAAAATTTCTATCATCTTTGATTCTTGCCTGTCTCTTAACTCGTTTTCATTTGGTATCTGACCAAATGGGTACGGAGAAATTGACATCTGTGACTGTTTTCCAGAGTGTTAACATTTTATCATTAATTATCTTAGTGGCCTTAATTCTAACCTGATTCATAGTTCCATGGATTCTACCTGCTGATTCAAATACTTATGCCTAATGCATAGGCCAAAAAAGGTAAGCACATGACATATGGTCCTTGGCAGACATTTCATTTGACCTTGACATTCTCTCCTGATGTTCCTAGACATGACTTCAAAATTCAGTAGTGTCTCAGAAAGTCAAAATCAGTACAGTATCATTGGCACAGTATGAAATCTGTCTGCCGTCTTGGCCTGCATTACTATTATACCGTGTAAAATGCTCTTCTTGTCTGCTGTTAATTCCACTCTGAATATATTATACAAACTTTGATCAGATAAATCTGCCTGAAGCACACTTCTCCTTGTGTCATTTTACCATTCCACATGGATATAATCATCTGTATATGCTGGGATGTGGAAATGCTTGGGAAGTCCTGAGTAATGAATTGGCATGATTATTGCTTCATGACCTGTGTCTCAGAACTCATTGGTGCTAATTTTGGAAGGTCTCCAGAGTTAGGTTGGGAAGAATAGTTCTCTTCTTGAAAAGCAGAACTCTCTTGTTACTGTTTGGGGTGGAAATTTTCTCTCTTGTGGTTCCTCACGTGAATGATCCCACCTGCTTACTTTTACGCACAAAATCTGCACATCTTCCAGTTAGCTGATTACATCCACCATTTTGTTTTAGTATAAGAATGGACTCTTTCCTCCACCAGTCATTTTGGTGGGATTTCGTTGAGAAAAAAAGAAAAACGGATGTTCTTAGTCCAGAATTTTATATATTTTTAACATCTTTATTTTGAAACAGTTTTCATCTTAGAAAAAGTTCTGAAAATACCATATAAAGTTCCTGTGTACCTTTTTTCCAACTTCCCCAAATTTTAACAAGTTATATAATCTTAGTGCAGTTATCAAAATCAGGAAATTGACATTTATTCAATACCATTAACTAATATACAGATTAGTCCTGTTTTGTAAAGGGTAATGTTTAACAGTGTATTCACCATATTTATCCAAAGTTTTATTTCTCCTTAATTTAAAACAAAGAGATATAGAACTTAGACACAGTGATTGATCTTAATATTGGTAAGTGAAATAATAAAAGACCCTAATATATTTTTTTCATTCTATTCCCATTTCTAAAAATTGTTTACATGTAATATTTTATTTATATAATTAATATTTATCTAAGTTCACTCTTTGTATTGCAAAGAACAGCCTCTACCTTTATGTGATCAATCATCTGTAAGGCTTTATTTTTTGCAACCTAAAGAGGAAAAACTCTTAGGAGAATGTCACAGAAATCCATGCACAGGGACCAAAATGTAGTGTGTTTCATTCAAACTTGCACTAAGGCCTACAAATTTGTTAGGAAATGAGGGTCTTTCTATGTCTATCCATCTCTGTGTCTGTCTTTCAGTTTCAATGGTCACAATTCATCTTATGCCATACTCGATAGGATTGTTTTTCATTTCTCTGTATATATTTCATGTTCTCTCTTGTTGAGACCTTTTTATCTCCTTACAAATGGCCTCATAATGGCCACCATAGTCAAAGTAGATCATCTTTAAGCTCTATTATTCACCATAGCCTGAACACTCCCCTTTGTGATTCTGTTTAAGTCCAAAAGAGGACTTGGCTGAATCCAACTTATTTGGGGATGGTAGGGCGAGGCCACATATGTTGAGTTGTGTATAGGTGCTTTCTACTCCCTTATGTCAAGTCCTTAATCCTTACTAAGCCAAAATAACTGTACATTTAGTTTTTGCTACGCAACAACCAATCCCCCAAATACAATAATCATTTGTTCACAGTTCTGTGGGGTCGTCGATTTGGGCTGGGCCCAGCTAGGATGGTCTGATTCTGCTTTGTGTGAGGTCACCTGGGCCTATTGCTATGTCTGGGACCTCAGCTGGTGTGAATGAGCTTTTCTCCTTATGTGCTTCTTCATCTTCAAGAGGGCTAGCCCAGGATAATTCATATGTAGACAGATGGGGTTCCAGAAGCAGCAAGAGGGTGCAATCTCCAATACAGAGGCGCTTTTCATGTCTGTCCTTGTGTCATTTTTGCTAATGTCTCCTTGACCAAAACAAGTTATATGGCCGAGCCCAAATACAAGGCATGAAGAAGTAGATTTTACCTCCTGTTAGAACTTGTGGCATCAGATTGCAAAGGGATACATTGCAGAGTTTGAAGAATTTATGGTCTTTTTTTAATCTATCATACTCATCTAGGAAAATGGGGTGGGATCGTGTAGATCATAACATTTAAGGACAAAAGGGGATGTTAGCAAACATTTCCCCAGTTAGGCTTGTGAATAGGTAGCTGCAGAATATGGTTAAGATAGTGAAGTCAGAGGGTGCCATACTTCATTTGTATTCATGCAATCAGTTTTCTTAATGATCTCAACAGCAGAGTCATGAAATTGTTTGAGGCAAGTATATAAGTAAAAAATGTACAATCTATCTACAGCCAATTCTTTGGTTATAATCTAATTAAGACTAGATAGCAATGACTGGAAATCATGTTTCCTGATGTCCTTCTGTAGCACAAGCAAATTAAAGATGTGTTACACTTCCCGGTGTGAAAGAACCCCCATAGAAAAAAAACAAAACACAAAAAAGACAAAAACACCGTCACAATTAACACTAATTGGAGTTGGTACTGGCAAAAAAAGATAATTAATTCTAGCTTGCTTTTATAGTTGCCCTCATGGGTTGAAGCCGAAGCACATCTATTGGTTTTGCTTGAAATTTGCCCTGGTACTGCCCACACTGTGCTTTTATAGTGGGTAAATAGAAACAGTAAATTCCCAGTACCTAATGTGTCACTGTACAAAAATAGACAATCTGCTTATACATATTCATGTGTACCTCTGTTTTCTGGAATATTCTTTAGATAGAAAAGTTAGAATTTGACACATCCATGAAACAGAGTTCATTATGAGGTCAACACGGTGTTCTACTTCCTTTTGTGCCCTGAAAGGTACACCTTGGTTCTGAAAAGCATAATAGACTTTTACAAAGTGAATACTCTAGTCTCCACTGTCTTAGATTCGCTCTTGTGAAGAGAAGGGATCCCACTAGTGAGCAGAAAATCAATTGCTAACTTTCTGGAGCTGCATTAAGTTTTACTTACCAGTAGGATACCATTATCTCTTTTGGAACCTTGCTGGCTTAGCCATTAACTCCCTTTTCACAAACAGGGTCAGACCTTTGCTGCTTCTGAGTTAGAAGTTTTATACATTATACATAAACGTGTTTGTTTTTAGAAATGGAATTGCATGTAGAAATGTTTTGGCATTTTGTAGAGATAGCTGTTATCAAAGAAGGCCTGCAATGAAGTAGACTATAATTGACCTCTACCCAGTCTATTTTATGGCTGCATTTACATTATAGTCTCTATAAAGTTATTGCAGTGGTTTCACGTGTTTAATATAGCTATTTAAGTTCGCTTGAGTGAGTTACTTTACTCTCTGTGCTAGTTCAGACATGTGGGCCTTGAAAAGCATGTGTCCTAAGGCTTGGATTTCTGTGTTAAGTAGGAGATTGATCCTTTGATTTAAAAAGGAAAACAGTCACTTACTATGATATAATTCCTCTAATGAAGTTGCTGTTCTTCCAGTGTCCTTTATTAATTCCAAAATCAATTTTGAAACTACTTTGCTATCTTTTAATACTTTCATTGTACTAAAACTATAGAAAATTGTTTCAACTGAGAGAAGGTTGAACTAGGAATAACTACCACTTAAGTGCTACTTTTAGTTTGAGATAATAGTTGAAAGCAGTAAAACTGTCTGAAATTTATAATATAGTATCAGATGGTTCTCAAGATCTATTGCCCTATATAACGTTTTAATTAGAAAACTCACATAGAAATTTTGACCCTTCAGAACAAAGGCATAGTTTGAAAACCAAACAAAAAGCAGTGTGGTTTAAATGTTGAAGAATTGTGAGCTGTTAAAAGTGTCCCTAAATGTGGCTTCATTTTATGTGTGTACGTCGTTTTATTACATCTGTGATTAAAAACACAAGCAAATGAGAACTTTTGACAAGCATGTTTAATACTCTGTTTTTAATGAGTCATGTTACATATTCTGACTCCTAAATTAGGATGTATCAGACAGTAAGATTATTCTACTTAAAAACTTAAAAAAAAAAGAAGAGGTAAAAAGGACTGATAAGTGCTGTGTTCTGAATCATCTAAAACTAAGAACCAGTTTTAGTTCTAATAATTCCCAAAACTTGACTAAACCATATATAGTCTGGTGACTAAGGAACAATGGATCTCTCGATCTCAGGTTTCCTTTCTGCAAGACTGTACTTAGAATGCTTGTTTAGACTTAACAGTGCACCTGAGGGCCCATAGCAGTGGACATATTAATCATCATTTCACAACATACAAGTGGTTATACATGTAGTATGCTCTGGGAGAAACTGCTTATACTTTCTTACATACTATTGCCATTTTCACAAAAGACCATACCAAGTCTCATTTGGAATGCTCTCAGAACATTTAAACCAGCGATATGATGGAGTGAGCCAGTTTATACCAACTCACAAGAGCTTGACCAATGCTCCCCATCACATCCCTCCCCAGGCAAAACTGTTGTTAAACATTCATCAGCACACCACTGAGTTTTAAACTATATATAGTTTTATTTTTTTAAGTTTATTTATTTTGGGAGAGAGACAGAGCGAACAAGGGAAGGGCAGAGAAAGAGAGGGAGAGAGAGCATACCAAGTGGGCTCTCCACCACCAGTGTGGAGTCCGATGCAGGGCTTGAAATCATGAACTGTGAGATCATGATCTGAGCCAAAAGCAAGAGTGGGACACGACCCACTGAGCCACACGGGCGCCCCTGAACTGTGTGTAGTTTTAAAACAGAATCTACATAATCTCAATTGGAATGAATACTTACCTTTTAAATGTTCTTGCTGTGAACTCTCAGTGTAAGTTATACAAGTCAACTAAACATTTATAAAACTTGTTTATCTTGAAAAACCATGATTCCACTAGTGCATGTGGAAACCCTGTTACTCCTCCAAAGAGAGATGCTTCATCTCGCGTATAAAAACAAAATCTCCGGTTGGTTAGTTTTCATTGTAAAGCTGCCTTTCACTGTTTCGTATTGAGGCAATTATGTGAGCCTCGTATTAAAAAAATTTTTTTAAATGTTTAATTGCCTTCCAAAAGGAAGCAACATAATTTACTTCCTCAAAGCAGGGACATGATTTTCAGTGTTTATCCCCAAAGTATAGTTTCTATATGTATTGTAATTGTCCAAGAAGCAGTTTTCACAATAAGATCCCTTGTAATTACCCAGAATAATTTGGTATCTGAAGTATTGATATTAATGAGTGAAAAAGGGTTGTAAGTCACAGAGCTTTGCTGTAACATTTTCTGTTTCACTGTACTGTAGGATTCAATGAAAGGTAGGTGTATCATCTCATGGAGTTTATGATAGCAATTATTAGCGAGTTCTCTCATGACATCATTTCACGTAAAAAATCCAAACTTAGGGGGCGCCTGGGTGGCTCACCCCACCAGTTAAATGTCTAGCTCTTGATTTCAGCTCAGGTCATGATCTCACGGTTCTTGAGATCGAGCCCCATGTCGGGCTCTGTGCTGACAGCATGCAGCCTATTTGGGATTCTCTCTCTCTCTCTGCTCCTCCTCTGCTCATGCTGTGTCATGCTTTGTCTCTCTCATTCTGTGTCTGTCTCTTTCTCTCTCTCTCTCTCTCTCAAAATAAATAAACATTTAAAAAACTCCAAACTGAGATTAATTTAACTAAAACAAACTCTTCCTTTGAGCTCCAATAGCACAATTCTTTTATAAGAACTATCTCTCTGCAATACGATTGCTGAATTACTCATCTGTCAACTCCTTGATAATAGAAAACATAGCATATATTGTATGTCACGATGAGAGATTAGGTCTCTGACATATAGGAGTCACCCACCACCCATTTGAAGAATAAATGAGTTAATACTAAGGGCAAAGATTGTTGGCAAAAATAAGAAGTCCATGCATTAATGAAATGGAATACCCAGCATATACTTGAATCGTCAGGGAAGACTCCATTTCATTGGTAGGACTTCCACGAACACTGAATTTATATATGGAAAGGAGAGCAAAGTGGTCTAGGCAGGGGAAAATGCATAAGCAAGGTTGCTGAGGTGTAACTAATGCATTTGAAGTTCGGTAATAGTCCAGTTCAGTTGGAGTCAAGACTCGTAAAAGTTAATTCTGGAGACTGAGAGGAGCGTTGGAGTAACATCGGGTCAAAGGGGAGGTTGAAAGTTTATCCTATTGGTTATGGGGAACCGCTGAGATTTTGCCTATATATTTAATTCAGAAAGATTCCTTTGAAATAGATTGTGACAGGGTGAAATTACAGTTGGTGAAAAGTGAGAAAACCTGAACTATTAGACTGTTAATGCTATGAAATTCAATGTTATTTAAATGTGCCCTCATTCTCCCTGCCCAAATCTATAAATAATTTTAAGGCAAAATTATTCTCAAATACTAAATTGTTTTAGACTTCATTTCTAGGAAAAAGTAATACTTACAAATTCTATGTCCATATTACAGTGGTCGAATATAGCAAAGACTCAGCTTTATCCCCAGCCAATACAAATCCATTGATTAGAACAGTCAAAATGTGAAGAATCAGATTCAAAATCTGAATCTTAGTTTGCTTCCTTATGGAAGGCAACTAAACATATATATAGACCATGCACTGGATGGTTAAGAAATGCAAAAACTTAAACATGTTTTTAACTATTTCACTTCTCAAAAGTAATTAGTAATACCTAACATTTGCCAAGCAGTACTGTATGTTGAGTCTAGAACTTGTTATTTGCAGGTGTCTTAGCTCAGGCTGCTAGAACAAAATACCATGGCATGTGTATACCACATCTTCTTTATCCATTGAAAGACACTTAGGTTGTTTCCATATCTTGAGTCTTGTGAATAATGCTGCGTTAAACACCATAGGAAAGAGAGCTTTTTGATATCCCGTTTTCATATCATATACCCAGAAGTGGGACTGGTGGATAATATGGTTGTTTTATTCTTAATTGTTTTGAAGAACTTCCATACCATTTTTCATAGTGAGTAACCAATTTACATTCTCACCCACAATGCCCAAAGGTTCTCTTTATTCCACATTCTCACCAACACTTCTTATCTCTTATCCTCCTCATAATAACCATTCTAACAAAGTGATACGATGTGTGTGTGTGTGTGTGCGTGTATACACACACACACACACACACACACACACAATGGAATATTATTCATCCATGAGAAAGAAGAAAATCCTGCCATTTGTGACAACATGGATGGGCCTTGAGGGCCTTATGCTCAGTGAGATAAACCAAAGAAAGACAAATATTATAGAGTATCACATATATGTGGAATCTAAAAAAGCCAAAATTGTAGAAGCAGACTACAGTGGCCATTACTGGGGGCTGGGGAGTGGGGGAATTGGGGAAATGTGAAAAGGTACAAATTTGCAACTATAAGATGAGTTAGTCCTGGAGATGGAATGCATAGCATAGTGATTGTAGTCAGTGATATACTGTATTATATAGTAGATCTTATTTAGATCTTGCTAAGAGACAAGATCTTAAATGTTCTCACCATCAAAAAGAAATAATAATTGTGTGACATGATGGAAGTATTAGAAGCAAAAGTGATGATCATATTGCAATATCTGTGAGTTCGAGCCCCCCGTCACTCTCTGTGCTGACAGCTCAGAGCCTGGAGCCTGCTTCGGATTCTGTGTCTCCCTTTCTCTCTGCCCCTCCCCTGCTCATGCTCTGTCTCCTTCTGTCTCAAAAATAAATGTATCAAATCAGCACACTGTGAACCTTAAACACATAATGTCATATGTAATTGTATCACTATAAAAATAATAAAAATATGCATTTTAAAATTCCATTGACTGGGTGGCTTAAACCATAGACATTTGTTTCTCACAGTTCTGGGAGGCTGGGAAGTCCAAGACCAAGATGGTGGCAGGGTTAGTTCCTGGAGAGGATCTGTAAGCTTCCTAGCTTACAGATGGCAACTTTCTCACTGTGTCTTCATATCACAGAGAGAGAGAGCTTTGGTGTCTCTTTATTTTCTTACAAGGTCACAAATCCCATCACAAAGGCCTAGTCCTCATAATCTCATCTACACCTAATTATCCCTCAGAGGCCCTACCTCCAAGTACCATCATATTGGGGGTTAGGGCTGCAACTTATGAATGGCGGGGCAGGGGAGGGGGGACAAACATTCAGTCCCTAACAATAGGTATTACCTTATTTAATATGTACAACAATTTGGTGAGAGGTGCTATTCTTCCTGTTTTGTAGATAAGGAAACCAAAACAGAAACAGTTAGGTTTCTCGCCCAAGATTACTGGCTTTTTGGTTGCAGGGTTGGGAAACAGCAGTGATTTGAACTTGCATTCCTATGAATGATCCTTTTAACCTTTTCTCTGGCTCAAAGCGTAGAGTATTGACAGTTTAACGCTACCAGGGTGGCAGAAATGTATAAGAATGAGTGTGAGAGTGTGTCTGTATCTGCGAGTGAAAGGGTAAGAGAGAAGGAGAGAGAAAAATAGGTATAAAAATAAGTATAATAGTACCTTGGCATTTTCACTATGAGGTATGGGTATGTTGTTGTAGAGGTGTGGCTACAAGGAGTGATTGAAATCTGATTCTTTTAAGCATGAGCACCAGGTATTCTTTCTGCTAACTCCCACAGCTCTTCTAACAGCAAATCTGGATAGTGAGACACATCTTGCTCAATCTCAATCGGCTCCATGGGTGGAGTGCTACCAGTAATGTATCCCGTTTCTTCCAGGAATCTCCCCTTAACAGTGAAGAAACAGTTTTGCCATATTGACCAATAAAGAAAGTGTGATTTAAATGAGTAACTTATGCATACCCATACACACAGAGAATATAAGGAGGAATAAAATAATCTTATTTTATAAAATGCTTCGGTTATGTACCAGTGTTCTGACTATTGAAAATAAGAACATATTTAATTGACTCAAGTAAAAAAGAAAAAAAAGACGGGGAAAGAAATAACAAAAAATGAAAGGAGAAAATAGTCAGGGGAAGAAAGCTACATTAAGGGAATTCTCTTGACAGCTGGTATTCTTTTTAGCTTTTCTAATTCTCCTTTCTTGACAATATCAGCAACTTTACTATCATAAACTTAATGACTTGGGAAATGCAAACTGGTTAGAAAGTGTCAAGGTAGAAAGGAAAATTTCTCATATTTTTGCTTTCTAATGAGGGCTTAAGTTGACAAATCTAAGTCTATTTTAGCATAATGGGAAGATATGTTATCAATTAGGAACATTTAGGTAATGTTGGAGTAAAGTTTTTCAGCAATTTACAATCCAATAAATGCTGAGATGGCTGCAGTGTGCTGACAGGATACGACAGATTTTTAAAAGATACCAGGAGGGGAAAGACACAAATGCACACACATACATTTACAACTGTGTGATAGAGTGGTGGGCAAACTTTTTCTGCAAAAGGCCAGAGTAAATATTTTAGGCTTTGCAGCCAGATGGTCTCTGTCACAACTACTCATCTCTGCTGTTGTAGCATGAAACCACCCACAGACAATAATACATCATCAAATGAGCATGGCTGTGTTCCAATAAAACTTTATTTACAAGAATAAGGAAGGAGCTAGAATTTTCCCACAGACCATAATTTGTTGACTTCTGATCTAATATAATAATATATATTCATATATTAGATATAGACGGATAGCTTCACCTAGCAAGCAGTAGAAATGGGTGTATGTATAAAGCTCAAATAGCTAAATGCATATCAAATCATTCAGTGTCTTTTTTTTGAAAAAAAAATTTCTATATATTATACTTTTCTGAAACAACTATTTTATATTAATGTTTAATTCAAGTGAAAGTCATTAAAATGAAGTGGCATCTTCATATTCAAAACTGCCTTAAATATATTCATGCTTGTCAGAGCTTTAAATAGAATCTGTGAACAATGCTCATAAAATATCTCCTGAATTATGTCAAATCAATTTGGAAACTAATTGCAGAATATTTATTTACCACTTCCTGTACATGATTAAGTTGCCAATATTTGTGTATAATAGCAAATTAGTGAGCCAGGTGGGGGTGGTATTTATATTAAGGAGTCACAGTGACATGGGTAAGAAACAGTCAAGCTCATAGGAAGCAAGTACAAAAAGGGGAAATCTTTTCACGTACAAGAAGGCTTATGGCTGCGTCTACCTATGCCTGATAGGTTAAAAAAAAAACGGAAAATTTTTTAAAAACAGTGTAATTATAATTTTACAGTAATCTGGGATGTAGACTCGTATTGTTCTATGAATTAATCTCTAAGGAATCATTTAGGAATTTTAACTGGTTCTCTCTGGGCGTGCCTGGGTGGCTCAGTCGGTTAAGTGTCTGACTTTGGCTCAACTCATGATCTCACAGTTTGTGGGTTCGGGCCCCGCATCGGGCCCTGTTCTGACAGCTCGGGGCCTGAAGCCTGCTTTGGATTCTGTGGCTCATTCTCTCTCTGCCCCTCCCCCACTTGTGCTCTGTCTCTCTCTGTCTCTTAAAAATAAGTAAATAAATGTAAAAAAAATTTTTTTAACTGGTTCTCTCAGTTTCTTTCTACCTCTATCTATAACTTTATTCTATCTATATCTAACCTTTTATACAACGCCATAGATACTGTTCCATCTATTTGGGAACACAGTGATGTTAAAAAAAATATTTTTGAAACCAATGGTCCAGATTAACATCAGTTTCCATTTTTGTTTTTCATTGCTCAGATCTAAATTGTATTTGCTTAAAAAAAAAGAAAATAAATTTAAAATTAAGGAGGAAAATAAACTTAATCAATGTGATATTTTCCATTCATTCTATACTTTATTTTAATAAAGACAGTGTACAGATTTGAATGCAGCTTTGTTCTAAGGCTTTTTATACATACCAGGATATGAGTTAATGTTGGTTAAAAGAAGAAGAGGAACACTTGTCATGGAAAAAGTTATGCAATTAGTCAAAATCAAGATGACAAAATAAGAAATATCAAGTAGTTAAATATAACCTGGGAGTTTTGAAAACAAGGTAACAAATTGATCTCAAGTGCTTAAAATCCCTCACATCTAAAATGGTAAAGCTATCATAAATAAAGCAGCATTACATTTACTATTTTAAATATTAAATTTTAGGATATGTGTATAATTTGCTTCACTTAAGTTGCCTCTCTTATCCAATTATTTCTCTGTAGGTTTTAGATTAATTTTCCAGAGCTGATTTTTGGAGCTATTTTTTTTCTTTCTATATGCTTTTTTTTCAAGTTTTTCTTTAAATTCCACTAAGTTAACATATAGTGGAATATTAGTTTCAGGTGTGTAATTTCCAGAGATGATTCTTACTCATGTCAAGGCAGTAAATTTTTGGTGTGGAAAATGTGCCCACTTCAGTACGGTCACTTATTACACATGTGTGAAATATATTGCAACAGGGCATTGGGAAAAATGTCTCCTTGGAATATGAGTCCCCTTGAAGCTAATGCCAGGGAATATTAGCTTTCATTTATTTATTTAAGAAACAATTGGGAGGAATGGAGCAAGAGTTTTGTGACTTCGCAGTCGATTCCAGAAATTCTACTAGCAGTATGAAACATGACATACTTTATTTTCATGGGTAGTCTATCTTTCTTAACATTTGGTTTGAAGATACTTCAAGGTAGGGATCACCTTCTCTGGATCAATGAGGGCAGGAATTATTGTCTGTTTCATTCTCAGCTGTATCATAACCTCCTACAACAGTACCAGGCCCAGAGTAGATGCTCAATAAATATTTTTCACTGGAAGAATTAAGCTTTATATTGCCAGCCAAAGCTCGGAACAAAGTCATGGTCAGTACTCAACAAGTGCCTATTAAATTAAGTGGAAGGAGCAATGTGAAATAAAGAGCTAGTACTATGTCACTCCCCACAATGGGTCTGAGAATTCACCCTAGTAAAGCTGTGGAGTATGTCCCCTGAGAATGTATACAGCTTCCTTTCTTCTCCACATAATGAGAAGGTTGTTGTAATATAAATGCTGTAAGAATAGTCAACCTTTACTTAATATTGTCTTCATATATGACTATATGATTATACTCTAGGATGCCATTAACTAGGAAGAAAACTCCAGGAAGCATAAATACTTAGATTTTTTTTTTTTTTTTTTTTTTTTTGGTTCTCATGTTTTATAGTCTGGTTTCAGTATTAGTGAGAAGTTACCAAGAAAACAATTATACCAATTTCTTTAGCCACAGCATTTTACAGGGAGAAATATTAGGATTGTTGACTTTGAAATGATTGTAAGATCATCCTCACTAGTAGGTCACAATGCAATGGCTTTCAACCCTGCCTTCAAGGAGGCATCACCTGGAGAAGCTTCTAGAAAATTTTCTTTTCAGACCCAAATCCTACCTTTAGAGATTACCCACTGGTACCTGAATATCTGTATTTTTTTAAAGCAAATCAAGTGACTGTACTGTGTAATTATGGTTGAGAGAGTCTTGTGGTCTTGAAACTGCTTTCCTCAAATAATTCTAAAGGAATTTCAAAAACTATGTAATCTCTCCTGTGTTTTTGTTTTTAGTTTATTTATTTATTTTTGAGAGAGAGACAGAGACAGCAGGTAAAAGGAAGAGAGAGAGAGAGAGAGAGAGAGAGAGAGAGAGAAAATCCTAACCAGGCCCCACACCCAACACAGAGCCCAGTGTGGGACTTGATCCCACGAACCATGAGATCAAGACCTAAGCCGAAATCAAGAGTCAGACACTTATCTGACTGAGCCACCCAGGCACCCCTCCTGTGTTTTAAATATAAAACATTTTGGGGCACCTGGGTGGTTCAGTCAGTTGAGCTTCTGACTTTGGCTCAGGTCACGATCTCACGGTCTGTGACTTCAAGCCCCACGTCGGGCTCTGTGCTGACAGCTCAGAGCCTGGAGCCTGCTTCAGATTCTGTGTCTCCCACTCTCTATGACCCTCCCCTGTTCATGCTCTCTCTGTCTCAAAAAAAAATAAACATTAAAAAATTTTAATATAAAACATTTCATCATATATATGTTTTTTAATATTTTTTAATATGAAATTTATTGTCAAATTGGTGTCCATACAACACCCAGTGCTCCTCCCAACAGGTACCCTCCTCAGTGCCCATCACCCACCCTCCCCCCCCTCCCATGCCCATCAACCCTCAGTTTATTCTCAGTTTTTAAGAGTCTCTTATGGTTTGGCTCCCTCCCTCCCTCTCTTTTTTTTTCCTTCCCCTCCCCCATGGTCTTCTGTTAAGTTTCTCAGGATCCACATAAGAGTGAAAACATATGGTATCTGTCTTTCTCTGTATGACTTATTTCACTTAGCATAACACTCTCCAGTTCCATCCAGGTTGCTACAAAAGGCCAGATTTCATTCTTTCCCATTGCCACATAGTATTCCATTGTGTATATAAACCACAATGTCTTTATCCATTCATCAGTTGATGAACATTTAGGATCTTTCCATAATTTGGCTATTGTTGAAAGTGCTGCTAGAAGCATTGGGGTACAAGTGCCCCTATGCCTCAGCACTCCTGTATCCCTTGGATAAATTCCTAGCAGTGCTACTGCTGGGTCATAGGGTAGGTCTATTTTTAATTTTTTGAGGAACCTCCACACTGTTTTTCCAGAGCAGCTGCACCAGTTTGCATTCCCACCAACAGTGCAAGAGGGTTCCCGTTTCTCCACATCCTCTCCAGCATCTATAGTCTCCTGATTTGTTCATTTTAGCCACTCTGACTGGCGTGAGGTGGTATCTGAGGGTGGTTTTGATTTGTATTTCCCTGATGAGGAGTGACCTCATGAAGATAAAAAACTTCTGCACTGCAAAGGAAACAATCAACAAAACTAAAAGGCAACCAACAGAATGGGAAAAGATATTTGCAAATCATATATCAGACAAAGGGCTAGTATCCAAAATGTATAAAGAGCTCACCAAACTCCACACCTGAAAAACAAATAATCCAGTGAAGAAATGGGCAGAAAACATGAATAGACACTTCTCTAAAGAAGACATCCAGCTGGCCAACAGGCACATGAAAAGATGCTCAACGTCACTCCTCATCATATATTTAAATGGTCTCAAAGAATATAAGATCCTTTGTGTCACATGTGCTACGAATACATGAGGAATGACTTAAAAAAAACCTTAATTGAGGTATAATTAATATATAACATTTTATTGAGATACAATTAACATATAGCATTGTGTCAATTTAAGGTATACAATGTGATGATTTGAGACACATGTATATTGTGAAATGGTTAACACCATAACATTAGTTAACATACCCATCACCTCATATAATTGATGCTGTATGTGTGTAGTGAGAACATTTAATATTTACTGTCTTACAGCTTCCAATTATGTAATACTGTATAGTTAACTATAGTCACCATGCTGTACATTAGATCCCCAGGACTTATACATCTTATAAGTGGAAGTTTGTACCCTTTGATCAGTACCTTCCTATTTTCCCCATAGCCCCGCCCCTGGAAACCACCATTCTATTGTTTCTATGAGTTTAGCTTATTTTTTTAAGATTCTGCATATAAGTCCTATAATACAGTGTTTGTCTTTCTCTGACTTATTTTACTCAGCATAATGCCCTCTGGTTGCATCCATGTTGTCACCAATGGCAGAATTTCCTTCTTTCTTATGGCTTAATAACATCCCATTGTACATATATACCACATTTTCTGTATGCATTCATCCATGGATGGACACCGAGGTTGTTTCCATGACTTGGCTATTATGAATAATGCTGCAGTGAACATAGGGATAAAGATCTCTTTTTGAGATAGTGATGTTATATATATAACAGATATATATATATAACAGATATATATACATATGTATATATATATATATACACGTGTATATATATATATATACATATATATATATATATACACGTGTATATATATATATATATATATATAACAGATTAGTTGGTTGAAGATGAGGTGAGCATTTTTTAATTAGGGACACATAAGCACCACATGCCAAAACAAGATAGGAGACTTTTAACACTAAACAGATAAGCATATATATGAATACATTCATACCAGGAAAAGGGCAAGAGTGGGTGAGAAACCAGAAAAGTAACCACGAATCAATGGGAAAAAAAAATCTGAAGGGTTGGAGAAGATGAGAGAATCATGTAGCAAAATTTTTGGGTAAAAACAAAACCATTGGAATGAAAGATTATGATAAACATGGCCAGTAAATCAGTAAGATGCCATCACCAACCAAGTAGGTGACAATGCGTGAGGTTCCCCTCTCTCCCACGCAAAAATCTTTCATGTTTTGCCTTTAAATCAAGAATAACTTGTCATGCCTCAAAAACACCTGTAAGGCAAAAGCAGACAATTGGTACTTGCATTTTGTGGTGTGGAAGTAGAAGTCAGGAAAGAGATCCTGACTTCTGAAGTACAGTGAATGCACAGAAAATTTACTTTTCCTCAGTGAAAAAGTATAAGATCCAAATATAGATGACATTTGCCAGACATACTGACCACAGCTAATGAAATTTTTTGCAGATTTATTTTCTCTGAAATCTTCTGTAATAAAATCTTTTATGGATTTTTCCTTTTCAGTTAATTTTCTTGATTCTTGTTTTAACCCAAACAGAATCCCAATAGTTATCTCTTCAATGACTAAACGTGTCTCTTAAGCTTTAAGTGCTACTTGAAATTTTGAAAGAGAACAGTTTTTTCAAACTCAGATTATAATAAACACTTCAATGACTTTTTCAAAAGGAGAAGAAGCAGAGTGTTAATTTTTAATTATATGAAAGTGTTGAAGTAAAAAGAACTTTGACCTTTAAAGGCTTTACTCTTGAGCATCAAAATAAATGTAAACTTAACTATGGTCTTAAGGGGAGCATACTGTGAATTGCCCCACCCCAGAAATCTGGGTAAGGGTTAATACAAATAAAATATAACAAAATATTAATTTAATTAAGTAGTTATCCAAAGTGTTATCACAGATGTGTGACTTCACACTTGAGGCCCTTACATTTTCATATTGCCTGGCATTTGTCTTTTTAATTAAGAAAAACACACGTTTCTAGTGCATTGCCATGGGGTTCTTCATTTAATTTTTGATTTAAAAGTACTTTCATTTCTCCCTTTAATTAAAAAAGTGAAAATTCTGAGAGAAAAAAGTTGAAGAAAATCCTTCGTCATCACTCTTTCCTTCTCAAATTATTCACATCATTGATGAATGCCTGTCTAGAACAAAACACTAATACTACTCACTGGGTGATAACGAGCCTTTGCAAAATTATGGAACAGACATGAAATGAAATATATTTATCCTCTTTAAAGGCAGTGGAGCACTGAAAATTGAAGTTTACTTGCTTGGAGGAAATTAATAGAAAACAAACAACCGAAATATTTCTTTCCTTTTTGACAATTTTTTTAATTGTGAAAATAAAATGTCTTATGTGTAGACGCCCACATCCACCCATCAAAGGGAAGAAAATGTTTTCTTGTAACCCTGGAGTTAAAACACCTTACAACATCTTCTATAACTTGAATTTCATTGAAATGTCTTGTTGCACACTTTTGAAGTGGTTCAACGTCTTGTTTTAAGTTCCAACTTTAGAAAATGAAAGAGTAAATGGTATTGGAGTTATAATCATTTCCCAAGTCAGGGCAAGTTCACTGAGGAAGGAATGCAGGAAATGGAGAAGCTAGTGGTCATGGGTACCTTCTAGTCAACTTAAATTGGTGTCTCCCAGTTGGGTGCCATGTAATTGGATATGGGCTAAGACTTTGGTTAAAGGAAAGTTGTTTGCTTGGAAGTATTCCACCAGGAATTTGCCAAAGTCACAGAGTAGAAAAGTAGAGAAAGTGATCATTTATTTTAAAAATTATGTATTAAACTACTATTAAGTGCTACAAACTATGCTAGATACAGAGGATACAGTAGCTACAGCCATGTCAGTCATGATCTGCAGAGATTGGAAAGGGTCTTATCTCTTATGGAGGTCCCCAGTGTTTCCAAAGTTTTAGTACCAAGCACTTTTTATTGACCTTTTATTGACCCCTTTTGATGAACAAAGTGGAATGGGAAAACATTTACATAATGCATATTTTTATCATTATTTAAATAGTATAAAATATTTTTCTAATAACAGTTGAAATTGCATTAGAAAACTGTTTTATGGAGGAATCTTGAGTCCAAACCATTCCATTAAAATAAAATTTTATTATGCAATTTATGCCAGCTTTTATCTGCCTCTGTTCTGAAAAGTTCAGTCATACACTATAAATATTTTATTGGAATAAGTTAGGTAACACATTTGAATAATTAATTCAATATCTTGAAGTATGGATCACTGCCAAATTGATGTAAAAAAGTGTACAAGAGGGGTTGTACTACTTGGGTAGTCACATTACACACACACACACACACACACACACACACACACAGAATTCAAATAGATCTTTGGACCATGGACCACATCAGATAACATCGAAGTGAACGGTAGTTGGTGATTATATGATGCTGAGATTATACTATAAAAATCCTTATGTTATATATTTTATTAGGATAATTAGTTGTAAAAAAATTGTCTTTCCTTAATCAGCATGATCTAGATTAGATGTCAGAAAACTTTTAGTGTAAAGGGCTAGGCAGTAAATGTTTTTGGTTTGTGGACCATGTGCCTTCTGTCACAAGTACTCAACTTCAAACCATTGTAGTGTGAAAGCAGCCACAGATAATAAGTAAATGAATGATAATGGCTGTGTTCTAATAAAACCCAGTAGGACAGATTTGGCCTGTGGGCCATATAATTTGTCCCCCACTGATGTAGATGACATAAAAGTTGAAAAGAGGAAGATAAGGTGTCAACATAGGGAAATGGAAAAGTGTTTCATCGAAGAGGTAGCATTTGGGGCATGCTTGAAGGCTGGGGGAATTTTGATGGGTTGAGATTGTGATTCCTGGTAGAAGGAATGTGCAGAGTTTAAGCAGAATTGTTATGATCACCAAGTATACTGTTATGGCAGAAATGTAGATTCCGTGTACAGGAATAACTCTAGATGAGATATGAATATAGGTATGCTCATTTTCCAGAGTTTTCAGTGCCAGGAGGAGTGAGGAATTTGAATCTAATTTGATAAGCAGTGATAGACCATTAAATATTTTATATTGCTGATGGTTTTATAGAAACCACACTTGAAAATAGTGAACCTAGGATTGGTATGTGGACTACATGACAGAAATGAAGAACCATGAACAAAGAGATAGATTTGAAGACTATTATAATAGGCTAGACGAGAGATAATGAAGGCCCTATTTAGTGGGGCAAGACAATATGGAAGTAAGGAGTTGTTAAAATGAATTGTGTAACATATTAAAGATTAACAACTGGGAGCCTAAAGTATTCCCAAGCCTTAGTGCCACCCTGTGCCCCGAGGTCTGCCTTATTCCTGCTTCCGGAAAACTATTCAATAAAATATCTATCTTATGTCTGTCTTCTGTGAATCCTGTTTTCTTGCTAAGTCCTTTCCTGGAGACAGAAACTCTGCCTAGATTTCTGAGGCCCAATGCTTCAGGACTTGTTCACTTGCAGTAGTTGCCTTTATGGATTTTCAGTTTCCCTGACATTAGTTGCTAACTCCTCACTTGGGGCCTATTTGCATCTTGGGCCTTGTATCTCTTGGCCTACTGTCACTAGAGATTTTCATATTTTCTGGGTAGTATTGTAATGAGCTTTCATATTAATTCATAGCCATCTGTCTTTGGTTGGGCAAACTCCCCCTTCAGCTATCATGTCCCATGATGTCAAACAAATACCATGTCCCATTTCTCTTTATTCTGGCCTCCTATGAGCAACTGCCCTTACTGCAGACCTGAACCTGAGATATGCCATTCTTGAGCTTATTTTTAAAATTGTAGAGTAAGAACTACAGATAGTGTATTCACACATATATGTATATGTATGATACACACACACATATATATATACGTATATACATATACACCCTAATACAAGTGTGTGATTTGTCTGTAAAAACTACCTATGATTAGAAATTATATTCAGCATAGTTTACAGCTGGTACTGCCTAGCCACTGACCCATTGAAACAGTCGCCAGACATAAATAACTGCTTTCCTCCCAGTTACAAATATCATCCCTTCTTGTGATAAATAACTATTTGAAAAAAAATACTACAGATAAGAACCTAAACTATGAAATGTCTAGAAGTAAAAAGAGAAGATAATGTCTGTGATCTTAGGGCAGGCCACAATTTCTTAAATATGACAGCAGAAGCATGAACAATGTAAAAATATTAATAAATTAAATCTCATCAAAATTAACCACTTGTTTCTCCAAAGATATCAGTAAGGCAATGAAAAACTAAACCACGAACTTGGAAAAGTATGTGCAAATTATATATCTATTTAAATTATATAGCTATTTAAAATGCTGGAGAGAATTGTTATAGAAGCATATATTTTAATTAGAAGATGATTTTTGTATAAAAACGAAATTGTTGGTAGCATTTTATCACAAGGATTTTTTTAATGTCTAAGACATAACGTAGGCACATAAAAGGCAAACTGTTAGAATAGATGCCTCACCAAAGAAAATATACAAATGGCCAATAAAACACATGGAAAGATGCTCAACATCATTAGTCATTAGGGAGATGCAAATTAAAACCACATTGAAATACCACATTGTACCTGTTAGAATGGCTAAAATCCAAAAGAATGACCATTCTAAATATAGACAAAGAGGTAGAGAAAGTAAAACCCTTACACATTGCTGGTCCCAATGTAAATTGGTATAGCCATTTGAAAAATACCTTTGTGGGTTTTTTTTTTATTATTAAATCAGACCACCCAGCAACTCCACACCTAGATACCTACTGAAGAAAAATAAAAATGTGTCCATGCAAATATTGTACTAAAATGTTCAGACTAAAATCATTTCGAGCAGCCCCAAAATGGAAATTCTCCAAATGTCCATCACCAAGCGAATGGATAGAAACAACTGTCCTGAAGGGTAGCACAGCCAGAATACAGCAGCGGGGCACACACAGCACACACCAGAGACGGTCTCTGAAGCACCAGGCCCGGGCACCACATAACCTTTTCTTCATAAGGGCGTCACTTTCAGAAGCAGTAGACATAACTGGCTTTTCTAACACAGAGAAGAAAGCAGAGACTTAGACCAAATGCCAGGATGGAGGAATGTATCCCAAATGAAAGAACAGGACAAGTCCAGGGCCAGAGAGAGATCTAAGTGAAACAAATGTAAATAACGTGCCTGCTGGAGAATGTAAAGCAATGATCATAAGGATGTTCGCTGGACTTGAGAAAAGAATGGAAGACATAAAAGGGAAAAAAGAATCAATCAGAGATGAAGAGTGCCATAAACAAGATTAGAAACACACTTGATGCAATGAACAAGTGAATGGATAAATAAAAATGTGTATATTACAAGTAAATATATATATATGTATATTACAAGTATATATATATATATACACACACAATGGCATGCTGCTCCATAAAAAAGAATAAACTGCTGATATACACAATAACATAGATGAATCTCCAAGGTCTTATGCTGCGTGAAAGAATCTATTCACAAAGACTATGTATTGTATAATTTCATTTCCTGAAATCTCCAGAAAAGGAAAAACTAGAGAGACAGAGACCAGATCAATGGGTGCCTTGGGTCAAGGTTAGGAGGCAAGGATTGGCTGCACATAAGCATGAAGAAATGTTTTGGGGGGTGATGGAAGGGTTCTAAAACTGGGCTGTGGTGATGGCGGCACAAATGTATAAATTTACCAAAACTCATTGAACTGAACACATAAAGTGGGTTAATTTTATTGCATATAAATTGTACCACAGAAAAGCTATTTAAAATGCTGTAGAGAATTGTTATAGGGGGATATATTTTAATGTAGAAGATGATTTTTGTATAAAAAAGAAATTGCTGGTAACATCACAAGGATTTTTTAAATATCTAAGATATAAAGTAGGCACATAAAACAATTAGTACATCTTTTTCAGATGAAGAATTAGTAAAAAGAATTAGTAAAGCATCATTTTTGCAGCCATGCATGTTGCAAAATTGTATGGTTCTGTTTATGACCAACAAAAGGGAACTTTTTTTAGTGAAACTATGTTCCTGCTCAGTTTTGTAGGAAACAACAGCTCTGTGAAATAAAATATTGCTTGGGGAGTTCTTTCATACTGCTTGTCACCAGCGTTCTCACCAGCTTATAAGTTATAATTGCTCTGTGATAAAGGCATGTGCTTTTCCTCCTCTCTTATAAAAATTTTAATGAGAACTTGACGTGAACTCTCACTGAACCTATTTTCATTCCAAAATCTTATGATTTTAATCTTACGATCCTCCTGAGACCCAGCACTGTGGTCTGTGACAGCATGAATACTTCATAATTACTCCTCCTGTTTGTGGAAAACACCAGGAGCATCCATCATTCCTTCTCTCCCCTGCTGCCTCCAGGGAGCCACAGCCTCTAGCAAGGTCAGTAATTGCAGTCTGGGTTGACACTTCCAAGCCAGCTGAAGCACACCCAGCTGGTGAAGACCAGCCACATTGGGTACTGACTGCCTTTCTTCAGTTTCTCCTTTCCTAGTTAGTTTGGCCTCAAAACTCTTGCTTAACAATGTGATAGATGGACTTGAATCATTTCACAGGAGGCTCCCCAAAGCAGAGAAAATGAATAGTTTCTGTACAGCCATGTGTATGTTTCTGTTGGCATCTGGGGAACAATTGATCTCACTGTCCCGGGGCAAGCCGAAGGTCTTCCCCTTGAGTATAACGAGAAGGTGGTATTGGAGCTTGACATTTAATATTCAAGTTTGGCATCTTGGTCCAATGAAGATGACCTGCATGAAATAAAATATTCAGCCATGTGGCTTAAGGTAGTATTTTGGAAATGGACTTCATTTTGGTAACGTTAAGAACTTTAACTGCAGCTTTGGCCAGTGCTTAGAAAAAAAAATAGATATTTTAGCGGCAAATCAAATAAACATTCATTTTCTACATTATTTCTTGACAAAGCATGGACAGATTCACAAAAGAAATACTAAAGGAATTCTTTATGAAAAGAAACACATTATCAGTACAAAGAGGGAAAAGCACATAGCCTTCGTAATGTATATCATACTGGATGATGTAGATTCAGGAAAAAGAAACACTCATGTAAAACTTTGGTGAAATCTAGAAAAAGAAATGCCTTTGAAAGGTAATATGATATTTTCACTTTCTCATTTCTCATTTGTGCCTTACTTGCTTGAATACATACGAAAGTACTGGCAGAAGCAAACCCTATGAGGGCCAACCAAGTCTGCTATCTGTAGGTTTCAAATAGGTCGAAGTTTGGGGGATTGTTCGTTTGTTTTGTTTTTGCTCGTGGGCTTCCTTGGGGCATTAAAAATGGATGTACCTGAGAATAACTTAATTACCCATTCTGGATGAAATTTCGACTGAATTTGATGAAAGACCTCAATTGAGTACTAGAGTTAATTATAATTATGACCCCTAAAATGTTTGACACACCTTCCATCAAGATGTAGAGTTTGAGCAGGCATGTGCTTGGTTGGTCCACTCACTAGAATAAGGCTGAAGTGGTGCCGTATAACCTCAAAGGCTGGGTTAGAAAAGCCTATTTCGTGTCTCTCTGATTCTCTTGGGATCCTTACTTTGGGAGAAATCAGTCA
This sequence comes from Panthera tigris, assembly GCF_018350195.1. NCBI lineage: Eukaryota > Metazoa > Chordata > Mammalia > Carnivora > Felidae > Panthera > Panthera tigris. Next base: position 24,878,234 of record NC_056677.1, read on the forward strand.
TTATACATAAAACTACCTCGAGAACACCGTGTTGGGGAGGTCTAGCCTTCATATAACTGTAGCCCCCACCTGATGTTTGAGTACAATCCCGTGAGAGGTGCTACGCGAGAACTACCCAGCCAATTCCTCCCACACCCCTGTCCCACAAATTGTTGCTAATTTCTTTACTATATTTTTAATAGTAACACTGCTGTCACTCTCTAATGTTGATATTAGTTACATTTTTTTTTTTTGAATTTTCAGTTCTTCATGCCTCTGTTCAAATGAAGATTGAATTTCTGTTATGGATACATGTTCGGCATATCTACCTTGACACTTAAAAATGTCAAAATTACACTCTTTGCCTTAGGTAAACTTAATTGTTCGTGGAGTTGATGCAGGGTCACCAAGTATCAAAGTTGTGGAGTACACCATTCACATGATATTTTATGTAAATGGTGGTCCTCCTTGAGTTGCATAGTCGGGTATCACTGAGAAGATAAGACAAAGAATTATTTTAGCAGTAAGCATGATTTCCTGGCATTTTGTCAGGGATTGCTACTTAAGAATGGCAAGCAATACTACTAAATTTTATCCTTTTTCAACTTTCTTTACACTGCTCTTGACAAAACTGAAAAAAAATCTCAGAATGTAAAAGTAACCAGAAACATTTTTTTTAATTTAGAAAATAAAAATGTTATATTGCACTGTATACAATAATTTCTAAATGCATATGATGTCCTTCTAACACTTTCAACACTTCACTGTATCTCATGAGAATATGCCAAGTTGGCAAACTATAAAGTAATTGTTCCATCTTTGCTGTACATTGAAATCACCTGGGCAGGTTTAACAACCAGTTGATGGCTGGGGCTCATCCCTAGCGAATAGGATTTAATGGACGTGGGGTACAGCTTGGGCACTGGGATTTTAATAGTTGCCACGATATTGTTATGGGCACCCACAACCCTGAACCCCTGATACAAATTTCTTCTTTGAATCTCATAGTTCTTACCCTCGACCACTTATTAGAATCCTTGGGAGCTTCTAAAACTACCAGTGACTTGATTGCATTTCCAGAGATTCTGGTTATTTGCGCTGGTGTGGGGCTTGCTTTTTGGTACGTTTTTAGAAAATGCTCCCTGGGTGAATATGGCTTAACATAATGTTCTTTTCTTTATACATATGTTTCTCAGCCACAGTTACCACAACATTACTAGAGGACACAGATTAGATTGCCAGATTCAACAAAGAAAAATATGTGGATATGGTGCCTGGATAAATTTAGATTTCAAGTAAGTGAGAAATACCTTTTTAGTATTAGTACATCAAATGCAGTATTTGTGACATAGTTTTAAAATATCTTTTTTTGACAATATAGAATGCAAATTTATGTGGGTATCTGTATTTTATCTAGCAACACTAGACACAGTAGATTTTAGGCAAGAGACAGAACTGGATCCCCGCAATGCGTTAGGTGAAGTGTCACCTCGTTGAATTTCATTCCCTTTCAAGATACTCTCATTGCCCCCTAACGGCCAGAGACTAACCATTCTGTCCCAGAATGCTAGTTTTAGTTGGGTTCATCTGTAGCCTAACTATGACTTACTGAGCAAAAGCAGTGAACGGTTGTAGGAGAGAGGAAAGAACTGAAGCCTCCCCCACCATGAGTGTTAAATCTGTTGGCAACAGAAATTGACTAAGATGAGATGTTGAAACTGATCATTATGACTTAAAAGCACATGAACAAACAAAACCTTGTGGGTTTCCGTTGCTGTTACTTAAGACAGTTTTTCAAATATTTTCATGTAATTATAGAAGAAAAAAAAGATTAGTGCTGAGGTTCAGTTCCTTGGCAGAACTTCATAGCTTTAGTGGCCATCGCTCAACTTAAAGATTCCTCTGTCTCATTTGCAATGACAGCAGTTCCCTGGGGCTTACACAGCACTTGCTGGCATATGTAGTCTCATGTTTGGCAAGGGCTTATGTTTCCCAAGCTCACTTTCTCATTTGTTCTTTTCAACAATGCTGTGAAGTATACGGGGAAGTTATTATGACATCCATTCTATAAATCAGGAGGATACAACCCGGATTGCCTTGTCCTGGGGCAGTATTACTCATATTACTCAAAGTGTGGTCCTTGGATCAGCAGCCTCAGCATCACCTGAGAACTTGTCAGAGATGCAAATTCTCACCTCTAACTCCAGACTCACTGACTCAGAAACTGTGGTGTGAGCTGAGCGATTTGTGTTTAACAAGCCCTCCGGGTGACTCTTGCACATTCTAGCTTGAGAACTCCTGGCCTAGAATGTGTGCTTAATAACCAGACTAGTAAGAAACAGAGAATTTCAACTTAGGTCTTCTGAGGACAGTGGTAGTAGGATTTGTATTACTTTACGTGGTCTCCAGATATAAAATGAAATTAAAAATTAAAAAAAGAAATCTATGAATTTACAGAGGGCTGGATCCAAGGCTAAAAGTTTAAAATCACATATTTTTATTTGTATGTTTATTTACTTAGTTATTTCCAATTTCATTAATTAATTTATAGAAAGGTTCCTAATAGCTTTTCATTTACTTTGGTTCAAGTTCAAATTTCATTCAAATAAATGATCCTCCTACCAGATATGATCTCTCTCTTTGTTTCCTGCCCTGCCCAGGATCCTAACTAAAACATTGCTACCATAACGTTTATTTGTCAAATTTCTGGTTTCTCTTTCCCTACTGGGTTGTAAACTCCGTGAGGTCGGGGATGCTGTCATGCTACCTGGGCACATCATAAGTGCACAGTGAGTATTTCAAAATGAATGAATAAAGACTAGAATGAAAGAATGAATCCCGCATGTGAGGGTCTTCCACTGGCAAGTCATGCCTTTCTAGAAGTGTCCTACGCTCAGATGCATTGCCACTATCAAAATGCTCAGACTCTCTTTGGCAGGATCTCAGCCAGTGGGAAGAGAAATGGTAGACTGCGTGAATTTGCCCAAAGATGTATGTGTTAGGACATATGCATTAAGGCATCAGTTCTCTGTAAGTATTTAAAAGGGAATTCTTGCATTCTCTATGATAGGGAGAAACTGGAAATAGGCTGTTGAATGCTTTTGTAACTTGGCAAGATTTTTATAATGTATTAAGTGAAAATAGGATCTGCTTAAAGACATTAAAAGTTGTTCTTGGTCTATAAAATAAGAGTAATAATCATTCTGCATATCTCCTAGGGTTGCTATGAAGTGGACTTACTTTTAAAAAACCCATAGGCAAACCCTTGGTGCAGTCCGATAGACTCATGATTTTTATTGTTGTGTTAACATCATGATTGTATCTGGATACAGGAATTACAGGCAATCTTCTTGTGATTGTTTCTAAATTATGAAACCTTTATGAAAGTGTGTTGTTTTTGTTGTCAGATTAAAATCTTCTAGAAAGGAAAACTACAGTACTTGATTCAAAGGAATCCCTAACTCTAAGGAAGTTTTTGGACTAGATCGTTTCGACTAGTTTTCTACTTCGTTGCTTTTCGAAACTCCGAGGTTTGCTCTTGTGTACCTCCTTCCCTTTGTGCCTACCTGGCTGGCTATTAACAAGCTTCTACTAAATCTCCTTCTGACAGTGAGGCTAGTTATCAGCTATCTCATAGATTTTCGTTTTCATAAGGACCCTCTAGGAAGAAATGTCCCAAGGAACCATATATTACCTGGAAGGTACCTTCGAATTTATCTAGTTTAATCCTCTCATTGTTCACATGAAGAAGCTGTATTTGCAAGAGATAAAATCTGTGTCCATACGATAAAATACTTGGATAGCTTGGACTAGAACTCTAAGGTCTATCTTCTCAGTCTTTCATATTCAAGGAATAATTCTGAGCACAGTACCCCAGGAAGAGTGTTTGAAATCTCATCATAGAGACTGTCAACAGTTCAGTTCTGTCATTGTTATTTTGACTTACCCATTAAATTTGATGTCATTAGTTTTTGCAAAATTTCAACTTCTTATGCTGAATAACTATTGGAAATGTGGAACCTTGTGCTCTGAGGTGTTGTTGTTGTTGTTGTTGTTGTTGTTGTTGTTGTTTTGGAAGCGGACTTGAGACTAATGGAAAAATGTTGATAAGTTTTGTCTTCAAAGCAGGTGAAGGGGATGTGCAAACATGTGAAATGAAGGAAAAATCCAAGCTATCTCTTACCTGAGTATTTACCCTAATGTTGTTTGGGTGAGATGTTTCTGTACTTCTCAAATATTAATTCATCCTTCTTTATTCTACCAACAAAGGTGTAACACTGATTGCAGTATATTTTAGGGAAAACAGAATTCTCTCACTTCTTTACTCTGCTGTCTTGGCTCATCACAGTGACCTTTAATTTATTTTATCTTGTCTGGTCTCCTTTGCAGATAGTATGAAATCACTACATGGTGTCTATTGAGCTAAAGTCAATTAATCACAGGGTGACTTTTAAAATCAAGATTAATAATAGGCTATTTCATAGCCAGAATACTTGATTAAGATGGGCACATTTGTGGTTCCCTTCATGTCCAGAAATAATTTAGCCAAGTTCCAATATCTCAGACAACTTTTTCTCTCATATAACTTTCCTCACACGAATTGCTCAGCTTAAATGGACTTTCCTAAGCTTCCATCAAGGTTTCCCAGAAATACTTTCACAAAATCACTCTTCTTGCCTCCTGGGTGCCTCTAGATAGCAGCATCTTTTAAGCCATGTAGTGCTGGCACCTCCCCAGAAAAGGTGGGGGGAAGAAGTGAAAAAAGGAGAGAAAGTCTGTCTGAAAAGATAACAGCATCTGTCATCAACATTGTACACATCTCAGCCATGCCCTTGTGGTAGGAGAGAAAGTGTCCTCTTTTCTCTCTAGTCTTGTGCCAGATTTCCTCTTCCTGTCTCCCCGAATCCACTAATGTCCTTGGTGGGAGGATCCTGGTTTATTAGTAGACCTAAAGCATTTCATATTCATATTCTGCTTAACAGTGTGATGGTACACCTTAGCAGTTTAGCAACATGGCAAATCTGTTTGTTTAATAAGCCATATAATATGCTGCATCACCAATTTGATTTTGCCGTGTAAACTAAAAGAGCCAGTCGGCACTGATGAACTTGAGTTTTACAGGTCAGTGCAGCACCCACATTAAGGAAATCCAGGACAACTGTGTACATGTCTATTGTAGTTGGGGGCCGAATACATCTTGTACAATATTTCATTTGCTGTTATAAGAAAACAATGGAGCTTTGTACAGCTACCATAGAAATCAATTTTTAAGTTTAATTTTATCGCCGCCTTCCTATTCCCCAGGTGTACCTCTCCCTAGAATGTCCACCCCTAGACACAATTGCCTCTGAAGTAGCAGTATACCTCTGAGTGAATGACAATTTCCAAACTCCGCTTGGAAAATACAGGGCTAATCCTGACATAACATAATGGAAGCACCAGGGGTTGTTATGGGGCCAAATATCATGTACTCTCTACTCTCTTGAGAACTTAGCAGAATCCCTTCCTGGTACCCATGACTTATTGAAGAGGATTAGTTCATTTGGTGTTAATCGGAAGATGTCTGCCATCTCTCAGCTCCTTCAGTGACGTGACTTTCTTTTAACCTAGTGAAAACACGAGGTGGCTTCATTCTAGAACAGTAATACGGCTAATGATATGGAGACCAAGAGTGAAGAATATGAAACTAATTTCCCTGCAAGAAAATTGTTGCCTCTCTAGCTCTGTGGGGGCAATTTTTGTTCAGTTTCTGGGAATTAATGCCTATTTTGCCTTTCACAGGGCACCGCCCTCAGAGTGGTACTGAAGTGTCTAGATGGTACTGCTTTGATGAGGTGCAGGCCTCTCAATGACGGGTTTTTCTGGCAGTCCCTCTCTTCAGGAGGACGCACCCTTGGCTCGTTTAGTCATGTGAGGGGAACGCCTCCTTTGAAAGTTGCCACTTACTTCACTAGCATCTTGCTAAAGAAGGGCCTTACCCTCCTAGGTCTCCGAGGTCTTTTACTGGTCTCATTCCATGTGCTGCTTTGAGTTCTACATTCATGACCTAGTGAAAGGCTTTTGATTCCTGGCTTGCCAGAGCACTCTGTTGGTGGTAAACCATACACTGATGGAAAAGAGAAAAATGGTTGTAACAGTTCTGGCTCATTGAACTTGTCTTTCTCAACCATTATCGAACCATCCTAAGTGATGCCTTGACACCATATACCTCTGCAACCACCACTTGATATGACTCATCTCCTTCACAACCAAATATCATTTTTCTTACAGATTTTTAAGGTTGAGATATAATTCACATACCTTAAAATCCAGCCTTGTAAAATGTACAATTTAATGATTTTAAGTATATTCAAAAAGTTGTGCGAATATCACCCTAATTTCAGAATATTTTAGCATTCCCAGAAGAAACGTTATACCCATTAGCAGTCATTTCCTGTGTCTGTCTCCCACCAGCCCCCTGGTAACCACTAGTCTTTCTTTTCCCCGTGAATTTGCCTCTTCTGTGCATTTTGTATTGGTGGAATCGTGCAGTATGTGGCTCTTTGTGTTGGGCCTTTCAGCTATCCTGAACTTTTCGTAGTCCATACGTGTCACAGCAGGTGTTGATACGTCATTCCTTTTTATTGCTGAATAATATTCTGTTGTATGGTTAGACCATACCTCATTTATGCATTCATCAGTTGATGGAAATTGGCAGTGTTTCCATTTTGGGGCTCCTCTGAATAATGCTGCATAGCCAACCATCTTGTTACAGTTGCGTTCCTGCTGCTGTGTCATCGTTTCTTCATTTCCTCTTCACTCCTCAGCCCACTTTAATTATGATTCTGCTCCAGTCATTCACCTAAGAAGGCTCTCTCTGGGTCACCAGACACATTTTACTTGTATGAACTTGGAGAAGTCACAGCCTTCATATGCCTATAACTTCATCAGTAAGATGAGTTCTCCCCAGGGTTCTTGAATGACTACATGAGTTTAAATATAGTAAAATTCCTAGAATTATGTCTGACACAGAACAAGAACTTTAAATGCTGACTGTTTTCCCTCTGTCCCATCTCCCATTTCTAATACTTTTCTTCCTAAGTAGTTCTCAAATTCCTCTTTTTCATTTCTTCCACCCTGGATAAACTTCTATCATGACTTGCTTAGACTCCTTGATATCCTCTAAACTGCTTACCATGCTTTGGTGGAAATCATCTTCTCTCTTTTTTTTTTTACTTTTAATTTTTTTAAACCTTTATTCATTTTTGAGAGACAGAGAGAGACAGAGCATGAGCGGGGTAGGGGCAGAGAGAGAGGGAGACACAGAATCTGAAACAGGCTCCAGGCTCTGAGCTGTCAGCACAGAGCCCAATGTGAGGCCCGAACCCACAAACTGTGAGATCATGACCTGAGTCGAAGTCAGACGCTTAACTGACTGAACTACCTAGGCGCCCCAGAAATCATCTTTTCAAAACACAGATCTGACCATATTAAAAACTCTCCAATAGATGGGGACACACACACACACACACACCCCTTCCCACTGTTTTAGATACAGAGGCCACAATCTACAGGCTGGACTGATGTATTAGTTTTCTAGGGCTGCTGTAACAAAGTACCACACACTGGGTGGCTTAAACAACAAAAATTTATTTGCTCGCAGTTCTGGAGGCCAGAAGTCTAAGATCAAAGTGTCGGTATGATTGGTTTTTTTCTGAGGGCCACAAGGGAAGGGGCTGTTACAGGCCTCTCTCGTTGGCTTGCAGAGGGCCAATTTCCTGCTGTGTCTCTGCACATTGTCTTCTCTCTGTGTGTATCTCTGTGTCCAAATTTCCTCTTTTGATAAGGATACCAGTCTGTTGGATTAGGGGCCCACCCTACTTAGTGTGACTTCATTTTAACTCGTCACATCTGCAATGACCTTACTTCCAAATAACTTCATATCTGGAGGTATTAGGGGTTAGAACTTCAATGTATTAATGGAAGAGTGCACGGTTCAACCCATAATACCTGGTCAGTCTCCTGCCCACCTCTCCAGCTATTTATGTACTCCATGCTTTCTCAGCCTTTCTCCTTGTCATCTGTACACTGGCCTCTTTTATTTTATTTTATTTTATTTTATTTTATTTTATTTACTTTTTATTTAAATTCTAGTTAGTTAATATAAGGTGCAAGATCAAAACAAGTGTCATCTTCAATACCCATCACCCATCTAGCCCATCCCTCTGGCCTCTTTTAAATGGGCCACAATATTTTCACTTTTCTAGAACTGTTTCTGGAAGATATTTCTTTGACCTGAAACTCTTCTCATTCCATCTTCCCCACCCCCAAGCCATTTTCCCTGGCTTATTTCTCTTCCTCGTCCAGATTTCAAGTCAAGACCACTTTCTTAGTGAAGAATTCTCTTATCCCCTAGGCTGGATTGGGAATCTATCAAAGGATGTGACCCCTAAAGCATTTATCTTGGTTTGTAATTATCCATTCTTTGCATGTCTTTTTTCCCCCAGTAATGCCTATTTCACTCTGAAAGGTTTATCTTACCTTGTACTGCAGATCCTTTTAAGCAAATAATAGGAACCAAATCAATATTTCTTAAATCCAAACATTACTACACTATTATTTTGACAAATCAGAATCCTTACTATGCATTATGTGGTTACTTTTTTCCTGATTTTTTAATAACGCATTCCCTCTGACAACATTGCATGCACCTTGAAATCCTTTCACTTGACTGCATACTTTGCTGGAGGGAAGATTTGAGAAAGGACAAATTTTTTATCAGGTGATCTATTCCCAACACAGAGAAGTTGAGTGAAAGCTTCTTCCTTGTTAGATATTCATAATGTAGACTGATGATTATGTTAAAGGTTATCTCCAAGAGTAATAAGCCCATTTTTTTTATCCTTTGGAATCTTGAACACATGGTTAATGGCTAATATGTGTGTGTATATGTATGTGTGTGTGTATATGAATGAATGTATACATGTGTATATGTGTGTGTATATATATATGTATATATATATACATATATGTATATGTATATACATATATACATGTGTATATATACATATATGTATATGTATATACATATATACGTGTGTGTGTGTATATATATATGTATATATATATATATATATATATATATATATATATATATATATATATAATTTGACTTTCTCAGGGACATATTCAATTCAGTCTTCTAAACTGAAATTGAATATGAAATTTCTAACTAGAGCCGGAACACAGCAGTTGGAGTCCCAGCCCCTGTACTTTCCCACCATCCCAACTATGCAACCTGGAGTGAATTGACTAATGAACTAATAGTATTTACTTTGTAGAGTTGTCACAAAGATTAAATGAGTTCATACTTGTGTCCGTCATGTGGTAAGCACCAGCTAAGTGTTAGCTAGTAGCACTAGAAGAGGAGGGGAGGAGGAGGATTTGCTGAAGGACGAGCAGTGTAAGTCACCAGCCAGAATGCCATGCTTTACCTTGTACGTGCTTCATGAGGAAGAGGTTCCCTTTGTCACCTTCACACCCTCAAGACTTGGCGCAGGGTAGATGCTCAGTAAAGAGTTGTTTCTATTGTTTTCTGTGTAGTTGTTTATGCTTATTCTACCAGTTGCTTTTCGTACTACACTGCAGGTCTGGAAAACATTACACTTTAAATTTAAATTGGGTGTTGATTTGTCACCAAGATAAATCCTCTGAACATATGCCTACTTGAGACAAGTATGCAAGATGTTCATTAGTGCTGCAGTACAGTTGATATATATTTTATAACTTGAGGTACTCCTGCTTTTTAGCATCTATGTGTGAATTAGCATATAAAGATATGAGTAATTGTTCTAATGAAAATTTCACCTCTGCACCGCTCTCCTCTCACTTCATTGTGAATGCAATTAGGTCTGCCATAGCCTTTTCCCTGTGAGCCTGTAGATAAGGCATGGAAAAATGATTTCTTTTACTATAATCCTTCTGCTTAAATATGATAGGAAAGCACCAATGAATTTAATATCATTAATGTTCTCTCTGAACTGGAACTCTCTAAATCATAAAATATCACATAATGTATTTTTTATTAAAATGTTGACATTATTTCAAAATGTGTGTTTTAGAGCAAGTTTTATATGAGTTCCTACAACATACGGATATATTCTTCATTTGGTCTTTCATTTGTCTTTTGATAAAGACAAAATGTTTATTTCTGCCATGGATGCATTATGTCCCTACCACTAGCTATGTTTCCTATAATAATTTGTCACACATTCTGAAGTGTTGTTTTACAGAAATAGCTTCTTTTGAGTTTTGCCTTCAGTATACATCTGATGATGGACACCTACATATTATAGATTTTTCTTTTGGAAAGTTAGCATGGCTATATTTTTGTTTCATTGCGATAAAGGAGAATTAAAGGAGTTAAAAAATGATTATTTTACAGTTGCTACAACTACATATCAAAGCACTTTAGGACTCGTAAGGGCATCTGTGTCTTGCATAATGTAGCAACCAAGATAGAGTAAAACATAAAAGCAGATACTAAAGTCATTACCTGATCTGGGTGGATTAGCTATCCACCTGACTGAAGGTCAGAGATCGAACAAGATTTCTCAAGGCACTCACAAGTTCCGTGATTCCACAGCCATCTGGCTTTTGAACATCACAGGAGACAAGAAAACCATAAAGTTGAAAATCACATGAAGGAAATGTTAGCTCATGACAAAGCCAAAAACAATATGTGGGTCCAAACTTTCAATAGTTGTGGTGATTGCTAAGAACGCTTTGTGACTAGCATCATGCCATTTTTATAAGGTAACCATTTGCAGTTTCTCTCTGTATTTCTATCATAAACAAATGCTTCTGTTAACATGCTTTCTATGTTATGTTATTTGTGTGTGTTTACAGGAGTTTGTTGTCGGTAAGTCTTGTTCACGTGTTCTCCATAGGACCTAGAAGAGAATCTTGTACCCAATGTATCAGTACTCATTAGATGAATGAACTAATAAGGGAGAAGTATCATATCACATTAGTAATAAATGACAAGCCCAGAAAGATCATTTTATTCAAAGCATTTGATGCCTTCACATTAACTGGGAGGGCGAGGGGGCCACATCCCTAAACTTAACACTGTACCTGCCACATAGCTGGCATTGATACCCATTTGTTGAAGAAACCAACTAATAAATACAGTAATAACTTTCATTTCTATAGCACCTACTGTATGCTGTACCTTGTTCTAGGCACTTTAAATATATTGACTCATTTCCTATTTACCTATGCTTACCTAATACCTAGTGTGGACTGTGCATGGCATAGCTCAGTTGCACTCTCACTGAATCTGCGTCCTCATTTGTAAAATGGCAAGAATAGGACTGACCTCCTAGTCCGTTTTGTGAAGAGTAAATGAGGTAATGCTCGAAGCGTGCTTGGCCTACTTTCAGGCATAGTGGCGATGCTGTAGCTTTTTGCTGTTAAGACTGTTATCGCTACCATTACCATCTCTTCCAAAGCGGGCATAAGTCAGGTTGTAAAATTCAGAGGGCCACAATAGAGAAAGCTAATGCTGTTGTTTATATGATCGGCTGTGTGGTATATTCACATTTCTGCCCCTCATCTCTACACCTTCATAAACACACTCCATCTTGCAACTCCTCCTATGTCAGATGGCACTTAACTAGCGCTTGCTTGATGGAGGCACTACTGATCTCACTACACTGAAAACTAACAAAATGAGTAGAGCTAACACTTCAATAATCACTCTCTCTGCCTAAGACCGTGTCCTGTGCCCACACTCTTCACTCTCTTTCTGCCCTTTCCTGAATTATTTTGCTTCATCCTGCCTGTCATTTTATGTATTTAAATCGTTAATCTCTTTATTCCCTGCTTCATCACCCACCTCTCATACACTATGAGGCTCGAGGGCAGATTTTTTCCCACTCGCTTCATGTACACAAACAAAAGAATATTCAGCATCACAAGTGTTGCACAGTGTTTAAGGGAGTACATTTTCACAACCTTCTCAGGGGATAATTTGGCACTACCTGTGATGGTTTAAAATGCATATAACCTTTGACTGAATTATTCCACGTCTAAATTCCTAAGGAAACAAAGTACACTAGGGGTGGATGGAAGAGAGGAAGCAAAAGTTAGCCACTGCAGCATTGTTTTCAGCAGGGAAAATTTACGCAACAGAATATTATGCGTCAGTATTTAAAAGAAGGTCAGATCTCTGTGTACTGTTATAAAAAGATCCCTATGATGTATTTTTTTGCTTAGAAAAGTCAGCTGCATAAATGACCTGTAGAGAATAATTTTCCCCCATAAGCTCCCCTTTTGCCTCGCTCCCCTTTGAACATTTCTGTTTCATGTCTAGTTTTAGGCACTGGTAGTTTTAGGCCCTCATAGTTTCCGGCTATTGTTCATTCATTTCAACTCTCTCCACTAAGATGGTCCCATTTATCTTTAAGTTCTTAAAGTAGTTTTAATATTTGTTCTGTAGCTTCTGTCTGACTTACCTCTGGCCTCCCTCTTGTCTGGCTACAAGCCAACCACTTCGTAGAAACCAATCTTTCTCTGGTCTCCCACTCTCCCTGGATCACTACTCTTCTTGTCCACATTTAGTTGCTTCATTTCTGTCCCATTTTTTCTGGCCTTGAAATTCCATTTAGTAACGTTGGTCCCAATATATACTTCTGCGGGGGGGGGGGGGGAGGTAATAAGCTAGTCGGTTTACTGTGTAGTCAATCGAAGCATCACTGTCTGTATGTAGTTATGCCTTTGTATGGAGATATAAATATGCCACAAATAGAATCTGGGTAGGCAAAATCAATTATAGTCAAAGGAATGTGTCAATCGGGCCTGGTCTACCACTCTTCTTTTAATATCCCTCTATGGCTGTTCTCATTAAAAGAAGTAAAATCGTTTGAAAAGAATAATAAATTCATCTCATTATATCACTTAATATAATATTTGTGTTGGCACTTTTGCCTTTGATGGTTATACTTTCAATGATAGGCATGCATGTATTTAAATTTTCAACCTTTTCAGAACTGCTGATTCTTTGTGGGGGAGGTCTGAAATGTTTGTAGTAAAGGCAACCTATATTTTGTGTATAATAAAAAACACAAAGGAATAAACTTCTAAAATAAGTTGCAATCTCATTTTGATGGAATACCTGTTAACAGTTTTATGTATATTCTACCCCTTCTTTCTTCTTTCCTCTAATAGAATCTTACTATTTTACTACTTGATTTTTTTAAGCAGTACATAATAGCTAATGTTATTAACATAATAGCTGGCTATTAAATATACTTTCGTAGTATTTTGTGACTGAATGAAAATACCATTTTCTCATGAAACAGCCCAAGTGTCCATCGAGTGATGAATGGGTAAAGAAAATGTTGTACATATATACAATGGAATATTACCCACCCATAAAAAAGAGTGAAATTTTGCATTTGCAAGGACATGGATGGAACTACAGAACATTATGCTAAGCATACACGTCCCTCAGAGAAAGACAAATACCATATGATTTCACTTATATGTGGAATTTAAGAAACGAAACAAATGAGGAAAGGGGAAAAAGAGAGAGAGAGAGGAAGGCAAACCAAGAAACAGACTCTTAACCATAGAGAACAATCTGATGGCTACCAGAATGAGGTGGGGGTGTGGGATGAGCTAAACAGGTGATGGGGATTCAGGATTGCTCCTGTGATGAGTACCTGGTGATGTAGGGAAGTGTTGAATCACTATATTGTACACCTGAAACTAATATAACACTATGTTAGCTGGAATTTAAATAAAAATGGTAAAACACACACACACACACAAGAAAACAAACAAAAGAAATGAAATCACTATATCGAAGCGATAGCTGCAACTTCATATTCATGGCAGCATTCTTTGTAATAGCCAAGACATGAAAATAACCTAAGTGTCTATCAGTGGATGAATGGATAAAGAACATATTTTATATGTATTCTTTATATTTATATGCGGCCATAAAAAAATAATGAAATCTTACTATTTGCAACAACATAGATGAAACCTGAGGACACCATGCTAAGTGAAGTAAATTAGACAAAGACAAAAAAAATACCATTTTCTTTTGGAAAATCCCATTTTCAATCTTAAAAAAAGTGTTTTTACTTGTTCTAGTGGCTTTCTAAGTAATACTTTGTTTGTTACAAAAGCACATGTTAATAGCATCCGTCCTTAAATTCTATGTAGTGACTTGGTCTATTTTATACATGCTCCACCTTCAAATTTTGTTGATGTTGAATGATTAGATGTTTGCTGATATATAACAAACTAAAATATTCAGGAATAAACTAATGTTTTTATTTTTTTACCTTCTCTGCTTCATTTGACTAAAGTAAATACATCTTTAATTTCTAGATAAAATGGTAATCATTTGTCAGTTAATAACTTTTGGAGCTTAGTATAGAAGATGTATTGACAAATGGGATGCTTTTTGCCCTAACTGCATCAGTATGATAAATTTAGTCACTCTACTTTCTTCTAAAATCATTCACATAGGCCAACAAAGCTTCCATCATTTCAAAAAAGCAGCAACATACAACATTCTAAGGTACTAGCAATTCATGCATTCCTTGTAACAGAGAGGTTGTCCCAAGAATTTTGGCAAAGATCCATGTTTGAAATTCAAAGCACTAAAGGCATTCTAAGCTCAGATAACCAATAGCAGTTGTGTGACCAGCCAAAACAAAGGTATTGGTCTGGAGAATTTGCCCTAGGCCCTATGGGCCCTGCACAGCCTGCTTCCAAGAGGAAGACTGGGAGATATCTGGAGGCCTTTGGGAGAAATGGTATGTTCATAAAGAGAGGCCTTTGAATCCCCACTCATTCCTCATGTGGGAAAGGGAGCAGTGCTTTCCAGGCAGAGCAGTTTGCTGGCTTGGTAGCTTCTGCTTCTTGTTCCTGTTTCCTGCTTCCTGCTTCCTGGAAGTCAGCCACCCTTTAAGGAGTACAAATTCCCTGATGTGAGAAACCCACTCACATGATTAGACACCACGTGAATAGACATGCTGAGGAACACAGAGGAAACGGGAGTGTGTGAAGAGGCCACCTTCTGAATACTCCCACCCTGGCAGCTACTTTAGCTGACACCATAGATCACATATTAATGACCCAGCTGAGCCGTTCCTGAATTCCTCACTCACAAAATCATGAGCAAAATTAAATGAGAGGTTTTAAGATAGTGATTCTTGGGGTGGTTTTTCACATGGCAGTAGATAATTGAATCAAAACATATTTGTGAGTTATTGTATCATGTCCTCTGATATTGTCAGGTATACTGATTCAAGAAAGCAGTAGACTTCTGGGACACAGGAATTAGCAAGAGAAGAAGGAGGAAGGAGAAAATATATTTATATGTATATACTTTGCATTTTAAAGAAATTTAACCAAGAATTTGTTTAACGTTCATTTTATATATTTAAAACATTTTAATTTTTCCCTATTATACAAGTAATGCATGATCCATTTGGAAAGATTAGAAATAAATATAAATAAAAATTAGTTTCTAATTATCATCCACGTTCCATGCATCATTAACCACTGTTTCCATGGAATATAACTTGGTAAGGCATTTTTCTTTTCAATATAGGCAACTCTCTCATTAGGCTTATGAAATCAGAAGAAGCAGCATCACATAATAATTAAAGAACAAGCCTATGGAGCTAAGCTCTTTGAGTTCAAGCCCCAGAGTTCCCTCTCCTGTCACCTCTTACTGGCTGTGTGACATTGGGCAAATTTCTTAACCTCTTTGTGCTTTACTATACATACAGGTATGATACTGCTATCTGCCAGTAACAGGAGTGTTACGAAGATATTTACTTAGATTTCAACTTTAAAAAGAACATGGAATATGCCTGGCACATAGCACGCATAAAATTAGTGTTTATTAAATGTAGTAATTACATTGAAGAAAAACAAATCATAGGATACATAGCATTTTGAAACATGCTTCCTTCACTTAAGAATCCAGAATAAACATTACCCATCAATAAATACATATCTGTGGTATTATTATTTTTTTATTTTTTTTAATGTTTATTTCAAGAGACAGAGAGAGACGGTGCACACGTGCATGCGAACAGGGGAGGGGAGAGAGAGAGAGGGAGAGAGAGGATCCCAAGTAGGCTCTACGCTATCAGCACTGAGCCCAACATGGGCCTCGATCCCATAAACCATGAGATTATGACCTGAGCCAAAATCAAGAGTTGGATGCCTAGGTGACTGAGCCACCCAGGTGCCCCCGTGGTATTGTTTTAAAGCGGCATAGAAGTACATCATATGGATATAGTAGAGTTCTCTATTTTCAGTCATTTATATCATTGCAGTTTTTCCTCATGGTGCATTTTAACTTTGATTATGGGAGTTTACAAACATATACAAATAGATCAAATACTATAATGAATGCTCAGCTACAATAATTAACAACACATAGCATTCTTGGCAATGTATTTTAAATACCCATTTTAAACCATCAGTTCTGATAAAACTAAAATAATGGCTGTGTCTTCAAGTGTAGGAGCCTCTATGTCTTAAGCACATAGTAGTAGGTATCTGTGATTATTTACAATAGAAAGAAACATCCTCAGCACACTAGCTTTTATCTGATGCCAAACTTAAAATGGTCAGTTCCCCTTATTCAACCTCAGTGAACATCCTTCATTGTATCTTGTTTCCTCTGATATATTGGGGAAGAAAATGGAATAATTGAGGAGATGCCAGTGGGATAAAACACGATATTCCTAAATATAGTGACATTTTCAGAGCTATTTTAGCCAGTGTAATTGAAATCCTCTTGTTCTCCACTGACATATTTTGGAAGTTCATATGTTTAGAGTCTGAAAATTCATTTCAAAAATGATAGAAAGTGTCTTGATCTCAGTGGAGAGTTACTGAATTGAATTATGATGGTAAAAGCTTAAGTGAACTTACGGAAGTAGGTATGCTCTTCTGCATGGATTCATTTCACCGTATGTCCTAGAAAGTATGGTATGCAGGTAGCCAGTGGGAAAAATATGTCAATGATTTCCATGTGCTGCCACATTAGGGCCAAAGCCATAAATTTTGAGATGCTATTTTCCAGGCAGACATTTTTCTTAGGAGTTATAGTGCTATCTTCAGTACGACATAGAAAGAAAGTTAAAATTACAGGAGGGAAGTAAGTTCCCTCATCATACTACAACTGTGAAGCTATAACTAATAGATATTAAAGTAGAAATAAATTGTATTTGTTCTTATGACACAGAATATAAGCATTTAATATTGTTGTGGGTCTTAGCAGAGAGTATTACATTAATTCGTTTATTTAAAATATTTCTTAAGCACCAATCTTACAAGATTGTGTACTGTTACAACAGGCACTGTTCTAGCTGAAGATAAAAGGAACATATGTGTCTCTTCTCCTGGATCTTACTTGATATGAGAAAGATAAACATACCATAAGCAAATGAACAAACATATCAGTAAATCTGCTTTCTACCCTAAAGCCTTTTCAAAATTAACCCTTGCAATGTATTCCCTGTAATTCTTTTGGTCAGTCTGCTCTTGTTAACTGCTACTAGAGCCCTCCAGCATGATACAGAATCTCTCTGATTCTATTTCCTCATCTAAAAACACATAAAAGGAAGAATAATAACCTCTGTATTCTCCTTGGACCATTGTTAGGATGAACAAATGAATATGAAAGTAGGTACTGGGAGAATTCTTAGGTGCTATAAAAATATAGAGTTCCAATTTTATTATGTCAGTATTGCATTTTCTTGAACACTTGAGGTATATCTAGGGGTTGCATGAAGCTCTTCTCTGACACACAATAATGAACATGTAGTCAGAAGTTTTCAGGTATCACTAAGAGTATAGCTTTTCATATGTTCCAGAGGTCAGGTGAAAGGTGCTAAGGAGATACACTGGGGGCAGCCTATGAAAAAGAAACCTCCCTTGAAATTGTACAAAATGAGTATCTATCATGACAGTTCAGATTTCCAAAGCTGTGCTCCTCAGATTTTAATGTGCATATGAACACCTTGGGGATTTTGTTAATTTGCACATTCTGATTCAATATTTCTGGGGTGGGGGCCGAGGTTGTGCATTTCCAACAAGCTCCCAGGTAATGGTGACAGTGCTGATCTGAGGGCCACATTTTGCGTAGTAAGGGGCTAGGACATACACAGTAATTAAGCCTGTTATTTTGAAGATGCTGGTGTGATTAATGAATTGTACCTGCATTAATATTCATGAATCTTTTCTGGACATTTTTCTACTCTCTTAACCCTTATTGCCTTTTCTGTGTAGCTCACATATGACCTGTGCCTTTGCCTTTTTGCTTACATAATAAATAGAGCACGTTTTTATGTGCACATATTCAGCTTTACTTCTCTATGCAACTGTTTTTTAGAGTTTTAATGTCAACATTAATATCATAAACAGCTATAAATTGCTTCTTCCAACCTTCTTTCCTTCCTATATTTCCCTTCACTCGTCTCTTTTAAAATTGGTCTGTGAACATTCTGTCTTGCTAGATCAAATGACTCAGTCAAAGGGGATTCTTAAATGTTTTTGGATCAGATGTGTACAAGTGTTGCTCATGAAGAAAAAGAGATGAGAGAAGAGGAGATTTCATCCTCTTGATGTGTGGTACTCACAGAAGCACACCAGTCCATGTGATACAAGCCATGTGTGGCTGCATTCATCCTGTGGTGAGGACTGAGAAGACTGAGTTGGGTACCACTAACACCATTTATTGCCTGCTAGTACCCTTCTTTCAAGATAAAATAATTCAACATGTGGTTTAGCAACACAATGGTGTACGACACCCCATGTAATATTAGAAGGAGAAAATTCAGACTAGTCATGTGCTACAGTCTATGGTACTAAAGTCATTAAGAAGGCCAAAAGATGGATTGATGTCAGTATCAACACTAAGTAAGACATCACTTACTCTTGCTCCACCTTCAACAACACTTTGGCTTGATCCAGAGACAAAAGTGTCTTTGTGAAAGCTGTGAGATCCAGCACCATATGCCAGCAGACCTGGGAGAAGTCTCACACACCATGTGTTGGATAGTAAACAGACACACCTCGGTCCAGGCTGTAGAACCCACAGTGACCCATGAACGGGCTCTATCCCTTCTCAGCCATGGTCTGGAAGCCCCTAGAAAACACTATCTTAGATAATCTTCCACAGACAAGAGAGCATTTGTGGAAGTCCAGGTTGCCAGAGGAGAAGTTCCAACACACCATTGAGAAAAAATAAATAAAATGAAATAAAATAAAATAAAATAAATATACATATACATATACATATGTGTGTATATATGTATATACATATACATACATATACACATATATGAGTTTCACCACATTGGAAAGGGTAAGAGGAGCAATTTGACATTACCTTCATCAATCTTCCCCCAAGGTGGCACAGCTCAGTGCCAATAAAGTTCTTCTCAGCAAGTGATTTCTACTGTAGGGGAAAATGAGAGCGTGTTAGTGAGCACCTACCTTCCCCAGCCGTACAGAATATTGTAAAGAGACTCATTTTTCTTCTGCCCCATCCAGAGTATTGAATCAAGAGCTACATGAGACAGCAAATAGCCAAAGCGATCTAGGAAAAGAACAAAACTGTTATCACAACCCAAGACTTCAAGATATACTACAAAGCTTCAGTCATCAAAAAATTATGGTACTGACACAAAAATAGACCCTAGATCAATGGAACAGAATAGAAATCCTGGAAATAAACCCATGCTTTTATGGTCAATTGATGTATGACAAAAGAGGCAAGACCATACAATGGGAAAAAGGAGAGTCTCTTCAACAAATGGTGTTGGGGAAACTTGACATCTCCATAAAAAAGAATGAAACTGGACCACTTTCTTGGACCATACACCAAAATAAACTCCAAATGGATTAAAGACCTAAATGTGAGACCTAAAATCATAACATTCCTAGAATATAGGCAGTAATATCTTTGACATTAAGTCATGAAACATTTTTTTAGATATGTCTCCTCTGGCAAGGGATACAGAAGCTAAATTAAATTATTGGGACTACTCCAAACATAAAAAGCTTTTGCACAGTGAAGAAAACCATTAACAAAACAAAAAAAAATTAATGAAAGAAGATACTTACAAATGATGTATCAAATGAGGGGTTAGTATACAAAATATATAAAGAACTCCTATAACTCAATACCAGAAAGACAAATAATCCAATTTAAAAATGAGCAGAAGACATGAATAGACTTTTTTCCAAAAGAGATGTACCATGGCCAAAGGACACATGAAAAGATGCTCAACATCACCAATTATCAGAGAAATACAAATCAAAACCACAATGAGCTATCACCTCACACTTGTCACAATAGCTAAAATCAACAACAAGTGCTAGTGAGGATGTTGAGAAAAGGGAATCCTTGTGAACTGTTGGTGAGTGCAACTAGTACAGCCAATGTGGAAAAAAGTATGGAGATTCCTCAAAAAAATTAAAAGTAAAATTATCAGAGAATCCAGTAATTCCACTACTGCTATTTGCCCCAAGAAAGTAAAAACACTAATTCAAAAAGGTATTTTCACCTTTATATTTATTGCAGCATTATTTACAATAGCCAAGTTATGAAGGCAACTCAAGTGTCCGTCAATAGATGAATGTATGAAGAAGATGTGGAATAGTAATCAGGAATAAAAAAGAAAAAGATTTTGCCACTTGTGACACCATGGATAGAGGGTATATGCTGAGTGAAATCAGTTGGTCAGAGAAAGACGAATACCATAAGATTTCACTCATGTGCAATTTAAGAAAAAAAGCAAATGAACACAGTAAAAAGAGAGAAAAAAAGACTGTTAAATGTAGAGAATAAATTGATGCTTACCATAGGGGAACTGGAGGGGAGAAGATGGATGAAATAGGTGAAGGGGATTAAGAGTACACTTATCATGATGAGCACTGCTTGAATCATATTGTACACCTGAAAATATTATAACCCTATATGTTCATTGTACTTAAATAAAAATAAATAAATAATTTTTCAGAGCAACATGGGGTGCAGAAAGTGTCTGGGAAAGCAGCAGATAAGATTCTTGGAGGGTATTAAAGAGATTCGGATCCTACCAGGTCATGGACTCCATCAATAAGATTGCCCATGAGCCACTGGGGACACCTCACCAACAAATCCTCCCATTTGACCCCAGGCACTCCCAGAATTCCAAGTGTCTCACCCACACACATTTTCCACTCTGTGGCTGCCAATCTTTATGTGTTCCCAGATGGCAACAGCATAAAGAAGCTTTAACAGCCAGCTAGTAAGCACAGGCAGAAAGTCAACCCGAACCTGTCAGCCAGGGAGAGACAACAGACTCGAGGCTTAGCATCACCCTGGGGATAAAAAGGAGATAACACCTGGCCTGGTGTGTTGTGGTATTAGGAAAAGGCATGTAAGCATAAGAATTCTGCCACAGGGAGCAAAAAGCATGGAGCATATGTATCCAAAGAAGTTCTGGGAAAGCCTCAGGATCACTAGCTGATGGAAGATATTTCTCTCCCAAAGACAGTTAGTAAAGACTGGAGGCAGCGACAGCTACTTCAAATGGGAATACAGTGATGTAAGACTTCAAAGATTGTGAAAAATAAAGAAAACATTATACCACCAAAGGATCACAGTAACTTTCTAGTACCTGATCCCAAAGACATGGAGATCTGGGATTTACCTGATGAAGAGTTCAAAATAGGTTTTTAAGGAAACACAACAAGCTACAAGAAAACACAAAAAGGCAATTCGACAAAATTAAGAAAACAATACATAGTAAAATAGAAGGTTAATAAAGAGATAACTGTAAAAAATGAATGAAACAAATTCTGGAGCTGAAGAATACAGTGAGTAAAATGAAAAATGCAGTAATGAACATCAACAACAGAATGGATCAAGCCAAAGAAATAATCTGTGTTTTAAAGACAGGAAATTTGAAATTATCCAGTCAGAGGAGAACAAAGGAAAAAGAGTGAGAAAGAGTGAAGAAAGACTACATGCTCTATAGGGTGCCATCAAAAGAAACAATTTGTGAATTATTGGAGTTCACAAAGGAGAAGAGAGGGAGAAGGAGGGCAGAAAGCTTATGTAAAGAAATAATGGATGAAAATCCCCAAATCTGGAGATGGATTTGACTATTCAAGTTCATGAAACTCATAGGTCACCAAACAGACACAACTTAAAGAAATATTCTCCACCGATTATAATAAACTATCAAAAATCAAACAGAGAGAATCTTGAAAGCAGAAAAGAGCTTATAAATTACCCAGGAATCCTCATAAGGCTATCAGTGGAGTTCTCAGCAGAAACCTTGCAGGCCAGGAGAGAGTGAGATGATATCTTCAAAGTGGTAAAAGAAAAAAAAAACCTGCCAACCAAGAATACTCTATCCAGCAAAACTGTCCTTCAGAAAGGAAGGTAAGGTAAAGACTTGCCCGGGGGGGGGGGGGGCAGGGGGGGGAAGCTTAAGGGAGTTCATCATCAGCACACATGCCTTACAAAAGTGGAAAAAGGGTTTCTTCAAGTTGAGATGAAAGCATGCTAACTAATAACATGAAAGCTTTGAAAATGTGTAACACTGGTAAAGGTTAGTATACAGTCAAATTAAGAATACTAAAATAATGTAATATGGCTGTGTGTTAACCACGTAACTCTAGTGTAAATGCTAAAGGACAACAGTATTAAACATAACTACGGGACGCCTGGGTAGCTCAGTCAGTTGGGCGTCCAACTTTGGCTCAGATCATGATCTTGCAGTGTGTGAGTTCAAGCCCCACATCAGGCTCACTGCTCTCAGTGCAGAGACCACTTTGGATCCTCTGTCCCCCTCTCTCTCTTCCCCTTTACCGCTTATGCTCTCTTTTTTCAAAAATAAATGAAACATTATTAAAAAAACATAACTATATCTACAAAAATTTCTTAATGAATATATAATATTAAAAAGATAAATTGAGACATCAAAAATAAAAAAGAGGGAGGGGAGTAAGAGTGTAGAGTATTTTTGTATTTAATCGAAGTTGTTACCAGCATAAAATACCCTTATATTTATGTAAGCTTCATTGTAACCACAAAACTATAGTAGATTCTCAAAAGATAAAGAGAAGGGAATCAAGTGTAGTACTACAGAAAATCACCACTTCACAAAGGGAGGCAGTAAGAGAGGAAGAGAGGATCAAGGAAAGTTCAAAACAGACAGAAAACAACTCATAAGATGGTATTGTACTTGCCTATCAGCAATTACTCTAAATTCAAATGAATTTCATTCTCCAATCAAAAAAGCATAGAGTGGCTGAATGAATAAAAAAATAAATAAATATGCTGCCTACAAGAGATTAACTTCAGCTTTTTGGACACACATGGGCTCAAAGTGAAATGATTAAGAAAGATATTGTATGCAAATATAAACCAAAAGAGAGCAGAGGTAGCTGTACTTCTACCAGACAAAATAGACTTTAAGCCAAAAATGGTAAGAAGAGACAGAAGGCCATTGTATAATGATGAAGGGGTCAATCCATCAAGAGGATATAACAATCATAAATATATCTTAACCCAACATCAGAGCTCCTAAATATATTAAGCAAATATAAGCAGATCTGAACGGACAAATAGACAACAATCCAGTAATAGCAGGGGACTTCAGTTTCCCACTTTCAACCATGGATAGATTATCCAGACAAAATAAATAAAGGAATATTGGACTGGAACTATACTTAAAGCCAAATGGACCTAATAGCACACTTATACAGAACAACCTATTCAACAGGAGCAGAATACACATTCTTCTCAAGCACACACGGAACATTCGTCAGGATAGATCTTATCATAGGTCATAAAACAAGTCTTAGCAAATTTAAGAAGATTGAAATCACACCAGTTATCTTTTCCAATCACAGTGGTGTGAAACTAGAAATCAATAATGGGTTGAAATTTGGAAAATTCACAAGTATGTGGAAATTAAACAGCACATTCCAGAACAAACAGTAGGTCAAAGAAATCAAATGTGACATTAGAAAATAAATCTTGAGACAGTCATAAATTTAAGAGATACCTGCACTCCCATGTTCATGGCCACATTATTTATAATAGCCAAGATATAGAAACAACCTAAGATTCTATCTATGGATAAATGAATAAATAAGATATGAAATATATATATATATACATATTTGTATATATATATATATACACATATATTTGTATATATGTGCATATGTATGTATATACACACACATATATAATGAAACATTATTAGCCATAAGAAAGATGGACCTTGAGGATATAATGTTAAGTAAAATAAGTCACACAGAGAAAAACAAATACTATATGATACCACTTCTATGTGGAATCTAAAAAACCAAACTTACAGAAACAGAGAGTAGAATGGTGGTTTCCAGGAGCTGAGGGCTGGAGCAAATGGAGAGATGTTGGTCAAAAAGTACAAACTTCCAGATATAAAATGAATAAATTCTGAAGATACAATGTACAGCATGGTGGTTACAGTTAACAATATGGTATTGTGTACTTAGAAGTTGCTAAGACATGTCTTAAAGGTTCTTACCACATACACAAAATATCAGTTATGTGAAGTGCTCAAGGCATTAACTAACCTTACTTTGGTAATCATTTCACAATGATTGTATCAGATGAGTCTATTAAAGCTTGCACAATGTTATATATCAATTATATCCCAATGAAGCTGGGGGGAGAAAAGAAGAGCAAAGGATGTTTTGTGCAAATTAGAAAAAGGAATCCTTTCTTTTGGTTAGATGGATCTAACTGAGTGTGATATGGGCTGGGTTTCAACCACCGTCCCCCTTTGGCTGTAGCATGGCCTATACACCTGATACTGAATGTTGTGGAAGCGTTTTCATCTATTTGGTGTCTGCTTTGTCTTATGTGGCTTTACCCATTGTTTTTTAGCTTCTCTTTTTGAAACTGTATATATTTTTTTCATTTACTCTTAGCATTCCCAAGGGCTTCCCAGGTTATTCACAAGGATGTGTAGATAGAAGTCAAGTCCCTTCCTAGACCTGCATCTGCATTGCACAGTTCAGATAAAGACGTCTATTACTGAGTCATATAGCCCAACTCTACACATCAGAGCATAAGCCATACTGATGGATGCACACACATAGAAACCAAAATCCAAGACAAGGATGAATGAACTTCTTACTACATAAAACGTTTGCTTGGATAGCAATAACATGCTAGCCAGGAAAAAAAAAAAAAGGAGCAGGGAGGGGACTGGGTTGAAAAGTCAAGACTTAAATAAAATTTTAAAAATTAGCCATTAACCCATCTTTTAGTGGTTTTACAAAATTACCACTTCAATGTTTATTTTATTTTGACCCAGTGTACAAGTACTACATTCATTTTCTTTTCCTTAAAGAGTAATTTTTTTTACAAAAACATACAGTTTTATTTTAAGTTGTAAGTCAGCTTAATTACATCATTATAATTATATTTACAAAGGGCTTTATCTTCTATTATTTAAAATTACTCTGATAGTTTTTTTTTATTTTGATGCCTGCTACTAACATTTCATAGTTAAAAGAGCACATGAAATAGCCATTGTAGAGATCGTTGCTGGAATAGGCTTTAAATATGCACTAGAAAGAGCTGATTTCGGTTAGCCTTTGGTTTTCTCATAGCAAAGTTACTGCTTTAAAGATCTCTTATAACAAACAATAGAGCACTTGGCTGGGTAAGGCTGTTCTCTTCATGTCACTGTCATCCAGCTATCAGTTTAATTGTCACTTCATTAGTTGAGACCTTCCCTGACTTCCAAAGTTAAAGAAGTTCAAAGATCACCTCATCTATTTCTCTGTATCATACTTATTAGTCTCTGATACCACATGGTGGATTCATTCCTGTTTAATTGTTTTTCTGGCTCTCCCAAGTTCAAGAGGGCAAGAGACTTCTATTATTTGTTAATTGGTGTGCTCCACATGTCTAGAAGCGTTCCAGGCATGTTATATAGGATCTCAAATAAAAAGTCTTCGAGAAGTAAATGAATACATGGTAGATATATTGAAGTGAAAGTTAAACATTTTAAAAACAAATTAAAAAGGATAATGTGAAAAAAATTGGAAGTAGCCAACACATGCTTTGAATAATATAAGTAGTATGATTTTGTGTTTCAGAATGCAAAATGGGTAAGACGTTCTTTATTTTTTTTCTTTTCAAACATTTTTCTTTTATTACTTTACAACATACAAACATTCCCTTAGTAAAGGGAATTTTTTGACCTTGAGCCCTTCCTACACATAGCAGATATTTACATACATAAACATACACACACCTCCACACACATATATGTATGTATGTACATTTTATAGCTATAATTGTTCATAAATGTGTTTAGCACCATTTGCAGTCATTTTACGTGCTTATCATTATTGTCATTGCTTATAAATAAATATGTGATAGTTATATCTCCATCATTAGGCTGTAAATTCCTTGTGGGCAGCAAGCATCTTATAATGAAGAAATTAAGTCAGAACCATTACATTAAAAACACGATGCTTTCAAATACACTTTTGAATGTTCACCTCAGTGTTCTAATTAAATTCTAATTTCAGTATACATATCTGCTTATCTGAATGCCTTTAGCAATTTGAAATGACTTACTGAGTATTCTAACTCATCCCATATTGAACAAAAGCATATCAAAATTGTCTCCTATTCAAATGTGCTATCACAAGCTATAAATAGAACACTGCTCTTTGGCAAAGGTGAATTAATTGTGATGAAGCTGTTTTGATAAAAGTTATTCCTCACATGAGTGAAATATGGAGTAGCTGATTTATTTCTACAGCAGGTATTTTAAAAGCCCTGCATTTAATGGCAAACCTCTACTTCGGTAGATGTCACCATAATTTTTTTTTTAGAAAAATAGGAAAGGGCTTGCATTTGATTAGCTTCAAATGATGTCTCATTGATGGATACAAATAATTCAACAAAAGAGACTCCTTGTATAGAACCAGTAAATATTATACATACAGTGCTCATTTGCCTACCATTACACAGGTAATGTCTGCACTTAGTTTCTTAATTTCTCATTATAAGACAATCGCATCTCATCTTGCAGTGTTTAATTGCATTGTTTCTATTGCTAGAATAATAGC
The DNA here is from genome assembly GCF_018350195.1 of Panthera tigris. Taxonomy (NCBI): domain Eukaryota; kingdom Metazoa; phylum Chordata; class Mammalia; order Carnivora; family Felidae; genus Panthera; species Panthera tigris. The sequence goes on from NC_056677.1 coordinate 24,905,384, forward strand.
ACATTCCTCTTTTACGATGTTGAATGACAAATAAATTTAGATTGTAATCACTTATTATTCCTTCTTTAAGCAAAACCACTCAAGAGTTTCAGTTGCACTGAAAAAAATCTGATTTCCTACTAATGATGACCAAATGGGAGCATTCGAGATAAGTCTGGATCCTGTTTATCAGCTTATCCTTCAGTTGTGGTCATAACAATTATCTTAATAAGTCCACTTGGCTAATAACTTTACTATTTTCTAAAAGTGTCACTCTAAAACCTTAGGGTATTTAACCTCACATTCCAGACTTCTATAATAAATAGCCTTTGTGTTTCTATTTCTAACCTTAAATATCTGCATTGGTAAATGTCAGGTATGTGTGGGATGACAAATGAGCAGTTCCACTGTCTTGTTCACAGTTTCTTATCTGAGTTTTTCTTTCTGAGTGTAATGTAAATGCTCCCAGAAGACAAGAATATCAAATGCAATGATCACATAGCTTCTGAGTTTTCTTTTAACAGTTGATGAAGTGTTATTCACAACTAATATTTACATGTGTCTTTTATTCCAGATGTATTTTCTAAACGATTTACCTGTTCCCTAGTCTGTTGAAAAGTGTAATGTTTTTTATTGCTGCCATTACATAGTATCATAAACTTAGTGGCTTAAACAAAACAAACTTATGATCTTATAGTTTTCCGGGTCAAAATTCCAACACAGGTCTCAGTGGGCTAAAATCAAGGTGTTGGTAGGGCTTCATTCCTTTTGGGAGGCTCTAGGGGAGAATGTTTCCCTGCCTCTTCCACCCTCAGGAGGCTGCCCACATTTATTGGCTTGTGGCCCTTTCTTCCATCTTCAAAGCCAGCACTGATCAGTTGAGTCTTTCACACATCACTTGACCCTTTTTTCATTCTCACATTTCTGTCTGCAGCCAGAAATGATTCTATACATTTAAGGACTGGGGTGATTAGGTTCAGCCCATCTGTATTTTTCGGGGGTAACCTCCCCATCTTAAAAACTACAGACCTTGATTACATCCCAAAGTACATTTGGTTTTGTTAGATAACACATTCACAGGTTCCAGGTATGAATGTGTGGATATGTTTGGTGGGGCCATTATACTGCCTACTCCACATGGTCTGTCATGATTCAGTTTGTCTTCTGAGTTGAGTGCGCTTTGTAAAATGTGATTTTAGGTTTATGAAATCAAGCCTCATAGTCATTATTTATTAATATTGGCAAAAGCTTGAACACAGCCAGACTTCATTTCTGGCCTCAGCTTTCTCCTGTTGTCTCCTCATTAATTATTTTTACTAAGAACAGATGGCAGAGGTTTTTTTTTTTTCTTTCTGCATTGGCACTGTGGCAATACAACATTGAAGAAATAGTTCTATTGATTTTGTAGGGAAAGACCAACAGTCCAGTTAAATTTGTATCAATTCAGGACCAAGAGCTCTGCTTTTTCTCACTGGGGAATTCTCCCTTTTGAGCCAGGTTTCCCAGTTGCACCTGAGAGTTATAAGAGGGTTAGTTTTATCTGATGAGAAAAGAGCCCAAATCTCTAGGAGACTCCTGTTAACCAATGTTGAAGATACCAGTGGTATAGGTCAGGGAGCTTTTAGAAATTCATCATTTGATTTAATATTCATAGAATTGTGAATGTTAATTTATTAATTCATATTTAATATTCATATGTTCCTTGGATAATTAAAATGTAAATATGATTGATCTCTTGTGGCATTCTTGAACCAATGGCACCCTTACACTTTTAAGGCATATATCTACCTTATTTTTCAATATTTAACTTTTTGTCCTCTCTTCCATGCTCTGTGTGTTTGCTTACATAAGTCAGGATGAAGAGTATATAGTTTATTTTTTTAATATTTTAATAATCTGCCCAGAGAAAAAATATCTGTCAGTGCTTCTGGAGTGACCTTAGAAAACAGAGTATGTTTGTGCCCTTACAGGGTAAAATAATTTTTTAAAATACAGCAAAATGTTGGACCCTCTTAAGTTTTAGACAATCTATTTTGAAATGTGTGTTATTAGGTTTAGTCAGTACTTCTCATTAGTACTTTGCCTTTTGTCAAAAAGACAGTGCCGAGTTGGTTGATGTACTGTTAAAATTAAGTATGTCGATTTACCTGGTTTTTCTAATGCTGTTATGTGTGACAATTCCTATGCAAGGTAAACTTAATAAGTTTTCTAAATCTGTTCCTCTCAATATCTAACTAGTACCTTAAGGAGAGTATCTATATTGTGTCTCTTCAATGAAATCCCTTTAGATGCGCTTAAGATAGCCATATGGCTCTAAACTTACTAAATGCAGAAAATTTAACTTAGCTTTACTTCTTTCGTTCTTAGGAAAACAATCTTCATTTTGTTGATTAACTTTCGTTTAAATGCTTATTTTATACTGTCTTTATTTGGACAATGCTTCATTAAGCCTCAATTTCCGTTTAATTTTGGTTGTGTCTTATTGCTCGACTTCCTGTGTCTCAGTTCACTAATGAAATGTTTTCTAACCTGTGAAAATTCAGAAGAGCTCAAAGACTCATAAAAGTACGTTTCACGTTTCTAGAAGAAAAATTCAGGTCTTCTGGTTCTATGGCACACTACAATACATAAACACTGTTCTTACTTTATAATGACTGACTTTCAATTCCAAGTTCCCATGTGTTAAATCTGCCTATGTGATAATGACATCAATTTCAAGTGTCTTGTTATTTCTCTTTGTATCCTGTTTCAGTGGTTGTTCCCTTTGACATTTCCAAATTCAGTTTGAAAATATGACTGAAGTTTACCATCATTTATTAAAGGTGAATATCCTCCATCATCCATGCCTAGGACTCTTTTACTGACCCCAAAATAGGGATTGTAGTGCATTAGCAATAAGGTATGGCAGGCCACTAGCTCAGGGGTCACTGTTCCTTATTTCCCCATAGTTTTGGCATGTTTACAGACTTGAGTTCTTCTTAGTTCTGATTTAGAGCCCTGGCCCAGGTTCTCAAAATCACCAATCATTGCCTAAATTGAACCATGGTTTGGATTCTAGTTGTTGTGCCCAACATACCTGATTAAATCATTTAAATTGAAAGATACACTATTGCTCTCAGTCCACATCTCCTTTCTCTTCTCTCTTTCTCTTTTTCTCTTTCTCTCTTTCTCTTTCTCTTTCCCTGTCTCTCTCTTCCTCCTCCTCTTCCCCCTCCCATACTCCCCTCTCTTTCTCTGCCTGAACAGCCTGGCCCTTGATTGCAGGTCTGATCTCTATGATAAATGAAGATTCTTTTCTTCGGCCATCTGTAACTAGACAGATCTGATGACCTCCTATTGGTGAACATCCAGCGAGATTTGCAGTTGATTTTTACCTCAGCCATGACCATGCATAATCTTTATTAGACTTTTATTAGAAACTGTATCTGAATATACTATATTTATTGTAGATAACAATTTTCATATGTTTATTGTTGATATAAATAAAAGTCCATTCAGACTTTCATAACTTACCTTTTATCTGTGTATAAGATAGCTTCTTACATGTAGAGTATTAAAATTTGCTGAACTAAAAGTATATTGTTCCAATTAAAATCTCTATATTTTAATGAAATTAAATCACATAGTTTAACTAACACTTAGTTATCAATCATTTCAGTGCAACTCTCTCCATTTTTATTAACTCATTCATGGAACGTTTATTCAGGAAATGCCAAATGAAATTTTCACTGATATGACCATGGAAGGGGGAGGCATTAATACAAAGTCCTGATCTGCTGGAAGCTTACAATTTAATGGGTGAAACAGACCGAATGTAACTCTCCTAACTTATCAGTGATGAGAGATGCAAATAATATTACATTTAAAAATGAAATCTGGGGGCGCCTGGGTGGCTCAGTCGGTTAAGCGTCCGACTTCGGCTCAGGTCATGATCTCACGGCTCGTGAGTCTGAGCCCGCATCGGGCTCTGTGCTGTCAATGCAGAGCCTGCTTTGGATCCTCCGTGGCCCTCTCTCTCTGCTCCTCCCCGACTAGTGCACTCACTCTCGCTCTTTCTCTCTCTCTCTCAAAAATAAGTAAACATTAAAAAAATGAAATCTGGGTTTCATAAGGCTTGGGAAATACGTATACTTTTAAACAGCAAACCCTCTAATAATCTAGGCTTATAGGGCATGAAACAACATAGTCCTGATAATGTGAGTCATTTTAATGTGCTCTCCATATTTAAAACTAAATTATGTATTATCATAAATTTCATACTTTCATTACCGAGTTTCTTCATAGTTTTCAGAAAAACCTTGCAAGCCTCTGACTTATTTACAACTGATTTGTCAGTTAGATGTAGAACATCCTGTACTCTGATCACCGTATTGTAGGAGATTATATTTGCTTTTAAAAAGCATTTAAAGTGAATGTTTCCTTAACATTTTTTTGTTAACAATAATCATTGTGTCACAGTGTTTCACAAGTATGTGTTTCTTATACTTGGAGCCCCTTATGCCTCGACCTTACCTTCCACATGAGTATATTTCTCTATGCTTCACTTTTAAGAGCTCTCCATATGCTAAATAACACCTTTCCTCAAATATAAAGTCTTTCTCTTTCTACTTGGTCTTTGTGTGTGTGTGTGTGTGTGTGTGTGTGTGTGTGTGTGTATGACCCAGCCTTAATCTGAATACAGGTTCAGTGAAGCACTAATGTAAATTCCAAGTTATTTAAAAAATTACTCTACCTTTAATTTTTTTATCATATCTTTATTGTAGTTCTCATTTGCAATGTTCATTTATCACGTTAGATTTTTAAATTTTCCCTCACCTAGGGTACTCTTAAATGTAATCTTATACCTGATCATCAATTATTTCATACACCTTTTGCTGTCTTACTCTTAGAGATCACATGAGGCAAATTTTTGAAGCTGCCTCATTCTTTTTCATGAAAAAGATACTGAGAAATAAATTAGGCATCACCATCAAGTATAGATTAACACTGGATCAAATATAGAATAACACTAACATTTGACAAAGCTTTTTTGGGGATTTCGTATTTACTTTTCCTGTTTATCTATTTTTGTCCTGTTTAATTTTTTTAACTCCCAGGTTTATAGATATTTCTATTTTAGCCTATATCATATCATTCATGGATTTCTAACATCTTTAAAACACCATTTAAGTTTATTTTGCTCATTAAGAGCTGCTACTTCCTAACTTAATGAGAAGATTGAAGGAAGAATAGGTATTGATAGTAATTTTCTTACACATGGCAGCTACAAAGCAGCTAATTATTTTTCAGGGGATTTTTTCACCATTATTTTGTTAAAAATATTTCACTCTATTATTTTTCAACATTGTCAGTTTTCTGACATTGATAGAGCTATTAATTTATTCATAAACTGAATTCATTTTCAGTGTCTATGCAGCCTTTTCGTTTTCTTCCAATTGCTTATGTTATTTTCCATATGAAAAATAGATAACTGTCTGTTTGACTAATTTCTTTCCAACTAAAAACTCAGCATTATTCCTTACTGACTCTGTAGGGAATGTAATAATTTAAGAAGATACATTGTGCCATTGGTTGCAATATATTTTAAAACCACTTTTATTTTTATGCTGCCTTAAGTGCTACTGGGTTCATCTTAAATTTGGTGATTTTTCCATAATTTAATAGTTGCCTGAGCAAAGTGTTTAAGTGATCAAGGACAGAGCTAACAATGGCCAGAATCTTCTGACATGGGCCTTTTCTCAAGACTAAAACAGTTTAGTGAGAAATCACTGGAAAATTTCTTACTAGCTACCTGGCAGGCAATAAAGTTGCCCTTGCCAATGACGCTAACCATGGTGACATGTTCAATCAAGAAATGGTCACTTACATCATTAAAGATGGCGTTCCTCTATTATTTCCCCTTTGACAGTCATGATTTTTCTGTCAGTTCACATCTCTTTGCTTCAAGAGATGAGGCTCCTTCAATCTCTCCTTCAAGTTCAATCTTTCCACACTCTGAGTGGCTGCATATAGTGGGTGGGGGCACAATTCCTGTGGAGGCTCTGCACTTGACTTTGCCCATTGCACCCACTAGCAATGGCTTCATTTCTACCTCATTTCCCTTTGTTGTCCTCATATTTGTCTCTTATTTTCCTTTCTTTTTTCTTTTAATCTTTACTGATTTCTTTCTGTATTCTGTTAGTTAAGCCTAGCCCCCTTCTTTTGTCATTCTTAATGTTTTTGTTCATTTTTTGGTCCATTTCTTTTTTATTAATGACTTTACTGTTGTTGTTGTTGTTGTTATTGTTATTACTATTATTCAGAAAGTTTTAGCTTAGCATCTCTTTCAGCCTAGAGAATTCGTTGAGGGTAATGTTTCTGTTTTACTCATTTTGGATCCCCTCCTAGAATTGTTACTCACTGTTTGTGGATATCACACACATATCGTATGGGATTCATTGCAGGACACACAGCTTTAGGCTATAGGTCAAATAACAAATTTATAACACAAATTCCAACATATATCAGTTCATTTATCATTCTCGTTTAACAATGAAAGCCTAAACATAACAATTCTACCCTAGTATAAACCCTAGTACAACTGTACCCCCGAATTTTGTTGAGCCAGGTCTCTGCTTCCTCAAAGTAACATACAGGCCATACCTCATCTTATTGCACTTCACTTTATTGTGCTTCACAGATACTGTGTTTTTTACAAATGGAAGGTTTGTAGCGATGCTGCAAGTCTCTTGGAATTATTTTTCCAACAGTCTTTACTTACTATGTGTCCCTGTGTCCCATTTTGCTAATTCTCACAATATTTCAGACTTTTTCATTATTACGGTATTTGTTATGGTGATCTGTAATCACTGATCTTTGATGTTCCTATTGTAATATTTTTGATGTTCCATATAACATCCTGAACTTAATGAGTATATTTTATGTGTTCTGACTGCTCTATGAACCAGTCATTCCCCCATCGCTCTCCCTCTCCTTGGGTCTCCCTATTCCCTGAGACACTATATTGTAATTAAGCCAATTAATAACCTTACAATGGCTTCTCAGTGTTCAAGTGAAAGAGGTACTTGTCTCTTACTTTAAATCAAGAGCTAGAAATGATTGAGTTTAGTGAGGAAGGCATGCTGAAAGCTGGAACAGGCTGAAAAGTAGGCTTCTTGTGCCAAATAGCCAAGTTGTGAATTGAAAGGAAATGTTCTTGAAGGAAATTAAAAGTGCTCTTCTAGGGGGCACCTGGGTGGCTCCGTTGGTTAAGCATCCAAATTCAGCTCAGGTCATGATCTCGTGAGTTTGAGCCCCAAGTCGGGCTCTGGGGCTCTGTGCTGACAGCTCAGAGCCTGCAGCCTGCTTCGGATTCTGGGTCTCCCTGTCTCTCAACCCCTCCCCCACTCTAACTCTGTCTCTCTCTCAAAAATAAATAATAAACATTAAAAAAAATTTAAAGTGCTATTGCAGTGAACACACAAATGACAAGAAAGCAAAACGGCCTTCTTGCTGACATGGAGAAAGTTTCAGTGGTCTATATGGAAGATCAAACCAGCTACAACGTATCCCTTAAGCCAAAGCCTAATCCAAAGCAAGGCCCTAACTCTGAATTCCATGAAGGCTGAGAGAGGTGAGGTAGCCACAGAAGAAAAGTTTGAAACAACAGAGGTTGGTCCATGAGGCTTAAGGAAAGAAGCTGGCCTCCTAACATCAAACTGCAAGGTGAAGCAGCACGTTATCCAGAGGATCTAGGTAAGATCAATAATAAAGACGGCTACACTAAACTACATTTTCAATGTAGATGAAACAACCCGTTGGAAGAAGATGCCATCGAGGACTTCCATAGCTAGAAAAGAGAAGTCACTGCCCGACTTCAAAGCTTCACAGGACAAGCTGACTCACTTGTTAGGGGCTAATGCAGCTGGAGACTTTAAATTGACGCCAGTGCTCATTTCCCATTCTAAAACTCCAATGGCCCTTGAGGATTATGCTGAGTCTAGTCTGCCTGTGCTCTACAGATGCAACAATAAGGCCTTGGTGACAGCACATCTGTTTACTATATGGTTTAGTGAATATCTTAAGTTTGCTGTTGAGACCTGCTGTTCAAAAGAAAGTATTACTGCTCACTGACAATGCACCTGGTCACCCAAGAGCTCTGATAGAGATGTACAATGAGATTAATGCTGTTTTCATGCTTGTGAACGTAACATCCATGCTTGTGATCCATCCATCTATGGATCAAGAGTAATTTTGACTTATATTTTCTATGGCTATCACTGTCCTTGACAGCGATTCCATTGATGGATCTGAGCAAAGTTGATTGAAAACCTTTTGGGCAGCATTCACCATTCCACGTGCCATTAAGAACATTCGTGATTCATGGGAAGAGGTAAAAATTATCAACATTGACAGAAGTTTGGAAAAAGTTGATTCCAGCCCTCAAGGATGACTTTGAGGGTTTTGAGACTTTGGTGAAGGGAGTAACTGAAGATATTGTAGCAAGAGAAGTAGAATTAGAAGTGGAGCCAGGGGATATGACCGAGTTGCTATAATCTCATGATAAAAGTTGAATGGATGAGTAGTTGCATGTTTTGGATGAGCAAAGAAAGTAGTTTCTTAAGATTGAATCCACTCCTGGTGAAGATGCTGTGAAGATTGTTGAAATAACAGGAAAGGATTTCGATTATCACATAAACTTAATTGATGAAGCAGTGGCAGGGTTGGAGAGGAATGACTTCTATCTTGAAAGAAGTTCTTTGGGTAGAATGCAGTCAAACTGTATCAAATACAGAGAAAATAAATGTTTGTGAAAATAAATGTGGCAAACTTCGTTGTTGTCTTATTTTAAGAAACTGCCACAGCCACCGAGCCTTCAGCAACCAGCACCCTGATCAGTCAGCAGCCATCAACATGGAGGCAAGACCCACCACCAGCAAAAATACTATGAATTGCTTAAAGCTCAGTTAATGGTTACCATTTCTTAGCAATAAGGTATTTTTCATTAAGCCATGTGCATTGTTTTTTTAAGACATAATGCTGTTGCACACATTATAAACTACAGTATAGTATAAACGTAACTTTTAAATGCACTGGAAAACAAAAATTCATTTGACTCACTTTATTGCAGTAGTCATTTTATTGCAGTGGTCTGGAACCAAACCCACAAAACCTCCAAAGAATGCCTGTAGCTCATTTTAAAACCTGCATTAAACCAACAAAGATTTCCCTTCTGCTATGCCTGTTACATTATAATTTTTTCCTGTTTATTCTTAAGAAAACTACATGGAAGGAAGTAGTCCATGTAATACTCATGGAGGGGTCAAAGGATATGACACTCTCAAAAGCTTCCATTCTCAATGATAACTATGTATGTTCAACAAGTCACCTAACTTGTTGGTTTCTTTACTGACAATTTTAAGGCAAAGTTTCTAGAATAGAGTATTTTACATAAAAACGGTCTTTAGCTATGGCTATTCTAATAGCGGTATCACTCAAAGGCTTTACAATTCTATAGAAAAATGGGGAGAATAATTTCATTTTGGAAATTTCATTGATTTGCTCTAAAGTTTAGCTTCTCTGGCCAGGTACCATTTGGAGATTAGTTGGCTCAAGATCAGTGTCAACTCCACAGGTTATGCTTGGAGCAAATATATTTCCTTAGAAATGCTGTAAGGTTCACTAACTGTGAGAATCATTTTCCCACAGATAACAAGTTTGATGACATAAATCTTTTTTTATTGTGCAATCAACCTCCTCTTTCCATTGTTCATTTTTAAACCTTTTCTTAGCTTTCAAAATTAGTTATCTGGATTTATATCTCTGCCCTATAGAAACTAAGTCAATGGTACTTGTTAACCAGGAATGCACACAAGAATACACTAAATCCAAATATCCAACATTAGGCCCGAAAACACCAAACACAAAAATAAATTCAAAATGGATTAAGGACCTAAATGTCAGGCATCAAATCATTAAAATCCTAGAGGAGAATACAGACAGTAAACCTCTTAGACATCAGCCATAGCAACTTCTTACCAGATACATCTCCTGAGGCAAGGGAAACAAAAACAAACTATTAGGACTACATCAAAATAGAAAGCTTCTGTACAGTGAAGGAAAAAATCAACAAAACTAAAAGGCAACCTACTGCATGGGAGAAGATATTTGCAAATGACATATCTGATAAAAGGTTAGTATCCAGAATATATAAAGAACTTATAAAACTCAACACCCAAAAAATGAATAATCCCATTAAAAAAATGGGCAGAAGGCATGAACAGACATTTCTCTAATGAAGACATATGGATGGCTAACAGACACATGAAAAGATGCTCATCATCACTTACAGTCAGGGAAATGCAAATCAAAACTACAATGAGATATCTTGTCACACCTGTCAGAATGGCTAAAATTAACCAAACAAGAAACAACAGGTGTTGGTGAGGATGTGGAAGAAAATGAACCCTTGTGCAATGTTGGTGGGAATGCAAACTGATGCAGCCACTCTGGAAAGCAGTATGGAGGTTCCTCAAAAGTTTAAAAATAGAACTACTTTAGGATCCAGCATTCAGACTACTGAGTATTTACCCAAAGAATACAGTGACACTAATTCAAAGGGATACATGCACCCCTATGTTTATAGCAGCATTATTTACAATAGCCAAGATACAGAAGCAGCCCAAATGTCCATTGATTGATGGATGGATGAAGAATATGTGGTATATAACATATACCACATATATATATGTAAATGGAATATTATTCAGCCATAAAAATAATGGAATCTTGCCATTTTCGTTGACATGGATGGAGCTACAGAGTATAATGCTAAGCCAAATAAGTCAGAGAAGAACAAATACCATATTATTGTACTCATATGTGGACTTTAAAAAACAAAATAAATGAGCAAAGGGGAAAAAAAGAGAGAGACACAAACCAAGAAACAGACTCTTAATTGTAGAGAACAAACCTGATGATTAACAGAGGGGAGATGGGTGGGGGGATGGGTTAAATGGGTGATGGAAATTAAGGAGGGCATTTGTTGTGATGGGCACTGGGTGATGCACAGAATTACTGAATCACTATATTGTACACCTGAAACTAATATAACACTGTATGTTAACTAACTGGAATTAAAATAAAAACTTTAAAAAAGTTCAAAGAAAAAGCAAAAAATAAAAAAATAAAACAGTAAAAGTGATCCAGAGATATTTAAAATAAAAAAGTTAATGCTACATACATCACACTGTCTATATGGAATGCTGAAAATGTCCAAGACAGTTTTAAATTCCTCTGAGAATATCAAACCTTTAAAATTTGAAGGATCAAGGGGCGCCTAGGTAGCTCAGTTAATTAAGCATCCAACTTCAGCTCGGGTGATGATCTTGTGGTTCATGAGTTCCAATCCCTGCATCAGTCTATCTGCTGTCAGTCTAGAGACTGCTTAGGATCCTCTGGCTCCCTCTCTCTCTGCCCCTCCCCAAATTGGGCACGTGCACTCTGACTTTCTCTTTCAGAAATAAACATTTAAAAACAATTTAAAGGATCAAGACCTGAGAGGTGAATCAGCTGTTATGAATTCCTGAAAATCAGCCAATATAACATGGATTAAGTCTTTCAGGAAGAAAAACAAAACAAATTGGTGAAGGACTGGAGATTTTAGTGTGATAGTTACTTGACAGCCTTCTAAAGGTTTCTAGGTACACTCCTGCCTTTTGGTGAATGATATTTATTACATTTAGTCCCACCTTCTTTTTCAGTGTGAAGTTAACAATCAGTACTTTATGAATTGAGAGAATAACAACCAGTAGTTTAAAAATTCTTTAACATTTTGTTGTCTTATAATAAAATGTATTAAGTACATCATCATACCGCTTTATGCCAGCCACTTGGTTCATCATCCTCATAAAAATACTATAGTAAGCCTATAAGTTAAGACTCAGCCAGAGGAACAAAACCAATAGGAAGATGTATATAAAGACACTTATTGCAAGGAATTGGCTTTTGCACTTTGGGGGGCTGACTAGACAAGTGTAAAATCTGTAGGACAGGAAGTCAGGAAGGACAGACTAGGAGTTCTTGGATGTGAGTTGAAGCTCTAGTCCACAGAGGGAATTTCTTCTCAGCTCTGCTCTTAAGGCCTTTCACCTGATTGCCTCAGGCCCACGTAGATTATCCAGGATAATGTCCCTTACTTAAAGTCAAAGGTTTGTGGACTTTAATCACATCTACAAAATGCCTTTTCAGCAACTCCAACAGTAGTGTTTGGTTGCTTAAATGAGGACTATAGTGTAGCTATGCTGATACATAAAACTAATTATCACATGCAGGTATTTTTATTGTTCTAATTTCCCAGATTCAGGAAACTGAGAAAGTTCAAATGAATTGCTGCAGCTAGTAAGGGATGGACAATGATTTGAACCCATATGTGTCTAACCTCAGAGCCTGTATTGTAAAACCCAGATGCTGAGCAGGAAAACTGGCTTTCAGCCATTCACTTAGTAAAGGAAGGAATGCTACAGGTGCACATGCACGCACGCACACACTCTTGCACGCACACACACACACGCACGAACTACCAACACCACCATACAGCTATTCATGTAAAATATGATGAAAGAATATTTAAGACACATGAATGAATTTATTAATATTGTGGGATTTGGTCAGAATTTTCATTGATTCAGTTAGGTTAATTTTCTTTTTAGAAGCCATGAAAAACGATCTGTTCATTATAAATCAGAGTAATCTTGGAAATAATGTGACAGTCAATCATCATTTAATAAAACTGAAATAAAATGTCAGGAGTAAACTATAAAAGACAATGGGATCACTCATAGTAATTACTGTCAGTTTAAACTGAAGCAAACAGAATGTGATTTCTACCGTTATCAGAATTAGGTAGGAAGTGAACTACAAATGTGGATCTGTACAGTACTGCGTTTAATTTACTGGATTTATGCACATTGGATTAATGGATGAGCAACAGAGATTTGTCAAACAGTCAATTCAACATGCTTAGCACATAGGGTAGACAATAGCAGGTGAGGAAATATTTATTACTCTATTATTACTGATTAAATGTGTGATACATTTTATTCTTCCATGTATGTTCAGAATTTTGTGTAGCTTTGAAATACGTATCTGTTTTGAAAAATAGGGGAGAGTAGGTGGAAGACCTTGGCTCCCTGCAGAGTTCTGAGATGAGATAAGGACAGAGAACAAGAGAGCAAAAACCCAGGTACAATCACCAAAAAAGCCCTACAAAAGGTGGCATTTGTTCTAGAGTTTCACATTTTCTAATGGCACATCATTTTAACTTGCCTCTAAACTTTAAACTATTTGTGCATGCCTTGTTTCAAAATTTTACTATTTTACTTTTGTCCAAATATCAGAAAAATTCCTGATTAGACCAAATATGTTCTTGAATAGCATCCCTGCCTTTGTTTCGTTTTTTGTAAAGTCGGACTTAGGTAACAAGCAAGACAATGTCCTTCCCAGCAAACTGTCAATCCCCTTGTACTAAGTCTTTGTTAAGCATGAGATGTTGCTCATGGACTGCAAGAAATTTCTCTCTAGATCCCGAATCAGCATAACATGCTTATGTCCTATTGCTTTCCGACACATACATCTTCTAGTCATACTGGGCTACTCATTCCAATCACAGTTTATCCTACACGTTCCCAGACCCATACTTCTCCTGACACTGTTGGCCTAACATCTTCCTTCTTCCTCGCCACGTTTCTGAATCCTCTCCACATACAAGTCCAGATCATGTGAAATTTCTTCCAGTCTGACCTCTCCTTCCACTGAACTCAGCTGAGAGATCAAATCTGAAAGCGATTAAAGATAACAGGCATCTGATTCTTGAATCCCTTCTATAACTGTCAAGTCACATGTTCTGTGTCCTTGGAGATTATGTTTGAAAACCTCTGGCAAAGGGGAAATCATTACTTCCCAATGAGGTACAGTCTTTGGACAGTTTTGAAAGGTGGAAAGTTCTTGGCTTGAGCTAAATCCTGCCTCGGGATAACCATTATCATTTCTTTTTTAGTCTCCCATTCCTTGATACTAGAGTATAAATTTCCTGATAACAAGAATAGTTTTTTTATTCTCCATTGCCTAACACAATGCTGGGCATGTTGTACATGTGAAAAATACTTTTTAAATGCAAACTGTGTTTGAGTTCTTACACTCTCCTACCCATTCTTCCTATATGAACCATGGTTTGTCTATGTGCCTCACAGGGAATACACATGTATAGTCTGACCTTTATAATCCACGATGGAGTACACTTACTACAGCAGAATTACTGTATTTTCCAGAAAGGCAGCCTTTGTTCACATTTTCCAGTGTTTTATTGCTTCATCATTGTGCTTATATTCAATTAAACTGAAACTCAACTGTTACTATTAACTGCCACAACCACTGTTACTGCTGCCACTACTTATCTTTATTCCTCTTCTTATTTTTACCCCACACTGTATCTTCCTTACCTTTTTTGGTAACATTTATAGCTTGGGAATCCAAGTATAGAATATGTTTTAGGCTTGTTAAATTTATGCTATTATATTAGGCCTACAATTCCCCTCATGGAGATCATTTTGGATTTTGATTCTGTCATCCCATTTTCAGTAACCCATCCAGATTCACATTACTGGTAAATTGCATAATTATTCCTTATATGACTGTATCCATATCATTGACTTAAAATATTGAATAGAATATGGGAAGAGCTACAGACTTGCCATTAGTGCTCTCTCTTTCTATGTCTCAAAATGGATCCATTAACCTATACTATTTTACTTTATTACCATATACTTGTACTATATGTTACATATTTTTATGCTATATTATTATATACTACAAGTATTTAGGAATATATATTTATCTAGTTCCTATCACATAAATAAAATTTGATGGGATGAGGTTCGTGATGGGCATATAATAAATGATATGCCTTATTCAAAACAAATGAAAAAAAAGAAATGGATTGATAATAGAAATGTAGCATGCTTAGTGTAATCATGTGATACTTTGGGGAGTACATAGGACATGCATATTAAAATTGTTAGTTGCCTTTTTTATGTATATTCTCACTAGTTCTATTTAACTTGTTAATTATTTGACTACACTTCCTGAATGTGAGCAAGAGACTCCAAGGAAAATTTGCAAATATATTATAACTTCATTCTGGAATAAAATATATTCTGAAAAATATTAGGAATAATGCAAAGCAATTTACTGATAAACATTGCTTTTAGTAAATAAAATGATCAGTGCTTTCTAAAGTTTCTGTAATTTGTATGTTAAAGCTTCTTAAACCTTAGGTGATGTGTGTTGCTGGGGCGGTTTTATTTTTTGTTTTGGAAAAGCTTAAAGACCATTGAGATGGTTGAACCAGTAAATTCACAGACAATCATATAAGCTGTGCTATTAATGTCATTAAATAATCTCATAAGCCTTAGAGCTTGCCATTTGTTACCGATTCTCTCCCCGTGATCACGTATTTAACATTGTATATTTGAAAGAATAGATGATTCCATACTTCATGGATCAAGAAAATAACCACACTTTGTCAGGATATAGATAAGCACTGTCTTGTAAACTGTAGTAAAACCACACACTCATGGTATCTTTTAAAAACAGCCCTATACTCTTTGAATGATTTCATCTATTATAAATCCCATATTGTTTGTCTGACTTAATGACTCATGAAAGTGTAACCTAAAAGTGAAAACATTAACATAATAAAATAAATAATGGCATTGAATCACTAGTGATATGGCCCATTTGCATTAATGGTCTGTATTTCTAGACAAGTAATTTGCCCTCCTGTCTTAATTTTGTTTCAGTTACCAATCTTACTATCTAAATTTAGCAGAAAATGTCAGTTTTAAAGTGTATGTTTTCTCATCACACAGTAATTGTTTTCAGCGAGGTAAATTTCGAAAACACAGAGAAACACAAAAAGGAAGAAGGAAAATTTGTCGTCATTCCATCACCTAGGACTACCAACTATAATTTTAAAAATGGACTATACCAGTATCTATATCATTTCTTTTTACAGAATTTACATTATAATCTATATACTGCTTGGTATCATTACTTTTGTTTCTCTTGACTGTGCATTCTGAACACTTGCCATGCCATTAAATTTATTTAACCAATCTGATATTGATGGGAGGTTAGGCTTATTTTAATCTGTTGATGAGGGGCGCCTGGGTGGCTCAGTGGATTGAACATCCAACTTTGGCTCAGGTCATGATCTCGGTATTCATGGCTTCAAGTGTTGGGCTCTGTGCTGACAGCTCCGAGCCTGGAGCCTGCTTCGGATTCTGTGTCTCCCTCTCTCTCTGCTCTTTCCCTACTCTCACTCTGTCTCTGTCTTGCTCTCAAAAATAAGTAAACATTAAAAACAAATTTAATCTGTTGCTGAAAGTAAAAACTTGTTATTTTTAAAAAATACTTTTTTAAAACACATGCATAAATTTCTGAGCCTGGTTCTATATGAGGAGTATATATTTGTTTTATTTGTATTCAAAAGACCCCATCATCTGTTCTGTAGTTAAAATTGTAGAATTATGTTATTGTTGTAATGAAACAAATGGTTAGGTAGGATAATTTTTTAATGAATTCTGCTGGAAACTTGGAGAGTTTAAAAACTCGTGTTAAAACCTAGATTTGGAATTTATAATAACTACACTAGGATTGAATATGACTAATACTCCTTAGCATGCAGTTACTATTTTAAAATAGCCAGATCTATTCATTGGTTCATTTGTAAAATACAGGCTACCTTAAAATAGGATCAAATACGTACTTACTCATATCCTCAGCTAATGTAACAATGTATCTTTTTTTGTTTTACTAAGTTTTATTCAAGAAGAATCAACAAGATTTCTAAAAATAGTGGCTAAAGTTGACCAAACTTCTTTAGGTTGAACCTTCTTTAAAATGCTACATCTCTTACCTGGTTTGACATAAAATTTAATATATCTGTATTTATTTTTACCTTTCTGTAGACATAGGTGATTTTCAAAGTTGTACTGGTCCATAATAGTAGCACAATTTTAAGCAAACATACTTATAAGAGAGAAAATGTTAATGGCCATGCTTCCATTATATGGTAAGAACTCTGTATAGTATTGGAGAGGTTTGATTTGATGTCAGAATATTATAAAAATTAGAATATTAGAAACTGCTTAAATATGCCATATGTATTGTAGGTATTTCTGAATACTAGAAACTATGCATAACAAAATAAGTGACTTTGAACTTTTTTCACACATTTTTCAGACTTTAAGTGAGACACCTTCATGTAACACAATTTTAACTGACAACAAGATTATGTGCTGAGTTTTCATTTTTACATTTACTTTTAAAATTTTTTTGAGTTTTCACTTTTGAAATGTTTTTATTTAAAAAATAAGCATGCAAACAAGTGTCACCATCAAAGGCTGACATATTTATCCAAATGCACATATTTAATAACAGCACCCTATATCTGATTTTTTTAAATAAAAATTGGTTTGTAAATTCTACAGAATTATAATGAAATCAGTCAAGTTGCTTGCACTTAACTGGGCTTCTTTAATGCTGTGACCTTGACGTTCAGTCTTTCTCTTGAAACATATGATGTACCCTCTATTGCTTTCTTTATGCAAATGCCCTGCCATTGTAGCAGGAACTGTAACCTCAGTGCAGCTATAGACAGTGTCATTTACTTTTCTAATGATCAAAATTCTCATTGACTCATTGATCCACAATGACTCTCGGTCAGTTTTTCCGGGGTGGAGATGTGAATGTAGTGAAATGTAGAGATTGTAGAAATGTAGTGAATGTAGAGATTGTTGTTTGGATATGCTCATTAATTTTGTATAAATGGCCATGATTTTTGACCAGTATTTTCCTATGCTTTCATATCTTTCCTACGCAAATTTAATAATACTGTTGTAGAAATGGTGTTAACTTCACTAAAGGAATGCTTAATATAAAAGTAAGCAATTAGGGGGGTACCCGGGGGGCTCAGTTGGTTAAGTGTCTGACACTTGGTCTTAGCTTAGGCCATGATCTCACAGTTCTTTAGTTTGAGCCCTGCATCGGGCTCTGTGTTGATGGTGTGGAGCCTGCTTGGGATTCTGTCTCTCGTTCTCTCTGCCCCTCTCTCATGCACTCTCTCTCTCTCTCTCTCTCTCTCTCTCAAAATAAATAAATGTAAACATTTTTTAAAGTAATTAATTAGAGTAACACATATTTGGGCTGAATGTTTTCTCATCACAGTAGATTTTATGGGTTGAATGATTGATATTCTAAAAGCTTTTTCTGCAGAGGTTTTATATTGTGCCACTCACAAATAAAAACAGAGTATTGAGTGACTTTGAACATCCTAATGATCATTTTTTTAACATTTATTTTTGAGAGAGAGAGAGAGAGAGAGAGAGAGAGAGAGAACATGAGTGGGGGAAGGGCAGAGAGGGAGACACAGAATCTGAAGCAGTCTCCAGGCTCTGAGCTGTCAGCACAGAGCCCGATGTGACGCTCGAACTCACAAACCGCGAGATCATGACCTGAGCCGAAGTCAGATGTTCAACTGACTGAGCCACCCAGGCGCCCCTCCTAATGATCATTTTTGATGAAAAGAATTAGGGTACTCACTTTGACAAGAGAAGATATGCTCTTAAAAAAAGGGACATAGACTTCTGGAGCAAAGGGAATTGCAGTTACTTCTTAA
This sequence comes from Panthera tigris, assembly GCF_018350195.1. NCBI lineage: Eukaryota > Metazoa > Chordata > Mammalia > Carnivora > Felidae > Panthera > Panthera tigris. The sequence goes on from NC_056677.1 coordinate 24,924,078, forward strand.
TGTTCTCAAAAACTTTTCTGCAAAAATATATTGAGCAAAGAAAGTGCACGGGTTTTTTGTTTGTTTGTTTTTTTGGAGTCTTAAAACAAATATATAGAGATGTGGAAGTTAAATTTAGTCAAAACTTTTATGTAAATATCTTTAGTGAATTACAGAATTCCCAAGAAAGCTGGAGAATCTTGTTGTTCTGTTTGACGAGAAACCTAGTTTTGGTATTTGTTAGTATAAAACACTTGCACACATGAACATAAATCAAAGCCTTGCCATCTACCTGTACAAAGCTGGCTGTCTTGTGTCCTTGAAGTACACTTTGAGTGGATCTGCTTAGGTTATTTGAAGTGAGATATTTCACAGAGTTATTTAACTGAGTTATAATCTGCTTCACTGGCCCTGTAAAAATCAAGAGGGCACATCCGAGCAAACCTATTTGATGTGTCTCACTCATTCATCTATTACTGAACTTGAATTTATGCAGCAAACTGTACAGATGTTTACTGAATAGGATTTAAGTAAAAGCTTTGAAGTAGAGGGCATGAAGCTCTACTCTAAAGATATGAAGAGATACTAGCAAAATAAGCTTATGCTTAGATGCAGTGATGACCTACAGAGAGAGGTATCTTAAATGATGTCAAGGGTGTTTTGTATTAAGAACTGAGAAAATTTTCTCAATTCAAGGGAAGTCATAGAATTACAAACTCAAGAAGTAGTCAAGTCTCTACTGGGTATCTATCTCCAAGATGGATTTTAGGAATAATTAAATCAATTAATTTTAAATTCAGGGGTGATGTGATTCCCTCTTGGCCCTTCTAATTTCAAGTGATTTATTAATTGACTCTAGTTTCTTATGTCAATTACTTCTGCAGTGGGTACAGCAGAAAGTGTAACACAGATCGCCAACATCACCATGTCTAAATTGGGCTGTAGGAAAATTCTTACTTACCTATTTACTTTGTTTAAAAGCATGATCACTAGAAAATGTAGTGATATTATTTAATGGGTTATGGACATTTTTCATGTTGATTTACTGTAATGCCTTTCATTTACCTATTTATACTTTTAAAGAAATGTTAAGTGTATTATACTTACAGAAGAATATATATACCATATAGAGATGGTTTAAAGAATAAGAGCAAAAAAGAGCTCCTTTACCTTAGCCACCAGTTTCAAGGATAAAGCAGAAACTTTAGAAAGCACTGATCATTTTGTTTACTAAAAGCAATGTTTATCAGTAAATTGCTTTCCATTATTCCTAATATTCCTTATAGGTCGTAAGCTTATTCACTCCAAGGAGTATTTTACATATTCTGAATACCAGGTGTTTGCCAGTAATACATACTGCAAATATCTCCTCTCAGTTTGTGCCTTGTCTCTTTTTTTTTTTTTTCTGGTAACTATGATCACAAAGAGTTCTTAATTTTAATCTAATAAGATTTATTATACTCTTTCTTTCTGGTTTGCGTTTTGGAAATGTTTTTGAATTTTGATTTTACTAGGGTTTGTAGTCTTAAGTTTTATATCAGTAAAATATTTAACAGAATAATGTTATTTATCTTGAGTGTTAACATTTACTTATCTAAAACTTATTACGATATACACATATGCATAAAATACGTGCTTGCGTATACACACATACACACAGGTGTATAGATATAGGCATGGGTGTAACAAAGTTTATTCTAAGGTTTCAACTGAATTTTAAATTTCATTTATCTGCCGTATCATGCATGAGCCACGTTTTCCTCACTTTATTACTTTAGGCAGTTCTTGAAAATACTTCTACTGGGCAGAAGAGGTAATAGTTGCAAATTTTCATCCATTTGTCTTTGAATTTATTCTTTGATAGACACTGATTTTATTCAGTGACCTGAGAGAATCTATGGGATTTTTAATTTTTGACACATTGTCATGCTCATTATTTATTTGTCTTTGGACAATTGATTCTAACTTAAATGTCCCATGAAATAGAATAACACATTCAGTGCAATTTGTTTTACTAATTATTATGTGCAGATCCAAATTTACTTTCTTTAAGCTCCTTCCATTAGTGCTAATGTGTTTGTCTCTTTTTTAATAAATCTGGTAATCATTGGGCAGTTGGTGGGGAGGAACAGATTAGAAGATTGTATTTTCAAAGTGATGAAACAGAAATTCTATCTTTTATGAACTTTTGCTGGTTGGTTTCTGGCAAAGTATATTCTTACTTGTTAAAATGCCAAAGCCCTGACTATGAACGGTGATTTGTCCAGGGAGAAGAAAAAGAGGAAGTATGTGGGCTAAGCACTCCATATAGATTAGGCAATATTCTGGTCATATTACTGTAGGTATTTTTCATTCACGCACTGATTCATTCGTTCAACAAATAATTTCCTGTGTGCTGAGTTCTGTTCTAGTAACTGGGATAAAGCAGTGAAAAAAAATCCTTATCCTGTGGAACTTAAGCAAAGGATATAATAGAGCGGTGTCTAAAAGATACATAAAAGTTTACAAGTGCTGTAGAAAATGGCATATGGCTCTGCATCTCACATTTTCATGTGCATGTGAATCACCTGGGGATTCTGTTACAATGCAGATTGTTACAGTCGTTCTTGAGAGGGGGTCTGAGATTGTGTATGTCTAGCGAGTTCTTTTGCCCATGCTTCTAGTTTGGAAACACGTTTGGAGTAACAAAGACCGTACGGTGAATGGTGGCAGGGGAATCAAGAGTAGAGAATGTGAGGGAGCCTGGCTACAATTTCAGATATGATGCCTAAGGTGAGCCTTATTGACAAGGTGATAAGTGAGCAAACATAGAAATAAGAAGAGAGATTTTAGCTTTATACTTATTTGGGAAAATAAAACCAGCCAGTGCAGAGGCCTTATGTGGAAGCATGCCTGACAAGTGGGCCGATATAGATTGAGTAGAATGAACACGAAAGACAGTAGTAATAAATCAGATTTGAGAAGCACTGGTTGGTGGACAGACCTTGTACAGCCTCTCTGACCGTTATAAGCACTTTGAGTTTTACTGAGAAAAGGACTCATTCCAGGGTTCTGAGCAGGGGAGTGGCATGCCGCGACTTCTGTCTTTAAAAGATCACTCTTGCTGCTCTATAGACAATCGACTGTTGAAGGACCACGGTAGAAGCAGTGAGACCAGTTGGGAGTCTGCCAAATATATTCCATCTCAGACTAAGGTTGTAGTGATAGAGACAATGAGAAGCGGTCGTATTCGAAATAAATGTTGAAAGGAGAGCTAAGCAGACTTTTTGACACCTTAGATGTGGGCCGTGAGAGACAGGAAGGAGTCAAGGATAAATGCAGGTTTTCTGGCCTCAGTTTCTTGAAGGACGGAAGTATCCTCAGTGAAATGGGAGATGGCTAGATTTTCAGGAGCGCAGCAGAAGTTCAGTCTGCAAACGTGTTAAGTCTCAGTGTGTCATGCCACCTTCCCAGTGGAGATGTGGGGCACACAAGTGCAGATGGGAACCGGACTTCAAGGGAAAGGACGGCACTGGAGAGCAAAATTTCTTTCCTAGTAGCATTCGCATGACACTCGTCCGCTGTTTATGTGTTAATTCTCATTTTATGGTTGGAGAACCACGATCAGAGAACTTAACCAATTGACTCATCCGGCACATGGTGGAGCAGAAACTCAAGACAGTATCTGTCTGGCTCCAAAAGCCACACTGCTCTCCTGCTTCAGTGGTATGAGGATCAACACTGGTCGGGGTGCCTGGGTGGCTCAGTCAGTTAAGTGTCCGACTCGTGGTATTGGCTCAAGTCATGATATCCCGGATCACGAGATTGAGCCCCATGTCAGGCTCTGTGCTGACAGTGCAGAGCCTGCTTGGGATTCTCTCTCTCCTTTGCTCTCTGCCCCTCCCCTGCTCATGTGCGCTCGCTCTCGCTCTCTCTCTCTCTCTCAAAATAAATAAACTTAAAAAAAATTTAAGAAGAGAACCAACACTGGTCACTAACTGGTTGTGCATTTATTCAGAGCAAATCAAAAGTAATTTTAGGCAGGAAAACTGAGTTGACCATCTTTTTAGTTGCCTTGTTTGCCTCCTGTAGACAGATGACTTTAAGTCTGTACTTTCCAGGTTTCCACATGTTCTAGAGTGTCATGCTCTTCTGGATGTGGCTCCATTCTTCCTGAACCCCTTCTCTTATGTCTTATTAGAGGAAAGAAAACATGTGGCCAGTGATCTGGTGTTGGTAGTGAAGAAATCTCTGTTTCTCAGTGTTGGAAGGGAAGGCAAGTAGGAAGATGAACATTGTAGCTTCCCTGTCCTCTAGTGGGACAATTATGAAGAGTGTTCTACATGGTTTCTCAGAGGTCCCCAGCAGATTGAGCCCCAGTCGCCCACAGCAATAGCCTGCTCATTAATATCATTTATTGGCTTTCCTTGCATCTCTGCTTTACCTTTTACATTCTTTACTTCTTCCTGGAATCTCCTTCCAGATAGACTATCTGCACCCAAGTGAGCATCTTTGGCTAATCTGAGAGAAGTGACAATGTAAAGTGTGCTTAATTGGTCTATCCAGAATAGTTCTTTCTAATTTGTACCACAGCACCTGGCAAATAGGCAATAAATATTTGCCAGAAGAATGAATGACTGCAACTTTTCTTAATGACCATTAACTAATAGTAGTAGTTGCTGTTACTATTGTTTTAGGCAAATGCATTTTTAATAGGATAAAGTTAAATTGCTCTTTGTCACCTGCTGTCACTAATCACATTCTTTTTTCTACCTTTCCAGAAATAAGAATTCTTAAGAATTTGGTGTGTGTGGTTTCAGTCTGTGGTGTGTGTGTGTGTGTGTGTGTGTGTGTGTGGTATTTGAAATTTACTTAAATCACATCATTTTATACATATGACTATGTAACTTGCTTTTTCACTCAAATTTATGATACTAAACTATATCCAAATCGTATATTTCTTGCTTTCTATTTGATTAAATTTTCCCTATTCTTTTTCTCTTCAAGATTTGAAACTCTTAAATTCTGTTTCTACTTCTTAGTGCTTTTCCATAAATCTTTAAGAAGGATATAAATTGATATTTGTAAGAGTGACTACCATAATGAACTAATATTCTAACACTGTTAAAATTAATGAGTCTCTCTACGCTTCAATCAAAATGTAGGCCATAGTTTACTTTTCCTCCTAGCTACCCCTTTCTACTTTCACCTTAGTGTTTTCTAGAATTTTAGTTTGAGTTCTTAAACAACAAAAGACTTTTTTCATTATTATTATCTTTATTGATTCTTATTTAGATTAAAGACATTTTATTTATTTCTTTTGTTTTCCTCTTGAATCTCTTTCTTTCTTTAAATGCATTTTTTTTCTTGTTGGTGAAGTGTCTGCTTTAGTCACTGGATTGTGGTAGTTCATCCAGGTCTTGGCAAGTAGGATTTTGCCATGAAAAGGGAGAAAGGACAATCTGTGCAAGGTGGTAATGCGGGGGTTTCCTTTGCGTGTACATTACCCTCTGCAAATGGTTTTGTGTTGCTTTAATGGCTGGTAATGCAGTCCACGGTTTAGAAAATATACACATTAAAAATAAACTGATAATGAAGTGTACAAATAGCACATTAAAAAGTGACCTGAAAGGAAGTGTTATCACGACAGTATTTTTGCTACGTTAAAATACACAAAGATTTGTTTGGAAATATTTCTTGTATTTCTTTAGCGCCTCATCCAATGCCAGCATAAAGAAATGCAATGAAATAGTTTTAATTTGAATTTTAAAGCAGAATTTCTGCATGTGTTTAGCCTCAGTGACTAGGCATTATGACTGAAATTTTCAATGTTTGTAGACTGTAGCGCTTCCTTCTTACTCTTAGTGTCATTCTTAAGTGCTAGGACAAATCCTCATTTTTCCCCCTCTCTTTAACACTGAATGCGGTCATGTACTTAAATTAGTTCTCTAAGTATTAGTTTTATGTGATCTTACCACTACGTGTACTTCTTTTTTAGTGCCTCAGTCCTCCTGTTCTTACCAAAAGGTTATCAGAAAATTTAAGTGCCTAAAAACACATATAAAACACAAAGCCTATGCCTGGCAGGTAAAACCGGAAGTGATCCCGAAGCCCGCTCTCATGTGTCCAGATCGCTGTAGTTGCAGAAAAGGCAGAGACCCTCACACTCAGCTCTGGTCTTGGAGTCATGCAGGATGCCGTGGTCCTGAATGTTACATTTCTGGGGTTTGTATGATAGATGCCACCTTCAGTACTTCCAGGACCCCAAGGGTTCAACCCAATTAATCAAATCCTAAGCCATATTTTTGGCTCCTAATAACACTTTAAATTCCACTATATACTCCTTACAGCCTAATAATGGGAAAGAGGGGAAAATGTACTTTTTTTTTTCTTTTCTCAAGACATCATCTTTTTTTTACTCTATTCTAGTTTCTCTTGCTATCTCTCTTTCCAGTTACCTGCACATTTACTTTGTGATGTCTCACATGTTCTATGTATCTTTATTCTTTTTTTGCAAGAAAGAAGTGGCCAGGCTGACAGTTTTCTAATGTCACCAATGTCCGATTACAGCTCTGTTTTGCATGTACAGCGGAATGGCATATCTTTTAAGAGGCCGCTACGGCATTTGTCAATCTTTGTGGATTTTAGACTAATTTGACCATTCATTTAGACTTGCAGTCCATACCATAGGCAATCTAAAACTACCACCATGACAAATTAATGCTGTGTCACAGGCATAGCTGTTGTCTCCCTGTATCCTGAGACCCTGCGAGCTTTGTTAAAACATGGCAATGTTAAATGTTAATTTTTATTGCCCCCTGGAGTTAATCACACACATCCATGAAGAGTCCATTTTCAATTAAACAGTTCTCTGTTCACTATTTTTAATTCCTTCAAAGGAGCCAATCATACTAAAAGGGAATCAGAGCTTGTTGTATTTCTCACTGCCCATTGTCATGAGAGCGTATACTTATTATACTGGGTTTCTGGCATTCATTGTAAATGTGTAAATTCCATTTTAAGTGCTGTTAAGATTTCCACAACCCAAATTAACAATGAAGTTTTATCTTTTCATTTGTATATGCAGGCACACACACACACACACCCACACACACACACACACACACACACACACGAGCTTAGCAGTTGTCCAAATATTAGCTGATGCTGCAGGTACTTGTATTGATAAAGGTTTAGAATCTGAACATTGTAGTTCAGAGAAAATAATGTATTCTTTGCTATTAGAAGTTATCTTTAGCTGTTCATTAAAAATACCTAATTCATACTTGTTAAACTGCCCATTCTAATGTTTACACTCTTGTAAACTTGGGATTTCTGAGCCAACCCTATAAACACATTCTAATTTCTGTTTCATAAGTTACTTTCTTAGTATACTTTTAAAGGAATTTATGACTTCATATTTTGTTATGGTATCATGATTTAAGCTTTACGTCCACTAAAATGTGCTCCTTTTTGAATAACACTAAACAGATAACATGCCACCGTCTCCTCAAAACAATAGTTTACTTAGCTTTTTAAAAATGGGACAGGTTTTCAATAATTGATTTTGCATTCTCAGTGTAAAATCTGATGAGGGAAATATCTTCCATCATTTCTTCTGGTTCCAAGAACACCCTCCACTTTCCCAAGTATGCATTTTATCTGGAAAATATCTGAGAAGATGTAGACAACCTTAAGCCAAAAGCATTTAAATTTAGACTATTGTCAAAATTGGACAAAGTCATTTCAGACTGAATTTGAAAATAAAATCAGTTCTTAAATAGACCATCTTTAATGATGTGTTTGAAAAGATGCATTGAATGTAGCTTATACTGACGTTTAAGATGACACTGTCTCCTGCATGTGAGGTACAAAATGAAACCTGAGAAAGATTGAGTGCCACAGAGTAAATCATGTCTGAATGTAAGTTTTCAATTGTCTGACCAGTACTTTATCTTTAGATTGCCCTGAATGTATTTCTTCTTAGCCATTAGTTAACTTACATGCATTTCTAACATTCTAGTTGATTTCCCATGACGGTTTAATTTACCAGCTTCTTTGGTTCTTCCAACTGTGCATGTTATAAAGAACAGTTATTCTCTGTTACTTTGCTAAATTAATTTCAAATCCACTGTGGGATGAAAATATTTTCTAACTCTTCTCCATTTCTTTTAATATTTATTCATTTGCTATTTCATCCAGGCATCATGTCTTTCCTTTCTGCCCCTTATCTAGTTGGAAAAAAAATTAGTCTACATATTGGAAAGAATGATCTCCTTTCTGATGTTATGTCGATACCTTCATAATTATACCTTATAATTTACTGTCATGATGAAGTTGTCATTAAAATGTATGGTTTTCTGAATGTTTCCAAATATATGTTGCAGGACAATGATTTAATATATTTTTCTAATTTCATTAAGTTTTAGTTTTGCATACTTGAATTGTCTATTCTTATGAATATTCTTAAAACATTCCCCAAGTCACATTCACATAAGTTAATCAAGCTATGCAATAGGTAGGAACTCATTATTTTTCAAGAGCTCTTTATTACATAACCAGAAACACACACACAAACACACACACACACACACACACACACACTTATTAAACTTCCAGAGACATATATAGTATGAATTTTTATCTTTGATTTAAATTATATGTAATATATAATTTCATATACATCTGTATGTCAGCTAAGTATTTTAATTGTAAGATTTCCATGTAATTTGTCTCCACAATCCTCTTTTTTCTGGTCATGATGAATTTTATGTTCTTTGACAATAGCTTTTGTTTATTATCACTAGAAATACTTCTCTTAGGCTAGGCTGTTAATTAACTGTCATTTTTGTACCGGGTGTAAAAGAAAAATGAAAAGAAGGGTACATGAACAAACAGAATGCCACATACTGTTGACTGTTATAGTATCTTCAAACTAAAAATATGTATTAAAATTCGTATCCCCTAAGTTCATCAGAATCATGACTTTAATCTCTGATTCATTATACCAGAGCACTGTAAAAAAGCAATTTAATACTGAATGTCAATATATTAATGTAGCTTTTAAAGTGGCCGTTAAAAGCAGATTTCTGCTTTACAATTGGTGTATTTTCTGTGATGAGTATCACTGTCATTATAGGTAACTTTGTGTGCATTTATAAAGCCTCCAGTATAAGCCCAGAAACACAGAGCTCTGAGAGGAAAAATATCAACAGTGTTTCACTTTTGGCCACTACTGTAAATTGACAAATAACATTATAGCTTTTAGATTTTTAAAAAACAGATCAAGCAGAACATATGAATCCAAATCAGTAGGGTTCTCTCAAAGAAGCCACTCCTTTATCTCACTGATTCATTAGCCCAAATAACACAAGGCCTCCTTTTAGAAATGCTTTTACAAGCCAATTTATAAACCAGAAAGTAAAGATTTGTTTCTTTACAGTTAAAACCTCATGTTTAGCCAAAAGTGGTATCACTCAGTATACCACTTAATGTCTTACTGAATCTGGTTCTTAATGAATTTTATTTCTAAATTTCAAAGCAGTTCTTAGAAGAATCAGGACTTTCAACCATTGAGACTATTGAGAAAGCTGAGCTAAAGATTTGAGAATTCAGTAATTTCAAATGGCATCATTTTTTTTTAATTTTCAAAGAAGGTGATAGGTAGAGGGCTTTCATCAGAAGTGCCCTGAAGTTCTGGGGAAGATAGATGCTCTCCAAAAAGCCATGGGAACTAAAGGCAGGGTGCCATGTCATGGTCACCCCAAGTACTCAGCCTTTAAAACATATTGCAAGGACATTATAGCTCACTAGGGAAAATTGATTGCTTTTTTGCCTTTTAGGATCCAGAAATCACTGCACTCCCAAGCTCCAAGCTCCAGGAGACTCCTCAGCTAAACATTGGTGCACTCAGGGGCACCTGGGTGGCTCATTAGGTTGAGTAACTGAATCTTGATTTCAGCTCAGGTCATGATCTCATAGTTTGTGAGTTCTAGCCCCACATCGGGCTCTGCGCTAACAGTGCTGATCCTGCTTGGAATTCTGTCTCTCCCTCTCTGTCTCTGTCCCTCCCCTACTCATGCTCATATTCTCTCTCTCTCTCTCTCTCTCTCTCTGTCTCAAAAATAAGTAAATAAACTTAAGAAAAAAACTTTGGCACATTCAAAGTCACCTGCTGCTGTCCATGTTTGAGTAACTGGGGGCATTAAGGTGAAACAGGAATCTCCCTAGAGGAGGCTGGGGGCTGGAGGAAAGAGGTAGGCAAGAGAGATGGAGTGGGATGATTGAAATAAGGTTCTGTTTGGACAGTTGACTGGTAGCTCGTTTTAATGTTAGCCCAGACGCAAAGCCTTGTCCCCTTGGCTAAGGCTGGCCATTTTTCAATGAGAGGGATGAACGAGAATGAAAGCACCGTGCCCTCATGTGCTAAAAAATACAATAGCTCAACATTGCTTCGGCAGACATGTATGCAGATCTGCATTGTGAGCAGGCAAGGGAGTTTAGGGTGTCAATGTGTAATATGCATGGATGTAGAGGAAGTGCTGGAGGTAAGGGAATCTGATGAATGAGAGGAATACTAGATGACTCTTCACAGAGCTAAGTGAAAGAAAAAAAATGATAGAAGTGGGGCCACTGACAAAGAATTAGTAAAACAAAAGTAATTATTCTGTGTTTGTCCCCATTGCTTATAATTACAAATTCATTGGAATTTCCATCAGCATGTTTTCATCTTATCATTGAGGGTTTAAAATATATTGCATCTAGAAATAATCCAAAATAAACTATAATTGAATAGCCTCCAATACCACATTATAAAAATAATTCACTGTGACCAAGTGGGTTTGCAAAAATAGGTTTAATGTTGGAAACCCTATTGATAGAATTCACCATATTAGTATGTCCAAGAAAAAACTTTACGCTTACTCCATAGATGCCAAAGTTGGTAACAAAACAGGAATGAAATGAGACAAGATAAGCCAATTAGAGGCATCAGATTTAGAAAAGAAAAAGTAAAATTGCCTCTTTTTGCAGATGATATGATAGTTTACCTGGAAAATCCTTGAGAATAAGTGGTATTCCTAACTCAGTTGGTAAAGTAATTCAACAAGTTGGCAATGTATAAAACTGACAAGCAAAAATTGATAGCCATCATATGCAAAAGGTAATAAACTGGGGCACCCGGGTGGCTCCTTGGGTTAAGTGTCTGACTCTTGATTTCAGTTCAGGTCATGATCTCACGTTTCATGGGGTCGAGCCTCGCATTGAGTTCTGTGCTGACAGCGCAGTCTGCTTGGGATTCTGCCTCTCCCTCTCTCTCTGCCCCTCCCCCCTTCTCAAATAAATAAATATTTTCTAAGTGATAACCAATAAGAAAAGTTGGGAATGTGTTAGAATGAGTTTGAAAATCTTATTACAAAAGCAACAAAAAAGATAAAGTAGGAATAAACTTAACAGAAATGTGTAAAACCTCTCAGAAGAAAGCTATAAAACCCTTCTGGGAGACACTAACAAGTAGCCTTGAACAAAAAGACATGCCTTCTCCTTTGATAAGTCACCTCAGCATCATTAATATGTGTCAGTTCTTCCTAAATTAATTGATAGATTGAATGTGATCGCACTAAAAATACCAACAACGCACTTTGTTATATGGAGCTTAAACTGAAAGGTTTTATACACAGGAATAAATGCATGGAATATCTGGGAAAACACTGAAAAGGAAAAGCTATGAGAATGATTAGCCCTATAAGATATTAAAACATGCTAAAATGCCTCAGTAATTAGCAGAGTAAAAATGGCATGTGTATAGACAGACCATGAAGTAAAACCACAAGTTCAGAAATAGACCCAAGTACAGATAAAATTGTAATATATAATAAAGGTGGCATCTCACATCACTGACACAAAGGTGACTTTAATAGTAAATAGCATTGGTAAAAAGAAGAAATTGGATCTTTTCTTCAGTCCGTACGTAAGAATAAAAAGCTTGAGTGAATTGGAAACTAAATGTACAAAATAAAACTATACGAGCACTGGAAGAAAATACTGGTGAACTCCTTTGTAATGTGGGTATAGGGAAAGACCCTCTAACTATGACTTAAAATTCCAATACGACAAATAAAAAGGTAATAAATTTGACTACACGTAAACACAAAAACTTTGATGAGGAAAAATTAAAAAACCAAATGAAAATTGGGGCAAAAAAATAGTGACATATATCACAGGTAGAGGTTTCAAATTCCTAATATGCAAAGAACTTTTAAATATTTAGTGAGAAAGGAAAGTCCTATTTGAAAGTGGGCAAAACCATACACAATTTACCAAAAGTATAAAAATGATGCTTAATTACATGAAAAGATAATTGCTTTCACTAACAGTAAGAGAACATAAATTAAAATTGCACTGAGGTCATGTTCTCACCCATTGGTTTGGCAAAAATGCAAAAGCTTAACAATACACTCTGTTTTAGGAAGCTGGAGAGAAACAGTCCCATACGTTGTTGTGAGATTGCAAAATAATCCACAAAAACAGGGGAAGTTGGCATTATCTAATAAAAGTACATATGCAATTACACTTTGCCCTACCAATCTCATTTCTAGGAATTATTCTGAAGATATACTTTCTACAATGTGAACATAATATGCAGAGGCTTCTTTGTTGTAGTATTACTTGTAGCTGCAAAATATTGGAATCTACCGAACTAGCCAAACCTAGAATATTAGCTGAATAAACTTCAGTGCCTGCACACAATAAAATAGTTGGCAACTGTAATATACTGAGAATATATCAGGGACTTTAACCTAAGGCATTTCTAAGTGAAAGAAAGTCTCTGTAGTATGCTACCCTTTTGTAAAAAAGTAAAGGAAATAAGAAACTGGATGTCGCCTTATCCAAGTATTCAAAATTAACACATTAATTTTCTGTTGCTGTATAACAAATTACCACAAATTTAGCAGCTTAAAAAACACCTGTTGATGATCTATCTCCGTTTGTGTAGCTCAGACGTCTGGGCAACAGCGTAACTGGATTCTGTCTCAGTTCCTTACCACATGACCCCTTCCATAAGCCCTCTCACACTTGGAATTTCTGACCTCAGAAAGGCCCTAGCCCCTTTGAAGTGTTCCCCTGCTTAGGCCAGTCCCACTCACAATACTGACCCTTTTCATTAACTCACAGTCACCTGGTGTTTTGAGGAATTTAGGCAGAGTGCACCCTAGGAATAGCAACTTGGGAATACTTAGTATCTCTCATTTAAAGTCGAAAACGATTTTAATTGTAATAAAAATGTGTAGATTAACTGGTGTCTAGAATTCCAACAAATTCAGTGCCTTAACTGAGTTTGAGTTTTGGTTCCCCCAGAATCAGACCCTAGATCCTGAGACAAGGATTAAAGAGCAAGAAGATTATTTGGGAAAGGATACCAGGAAATAATAGGTGTGGGGAAATTAGACAGGGAGGGGAGGGTTCTCGTAGAGGGTGCATTATCAACTGACTTACCACTCGAGAAACTGGACCTTAACCTCATCAGGGAACTCTGGAAAACGTACTACACTGTCCAAAGAGCGACGGGGATGGGGTATTACCACACTGACTCACAGACATTGATTGAGGGCTTCTGGGGCGTGTGAATTCATTCTAGGCCCTTCTGGACTGCCCCAGTGTCCCACCAAACTCCCTTAAACAACCAGTTGCAAGAGCCGACATTTGGGAGACAGGACTGCCTGTGTACAAAGTGATGGATGCCAAGGGGTTACTGGTGAGTGCCTCAATGGCATCTGCTGCTTCGCTGAAGTAGAAAGCTGCCGAATCTGTCACCCAGGTGTTTCAGCCAATGTTTGGAGTGGTTGCAGCCAAAATCATGATGAGGTCTTTACCTTAATTCTTCCTAGGATCAGACAGACCAGAAGTGAATTATTATTTCTTCCATTTACTAGATGAAGAACCTTGGATGAGTTATTTTTTCAATACCTTGGTTTTCTCATCTGTAAACTAGGGACAATAATAGTGCGTTCTCCTAGAATTGCTTCAGAATTAAAGAGATCATGCATTTGAAAGCTTGGCAATAGGAAATGCTCAGTAAGGGTTAGTTTTACTTACTATATTTGCATCCCTTCGAGTTATTATTACTTCTCATTTTAATCAGTCTGTTAGAGATTGTTCTTATCTTGAACTATAAGGTGCACCCCAATTTGCTAGATTAATGTGTACCTTGGCTCCAACAAACCTGAAGTTTTTATGGCCATTGAAGACTCAGGCCTACAGGGACTCCTATTTGCCATCTGTTCTTGAAAGTGACAATCAGTTACTTAGGAAAGTGACATTGAGAAATACCTAGGAAAGTCAAAGAGATTGGAATCAAATAATGAAACTCAAACACCTTCAAAAACACAGGTTGTGCGTGGCAAATAAAGGGAAGAAAAACATTATGAGGACTGGATTAGCCATATGTAGTATGCTTCAGACATATTTATGGAATAGTCACAGTTTCACAGTTTAGCTGGTTAATTTCATGAGCTGGATTTAGTTGGGTACAAGCAGAAAACCACCTGTTTCTCCTCATACTGCTCCTTCATACCCATTGTCATGGCTTTTCCTTCCCCACCCATGAACGAAAGCTCAGGCCAATCCCACAGCTTACCAGTCTCATATGGTATTGATTTCCTACAGTTGCTGTAACAAAGGACCACAAACCAGGTGGCTTACAAGAATAAAAATTTATTCCTTCACAGTTCTGGAGGCTAGAAGTCCAAAGTCAAAATACGGGAAGGGCCATGCTTCTTCTGAAGGCTCCAGGGGATGATCCTTCCTTGCCTCTTCCTATGTTCTGTGGAACATAGGAACATATATGTTCCTATGCCAACAATCATTGGGCATTCCTTGGCTCATAGCTACGTCACTACATTATCTGCCTCCATTCTCCTTATGTCTCTGTGTCTTTATGTGGTTATCTTCTTATATGTACTTCAGTCATTTTGGATTAGAGACCCAACCCACTTCAGTATGACCTCACTTTTTGTCTTTCTTTTTTAATTCAACTTTAATCAACCTACAATGTCATATAATAGTTTCAGGTGTACAAGTTAATGATTCACTTCTATACACTATTGACTGTGCATCACGATAAGTGTGCTCTCACTCCCCGTCCCCTATTTCACCCATGCACCCACCTATCACCCCTCTGGCAAGCATGGGTTCTTTATATTTAAAAGTCTGGGTTTTTTTGTTTTTCTCTTTTTCTTTCTTTTTTCATTTGTTTTGTTTGTTAAATCTCACATATGAGTAAAATCCTATAGTTTTTGTATTTTTTTGACTGACTCATTTCACTTAGTGTTATATCTTCTATGGCAAGATCTCATTAATTTTTATGGCTAATATTCCATTGTGTGTATATATAGAAAACTTCTTTATCCATCCATCTTTTGATGGACACTTGGGTTGTTTCCCTATTTGGGCTATTATAAATAACAATGCAGTAAACATAGGGGTGCATATATCTTTTCAAATTAGTGTTTTCACTTTCTTGGGACAAATATCTAGTAGTGGAATTACTAGGTCATATGGCAATTCTGTTTTTAATTTCCAGAAGAACAGCCATACTGTTTTCCAGAGTGGCTACACCAGTTTGTATTTACCTTTCCACATCCTCAACAACACTTATTTCCTGTCTTTTTCATTTTAGTCATTCTGATAGGTGTGAGGTGATATCTCATTGTGGTTTTGATTTGCATTTCCCTGACGATGCGTGATGTTGAGCATCTTTTCATGTATCTATTGGCCATCTCTGCCTTCTTTGGAAAAATATCAACTCACATCCTTATTTTAATTAGGGCAAAACCCTATTTCCAAATAAGGTGGCATTCTGAGGTTTTGGAGGTTAGGGCTTCAACTTACGTATTTTTTTTCGGGGGGGACGTAATTCAACCTATAACGCTTGGGCAATTACAATTTAGGCCCCTAAATAATCAAACCCCAAATCTTCTCCAGTGTGAACAACTTTCCTTCCTCAGCTCAGGACTGGTTTATGCCTGAAAGCTTACACTGGAGTGAAAATGACCCACAGGCACTCATCCTTAACTCTCCATCTTGCTGTTTTCTTCCTACTCTCCAACTCTCAGGGGGGTCGTTGATTTTTCCAAGACTGCGCAAGGTGGATAAGGTAAAGGTGCTGAGATATGGATGAGAAGAGAAGAGAGGAAAGGATGAAGAAAGTTCTTTTGCCTGGTAGAATTATTTTGGCTTTGGTGTTCTCTGAGGCAGCAGATTCCCAATTCTGGTTCTTACTCTCATTGGCTTATTTTTCTTGCTTCTCCAGAAACCCACTTAACCCTCAGTGCTAGGTATCTTTTGCTTAGACTTAAATTTATGTGATCAGTGTCCCCATTACTAACAACCAAATCTTCAGACCCTTGGTGTCTCATTCCACTCCTCAGTTGGAATCTCTTTACCCTTCCAGGCAAGCATCTTGGGTAGAGCCTCTCTTGAAACAGACCCAGTATCCTTCCCTGCAGTTGACAGCAGCCCCCCAATAAATGCATGAATCCTTGTCCTGCAAAGCCGGGTCTGTTTTTTCAAGCAGTGAAAAGTACTAGACACTTGGTCTTGAATTTTCAAGACTGAGTTAGATATGGTCTCCATGGTCCTCAGTTTCCAAGGGGTACATTGTAAGCTCTCAAAATAGAGGTGTTCTTTTATGGATGTTCTTTTACTAAGCTTGTGATAAGGTGAATCACCCCTCTTCCCTATCCCATTGGGTCCCAAGAAGCAGTAGACAGAGAAAGGGAGAGGACTGTCAGTGTTGCAGAAACACAGTAAGCTATGTTACTGCACACCTTCTTCCACCCAAAGATTTATTAACCTTGTACAAACAACCAACAGGTAAATAGCAGCCAGTTTAACACCTGGCAAAACTTGCAGAACCCTCTTGTAATATTTTCTAGAATGTATTGTTTTAAGGTGCTTTACTGAAACATAATTCACACACCATACCATTCACTCAGAGTCCACAATTCAGTGTTTTTGAGTATATTCACAGGGTTCTGCAAACATTTTGACAACCTAATTTTAGAATATTTTCATTATCACAAAAGCAACCCATACCCAATAGCTGTCACTGCCCATTTCTCCCTCCTTCCAGCCTTAGATAAGCACTAATTTACTTTCTGTCTCTGTAAATTTGCCTCTTTTGGACACTTTATGTAAATAGACTTCTATAATATGTGGTCTTTTGTGATTGGCTTCGTAATATAATGTTTTCATTAGTCACACATTGATGTGCAGCCTGTCTCAGTATTTCATTTCTTTTTATTTACAAATAATATTCCATTGCACGGATACATCACATTTTATTTATCCATTCATCAGTTGACAGGCATTTGAGTTGTTTCTACTTTTTGTCATAAATAACACTGCTGTGAAGGTTTGCGCACAATTCTTATGCGGACATATGTTATCATTTCCTCTTAGGTTTATAGCCAGGAGAGGAATTGCTGAGTCATACGGTGCCTCTATGTTTAACTTTTGAGGAATTGCCAGAGTTTTCTGAAGTGACTACACCACTTTACATTGCCACCAGCCATGTGTGAGAGCTTCTACTCCTCCATATCCTCGCCAGCACTAGTTTTTGTCTCTTTTTTATTATGTCCATTCTAGTGGGTGTGAAGTGATTGTTTGATACTATTTTAGCATATTTTTATAGATACTGTCATTTTTCTTTAGAATGTCCAAATAGTTTGTACTTACTCTACTCTTCTCAGATTTATGAGGCCTCTGGTAAATCTCTGAAATGACAAAAGCAATGATACTGAACATTCAGTTAAAATGACAATTTCAACAAAGGCCTTAGTACGGCTGCATCACTAGAGTTAGCAAAATAGCATATACACAATAAATCCTGGATATGACCTGAGAGACAGTGGAGTAGATGTGAGATCATCTTACTATAGTCCTGGCGCTAGAGAGCTATGAAGGCTTTCACACCAGTTACTTGTCTTATGACAATAATCACAGCACCAACAACAGATCAACAATCACAACAATAATAGGTAACCTATACTGAGCTTTTCATATATTTGTACCAGGCTTTGTTCGACATATATTTTATGCATATTAACAGCCTTAACTTCTGTGAGAACCCCACTGCATAGATGCTATTATTCTCAGCTCTCAGATGAGTGAACATCCCCAGATGACAAGATTATTGTCTGACTTTTCACAGGTTAAAGTGGGGGGCGGGGAAGATTGAGATGATCTTAAAAATAGCTAGAGTGTAAATATTTACAAAGGTCAAGTGAGAACAGTTGTTTCGTTCAACTCTGCCCAGATCTTCTCAGGTCTCTTTTGAATATTTCTGTTGTCTACCCTCTCCCCAGTTTCTGTACTTTTACACCTATCGATCCATTCTTTTTTGGAGAATTGTCCTCAGAGTACTGGGGCCCATCTCTCCCAATCCCAGGTGTGAGAGCTCAAAGCCTGGGAATTTTGCCTGAAATTTTCATACTGATAAAACTCTTTCCTGTCCTGCTTTCCCTACACCTTTACTGGTTTTCCCTGATAGTTTTAGTTTGTTTTTTATGAATCACTTATACACAAGTCCTCATGTCACAGTTGGCTTCTGTAGGACATAAGACATGTAGAAGAAAGAGAGCCTTTTTTTTAAGTGGGTTTCACACCCAGTGTGGAGCCCAGTTCAGGACTTGAACTCACAACCCTGAGATCAAGACCTGAGCTGAGATCAAGAGTTGGACGCTTAACCAACTGAGCCACCCAGGAGCCCAGAGGAAGGAGAATCTTGATGACATATTTAAATACATCATGGTGTATGAAGAAGAAGAGTTATACCAAGCTAAAAACAAGAAAAATAGAAAATCCTCTTAAGCTAGCAGGAATTTACATTAGAAGTGAATGGGTTGTCAGGATTTGGAAATGTAAGAATGGGCTTTTTACCCAGAAAAATCTGTGAATTTGCAATCTGTGAATTTGCTTTCTGTGAAGACCTTAAATGCATATAGCCACTTTTCTGGGTTGGTTTCAATATAGTACAATGCTTCTGGAACAGAATGGCTAACTCACTGGCTTCCCAGAGCCACTTCGTCTCCGATAATTGTCTAAGAGCACAACATTACCATTAACCTAATCAGTAAAACCTTTTTGATTATGCCTTGTGCTAAGGGCTTTACAATGATGGTTAGATTCAGTCTTTGCCTTTTAGGAACTTGGGAGAGCAAACTTTTAGAAAATAAAAGAAATCCTTTATGGTGTACTAGAAAGAGGCATTAAAATAGAGTGAAGATCACTTCAAGAAAGCTTTAATGGTTTACAAGTATCACTATTTCAGAAAGGGAATATTGAGAAGTGATACCACTTTGATTTTACAAATGAAATATGGACAAGAAAAATATATTCATGGCATGTCTACTCCAAATTGGTCCATTTATATTTTTCAGAGAATGTATGTAGAAAGCTAAAGGAGAAAAAAAGTAAAGTAATACAATGAAAAAAATAGTTTTACCGTTACATAATAACTTACCCTTCAAATAACAAAATAAGTTTGTCATAAAAATCTAAAGCTTTGATGTATTTATATGCAGTAATTTTTAATTAAATGATGACGAAAGAAAAATGTCAGTGGTCAGGATATTAAAAAACTTTTGCAGGATAAATTCCCATTCTACCATTGGGGAAACAAATTAATACTTTCTAGTACAGGACTGTATACAAGGACCAAATAAGCCAAGAAACAGACTCTTAACTGTACCGAACAAACTGATGGTCATGAGAGGGGATCTGGGTGGAGGAATGGATCAAATAGGTGATGGGGATTAAGGAGTGCACCTGTTGTGATGAGCACCTGGTGCTGTATGGAAGTCTTTAATCACTATATAGTACACCTGAAACTAATACTACACTAAATGTTAACTAACTGGGATTTAAATATAAACTTTTTAAAAAGAGCAAAGAGAGAGAGAGAAATAAATTAATACTTTGTGTTTTTGAATCTCTAAACATATTTTGACCTGAGCAATTTTGAAATGAATGTTTTTCTGAGTTTCTTAGAATGATAAAGAAAGGGAGTACTTCTCCAGCATGAAAATAGTTCTCAAGACTGAATGAGCTTTATGTGTGTGTGTGTTTAGTTTTTTTTAAGTTTATTTATTTATTTTGAGAGAGAGAGGGAGAGAGAGCGCATGTGGGAGAGGGGCAGACAGAAAGGAGAATCCCAAGCTGGCTTCGTGCTGCCAACACAGAGCCTGATGCAGGGCTCACAGTCACAAATGGTGAGATCATGACCTGAGCTGGAACCAAGAGTCAGACACTTAACCGATGGAGCCACCCAGTCGCCCCCTATGTGTGTGTATTTGATTTAAGAGTTTAGGAAAAGATCTGAGTAGTTGGGTAGGAATTAGGGGTAAGCAGAAGAGCTATATAATACATGCCCTTCAGATAACTTTATTATAAAAGTAATTGCATGAAGATTGTAAAAATATATTTGAAGAACAATATATTTTTCCTAAAACTGTGTTATTACTTTCCCTCAATTACATAAATAATAAAGCTCTTTTCAGGTTTTCCAAATAGACTAGAAATGTGGGCAGCAACTAAAAACAAGTCCAAATATATTGTCTTAAAACTTCGCCTCTATAAGTTACGAATAAAGACGCATTTTCAGAATAAAATATATTCTGAATATATATTTTACCCTTTCTTAGAATGTTATGTAATGATGTTGTCCATCAGAAGTAGAGTATAAACCGGGGTGCCTGGGTGGCTCCGTCGGTTAAACGTCCAACTTCAGCTCAGGTCATGATCTCACACTTGTGAGCTATGTGACCCAATTAAAAAAAGGAGGGAGGCCTTCAGAAGATAAGTTTCTGGGAAAATGGTTTTATTTTGCCCTTTAGAATTTAGAACAAGGTAAGGAAGCAATACATTTAGAAGATAATAGACAATTAAGTATAAAAGATCTTTAAAGCTCACTTTTATGGGAGTGGCAAGACCAATCAATGATAAAATCCAGACAGTCAAGGGGGGCCTGGGTGGCTCAGTCAGTTAAGTGTCTGACTCGTGATTTCAGATCAGGTCATGATCTCATGGTTTGCGGGGTCGAGTCCCATGTCAGGCTCTGTGCTGTCAACCTGGAGCCTGCTTGGCAAACTCTCTCTCTCTCTCTCTCTCTCTCTCTGCCCCTACTCCATTCATGCTCTCTCTCAAAATAAATAAAAAATAAATCTAGAGAATTTTTAAACATTCAAACAATCAAGATCAAAGCAAAACAAAACAAATCAAAATCAATAATCCAGGATTATTGAATGGGTGGGAAAAGAACTGGTGCAGATGTTTAAATACAAATGAATATAGAATTGGAAATAAAAATAAAGACAAATAAGAATCATGTTTGTAAAACAAAATGTAAATGTTGTAAACTTGGAAAAGTGAGTTAATATAAAGTGGAACAAGAAGAGAGGCAAGAAGCATAGTTTCTTGTTTTTCACACAGGAAATAAATCAGTCTGGGTTAAAATTAAAATGCTTATTTTATAATATAATTATAATGGAGCTGACTCCTTAGTGCTATTTTGTGTTGATTTTTTTAATTTTTAAAATACCTAAATGGATCATTAAGAAGCTAATAATTATTTAACTGCATATTATTTCTTCATTTATTTGCAAATAAAATAGCATTAACTATATTTCATTGAAAATACATGGCCATCTTTATTATAATCCCATTTTATAAAATCATATCTAACTTTATATATGTTTTAGAGAGATAGCTGGGATGACTGTTTCCTGATGTTTATGTCTAGTATTTTTTATCTTTAGTTTTTTAATATAGCTTGACCTTTTTAACATTGAAAGTACATTATTTTGTAAAATAGCAAACCATTTCAAGAAAAACTCAATTAGTGAAATTAACTTGAAAATCAATACAGCTTTATGTAAGGTCATCAAAAAACACACAATTGAAGTAACTTTGATTTATAATATAGCAAAATGTCCAGTATATAACCTTAAACATTTTTATTGAAAGCAGTTTAGTAACCTCCCAAATTATCACTGTGCTTATTATACAAATATATAGTCTTTACCTCTGGTTTTATTTGGAAAAAAGTTACTTTCAGGCTATAACTGTGGTAGAAAATCTTAGCTGACCCATAGAACTCTAACATAAAAGAATATAGATTAAAAACACAAGGTACATTATTGTCAAGATATAGGTCACTGTGGGATGAAGTTCAACCCAAATGTCTGCCTTTTTCAGTGTTGTTCAGATTTTATGAACTCCTTCTGCTCTTCAAAGAATGCCTGAAAATTGAAAACATTTGCTTTTACTAGATACGTTCAGAAGTAAACAATGATCTCTGGTTAAGTTTTGAGCCACAGCATACTTACTACATACCTCAGAAAATACTAGTATCTAAGACACCCAGGCACAAAACACTAATCGACAACTATCTAGATGCTTTTCTAATCAGAATTTTTTATACAGGGAAAGTCCAACTTAAATCAGGTATTCGACATGCTTTTCATTCACCAGTGAAATTAATCCAAATGGTGTGACCCAAACAGAGTGTACCTGGTTTCTTCAGCCTGGCCAGCTTGCTCTTTCCTGGCCAGCTTCATTTCCTTCCACTTCCTGTTTTCCCATCAGGTCACTGTTAGAAGACCATGCAGCCCATCATTCTACACGGGGTGCTAGGTATGAATTTGTCACTTTCTATAGGGACCTACTTTGCAGCCTGTGATTCCGAGTCATTTATCCAAAAATATATAATAAAAAAACTTTCTTTTTGGACCAATAGGCTTGTGGAATAACTTGTGTTCAGATAAAACTAGTGTGTTGTTGAAATGTTTATAGAATTATCTTTTGTTAATCCAACTTCTCTGATTCGTATCAGTTATCTTAATTAGGGACCCAGTAGCCATCCTCCTCTAACCAGGTTTCCATATTTCCTATAGTATTTGATGTCCCATAAGGCTCACCTTACTTCCTTCTAGCATCTCAGGCCTCTTTGCTCCAGTTGGATGGTAATCACTCTTGTGCACTCATTTGACATTCAAGTAAGTCCATACTATTTCTCCTATGATTCCAGTCCCAGGAATGCTATTTCTATGCACCGTTTTCTGTCTGGCCATACTTCAGAATATAGAGTTTACCAAGAATTTTCCTGTTCTCTAAATCCCAACGGAGAGCAACATACAGCTTAGCACTTAGTGATTCTTTAATTATTTCCTACAAGCTAATTTTATCTCTACAAATGAACTGTAAATTCCCTGAGTGCAATAATATGTCCTAATCTTCTTTATCCAGCACTACCATAAACAGTATTGAGCATACTTGATACTTGTTTAATTAACAGTTGTTTCTGATTAGTTGATATTAAGACTCAGATTTGTTATGGAGAGGGTTTTTTTTTAGTTAAAAAGAAACAAATAGGCAAATAAAACAAAATCCCATATCTCTTATGTAATATTTCTAGGCTCCCCTGAATTACCCTTAACACTTAACGGTTTGAATGACTCAAACCAGAACATACTTAAAAGGAAACTAGCGTTGTTATAAATATCTATGGGAATGACTCACGGTAAATAAATAAATAATAATTCAGGAGAATGGGTTGGAAACCAGGGTTCAGAGCTCCTGTTTTCAAACATAGGCCAATCTGGTTTTGGTCCGGCTATGTCATCTAATTGGTCAATGGATCCTTTTTGTTTGCTCATAATAACCTGTGTGTTTCTCCTTTATTTTTAGCACTTTTCCCATTATAGGTAGTATCTTAGCATCTATTTCTCTTTTTTCTGAAACTGTGGGTCCATTATGATGCCCAGCATCCTAGAGACTCTCATCTAGAAGAAAGACCATGCAAAGACACAAGAGAAATATCTTCTCTTCACCATGATATTACCAATGGTGAACATGACACCTAGCACTTAACTGGTGTTTAATATATGCATTGGAAGAATAGACGAATGCTTGGATGAGAGATTACTTACTGGGCCATAAAAGAAGACATCCTTTCCTCTGGAAACAGATGGCCCTCTTTTGTTGGATTTTCTGATGCCCTAATATGTTAAGAAAACAAATAGGACATATTGGAGATTTAACCTAATCAAAGCTATCTCCATGTACAAATATAAGAATTGAAGCACATGACCTTACAGCATGGAATATGAGTAGTTTCCTGAATCATTCCAGAATGGTATTTAATTTTTTTAAGCAAAAGATGTCTTTATGAATTGAATTTGATAGTCATTTAACTTTGTCAGTTCCTCAATTTTCTCTTCTCTCACATGGTTATAATTTCTTCCTTGTATCTATTTCATAAGTCGATTAAAATTTAGACCCCTGCCATATGATTCCACAGCCCTTCATGCATATTGTTTGTACTGACAGAAGTTAGGGAAGTCACAGAGAAGACAGTTATAGTCACCTAGTAGGGAGACAGCAATGGGACAAAAAAGGGAAGACTATGTAAGAAGTTCATGCCAGGGAGTTGGGGCAGGAATCTGTAGAACTTAGCACATAGGGAGGGATATGTCAAAATGATTAATATTAGGATTCAAAATGTACACTTGAAAAGGATTTCAAAAATTGGTTCTTTGTGCACATGTCACATATATGCTTATATGATAGCAGCATTCAAAAGAATTGAGTTTATGGTCACATAGATATTTTTACCCAAATGTCTTCCATAGTGAGGGTTCAGGGAATTGACTAATTTTGCTTTTGAGCTTGTCACCCAGCACTTTGTTTCCTCTCTGGACATGCAGAAGGATTCTAAAATCTATTCCTGCCAAACAGTTTTCTTTCATGAGAATTTGGTTTAAACCAGCTCTGCTGCTATGGTGCCTAGTTAATGGAAAAATACAGGCTCACAATACTGAACTAGCAATATTTTTGTACCCACTCACTCCATATTGGTATATTCACATTGATTGAATATGCAAATGGTCAAAAGTTGCCCACTGCTATAAAAAAGTACCTAACCTATTTAGGACTCACCTACTGACACTTCTTTCTTTCATGTATGTATGTGCATTTGTGTGTGCTTGTTTGTGTGTGTATGTATAGTAGAAGAGATGGCCTGATATAGTAGTTGTTGCAGGTAAAGAGATCTAAGATTGAGTCCTAGTTTAGCCAGAAAAAAGCCAGTTAATCTTGGACAGTTAAGTATTCCTCTGGATCTCCTTTCATATCTCCAGTGGGTATTAATAATAATAGTTACTTTTCAGGGATATTATTAAAAATAAAATAAATATGTCCTAGCTGCCTAGAACAGGGCCTGGTACTGGGTATGTTTGCTAGACCTACTAGCGTTTTCAAATGCTGAAGTGATATTGTATATATGTTGCGAGGTGAATTGTGTCAACCCCACCCTGCAAAATCAAATATTGAAATCCTAAACTCCAGTACCTTAGAATGTGACAGGGCCTTTAAAGAGGTAACTAAGTTAAAATGAGGCCATAGTTGAGCCCTAATCTGACCTGACTGGTATTTTTATGAGAAGAGGATGTTAAGATACCTAGATCCTAAGGACTCTCCCCTAGGAGAAAGACCATGCAAAGACACAAGGAGAAAGAACCCATCTGTAAGCCACGGAGCCCTTAGAGAAAACCAAACCTTCTGACACCTGATCTCAGACTTCTAGCTTCCAAAGATGTGAGAAATAATTTCTGTTGTTTAAGCCACCCAGTCTGTGGTACTTTGTCCGGCAGCCCTAAGAAACTAATTGGATGGATGGATGGATGGATGGATGGATCTGTCTGTGTATGTATCTAAATGAGGTCAACAAAGGGTCATAATGAAATAGAAGCGATAGTAATATGTTCAGTTTTCCTGAGTGTTTTTTTCATTCAGTGTGTAAAGTATATCTATATTTTTAAGTTATAATTTACTTTTTATTGACTTATAATTTACAAGGTATAAAGAGCACAAATCTTAAATATATATCCCAATGTATTTGTATCTATGTACACATCCATTCATCTACCACCTACATCAAGACTTAGAACCTTTTCAATTCCCTAGAATTCTCCCTCATTCCTATCCAGGTCAACAACCGGTCCTCCCCATCAGATTAACCACTTATGATTTCTAATGTTATATATACCTTGAACTTTATGTAAATGGAATCACACTCTTGGTCCTGGCTTCTTTCACATAGCATCATGTGTGTGAAATTTCATCTACGTTGATGTGTGTTAAATAGTTCATTTGGTTTTTCTTTCTGTTTCTGAGTAGTATTCCACTGTATGAATATGTTCGAATTGATATATCAGTTTTCGTGTTGAGCTTTTGAATAGTTGCCTCTTTTTCATGTTTATGAATCAAGCTGCTATGAATGTTCTTATGAATGTAACTAATTTTTTAATTGGCAAACTGAGCAGTTTTTGTAATTTCTTTTATTTTTTTTAATTCGAGTATAGTTGACACACAATGTTAATTAGTCTCAGGTGTACACCATAGTGATACAACAACTCTATACATTGTGTTGTGCTTACCACAGTATTAGCTACTATTTGTCACCATACAATGCTATTACAATGCCATTGCCTATATTACCTAGGCTATACCTTTTATTCCTGTGACTTCTTCATTGCATAACTGGAAATCTGTTTCTTCCACTTCCCTTCATCCATTTTGCCCACCCTCCACCCTTCCCCTCTGACAACCGTCAGTTTGTTCTTTGTATCTATAGGTCTAATTCTTCGTTTTGTTTCTTAGATTCCATATATAAGTGAAATCATTTGATATTTGTCTTTCTCTTCCAGAACTATTTCACTTAACATAATACCTTCTAGGTCCATCCATGTTATCACAGATGGCAATATTGCATCGATTTTTTATGGCTGAGTAATATTCCTCTGTGTGTGTATATGTGTGTGTATCTTATTTAGCCATTCATCTATTGATGGACACTTGAGTGGGCATAGCACTCATTTTTGAGTGCTTATATAATATATAACAATTCTATAAAATATATAACAATTCTATAAAATGTCTCCATTTTAATGTTAGTCACACTATAAAGTCAATATTTTCAATATTTTTTCTACCTTCCGAGTATTGCCTTTTGTTCTCTCCACTAGAAATTCCTAATGTTTCTGAGCTGGGGTTGATTTTGTTCCCTAGGGAATATTTGGCAATGTCTGGAGATATTTGGGTTGGTTTTTAAGTTTTTATTTAAATGCCAGTTAGTTAACATACAGTGTAATATTAGTTTTGGGTGTGCCATATAGTAATTCATCACTTCCATACATCACCCTGTGCTCATCATGACAAGTGCACTCCTTAAGTGCATCACCTATTTCACCTGTCCCCCACCCACCTCCCCTCTTGTCACCATCCATTGGTTCTCTATAGTTAAGAGTCTCGGTTGTCACAGCTGAGGGGATTGCTACTGGTATCTAGTGCATAGAGGCCAGGATTGCTTTAAACCCTACAATGCACAGGACAGACCCCGACGACAAGGAATTATCCTGCCTCACATGTCAATAGTTCTGTTGATGAGAAACCCTGTATCTAGATCAATATGATTTAATTTTGTATTTTTAACTTTTAGGTATTAGCACCAGTTTTCATTGCTTGACCAACCCCCATTATTCCTTCTCATGTATTTTTAGGACTCCTAAGGTGATATAGAAATGACAGGGACATCTTCTTCCTTGTTTTATTTGGGGTACTAACTCTCAACACCTATATGGTATGACTAAAATGAACTCAGACAATGAAGCTTGACTTTGTCAATAAACATCTCTCGAGAAGGGCAGTAACATGTCTACCCTTTAAGTTTATAGCATTGCATTTCATGCAAGAAAAAAAATTATGTATATATTTGCATATGCCACCCCTTGCCTCTGTTTAGAGCCAGCAAAGTCACCTATGCTGTGGATACTCATTACTTTTCAAAGTTGTGCAGCTTGAAGTCCCTTCTGTCATTTCCCCAATCTCTGAAACCATAATCAGAGAGACTGAGTCATTCCCATGACTACATGTCACCCATTGTTTTCTCAGGTGATCTCCTCAAATTTTAAAATTTTTTTACTGTTTATTTATTTTTGAGAGAGAGAGACAGAGACAGAGAGAGAGCGAGAGCAAGCAGGGAAGGGGCAGAGAGAGACAGAGAGAGAAAATAGGGGGAAGCAGGTTCCAGGCTCTGAACTATCAGCACAGAGCCCGACATAGGGCTCAAATCCACAAACTACAAGATGATGACCTGAGCTGAAGTCGGATGGTTAACCGACTAAGCCACCTAGGCGCTCTTCAGGTAATCTCTTCTAACCTTCAAACTAACTGAAGGTATATTATATTCTCTTTAGTTACCAGAAACACTTAAAAGGAAAAAATGAACATGTCATTTCTGTTTTCATGAGTCTGAGCCTTCTCTCCCCAATTCCTGCCAATCCTTGCTTCTGAAAACTGAGCTTAATGGTAATATCTTAACATAGACTTTGTGCTGATTTTACATCATCCATCTAGCTACAGGTCCAACTTAGTTCCCCAAATGGGCATAGACTTTCCACTTGATAGGCTTGCCTTCATTTATTTCAGTGATGTTGGAATGGAGAAATGATGTGTGTTGGCTTTGGGCTTTAAACATGTGATATGCAGTATTTTTGGCTGACAGGTAAGTACTTAGTGCCTGGCGCTAAATAGCCAAGAAGTTATCACTTGCCCTCTTCACTTTCAAAAGTTGAAAATCCACAGATAGGGGTGCCTGGGTGGCTTAGTCAGTTAAGCATCCAACTTCAGCTCAGGTCATGATCTCGCGACCTGTGGGTTCAAGTCCCATGTGGGGCTCTGTGCTGACAGCTCAGAGCCTGGAGCCTGCTTCAGATTCTGTGTCTCTCCCTTTCTTTGCGCCTCCCCTGCTCACGCTCTGTCTCTCTCTCTCAAAATAAATAAACATTAAAAAAAATAAAAAAATAAAAGTCACAACTAAAAGAACTAACTTTGAATATAACTCATTTCAATACTCCATATTTAACTCTTAAATGTAAAAATTATTACAGATAACTCTGTCTGTTTAAACTTTAATATGCTAACAAATTTTTGTGGTTAGTTCTTATGTAATTTAAATATCATATGTCTTATCTCTAAGGTTCCCTAATTTTAAAACTCATAATTATTGATATTTGGTGCCTAGTGTTTATGATGCCCAAAGTCTTACTATGTTTGGCAGAGTCTCATATTAGAAAGACCATCTTAAAATTGCAATAATGACCTTATTGGAAACCAGTGACTTAAAAGGAGAGAGTAAATTTTCAAAATAATTCTCAATGAAAGGAGTGCTTTCCATAATTCTACAATCATGAAATAACTGTGGGGAAAATTAATTTTACACTTAGGCTCCTGCGAAATATTTTCTTTAAGCTATTAACCACTATTACAGAGAAGTGACTACTTTGGCCTATTTAAACTGTATCTGTTTTTCCCTTTCATCTTCAGCAGTGTTAACTAAACTCTAAACCTGTGATATATCCTTGGAAAGAAAAGGGTTCCATGGTTGTGATGGCTAATTTTATGTCATCATGGTTGGGCTAACAGAGGCCCAGATATCTGGTAAAACGTTATTTCTGGGTGTGTCTGTAAGGGTGTCTCTGTAAAAGATTAGCATTTGAATCAGTAGACTGTGCCACAAAGACCTGCTCTCACCAATGGGGTACAGGGGGAGGCTTCATGCAATCCATTGAAGGTCTAAATAAAAGCAAGGAAGCACTATTTCAGCCTCTACTTAAGTTCAGACATCCGTCTTCTCCTGCCCTCAAACATTAGTGCTTTTGGACTCAGGCCAGGACTTACATCATCAAACCTCAACTCTCCACCCTTCAGATATAGATCTGTATCCTTGCCCCCACCCACCCAGTTCTCAGTCCTTTGGAGTTGGACTGAATTACACTACCAGCTTCAGTTTTCCTGGTTGTCTAGCTTGCAGGCCGCATATCTTAGAACTTCTTGGCCTAAAGAACTGTGTAAGCCAACTCTTTTAATAAATCTCCTTTTATACATCCATATATACCCTGTTGGTTCTGTTATGGATCCCTGACTAATAAAAATTGATGAGATGCTGCATACCATTTCCTTCACTCCCACCAAGCCCGAGTTTAACCATTTGGATTAGTTTATTGAAAGCTGTAAGAAAATGCCTTTATTCTGTTTAACTCATTCTTCCTGTTATTTTATTGTAGTGAGAACACTTAACATAAAATCTACTCTCTTAACAAAATTCCAAGTGCACACTATAGTATTATTAACTAAAGGCACAACGTTGTACAGCAGATCTCTAGAACTTACTCATCTTGCATAACTGAAACTTCATTCCCATTGAACAGCAACGCCTCATTTTCCCCCACCCCAGTCCCTGGCAAACACCATCCAATTATCTGTTTTTATGAGTTTGACTATTTTAGGTACCTCATATAAATGGAATCGTGCAGTGTTTCCTTCTGTGACTGGCTTATTTCACTTACATTGTGCCCTCCAGGTGTATCCATTTCTCACACATTTGGGACCTCCTTTTTTTATGACTCAGTAATATTTCATTATATGTATATACCAGATTTCCTTTACCCATTTATCTATCAGTGGACATTTAGGTTGTTTCCATATTCTGAGTATTATGAATAATGCTGTAATGAGCATAGGGGTACAGATATCTCTTTAAGGTCCTGATTTCAATGCTGAGGAACAAAAATTCATATGAAGACACAAAAGACCCCAAACAGCCACAACAATCTTAAGAAAGAAGAACAAAGTATAAACATCACCTTTGCTGATTTTAAAATACATTATAAAGCCAGACTAGTTAAAGCAGTATGGTAACAGCATAATAACAAATATATAGACTAAGAGAACAGAATAGAGAGTCCAAAGATAAGTCCATGTACATTTGGTCAACTGATCTTT
This sequence comes from Panthera tigris, assembly GCF_018350195.1. Lineage (NCBI taxonomy): Eukaryota > Metazoa > Chordata > Mammalia > Carnivora > Felidae > Panthera > Panthera tigris. The sequence goes on from NC_056677.1 coordinate 24,954,936, forward strand.
GACAGGAATGCCAAGAACAGACAATGGGAAAAGGGTAACTTCCTGAACAAATGAGTTGTGAAACTTGCATATCCACATGCAAAGGAATGAAACTGAACCCTTACCTTATACCATAGATAAAAATCAACTCAAAAAAGATTAAAGATTTAAATGTAAGACATGAAACTATAAAACTCCCAGAAGAAAACCTAGGGGAAAACCTTCATGACATTGGTCTTGTCAATGATTTCATGGACATGGCACCAAAAGCACAAGCAACAAAAGCAACAATAGACCAAAGGGAATATGAAACAAGTGAAACAAAACAAACTAAAAAGGTTCTGTACAGCCAAGTAAACAATCAGAATGGAAAAGTAATCTGTGGAAAGAGAATAAATATTTGAAAAACATACATGTGACAAGGGGTTAATATCCAAAATATTTTAGGAGCTTATACAGCTCAGTAGCCCCCCAAAAAGAAAATGGGCAAAAACCTGAATAGACATTTCCTCAAAGAAGATCTACAAATGGCCAACAGACATATGAAGACATCACTAATCATTACACAATGTAAATCAAAACCACAATGAGATATCATTTCACATCTATTAGGATGGCTATAAGAAAAAGAAAAGATACCAAGGGTTGCTGAAGATGTGAAGAAATTGTAACTTTTGTACACTGTTGGTAGGAATGTAAAATGTTACAGTCACTATAGAAAATAGTATGTAGGTTCTTCAAAAAATTAAATATGCATTATTTCTTAAATGTATCAATGTAAGAAACCTTTTCCATCTAACATCTAGTAATATCTTATAAACTGCATGTTGCACGGAATTGACTTTGGAACGTGACTATGTGATGTCAAAGTATCCCGTAATATTTCTTTTTCTAGTCTGAAATTAAAAGTAATATTCAAAAAGTCAGTTCTTTTTTGCACAGAGTAACAGACTTTAATGTTTCCTAGTACCATAAAAGATCCTCTACTAAAGCTTCCTCTTGAATCTATGGTTTTAATTATCTACCTGATGAATCCAAACAGATTTTTCAACATTATCTCCTCTTTGTTAAGACCACCATTATATTGCTATATTAAAGACAATTTACATTTCAGTAATAGACATTATTTAAGTTCCTTAATAAGTTCCATTTCCTTAAATAAGAGTCTGAATATGAGACAAGGCAAGCATAATGTGAAACCATGACAGTCATTGTTTTGAGTTACGGTCAGTAATTTGGGTAGAGAACATTTGTTTTTAACTCTAGAAAGAAGGTATGATGGATAAATTGTCCTTAAATATAGGAGAATCACGATCAGTTCCATATTCACAATCACTATGTGTGACCGTCTGAATAAGATTTCAAAATCAATGTTGCAAAATTTCAGGATAAAAAAAGAACATTCTCACTAATCATATTCATGCTCATTTCCTTCTCTATTTTCTAATGAAGAATTTTTTTCTCCACGTTTACTTTTACAGTCTTTGGCTCTGCAAGTGATATGCTTGTTCCATTTCAAGTTAAGCGACACCGTTAGTTCATTAGTATTTCAGCTCTGGCAAATGAGATCTGAAACGGAACACCTGTCCTTTGACCCTAACTTGTTCCTGGCTTATGCAAATGAGAACAGTTAAAGTATTTTACATGTTTTACCTCTCATGTGATGCCTCAGGTTTTATGCTGACAAGGAAGACTCAATGAATGTGAAACTAGTTTTGATAATTTGGTTTTAGCATTTTTCTTACTGGACAGGTTTTCAGTGTTTTCTTTTTTTCTGGAAATCATGTATAAGTTGCATAGGCTTACACTTGTACATATGATCCAGGGTGGGTTTATATTTAGATATTTGAATAACTTCAGTAAATAGATTAAAGGGGCATCTCAGTGGCTCAGTTGGTTAAGCATCCAACTCTTGATTTCAGCTCAGGTCGGGATCTCATGGTTGTGAGATTGAGCCCCTGCATCTGGCTCTGAATTGACAGCGTGGAGCCTGCTTGGCATTCTCTCTCCCTCTCTCTCTGCCCCTCCCCCTGTTGAGCTCTCTCTCTGTCTCTCAAAATAAATAAAAACTTTAAAATAGAAAAAAGAGAACTTATAAAAAAATAGAAATCCATGTATTAAATTTACCCAAAAAGTTAACATTTAGTTTATCCCTTATGACTATCCCAGTGTGTTATGCTAATGATGTGAATATTTCTATAACTAACATATATTATTTTAAAATAGAAAATGAAAAATGAAAGCCTTTTCTATGAAATATACTTATCAGCATGAAGTTTTTACTCATTTAGTACCCATTTGATAAGTATTGATTTTAGTGATTGTATTTTGTCCCTTCAAGTTCTCAGTAATAATCCCCCAAATATGACATAAATCTACTCTTGTTCTTTTAAAGCAAATCAAATAGAATTCTTTGGGATAAATTGCATAAGAGAGCTTTTGTGGTGATTTATTTCAATAGGAATAGAAAAGATTATTACTATGCAGATAAGGTGACAGCAGAAGTCCAATGAGAAATAAAGTCTGTAGACATTGAATGCAGCGAGCTAGTTGTCTTCCTTCTTCAAGGGGTTTCCAAAATGTGATTACAAAGTTCTTATTTTCAATAAATCATACCATAGATGAAAATTCTTTAAAATGAATAGACTGTTATAGCCCTGGAAACCGTATACTGGAATTTTTGGCAGGAAAGTAAAACCAGTAAGTTATTTATTTGTAGGATTTTCTATGCATATATTGTATAGGGAAATGGGAATATCCTTTTTGATTAGAAAAGTTTTAACAATAGGAAAGCAGAACAAATTATTTCCTGTAATAATGGAAAACTTGTTTTTGTTACACATGTGTCCTGTGCAGAAAGAATGATTTTTAGCGAATTTCAAATATATTTGGATGAAAGCTTGACTTCCTTGAGTATAAATGGAGCTTTAAATGTTTTAAAACTGGTTTTATCTTTTAATTTTTGCCGTGCGTACTGTGTAAGGCAGACAATATTACAACTACATTTTTTAGCTAATCAAAAGTCTTTAAAATATTCAGGCTCACAATTTTAATATCATTATATCCAGAATCATGTGTTAGACAGTAATTCCTTCTGGAAAGCCTGAAGCCTCAAGGTATTTCTCTTACTTTAAAGACATTCATCCCAAGCTATAATTTTACAACATTTTAATATATTTCAGTGTCTAAAATGCGTACTATTAACAACTAATTTAATGTGTAAAATTCTTCTCAGCATACCAAGTTGTGATTTTCAACTTCTTTTAGTGTAATACATTTCAGTGGACATAAAAGCATCGGTAATTTAATATTTAAAATTCTCCTGAATGCAAGTGAACTAGGTATTCTGGATCTCTGACCTATTAAAAAATGATAAACGTATTATCAACTTTGTACTTATAAGCACAAAGATTTCTTTTAAAAACTCATAATTTTCTTATTCTCCAGGCTTTATTTTATCTTAACTGATTAACACCAATTAAAATTTGTCACAGTAGTGTACAATTGGTGGAAGCAGGTCAGTAATGAGTGGAAGCCATCTCGGTGCTCCAGGCAAAAGATGATGATCACTTAGGCTTGGATGTTAGAAAAGGAGAAAAAGGGAAGTAGACACCATCTGTCACCATATGGTGTTATTATAATATTATTGACTATATTCCCTATGCTGTACTTTTCATCTCTGTGACTTGTTTATGTTATGACTAGAGGTTGGTACCTTTTAATCCCCTTTATTTATTTTGCTCATCCTCCACCCACTTCCCCTCTGAGCACCGAGTAACGTACAGAATTGTCAAATCAGTGTTGTATATCTGAAACTAATATAACATTGTATGTTAATTATACTTCAAAAAAAGAGAGAAGTGGGCAGATTTGAGATCTCTTTTGTCACATGATGATGGGTTGGATATGAAGGGTGAAGAAGAAATTGTTAAAAAAAAAAAAGTTCCAAAATAATAGAATGCAATTGAAAGGTGTTTTCTTCTGAAAATCACATGATGATCTCTTAGGGAGGTGATTATTGAATAATAGAAGCACAAAAAATATAATTTTATAAATTAATCCATGAAAGGAATCTTTAAAGACCGCTATAAATGGCTATTAATTCCTGGAAATATTAATTTTAGTGGCCATATTTTTCTGCAGTTTCAAATTTGCTTTTATGTTTTTTTATAGAGATACACATTTGTTTATTTGTATGTGGATATGTATGTCCCAGTAATGATTCCAATGAATGGGCCAGCTCTGCATACCATGGCTTTACTTATTTTTTTAATTAAATTAGATCATTTTTACTATGTTTAACAAAATTTGTCATTTTAACCATTTTTAAGAGTACAGTTTTGTGGCATCAAGTGCATCCACATTGTTGCACAATAGTTTCACTCATTTCATAAAATAATGTTTGGTTTACTGGCCAGGATTTATTAATTTATTGTAATGAAACTCTTTTTGCTGATATTTTAATAATCCTTTTAGAAAATTCCGTAGATCTGTACTTATTGTATAATGTAAACCTTGAGCAAACGATTTTAAAGCTTTTTCTTTAAGTTTATTTATTTTGAGGGAGGGGAGGGGCAGGGAGAGAGGGAGACAGAGAATCTGAAGTGGACTCCATGCTGTCAGCACGAAGCCCAACGTGGGGCTCGAATCCTGGAACTGTGTGTGAGATCATGACCTGAGCCGAAATCATGAAGCCTCTGGCTTCACCAACTGAGCCCCTCAGGCGCCCCAAGCAAACTATTTTAAAGTTAAAATGCCGGTGTACTAAGTTCACTGATTTTTTTTTCCATTCTTTTTTTTTTTTTTCTTTGCATTTCAGTTTGGGAAGGTTTTGTTGGCTGAGAGTTCACTTTCTTTGGCTCTGTGAAGTCTACTCAAGAGCCCATCAAGGCATCCTTCATTTTTGTTACAGTGTTTTGTTTTGTTTTGTTTTAATTTCTAGCATTGCCTTTTGGTTAGTTTTTAGAGTTTCCACCTCTCTGCTTAGATTTCTTATCTTTTCTTGAATGGTGTATACTTTTTCAGTGAGAGCCCTTAACTTCTTAATCATAGTTATTTTAAATTTCCTCTCTGATTCTTTTACCAACCGTGTTATATCTGGGTTTGGTTCTGATGTTTGCTTTGTCTCTTCCAACTATGTTTTATACAGTTTCGACATGCATTGCCACTTTGGCTGAAAGCCATACATTTTGTCCTGCGTCACAAGAATTGAGGTAAATAATCATTTAGTGTGAGGATTTAAGTTAATATGTTAAGTCCGGCTGCATTTCACGTTTGCTGTCGCTTCAGATGCCATGAGCTTTGGTTTCTTCTAGTGTTCTTGTTTTTCTCTCTTCACTTTTCTTTGGTCTTCCCTAAGAACTCCTCAGACAGATTCTGAGTCATTTCTTTCAGCTGTGATCCACTGTTTTTATACTGGAGCCCTATGGGTTTTGTGGTAAAGTGTGGAGGAGGGAAAGCAGCCTATAATCTTCGATTAAATCTCTTTTTTACTGAGGGTGTGTCCCAGGACTGTGACATTCACAACTGTTTCCTAGGTGAAAGAGGAAAGCTGAGGGGTTTGGGGAAGGACTGGAGTTGGGCAAATGCCCTTCATCCTCCCGGGTGTGGACAAAGCTCAGGTGAAGCTTTCTGTCCCTGGAGAGTCAAACCTTTGTAGTAGAGAACACTCTGGGCTGATTTCATAGTCTTTACTCTTCCCTTCCTCATCTTCACTGTGAGAACTGGTGGGTTAGGGTTTCTGGAGGTAAAATCCAGTAAACTGCAGAAGCTCCCAGGAATTTCTGTCTCTCGTGCTAGTCCACGTACAGCCTCCAGCAGTTTTTCAAAATTATCATTTAAGTGTACCATTTAAGCATTATGGCTTCAGCGGCTTCCTTTTTAGGTAACAGACCTTAGCTGTGACTCTCTGGGTTGGACTGTCTCTCCAGATTTCATGGTGGAAATTGGCTTTGTGACCTCAATTCTCTGATGGGTCCAAGAAAAGTCACTGATTTTCAATTTCTTCAGCTTTTTCTTTTAAAGATGGGCGTGATAAGTTCTTTACGTGTTGGAGCTCTTGGGTGGCCCTTTAAACTATTAACTAGTAGAGTAGGATGCAGCAAAACTAACAAAAACTATTAAGCAACAGAACCTGTACAGTAACCTGGCCATCCAATTCAAAGTAGAGAAGACAATGTTAATTATGCAAGCCACCCCTTCTGTTACCGAAGATAAATACATCACCCACCCCCGTAAACTTTTGAGGGAAAGCGTTCAAAATTATAGTATGTGGTACACATGCAAAGGATGGTTTTTCAGTTTCAGTGAGTTCCGTGGTCTGGCCCCTCAACATTTTTCATGTAATGTCATTTCTAACACATCTTTGGCTAATTTCCGCAGTGACTGAATCTGTTCTCAGTCAAGGGAAACCCATCAGCCTCTAGGCCTTCTTTATAAGATTACTTCAGACTGACTGTTAGTGAGTCCTTCAACCCACCTGAGATAATACATCGCCGTACATTCTCTCAGGCAGCGCGTGTTTATTCAACCACTCCTTTTACTGTTTTAAGTTCCACCCTAGGATCTGTTTCAGTCTCCTAAAGGCCACCAGTTTTGCCTTAGACGGAGTTAGCCTTGTCCCTCTGTCACACAGTTGATGCATAATGGTGCCTTGGGCTTTCCTCAAAGGCCGTCTCAAAAATCAATCATGTAAATTCTGATTCTGCATTTATTATAAATCTCCACTGAGAGCAGACCATGCGTATATTCCTGTACACGAACACACATACACATTAGTAGTTAACTACTCACTAACCCTGTACGTTGTTTTCCATAGTGTTTTTTTCTCCTCTTACCCAATAGTTTTTACTAATTTCTAAAACATCATTTGAAATAATTTCTTGCTCCAGATACTGGGGAGTCCAGGTGGGCTTGAAAGTCCACCCAGAGGTCACCCTTCTGGCAATGAGGCTGAAAAACCCCCTTAATTGAGCCTGCCAGACCACCTGTTATACTTGGATAATTCAGAAACAGCTTTTTGCATTAATTCATGCCAGGCATGAATCTAATCCTAAATGAGGCATGTTATAAAGCATTTGGATTAGAAATAATGTCATTAAAACCATATGCCTGCATTTTTAAATGTGCTTTCAGAAGACGTAGCACCATTCCAAATTTTCCATCACAGTTTATATTCTACCTATAATGTTTTTTGTATGGCTCTACGTGAAGGAAAAGGGCTGTGAAGAAACCATTGTCAGGAAGATACAAACTATAAACTTGAAGCACCCTGAATATAAGGCTTCTCATGTGCTGCTGGTACACCTGTTTCAAGGCAGAGAATGGTCTTCCTTCACCCAAAATTAGAAAAAATGAGCGGGACAGTTATTCAGGTTTCGCCTCCATTCTTGTGCCTGCCCATTGCCATTCTTGACACACTCTGCTGGAGTCTTGCGAAGACGACTAGCTGGCTCTTCCGTGATACCTCAAATGTTCCTCAAACTTGAGTTTAGTCCTTATAACCCTGTAACCTAACCTGTGCACATGTTTGTCTTTTTTAGTGCCTTCAGTGGCATGAGAGCATAATGAGATTGACTCTATAATGAGTTATTTCTGCATTCCTCAGAGGTCTGGTTTTAAGCCCGACACATAATTGGTATTTGATGGGATTATTCAATGAGTAATTGAGCAATTGAATGACCCGTATGTACTCACATTTCAGCTTTACTTAAGGAAAAGTATTTAGTAAGGATAAAGGGTATAAATGTTATGTGCGTGGGGTGGAGAGTAACTTGGCCATGCTGACAACTGCAGGAATGTTCACTAAATAAACAAGGTAAGTCCAATGCCCGCCTGTCTTCCATAGAAGACCTTGCTTTTTAAGAAAGGAATAGCAGAGCCCACTATCCGTATTTATATAATTTCCATGATTTGTTCATCTTCTGCCTTAGTCACCTAAATGGAGGGCCTCTCCTCCCCTCATACCTTCCGGGACATGGTCTTCCACCTCCATTATGAGTAGAATGTGGGGCAGCCTGGAAGGCACAGCTGATTTTCTCCTTAGCTCGGTATGGTATCTGTTAGCGAGAAAACCAGAGTTACACATTTAAGTAGATTCGTTGTATGTGATGAACTCTTAAGATTCATAGTTTAATATCACAGTTTAATATATGTTGTGATATGAGTGTATGGTATGGGAACTACTTGGTGAAGGATATGCTAGGTTTTTTAAAGAGGGCTGGTCTGATTTTTTAAATGGCTTAATTAATAATATATATATATATATATTTTTTTTTTTTTTACAAGGAAATATACTCAGTATCCCTTGGAGTAGAGATTTTCAATTCAGTTTGTGCATCAGAATTGCTTGTGGAGCTTTCATTTAATATAGATAGATACCTGGGCACAACCCTCATTTCCAATTCATTTGGTCTGGAGAAAAGTTAGACATTTTTTAAAAATGATGTTCTTGATATAGAGTTGAATACCACTGACCCAGGGTTACCAAGAAATTCATAATCATTCTAAGAAAACACAATTTCTAATCTTTTCAACCCTTTATTTTAAATGCACAGGTAGTAATTTTCCCATAAGTGGAAAAATCCAAAGGAGATGTGTTTTGTATGTGTGGGCCTTCTTGATACAAACTAAGTTGGAGGCATATAAATTGCTGCCTGAGTTTTGAGATATTTGGGAAGATGTTCCTTTTCTAAGAAAACCAACCGAGTGACGCCAGCCAACGTATGGAGTGTTTGAGAAAGCAACGAGGCTTTTACTTCTTTAATGGCATGGTTTACAATAGACCATTAACTCTGGGAGAGGTAGTTATATTTACTTAAATCCCAAGGTGAAAGGTTAGCTGTGGGGTTCTTTTTTTTCTGAAGGAGGGGTTTGGTAGAAGGGAGTCATAGATCATTCACTAGTGATAAGCTCCTGAGAAAATAGTAGAGGGTCCTCTGGCAGGAAAGAGGCGCAGGTAAAGCATAAAGTGTTAAACTTGGAAACGAGGGGAAAAAAATAAAATCATAATCACAATGAATTGGTGACAGGTTGTCAAGAATTAGGTCATTAATATATGAGCATTAATGGGATGCAGATTTTGATAATAAAGACCAAAAGGTGAGTTTCAAGACAGTAATTACTCATACATGAATATTCACACTTACATAGAGTATTTATACCTGTTTGTATTGCTAATTTGAGAATTAGGGGGTTAAAATGCATCCTCCTTATGGATATTTGGTTTTTGTCCCAAGATTCTTTCTGTCACCAGATCTCCCAAAGTTTGTGCTGCTCTGTAAATCTTACTTTTGTAGTTAATGCAATTGGAAAAGCAGATGGAAGGACATTCATTATTGGGGGTGGCATGGGTGAAGTACTTGGTGCCATTGGGAAGATAGAACATGATAGACAGGACATGACCATCACATCAGCTACAATGTGCTGCATGTAAGTGAAATGATCCATCAGTCAAGATGGGCCAGATCACAATGTCTAAGTGAACAATCTTACTGTTTTAAAGTTACTGTTGAAGTTTTTGCAGAACTTAAGAAGCATGACATCATGGTGAACATTTATAGAAATATAGAACTACTTATGAAACCCGAAATAGAGATGAGGGATGAAAGTACAACAGATACAGACAAATAATAAATTTTATGTGATTATTTAATATTCCCATGTACAGTTTTTTATTACAACTCTTCTTTCTAAATAAGAGCCTGCGTAAACCTTTATATGTGGGTCTCTCCAGTTTCTTTCAATTCTCAATAATTTAATTCTGCTCTCCCTCAAATTTCAATAACAAAGTTAAAGCTGTTATTCAGAGCTTGTTTGAAAAAATTCTGTGTTAATAAAGAGTTCTTCAGAGACTATATACCTAGTTTTCCAGAAATAGTGTGTATCTTCTTAGTAATCTACAAGTCAGATTTTAGACAGCAATTGTTAAGAAGTTTAAGACAATCATTGCCATGTTTCCAGGTCATAAAGTCCCAGTACTGGTCACCGTGGTTAGCATACTCATCACAACATTATTTTTCAAATATAGCTCAAATTAAGATTAATGATTAAATGCTGACTCTTGAGAGTTCCTCTTAAATGAAAGTTATTTTCATGAGATCTCTGAGCAGGAAGAAGCAAAACTTCAGGTCCAAGCTCTTAGCTATTTGTTTGTTGTCATCACTTTTTGGGTAAGTCCCAGCTCCATCCTGGCTACCTTATATATACTTATTATCAACTTACTTGCCTATAGTGCTGACATTGTTGATGGATTGAGACCAGTGAAACTGGCAATCGTATATCTAATGCTAGTGTCTTAGGAGCAATAAAGCAAATTTCAAAAAGAATATGAGATTAAATTAGTCCTATACCTCGATTATTACAAATCATGATATATATTTCGTTTTGTCTTATCTTTTACCTTGGAGAGAGGTTTCTTTACTGCCATTGACAATTATATTTATTAAATATATGGAAAAGTCATGACCTTCCTTAAATACTTGGCTTACCTTTAAAAATCAATCTTATCAAGAGTTTGTCTATTTTAAACTGATCTGAGTTAACCTGTGAGAACTATGTGGGAAAGACATTTTCTCTGTTGGGCACAGCAGGAAAATCAGTGTCCTAGAACTTACTGATGGCACCTTCAAAGGTGACTCAGCTGACCAGGAAGTGTTGATTTCCACTTGGTGATTTTAAGAACATGTGACAATGAAAGGGCATTTCAAGACCCCAGGGGGCAGTGGAAATACCAAATAAGGACGGTGATTGCAAAAGCTTACTAGAATGAGTAAAAGAAATATGCACTGCTGTCAGAAAAGTGAAATGTGTAATAGGCATACCATCTTCTCTGGCTCTGATGATAGCAATAAAAAAAAAAAAAGGAAGATGCCGTGGCAGGACTCAGAACCTGGGTCAAGGAGGGCTAGCAAAAAAATTAGAAAAGCAAAAAGTACAAATCAAGTCTTTGGCTTTAGAGTCAAATGAATGAGTAATGTAGGCCCCATCTTTTATGAACTTAACAGTGGGAAAAGCCAGGGCAGAGTTAACCTTACCACTTTATGTATTAAATGAGACATTTTGGGCTCCTTCCAACTACAGGGACAAGAGCCGCAGTTGGGTGGCTGGTGGTTGGCTTTAAAGCCCCGTGGGAAACTGAGAGTGACAGGCAGTTGTGCTAGCAGCTTCCTGGTGAGACTGAGCAGAAAGTGGCGTGGGTGCCACATATACTGCATCCGTTGCTTTTCCGTCATCTCCTCTCAGAGCATGGCATCCCCTGACTTTTATGGTTCAGGTAAATGCATCACGCTTGCCTTCCCTCTAGTACTGTTACCACTGCTGACTAAATTCCCTCTTCTTTCCTCTCTACCTTTCTCCTTGCTCTTGCTCATGGCTTCAACCTCCTGAATGGGTGTAGCATCCATTTCCTGCTCTTCTGTTATTTGTTGACCCTTCTGTTTGTCCCACTGTCAGGCTGTCCAAGAGAGGATTTCCAAGGTCAGTTAATAACTATTCAGGACAAGGTGTCCCTTTTGGACTGGGCTATGCCATCCCAAGTGTGGCTGCCTTTGGCAAAGGGTCCAATCGCAGCAGCCGCACTTTGGCTGAGAAATATTGATTTGTTCACTCAATGTACATTAATTAAACTCCTCTTTTGTGCCATGTGGAGCACAAGATGCTAGGGTCACACCAGTGAGCAAGTAAGAACCATGAGTTATGAATTTTAATTTTTAATAAGGAGAGAACAACAACAATGAAACAAAATCAACTAAAATGAATGTGCATATGAAAGAACATAGGTTTGAAAGGAGCCGCTCAGAATGAGCGGTTGCCATGACAATCTTGATGAGAGTCTTCTGGAGACAACTTATAGTCTAGCAGGTGCCTTGTTTGACCTGCTCAAGTAATTTTAGTTAAGATGATCCACACATGAGTGATATGATTCAAATGATAGGAACTGAAAGCAGAAGGTGAAAAGCATATCTAATCCATATATTTTCCTGATGATAGCTTCAAACAAATGAGTACTAGTTACATGCCATCAGGAATCAGATAATTTAACATAGGTAGCTTTAGATGACATGTTATTCTATAGTTGACTAAATAGTTTGGGTGTCATTACTCAGGTGTTGAGAACCTTGAGAAACAAATATTTTGACCATCATATCAGAAGGTCTTCCCACAAGATGGCACTCATAATCTCTTTTGTTTTTAAATTCTTTTTTGTTAAAACAGTGTTTTATTATTATTTTTTATAAAACTGAGGAAAATCTAAAACAGTAATATGTTTGAAAATGCAGGTAGCTCATTTAATTTAATTTTGATTGACTTATCTTATTTCTGATGAGTGCAATGTATCTCTTCAGAGAAATCAAGATATGATACTGGATTTGAGGGCTACATGAGGGTCTATAAGCCCTGCTCCCTGATTTAATATACATTAGACAGTGGTATCCCTGGATTCTTATACTAACCCAGATTTGCAATATATCAGATTGCCAAAATTTTAATATTCTGATGACTTGGTTTATAATTCTGTTCTACAAGTCCTATTTCCCTGTAATGCTTGGCCTGAACAATGAGTACATATTTTCTGCTAAACAGATTTTTCATTTGGATGTATTTTAAAGTTGTAATATGTTTATACAAACTTTGAAATGGGAGATTTTCAGATTAAATTCCTACTTTCCCATTTCATCTTTTATTTAGTCACTCCTGAATCTAGATGCCCTCTGGAATAACAACCATAGTAAACAAACTCACCAAATAGGGAGGAGACTCTAGAGAGTTCAAGATGTTGCTACTTCTGCGTGTTCTCTGCATTCTCCTTACTCCAAAGTCTAAGTGGAGGAAAAATCAAAATCTTATCTTTAGGAGGTTTTGTGTGTGAGACAGGAAGAACCAGGAATAGAGGGGAGCATAAAAGCAGGAGGGGAAAGGACCTGAAATTATAAATGTGTGTATTGATTGCTGTGAGAACAATGGGGCAGCCTCAAGCATGACTTTACAAAACTGTCTTCACCAAAAAGTCAACGTTATCATTATTGTTCTCACAGCAATGATAAATTATAAAAATAGATAAAAGGCATATCACAAGAAGGTAAATATTTCCAGACCGAGTACAAAGCGGAAACAAAATGTACACAGTGTGGCATACAGATCTGAGGGCACAGCATGCTGGGATCAAGGTCTGGAAGTAGGAAGACATATCCTGAAATGTATATTCTTTGGGTGTATACGCCTAACATTGTCCTTTATGAGGGCTGGAACTGGAACTAGGCTTGCTGTACAAACTAGTGAGTGAGATGGAGACTGACTGAAGAGAGCTTCTATTGGCAGGCTGTAACTCTTAACAGGCTGTATCTGGGTAAGCTACTGTGTTAGTTTCCTATCGTTGCCGTAATAAATTATCACAACTAAGTCACTTAAAACAATACAGACACATTATCTCATATTGTATAGGTCAGAAGCCCAACATGCTGTCTCTCTAGGCTAAATCAAGGTACAGGCAGGCCTGCAACCCTTCTGGAGGTGTCAGGAGACAGTCTTTCCTTGCCTTTTCCAACTTCTACAAACCACCTGCCTTTCTTGGCTCATGGCCCCTGCTTCAAAGCAGCCATGCAGTAGCATCACATCTCCTTCCCTGAATTAGCTACCTTTGCCACACTGCCTTGTCTCCTATGTGACCCTGATTCTTCTTTTTTCATTTATTGAAAGAGCAGTGACTGTAGCCTGACTGAATGAAAATATTTGATCGTATTCCTTAAAATAATAGTTACTTCAATTTATCAGAAATGACAACAAGTTAAAAATTTAAAAAGAAAACAGTCTTTATCTTATTGTTTACTGTTAGTGGTTATCTGCTCTGATATAAGCTTATGCAAGGAGAAATGTTTCTCATTACTTATATTAGCATTGGTGCTTCTATTGTTCAATAGATTAACCCAGTGTTAAATGAGGAGTTGGTTGCATACTTTGCCATTAAGATGGCTTTACTGTCAAGCTTGAACGCTTTCTCAATTGATGGCTGCTTTTAGGTCAACTATGGTTTTGTTTATGTTTCCTCTTTAAACAAGGTTGTATCCTTTTTCTAAAAAGCTCTACCTTTTTAGATTATATTTTAAACTTACATTAGAATTTTTTGGTTTTTTTAGGTAAGTTTAAAGTTGACCTGAGATTCTGTTCTGGGTAACCAGCTGTCACCAGACTCGTTAGGCTTTTCACCTCTACCCGCACATCAGCACAAGGTATAAAATTACTCCAGATGGACTGAACATAGTGGGTAAAATTACCAAAATAACTATATATATGATTGTCAAAGGTGAAGATATAGCAGTTGCCCAAAAGGAACAATTACTAAGTAATTATAATTTCTAATAATTTACAAAAGGAGGTCCTAAAAATAACCAAAAGAACAAAACTAGTGGACATATAAAATAAATTTCATTATTGGAGAAATTTTTTGTAATATATATATATAACAAAGCATCACTATTCTGAATATGCAAATAACTCCTACTTAAACAAAAAGCGACCCAATTAACAAAGAGTGAAAATATGTAAACAGATAATCAAAGAAGCCAATAAACACACAGAGAGTTTTCAGCTTCATTAGTAATCAGGAAAATTCCAATTAAACAACATATATGTACTACTTTCTACAGATCAGATTGGTAACATTTTTAAATACTATTTAACACTTGTAAGGTTGATGAAATGGCTACACCTATGCAAATTGATTAAATAAATCTAAAACCTTATCACTCAGAAATTTGACTTTTGGTATTTCCCCTAGAAAATACTCATACACATATATAAAAGACATGTACAAGGATATTGTTTATTTTTAGTGCTGTTTATAATAGAGAAAAATTGACACCAAAAGCAAAACCTATCAAAAGAAGAATGAAGAATGAATGAATAAATTGTGGCAAAACATATTATGAAATAGTATGCTGAAATTAAATAAAATTCATTAACTATATTTATATGTTTCAATATGTGGGGAAATTAAAAAACTTTAGTAATAATATGATTGGCATAATGGGAAATATTTATGTATATTAACACATGGCTGGCTCAGTTGGTAGAGTGAGCGACTCTTGGTCTTGGTGTTATAAATTCAAGCCCCATGTTGGGTGTGGAGATTTTTTTTTTATTTTTTTATTTTATTTTTTTTCAATATATGAAGTTTATTGTCAAATTGGTTTCCATACAACACCCAGTGCTCATCCCAAAAGGTGCCCTCCTCAATACCCATCACCCACCCTCCCCTCCCTCCCACCCCCCATCAACCCTCAGTTTGTTCTCAGTTTTTAAGAGTCTCTTATGCTTTGGCTCTCTTCCACTCTAACCTCTTTTTTTTCCTTCCCCTCCCCCATGGGTTTCTGTTAAGTTTCTCAGGATCCACATAAGAGTGAAACCATATGGTATCTGTCTTTCTCCGTATGACTTATTTCACTTAGCATCACACTCTCCAGTTCCATCCATGTTGCTACAAAGGGCCATATTTCATTCTTTCTCATTGCCACGTAGTACTCCATTGTGTATATAAACCACAATTTCTTTATCCATTCGTCAGTTGATGGACATTTAGGCTCTTTCCATAATTTGGCTATTGTTGAGAGTGCTGCTAGAAACATTGGGGTACAAGTGCCCCTATGCATCAGTACTCCTGTATCCCTTGGATAAATTCCTAGCAGTGCTATTGCTGGGTCATAGGGTAGGTCTATTTTTAATTTTTTGAGGAACCTCCACACTGTTTTCCAGAGAGGCTGCACCAATTTGCATTCCCACCAACAGTGCAAGAGGGTTCCCGTTTCTCCACCTCCTCTCCAGCATCAATAGTCTCCTGATGTGTTCATTTTAGCCACTCTGACTGGCGTGAGGTGATATCTGAGTGTGGTTTTCATTTGGATTTCCCTGATGAGGAGCGACGTTGAACATCTTTTCATGTGCCTGTTGGCCATCCGGATGTCTTCTTTAGAGAAGTGTCTATTCATGTTTTCTGCCCATTTCTTCACTGGGTTATTTGTTTTTCGGGTGTGGAGTTTGGTGAGCTCTTTATAGATTTTGGATACTAGCCCTTTGTCCGATATGTCATTTGCAAATATCTTTTCCCATTCCGTTGGTTGCCTTTTAGTTTTATTGGTTGTTTCCTTTGCTGTGCAGAAGCTTTTTATCTTCATGAGGTCCCAGTAGTTCATTTTTGCTTTTAATTCCCTTGCCTTTGGGGATGTGTCAAGTAAGAAATTGCTGCAGCTGAGGTCAGAGAGGTCTTTTCCTGCTTTCTCCTCTAAGGTTTTGATGGTTTCCTGTCTCACATTCAGGTCCTCTATCCATTTTGAGTTTATTTTTGTGAATGGTGTGAGAAAGTGGTCTAGTTTCAATATTCTGCATGTTGCTGTCCAGTTGTCCCAGCACCATTTGTTAAAGAGACTGTCTTTTTTCCATTGGATGCTCTTTCCTGCTTTGTCAAAGATGAGTTGGCCATACTTTTGTGGGTCTAGTTCTGGGGTTTCTATTCTATTCCATTGGTCTATGTGTCTGTTTTTGTGCCAATACCATGCTGTCTTGAGGATTACAGCTTTGTAGTAGAGGCTAAAGTCTGGGATTGGGATGCCTCCTGCTTTGGTCTTCTTCTTCAAAATTACTTTGGCTATTCGGGGCCTTTTGTGGTTCCATATGAATTTTAGGATTGCTTGTTCTAGTTTCGAGAAGAATGCTCGTGCAATTTTGATTGGGATTGCATTGAATGTGTAGATAGCTTTGGGTAGTATTGACATTTTGACAATATTTATTCTTCCAATCCATGAGCACGGAATGTTTTTCCATTTCTTTATATCTTCTTCAATTTCCTTCATAAGCTTTCTATGGTTTTCAGCATATAGATCGTTTACATCTTTGGTTAGGTTTATTCCTAGGTATTTTATGTTTCTTGGTGCAATTGTGAATGGGATCAGTTTCTTTATTTGTCTTTCTATTGCTTCATTATTAGTGTATAAGAATGCAACTGATTTCTGTACATTGATTTTGTATCCTGCGACTTTGCTAAATTCATGTATCAGTTCTAGCAGACTTCTGGTGGAGTCTGTCAGATTTTCCACGTATAATATCATGTCATCTGCAAAAAGTGAAAGCTTAACTTCATCTTTGCCAATTTTGATGCCTTTGATTTTCTTTTGTTGTCTGATTGCTGATGCTAGAACTTCCAACACTATGTTAAACAACAGCGGTGAGAGTGGACATCCCTGTAGTGTTCCTGATCTCAGGGAAAAAGCTCTCAGTTTTTCCCCATTGAAGATGATGTTAGCTGTGGGCTTTTCATAAATGGCTTTTATGATGTTTAAGTATGTTCCTTCTCTCCCAAATTTCTCAAGGGTTTTTATTAAGAAAGTTGCTGAATTTTGTCAAAGGCCTTTTCTGCATCGATTGACAGGATCATATGGTTCTTATCTTTTCTTTTATTAATGTGATGTATCACATTGATTGATTTGCAAATGTTGAACCAGCCCTGCAGGCCAGGAATGAATCCCACTTGATCATGGTGAATAATTCTTTTTATAATCTGTTGAATTCGATTTGCTAGTATCTTATTGAGAATTTCTGCATCCATATTCATCAGGGATATTGGCCTGTAGTTCTCTTTTTTTACTGGGTCTCTCTCTGGTTTAGGAATCAAAGTAATACTGGCTTCTTAGAATGAGTCTGGAAGTTTTCCTTCACTTTCTGTTTTTTGGAACAGCTTGAGAAGGATAGGTATTATCTCTGCTTTAAATGTCTGGTAGAACTCCCCTGGGAAGCCATCTGGTACTGGATTCTTATTTGTTGGGAGATTTTTGATAACCGATTCAATTTCTTCGCTGGTTATGGGTCTGTTCAAGCTTTCTATTTCCTCCTGATTGAGTTTTGGAAGTGTGTGGATGTTTAGGAACTTGTCCATTTCTTCCAGGTTGTCCAGTTTTTTTGGCATATAATTTTTCATAGTATTCCCTGATAATTGCTTGTATCTCTGAGGGATTGGTTGTAATAATTCCATTTTCATTCATGATTTTATCTATTTGGGTCATCTCCCTTTTCTTTTTGAGAAGCCTGGCTAGAGGTTTATCAATTTTGTTTATTTTTTCAAAAAACCAACTCTTGGTTTCGTTGATCTGCTCTACAGTTTTTTTAGATTCTATATTGTTCATTTCTGCTCTGATCTTTATTATTTCTCTTCTTCTGCTGGATTTAGGCTGTCTTTGCTGTTCTGCTTCTATTTCCTTTAGGTGTGCTGTTAGATTTTGTATTTGGGATTTTTCTTGTTTCTGGAGATAGGCCTGGATTGCAATGTATTTTCCTCTCAGGACTGCCTTCGCTGCATCCCAAAGCATTTGGATTGTTGTATTTTCGTTTTCATTTGTTTCCATATATTGTTTAATTTCTTCTCTAATTGCCTGGTTGACCCATTCATTCTTTAGTAGGGTGTTCTTTAACCTCCATGCTTTTGGAGGTTTTTCAGACGTTTTCCTGTGGTTGATTTCAAGCTTCATAGCATTGTGATCTGAAAGTATGCATGGTATGATTTCAATTCTTGTATACTTATGAAGGGCTGTTTTGTGACCCAGTATGTGATCTATCTTGGAGAATGTTCCATGTGCACTCGAGAAGAAAGTATATTCTGTTGCTTTGGGATGCAGAGTTCTAAATATATCTGTCAAGTCCATCTGATCCAATGTATTATTCAGGGCCCTTGTTTCTTTATTGACCATGTGTCTAGATGATCTATCCATTTCTGTAAGTGGAGTGTTAAAGTCCCCTGCAATTACCACATTCTTATCAATAAGGTTGCTTATGTTTGTGAGTAATTGTTTTGAGATTTTTTTTTTAAAGCATAAAATAACACTGGAGAATTTGCATGGCTACTTATTAATAGTATTTACCTGAGTATAATAGAGGAGTGGATCAACAGTGGAGGTGGTGATTTAAGAAGACCTTAGCTTTACAAGTGATGTTTCTAATTATTTTTGTTAAAAACATACCTATATTCATATTTTCAGTAGTTTGTAAAGTATGTACAGAGGGGCAAAGGTATTCAAGAGTAAACTCAATCATAAAAAGTGGTTAATTCTTGAGCTTGCACTGTAGATACATGTTATTTTTATGTATTTTGTGTGCTTTTCAAATTTATAAATATTTTTTCAGGATAATTTTAGCAGAAAAAAATATTTTAAAAAAGCTCAACAGATGAACGTTAGAAAGCACAGAGCATATATGAAAAGTGGCAGAGGAATTTATATCAAAAGCAAAATAAAAAGCTAAAGAGATTCCAAAAAGACATAAAAAGGAATAATTAGGAGACAAGGAGCAATAGCTTGCAGAGTTCCAACATCATTCATCTCATAGGAAATGAATAAAGAAAATGTGCAAGAATCAATATTTGAAGTGATGATGTCAGAGAATTTTCAAGAACTGGAAATGAGTCCACTGATTAAAAGTGCACATTGAATGTCCAATGAGACCAATAGAAATGAATCCACACCTAGACATGTTTGGTCACTGAGAATATCTGAGCTACCAGAAACAAAAGTTAGAATACCTAGCAGAAACAGAAGGAAACACAGTTAGGATGACAGCAAGCTTCTCATCTGCAAGGATAAATGCCAGATAACAATAGATTTCATGTAAGTGCCAAGATAAAAATCAGTCAACCTCAAATTCTATGCCTAGCTAAACTATTGCTAAGAAGGTAAAATAAAGATATTTTCTGACACTGAAAGACTTTGGCATTGAATTTTCTGCCCATAAAGTCACTGAAGGGGTGGGAAGCTTCTGAAGCAACAAATAAAAAGAAGGCAAATGGACAGAATGAATTCAAGTAACAATGTGTTTTTTCCTTTCTTTTCTCTCAAAAAAAAAGATAAAGCTTCTACTTAACAGTCAATCAAATTTTCATTATTTTTCCTTTGAAAACAAGTGAAGTAAGGAAAAACTTCCTATTGTGCATCTAAAAGTTTATTCTTGATAAAACTCTGTGAAAAGTTAAGAGTAAGTCCAATATTTGGCCGATGAATTGGTGCATTTCATGGCAGTACAAGGTAATCAGCAGTCTTTGACCCTAATGCAGGCTGCCGTAGAAAACAATGTAAAAATGACATGTAGCTTTTCCTTCATAACTAGAAGGTAAAAGCTGGACATTTAGATAAGTATACAGCTCCTCTGTGCACAAGATACCAAGATTGCCTTTTATTTGAAGTTTTGTTTGGCAAACATCTCCCATGTTTTGATGATGGGAGAGTTGTGGAGGTTTTGAAGGACTTGGCGGGGGGGGGGGGAAGTAGTGCACAGAACCAGCAACTGGCCACACTGACGTTTATTATTATTGTATACAAATGCGTCCTGAAGGGGAATGGAATCGCCCTAATTCCATGGTGATTTCCTTCAAATCATTAAAGGAACTACATAGTACATGGTATGTGATAAGCATTAAGTGATTGTACGTTGCGCTAATAATAATTACCTTGTCTTTCTGATGTATTAAACTTATTTTAAAAATCAGGAATAATGGATTATCTATTCAATTATTAACCTAATAGACAAGGCAGATGAATGTAAGTATATGAAATAGAATAAAACACAGCCATGCATGGATCAGCGATGTTAAAATGTCATGAACCAAGAATTATGAGTATACCAATTTTGTACTCAGGAGCTTCTTGAGGAACAAATAATGGATTTTATGTTCCTTTGAACACTGTAAAATTCTATATAAATGTAAGTTATTTTATTGTAATTTCAGCAGCATTAAAATGATGATTTTCTAGGTAAACTCCCCATGCCGTTTCAAACTAAATTACGGAAATCAAGTGAACTCTCCATTGGGCCTATTTATTTTGAACCATGGAATATATATAATGTAGAATGGGTTATTAAGACAAATAGCATTTAGTACTAGGCCTCACTACTATTTTCAACTAGGATGATTTCATAGGTTTGAAAAGAGAAGAATAGGAGTTGCTGTAACCAAATATAGTATAACAAAGACCAACAGTTTTCTGGCCCTTCAGAAATAAGATTTCTATTTTACAAAAAAATAAAAAGAAAGAGAGTTAGGGAAGTCTTAAACAGAGTGTGCATTCGGGCCTATATCACTTTAAAAATAGACGTGTGGTGGTCCTTGGTAATGTCCATGGATACAACTTGCAACTGACTTTGAGAAGCTATCCACCATAGATTTTGTTGTCACTGAGCCTTGGCAGTCACTTTAAATCTCTTCTGATGCAATGTCTGTCCTCCCTTCTTCATCAGAACCAAAAATAATTGTTTAGGAGCACCTAGGTGGTTCATTCAGTTAAGCATCCGACTTTTGATTTTGGCTCAGGTCACGATCTCGCAGTTTATGAGATCAAGATGCCCCACATCGGACTCTGTGCTGACAGCATGGAGCCTGCTTGGGATTCTCTTTCTCCCCCTCTCTTTTCCTCTCCCCTGCTCATGTACGTGCATTCTCTCTCTCTCTCTCTCTCTCTCTCTCTCTCTCTCTCTCTCACACACACACACACACACACACACACAATGGATAAACTTAAAAAAATAATTGTTCACTAGATAATGTAGAAATATGCCTTATTCCTCTACATTTTCTAGTAGTTAAATACCTTATATTTTCTAGTTAGCTAGTCTCAACCTTTGAAGCTTTCTTCATTATGGACTTTGGGATGGAGCCATGAAAATGATACATGAATGATATAAATGTTCTGACCACAGTTTGAAAAAAAATGTGACTGAGTTGTGTTTCTCTTATTTGTAGCCTATTCTGTTCATGCACCTCTTTTAATAAGATCATGACTCCAATCTCAGAACATCTGAGGAACATACCCAAGGCCACAGGGCTAGAACATGACCCATCCAGGATGCATTAACATCAAGGCTCGTTTTCAGGTTGTAAGCAAGAATGCCTTACATTTTGAGCACATTCGTATAAAGTTCAAAATGGAAAAAAATACTTTATACATTCAAAACCTAATTCTCCTCACTTTATCATACTACTTCAATACTACACTGCTAGGTCAGTGTGAAGATATGGGATAATTAGTTTTCTTGTTATTTTGTCCTGACCATAAATAAAGTACAAATCCATCATAACAAATGTCATCTTTTCCCATTTTGTATTTAATAATTAGAAAGAACATTGTCTAAAGAGAAAATCCACAATTATCTTGCAACAACTTACAGTCATGCTAAAATGTCTATGAATATAGGATCAATGAAAATATGTTATAATTTGAAAATTAACATATGCCTAATTCACAGAGCGCCTAGAAATTATCAAACTACTGACCTGGGCTAGAAATACCACCACCATACACAGGTTTCTAATTTAGAACCTGTTATTATGATAAGCCCATGTGTGTTACTATAGATATGTGAGGACCTTAAACTAATGTTTCAGGATGATCCATTTTATGGAAATGTGTGAAGGCATTTTCAGTCTTTAGTGGGGACATAACATTGTCACTATCCTATCAAACAATGGAATGGCTATAATTTGCCCCATCAGACAGATGTATTCTTGATAAGGTATAAATTACAATGGACCTTCCAAAAGGATAGTGGTTATCTTGAACTGTGAGATTGATGTTTTAGAAAGTTTCCATAGACACATAATGGAAAAATTCGTTATCAAATGGATTTTTGTCCAAAAATAGCTAAGTATTGTGTGTACATATACATATGCTCATGTTTCTTGATTCCAAATTAGCTTCTAAAACAGCAGTAAGTAATCTCAATGATAAACAAAACAAAAATATTTCCAGCACATACAAAAACTAATTTTTTAATATCCACGGACAGTAGATGCTTTTGTAGAAAAAACATCTGAAGGTGAGAAGATAACACTTGAACTCCATTCAGCTGTGCTATTACTTATTCTGCCGACTTAACCATGTTTTCTCTGCCCACACGTTACTACTTAAACATAAGGGGTTTTTGAGAATTTGGACACAAGTTGTTAAGACTTTCGTTGTAGCCTCAGGTGGTTTCCTTCATCCTAGCTCTCAGTTACAAAAGGGGCATTAATGAGTATGAAACTATCTAAAATTTCCTTTTAATTTACTAAATGCTGGACTGGTTTAAATACTAAGTCTGCCTAAGATCACAGCCATGGACAAAAAAGATAGATTAGTATCACATGGTACCAGAAGGGGATTCCATTCCTGAGCCACTCAAGCCTCTCCTGACACATGATAACTGAGTTGTACTACATTGCACTGAATCATGTGCCCAAAAACAGTTAAGAGCTTCTAAAATTCTTGTTTTTATTTATTTTTAAGAGAGAGAGAAAGAGAGTGCATACGCAAGTGGGGGAGGAGCAGAGAGAGAGGGAGGGAGAGAATCCCAAGCAAGCTCCTTACTGTCAGCACAGAGCCCAACGCAGGACTTGATCTCACAAACCATGAGATCATGACCTGAGCCAAAGTCAGGAGTGGGACACTTAACCAACTGAGCCACTCAGCGGCCCCAAGAGCTTCTAATCTTATACTTGAATTGCTTTATTGTATAAATGAAAGCAGAAGAAAATATATCAAAACAGATTGTGTATCTTGTTTGTCTTTCATCTAAAAGATACATTTTAAATCATTTGTCTAACAATTGTTGAATGTTCTGGTCACATTGTATTGTTGGTTTTAAGTCCCTCACAGTTCTAAAATTAGTATGTGAGGACTGTGCTGTAAGACAGGTATCCTTAAATTATATTGAATTATGTGAGGACTTAGCCCTGCCCTCTTACTAAGCCAAAATTCCATCAATATAAGATCAGTTCCTAGTAGTTACTATTTATCAATTAACTATTTAAGAGACCCAAGAACACTTGATATCAAGGAAAATATCGTAGTTTACTTCCAGTTAGATTGCTGTTTTCCTTGTTCTTCTAATAGGTGCCTTTCCAATTTCATTTTTCCAGTCTCTCGGTATTGTCCCTTCTCTTTATTCTCATGTATATCCCTTTCCCATATATGCAGTATGTCATGTACAGAGAGGCATAGATATAACTGCAAGGTAGGCTCTCCCGATTTCATTTCAGTAACTGTTTTGTGTCCCACAAGGTTTCTGGGAGAGGGTGAAGGAAAAGAAGAGTGAAAGTATGTATATTTCACTGTCAAATGATCCTAGCAGTTTTGTCTCTTCTTCCTGTGATGCCACCATCCTCTGTAATGCTTGTCTCAGAATTAAGAGCCCCTGGAGGTCTTAGAGTTTAATGATGCCCTTTTTGTTCCCCGGTTTAGGTCAGTGAATAATTATTGAGCAACTATGTGCCAAGTAATGTCCTTGATAATAAAATCTGGCAAAGTCCTTTACGTCCCCTCGTCGAGATTTCTCTTTTAAGTAGACTGAAAAAAAAAACCCTCTCAGTGATAATTATTTTCTTTGATGTCAAAGATTTTCAGTTCACAGCAGGATATTACAGGGTAAGAATTGTATCATGACAAAGTTTTTTTTTTTATTTTGTTTTTGGTACTTCTGATTTGTTTTATTTTTATTCTTAAACCAGTCTCAGACCAAGAGTTTTTATTTTTTGTCCAATATGTAGCTTTTCATCTCAAGACTTTTGTAATTTCTTACAGTCCTTACACTCATGAATGAAAATGGTAATCGTTCAACCCAAATGTGTAGCTGTTCACCCTAAAACCTGTTCTAGGAAGTAAAGCATATTTATTGGAAGTTGAAGTCAACAGTGTTTCACATAGTTTGTTTTAGATACTCTCCAAAGTCTTTCTGATTCATGGAGACCATTGTAATATAAATAACTAATGTAGAATGAATAGTTCTGGCCATTATTGTTTAAGTTCACAGTAGGAGAATTGGTTTTGTGTGAGGATTGTTGGCATTTTTTTAAACTCAGAAATACTTGGCACATGCACACAATTAAATTGAAACAAACCCTTTTTCAAAAGTACTCAATGTTTAGAGGCCCTGCAAGAGAATGCCCTTTCTAGTATTTTTCACATTGTCAAGTGAATGTTCTGTTCAAAAAGTGCTCCATGTTCAAGCAGGTTTAGAGAACACTGCATGCTTAATCCCCACCTTAGAAATTTACAATGCACATTTATATATCAGAAGAATCTTAAAGTGATGGATCTTGGTTATCTTTATTTGAAAAGAAAAATTATTTGAAACTTTTTTCATTAGTATTTAGAGAAAACTACTCAGAAGTATTTTACATGGTCTTCAGATTTTTAGCAAATGATAATACATTGCACCTGTATGCATATATAAATACCTTCTCTTTAGTTACTTGAAACCAACACATCAAAACACCAAACAAAACAGATGGGCACCAGGGTGGCTCAGTTGGTTAAGCCGTTAAGTGGCTGACTCTTGGTTTTGGCTCAAGTAATGATCTCATGGTTTGTGGGATTGAGCCCTGCGTCAGGCTCTGCGCTGATAGCACAGAGCCTACTTGGGATTCTCTCTCTCTCCATCTCTCTTTGCCCGTCCTCCCCTCCTATGCTTTCTCAAAATAAATAAATAAACTTAAAAAAAAAGAGGTAGTAGAGGTGTGAATTTAGGGAAAATTTGAAAAGGAAACTAGGAAATACAAATGACTTGCCCAAGTTCACAGTGACAAAGAATGAACAATAATCAAGGTGCCTTTGTTCCTATCTTTTCCAACTCAAATAAATTTATGAATGAGAAATTGTTTCTTATTAGTTATATTGCACATATCTGTTTCTTAAAAACTTGTTTTTTCTTGTGGGGTGAGACCTCTATTTCATAAGATGAGGGAAAGGTCAGCCAAATATCCTGAGACACCTTCTAGACCACATAGGGACTTGCACTGGGTTTTATGAAAGCTACCTATTAAAAAAATAAGTGCTTTTTGTACTTCATCATTCTCCCATCCCTGGCATTTCTCTGTAATTACAAGTGAGGTGATATCAGCGATAGCCCTTGAGGTAGATTCACATAAAAATTATCATTTTGGGAATTGTACTCCTGATTATGGGTGTAAGTGTTAATGAAACCTATGCTGCAGGAGAAAGTGACTTATGGCTAACTTTGCTATGCTAGAAGCCAGATAAGATGGTTATATGTCAACTGTTTTACTAGGTAAAAATGCCTCCTAATGAGTAAACTTGATCTAAGCTTGGAAGAACCAAAATAGATGATCAAAAGTCATAGCTTTTGGCTTACTTGGGTACAGGGACTCTTGATATGGGGCATGTCCCTTTGAGGACATCGAAAGCTATGCCAGTAGAGTTGTTTCAAGTGACATTGGTGTCTGTGAGGAGTGAGACTTGTTCTAATTCAGGGCAGTTACCCAACTGCCTGATGTAGAATGTCTCCTTGAACCTGAACTGTATCACCTGGGGAGGGCATAGATCCCAGAGCAGTGTGAAGTGTCAGTTACATGAACTGCTACACAGATTCTCTCGGAAAGGACCTCTGTCACCTTACCTGTATGTGCTGAGTAGCCTCATGGCAGATGAGAATTGTCATAGTCGTGAAAGTCTGTATATTTAGTTGAATCTGAGAGGAACCCCTAGAAGGTATTACAATGATATTTCTCTACTCTCCAAATATACAGCTTCATTCTTACCCTCTGTGTTATCATTTATAAAATGCAAAGGAGAGAAGGGTGTCTCAAAGTGTGGACCTCAGATAACGCTCAACAGAACCACCTAGAGTACAGATTCCCACGTAATGAAATCAGAATCAAATTCCCATACAATTAAATCAGGATCTTTGGGGTTGTGGCCCTGTGATCTTCACTTAACTCCTTCTACCTATAATATGCTGGTACCTAGCTGGACAAGACAGTCTTTACATTATTTTCTTTTTTTTTTTTCAATGTTTTTTATTTATTTTTGGGACAGAGAGAGACAGAGCATGAACGGGGGAGGGACAGAGAGAGAGGGAGACACAGAATCGGAAACAGGCTCCAGGCTCCGAGCCATCAGCCCAGAGCCTGACGCGGGGCTCGAACTCATGGACCGCGAGATCATGACCTGGCTGAAGTCGGACGCTCAACTGACTGCGCCACCCAGGCGCCCCTACCTTATTTTCTAATTCCAGCCCTATACAATCTTTTAAGTGTAATGGTTCATTCCTCTCAGTCTGCGTAGTGTTTTAGTGCAATTCTTAAGAAGATCATCAAAGGAGTAAGTAACTAAAAGTGTGAGAAATGTCAACAGACTGGAAAGGGTGATCTTTTTAGTTCATTCAGGTTTTGAGGAACCGCTCGACAGTTTGCTGTAATTGTCCACCTTTTTCAAATTCTTCTTGGTCCTCTCTGATCCTCATGATTATTAAGACATATAGCTTCTTTATACTATATGATAATTCTTTTCAAACTATTGATTTGTCATTTTCAACATGCTATCACTGCTGTCACTGTTGCCTTAATTGTAAGGTAGTGACTCTTGCGCTGGAAGGTCAGAGATATATTAGGTCTTACTAAACAAGTGAAAATCAATACTTTCACTCTCTTTAGGAGAATTAGTTTCATATATACTTGAGATAAAAGAAAAAGTCCCTTTGTTCTGCTGAAGTTGTCAAGTTTTCCATTAGTCTAGGTTAAGTTTCTGGAGCTTTGAATTTAATTTTGGTTTCTAATATTGATTTATATTTCATAAAGACTTTGTTGGTTACAAAAAAAAGAAGCCTTCAGTAAATTCTTCTACTTCTAGGGCCCTGCTTTAGTTCAAAATTAGAAGTGTTTCTCGGTGATTTGGTTTCCATTTCAAGACTTAAAATTATCAGTAAAAAGAAAATTACTATGAATTACAAAAGATTATTAGACAATGATGCAGGCCACCCAAAGTCATATATTTATTATAGGCTCTTGAACTTAAGAAAAATGAATGAGTTCCAATCTTATTTTCTCTGTCTTATCACAGTGTTATTGAAAGTTGTTTAAGATTTTATACTCCTGGAGGGCATATGTCTTTGACATCTTTGTATCTTCATTTGCATTTTTTATACTGCAGATACTTTATGCACATTTCAAAATGAGTGAACAAATAGATGTTATGGGAAAAAAATTAAAAAGACAAATAAATACTGGCTTCAAACTGCAGGCTCAAGTAAAAACAACACTTAGCAGTCCTCCATATACTATTACACCTCCCCCCCAACTGCTAGCTCCTCACATTCCCTTCTCTCTCTCACGCACGTTGTCAGAAGTCCTCAGATTTTTTCCCTCTGTTCCCTAGCTTGGCCAAAACCCCCAAGAGTAGTGACCCATGATCCAAAAGCAAGTATCTCTTTCTCTAGCAACCAAACTTCCCATTCCCTCAGTACCCCAATCCACACTTGCTGTCCTAAGAAGAATGAACTGGGCAATGAGGAGACATAGCTGTAAGAATTACATTAGCTAGTTTATCCTCACTGTGGGGATTTTGTATTTTAAAAGATAATGGTGGAAAAATACAATGATAGAAGCCTTAACTCTTTCCCATGGTAGAATTTCAGGTACTATGGGATAGAAAAAGGCATTTTGGGCCAGGATCATAAAATCATGTAAGGAAGGTGGCCTCCGTTTCTACCCCCAAGTACTGCTGGTTCTACTACAACCTAATGTGATTTTTTTTAATCTGTACAGTACTTCTTTATAAGTACCCTTCTTCAGTAGAGGTAAGAGAGTGGATCGGGAAGGATGAATAATTTATCATTCCTTTGTACCAGTTATTCTCAACCTTGGCTGTACATTAGAATAATGTGGGAGATTTTAAAAATTCTGATGTCCAGGCCATACTTTAAACCAATTAAATTGGGTTCTCTGGGGGTGGAGTGTAGGCACCAGTGTCATTAAAGCTCCCAGAACCACCGCTCTGCAATGAGCAGTGTGTGAGGAATGCAGTGTATGTCAGATGCCTGTAGAGGACAAATAGTTATCTTAAGAAGCCACGTAATAAAAATTGGAAAGGGTCGAGACTGTGAGAACTGAAAACCAAAGATAGTGGCTCCTCAGCTCCAACCAAGTGTTGAAGGGAGAGAAGCAGGTTGATGAAGAGGGTGGGCTGCAGTGACCAATCCCCTGGGGACAGAGCACTTTTATGCCCTTTACTTTGTGAGCTGGAGCGAGTGACTTCTTTGTGCTTTGGTTTTCTTATGGGTAAAATGAAGATAATAATTATACTATCTCTTAAGGTTGTTGTGGGGAGTAAATGAAGTCATAAAGTATAAAGTACTTAGCCTTATGTCGGGCACATAACAAACACATTCTACACATGTGTCACGTGTGCTAATTTTGACGATGAGCTCAGAAATACCAGACCAATACATTGTCTTCTTTTCAATAAACAGTTGTTTTCCGTTCTATGAAGAAGAAAGGAAGAACATGCCAGAGCTAGGGAGATGAGAATCAAACGTTTCTGAGCATGATCTTGTTTTTTTCCAACTGTTTTCCTTATTTTTTTATGACCTTGTTTCCACTCTCAGCCCCCAAGAATTTCTTGCTATCTTTGTATCCTGCTATTTCTTCCTTTTTTAGATTCTTAGACCTTCAGTTTCATGATACTTTCAACAGATTGGAAATAATGTGCTAATACGAGTGGATGAATTAGTAGCTATATCAGTTTAGAACTTGCTGTGTAGCAAACTGCTTGAGAACAAACAGTAACTATTTTGCAGCTGAACACAACAACCATTTTGTGTTTGCTTCCTTTATACTTGAAGTTGGCAATTTGGCCTGTGGTCGGTCGGCCAGGTGGTTGTTTTGCTGGCCTTGCTCATGCATCTATGTCAGCTGTTGGTCATCAGGGCGGTTCTTTATTTTGGGGTTGGCCGGCTGTGGCTGGGGTGATAGGGATGACAGAGCCACGTGTCTCTCATCATCTAACGCATTAGCCTGGGCATTTTTACATGCTGGTGAAAGTTTCCAGGAATGGAAGAGTGGAAGTTCTTGAGATCAGGGTTCAGAATCGACACTACGCCATTTCTGCCACATTCTTTTGGTCAGAGGAGATCCTTTGGCTAGCCCATATTCAAGGGATATGGAAAAGCCCTCCACCTTTGGTGAGACTCACTGCAAAGGATTGTGGCCATTTTTTGTAATCTTTCCCATTAGCCTGTTGTGACAGAGCCAGTAGGAAGAAATGAGGTCAGAATGAGAGTGAAGGCACGGGGCATATAAATGGCATATTAGAGGTAGGATTTGGCGAATGATCAGGCATGCATGGTGAGGGACAGAGGATTTAAGTGAAATGTGAGACCTCAGTTATTACGAGAATTGAACTTTGATTAACTGAGATAGGAAAGCCGAAGGTGGCAAAGGAGCACGGAAAGTTATCTGTGTTCTCTTGCAGCAGGCCCTGGACTGTGTTCCCTTTCTGAAGTTGAACTCTTTTTTTCTATAACAATTTTCTCACAGGGACAGGGCATATTTTAAAACTCATTAGGGACTGAAATGACCAGTTAGATATTCTCTTTCTCAGTTGATTCCTTCATGAACTTTTAGAATGTTAATAAAACGTATAAATAATGTATGTAGTTTGTAGTTCAAAAGGATGTTCCTCTAATCTCAACTCCAAAGCAGGTTATTCAGTTTCATAACCAAAATATGTACCAAAGTCTATGTAACATCTTAAGAGAATCTGAGAGAAATTTATGAGAATAAAAAAGATACAGTGGCACTTAACCATTTTCTTTATTTGTGTATTGAATCTGTATAGAATTCTTCTTCTCCAAAATTTATAGACATATTTGTTATAGATTCTCTTCAATGAATATGATTTTAAATTACGTTGCTCTTATATAACCATTTTATATAGGCCACTAGACTGTGAAATAAAATCAGACAAAGGTAGATGTTGTTTTGTTCCTACCCTGATTTAGTACTCACAATCATTTTACGATAGCAATATGGTTTCCCTTTTTTCCTTTGTGGTGTTTTGCCCCAGAAGTCTTTCTTTGTGCTTTGATGTACCATAATTCAAGTACTTTTAAAATAGCATGTTTTCCTGAATTAAAATTATTTAATATTAGCTTAGAAATATCCAGTACCAGAAAAAAAATAAATATCCAGTACCACTTAGGCTAGTGTTTTTTGATTGACTGTTGTTATTACTTACCATCATTATGTAAAATGTGGTTTTAAATAATTAAAAAAGAAATTACTTTTTCCTCTTTTTTTTCCTCCGTAAAATTTAGGCACATTTTACTAGCCCTGTTTGTATGTAGGTATGTATGTATGTATGTATGTGTGTTTGTGTGTATGTATTTATGTATGTATGTATTTATGTTTGTGTGTATTTATGTATGTATTTACGTTTGTATGCATGTGTTTCCACATGAAGAGCTAACTTTGCAGGATGGGATCGTCTGTGTTACTGGCTCAGGCAGAACGATTTATTTTTATTCCCTTATAGCCTTCCCTTCATCTGTTACTTAGTCACTTCCCCATTACTTCAAACTCTCTGAAAACCCAATAGCTTCCAACAACGGAATGAGAAGCTTCCGTACTTCTCATTCAAGCATCTGTGGATCTGTGGGGATTGGGTAATCTAGACTGGGCACTGCTACATTTAGACTCCAAGAAACAGGTTGGATTTAGGTCACTGCCACGTGTCTCTTCTCCTCCTTGGACCCATTCGAGGTTTTTGAGCATGGTATGTTTTAGCGGGATGGCTCTGACATCACAGTTTCTCTATTTGCCAGTATGAACACAGACACCTAGATATCTCAGTATATAAGATGCGAAGACAGAATACAGCATGCAAGTATGCCTTACTCACTTAAACAACAAGCAATCCCATTTTCCTTTGCTATTGAATTCTCCACTCTCTTTGTGAATTAGAGCCTTCATCAATTTATGGAATTCACATATGACTCATTTTGTCTTAATCTAAGTCTGAAATAACTTCATATTATGG
This sequence comes from Panthera tigris, assembly GCF_018350195.1. Taxonomy (NCBI): domain Eukaryota; kingdom Metazoa; phylum Chordata; class Mammalia; order Carnivora; family Felidae; genus Panthera; species Panthera tigris. Next base: position 24,986,747 of record NC_056677.1, read on the forward strand.
AAATAAAACATCTTCTATTTCAGTATAGTCCAAAATAGGTTCAGTGAGATGGCTTCCCCTGAGCAAGCAGAGCAGGTCTGCAATATAGCTTTCTGCACATATATTATGTCACGTCTTCTTTTAGCATTTATATGAGTTGTATACATCACACAGTATGCATCTGTAAATGCAAAAACAGCAAAGATACTGACACAATATACACTTTCAAACTGCTTTATTGTTTTTGGATTTTGCTGATTTAAAAAGCAATCTACAAATATCTTTCATGTAAGTGAGGGCTGTGAGCTAGAATTCTAAACTTGTTGACACTAAAAGTGATTTTGGAGATTATGTAATCCAACTCCCACACTTGTCAGATTAAGGAGTACAACTCACACGTGTCAAGTGGCTTCTCATAGGCTACATTGTGAGTTAGTGGAAGAACTGGAAATGAAATCCAGCTCTCCTGACTACTTGATATGCTTTTCTCTGCCTTGCTTCCATACCTCCCAGACTCTTGCTGGGACAAAATGCCAACTGAGTTTGTAGAGAGAAAAATGAGACGCAGTTGTGTCCTTGACTCTATTATTGTAGAGGCTCTGGAACATGTGTTGTAAATCCTAACCTATTCTTGAAGGCACCTCACTGCTAAGAGCATGTCCTTTTGAAACCTTCCCGGAAATCCTGTCGTTGACCCTGATGTTTCTTATCTTTGAATTCTTGGAGCACTTATATATTTTGTCACGGGGATAAAGTTCTTAAGGATAGGAAACATATCTTTTGTTCCTTTATACCCTGTCGCAGAGATTAGGGCAGTTCTGGCTATTTAATGTTATTGACTGTCAACTTCCCCAAAAGACAACCAGAATAACCTGTTGATTGAGCAAAGCTATGTTTATTAGATCTGCTGTGGTAAAGGGAGTACACCATCTGGATGGAGTCTTGGTAGTACGTCAAAAGGGGATGTTGTAGGGATTTTGAGCTCAGACTGGATAATTTTATGGCGGGTCTTGCAAAATGGGGAGATGTTGGTGACTGGGCTGAGTTTTTGTCTTAATAGTTTTAGATGAGTGGACACCCAGTATAAGGATCTTTATATGATTATTAATGAGTAAGGTATTGGTCTTCTTGAATAAAGTGTTTGCTTGGTTCACAGTCTTCATGTCCAAGAGAAAATATTTCTAGGAACAAGAAGTTAAGTGAGTGATCTTACAAAACAATTTTTAGTGCAAAACCAGGAAAGTATATATCATCCCATAATTGCTTAGCACAAGAAAATATGTTGGTATCAGTTTTCAGTATTTATTAACTGATCATCATTTCATCATCCAAAATATGATACTGGGCCAACCCCAAGTTACATGTGAGGGACATTTCTCAGTAACACTCTGAAATTTGCAACCACGTGATTTAGTCTACAGGCATTCATGCACTAAAGTGGAGGTAGGTCTTAAGTGGAGCTGGTTCTGACAACAGGTGCCATTTGAGTTGTAAGGAGCAAAAGAGGAGTTTACTCAGTTGTTCTTCCACGTGTTCTCGAAATTCATATCTTGAGTGCCTGTCTCATAACTAAAGCAGTGAAAGGAATGTGGGAGAGTTCTGTCTAGACCCAGTTCCAGTTTTCCCCCCTTCCTGAAAAATGACACTTGGCAAAAACCTTTGTTTTTATAAGTTGGCCCAAAAGAGAGAAACCACTGGGATTCCCCCTTTGCTGTCACTCTTCCCTGGAAAAACTGCTCTGAAAGGCAAAATAAGATGCCACGTGTTCCAAATGCGTAAATGTTACCAGTTGGCCTCTGCTCACAAATATCTTCTGTTCACATTCTGCCAATTGCAACAGCATTCTTGAGTCATGAAACTGTACACCATTAAAGGCCAAATACAACATTGTCCCTCTGATTTTCTGTATTCAAACTATTGCAGAAACTTTACTTGCACATTTTTGTTTTGTTTTAGCTATCCAATGCTAGTATTTGTCTCTGATTCCACCATACACACAGATACATCTCCAGCACTGAAATCTTGTAGAAAAGCTTACTTATATGGTAGTTACTTTTTTTGGATTATCTCAAAAATGAAAATACATTATTTTTAAATCTCTCATGACCTCTTAAAATTCAGTTTAAGAAATACTGTCTTACAATCTACTAGCATAAGTATCTATATCTTCTCTTTTAATATGCCGACATTTATTTATTCAGTAAATCTTTACTGAGCACCTATTATGTGTCAGACTCTGTGGTTGGTATTGGGGAGCCAATGGTAAGCAACAATAGATAGGTCTTCTGTCCCTGTGAATTTACTGTATGGTGGATAAGGCTTTTTTTTGGAGTGAACCAAAATGATAATGAACTGGGTAGCGAGGAGCATGGCCATATTTGTATGTAGTATGGGGAGATGAGGTACAGAGAGTGAATGGAAGCTGTGAGTCATAGGCAACTTAGAGTGAAATTGCTTGAGTTGTTGAGGGTACCAAGAAATGGAAGAGAAGAATAAGGAGAAAATGGGTAGAGCAATAAATACAGGCTTGGCCTCTGAGTTTTTTCTAGTAGTAGGTGCCTGGGCATCATCTGGGTGAAGTTCTGGCAGATGGTCAAAAGTTGCTGATGTTTGGTGAATTATCTTTAAGGAAAACTACACACCAGCTGAGTTAAAACAAATTATTCAGTAGAATGCTCGTATATGTTAATAACATCAGGTCTGATTGTTCATGTTAATTACATTCAGTGTTGTTCTGTGCAAGCCTGTGGTGCCTGTTCTCCAGATCCTAAGGGAGAAGTAGCCCAAGAATAATTTATACCATCCAGAAGAGCCCATCCTTGCTACTCAAAGTATAATCCTTGAATCAGCAGCATGGACATCATACAGAACCAAAATCTGCATTATTTCAAGATCTCCAGGTGATTTGGAAGAGCATTAAAGTTTGAGAAGCACAGGTCTGGTAAATTGGCTCTCTCTTAGCTCTCCTATTGCATTTTCCAAGCGATTGGTTCTATACCAAATAGTCCCTTTCTTCTTAACTCAGTGTATAGAGTTCCCAGGATTTATTGTGTTTCCTGGGTTCACAGGAAGTCTTTAAGTTGATTCACGTATCCTTTCACTCATTCATTCAATGTTCTCATAGTTTTTCGACATCTTCTGTGTCCATCACTGCTCCAGGTGCTGGGGACAGAGGAGGGATCCCAAAAGCCATGTCCCTGACTTCATGAAGTTTTTACATTAGTGTATTTTCTGTGGCAGTCCTATTTTCAGATATACTCTTTGGCTTCAGACCATTGGTCCTGATTGTTGGTATAAAAGGTTATACAGCATGGCAATACAAAGTTTATTAAAGAGAGCTTGAAAGAGGAGAATGTTGTGAGTCTGACAGACCTCTGTTACATTCCTGAATACACTGTGGCTTACTAGCTATGTGCTCTTTGGAAAGTTACTTAATCTCCTTGATTCAGTTTCCTCAACTGTAGTATTAAGAGTTAGTTCATAGGATGAAATAAAATTACATATATTAAATGTCTAGTAGAGCACCTGGCCTAAGAGACTCAATAAATTGGAAGAAGAGTAACTTTAGCTGTTACTATTAGAGCTTATATGAGAAACAGCAAGAAGTTCTTTGAGACTAGTTCATTAAATCCAATGAAGCCTCTATTACATATAATGAAATTACACACCTTTTAGAAATGCACAAAAAGGTCTTAACTTGGGTGGGTTGATGCTTTCCCAAGGGCAGTGATTCTCACTCTCTACCTGCCTTCCTCCCCTCGGTGGAGGATTCCTGTGCACGTGTAGGAGGGGGATTTGGCAGGGGCTGCATTTACACCCATGCTGTGCTGGCCATGGCCCCCACGTTTCCTGTGAAATCCTCAAGCACAGCTGGAGCACAGTTCTTAAAGGGATGGCAGTAGTGCTCTGCCCGATTGTCCAAAGCCCCTGTGACTGAAGATGGCTTGCCAACACGAAGTCACTGAAGCTCCACCTCCAAATTCCACCTTGGACACTGGATAGTCTGAGGGAGCTCACAAAGCTTGGCTCCCTCCAGGTGTCACAGTGATCATTATTTGTTGGTTCCTGCATGGACTGTAGGGTTTGATGACCTGATGACACACACCTACTAACCCGACATGGTTTACCTACCTATTATGCCTTCTCCTGTCTTTAATAAATTCCTCTGGTGTGTTTTCCTGTGAAATATCCAGGAGTTTATGTTTTGTGCTTACAACAATCACAGCTATAAGCCAAAATAAATAGTTTTTAAAAATCAGACAGCTGTTTAACTAACATGTCGAGATCTGAGTATAATGATTAGTTTTCTGGCATTCCACACCCTAGAGGCCTTCGCTATAGGCTGAAGGACATTGGACTCTGAGAAACCAATAGCCTGGACATACAAATATGTTTATTTTGGGGCAGGGGAGGGGAAGGGAGGTGATAATTTTTCTCTCCTATGATTAGCTAAAGGTGATCTCAACCTGCAATTGCTGGGAAAAGGCCTTCTTGCTACTCAGTGAACAGAAGAGTAAGGGCTGAGCTTGGCTAAAGGTAGGAGGGCTTCATGGCTCTCTATAACAAATCTCAAATTTGTAGGGTGAACATTTTGACAGTGAAGTTACTTTAAAGATGAGGTTTAATGGGCATGACATGGCAAGAAACTTTTCTTGGATTCTATACACACACATACTCCGCCAAGCTCTAAGTACAACCTCAACAGTATTTCCTTCATTCTTAGAGCACTCCTGTGAATTGGCTGAAGGCCAAGTCATATCCTTGTGCTTACACAGATGGTGGAAGGAAGCACAGAGAGAGTGAGTCCCCAGGCACAGGAAGCAGAGAGGAAACCAGACTGAGGCCTCTCTGTTTCCTGGGTGTACCTCTGGCTTCTTCCTCTGCATGGCACTCTTCTGTTTCTCCCTAGGGTTTCACCGGTACCTGGCCCAGGCACACAGCCATCACATGAGAACCAGGCCAGGGGCACCTGGGGAAGCACAACTAAGCATCTGGTCTATGGGAGGGAGAGACATGACCCTATTTATTATGGGTGTACTCTTTGCTGGGCACTGTGTTATGTAGCAGTTTGCACCCATATGTTGATTTAATCTTTGGGAAAACCCAAAGACGAGAAGAACTCTTATTATCCCCATTTCACACATGAGGAAAATGCTGTTCCGAGGGAATAGAGGAATGTCCAAGATCACGTGACCAGAAAGCGATGAACTGAAGATGCTGAACTCAGGTCGTTTGATCCCATTGTTCCAGCTGGCTAGGGAGCCTCTAAGCAGCTCTCTATGATAGGCCAGGGGCCTGTGGGGGGCAGGGTGGCTTGCACATACGGTGAACAGTAGAAAATGTCAAATGTTGACAGTCACAGGGGAGGGGTTAGTTTTCTACAATGTTTCAAGTGACACCTTTTATTCTTTTAACAATTTCACACAGAATGTAAGAGCCTTTATAAAATTGCATGTTCTTTTGAGTCCAGCACTTGAGACAGAACTTACATAGAATATACTATACCTCTCAAAACCTATATTCAGCCATTGATAATTCTGTGCTGCTTCATCAAATATGTGATTTTTGGATAGATTAGGTGTCTTGTCTGAGTATGAGATTGATAATTGTGTTTGCAGTGATGTGCATTTATAAATAACTCCCTTCATAAATAATTGATAACAGTTGAGAACTGCTTGAATTGCATGTCTTATGCCAGATAATACCTTATATATAATATTACTGTTTTATTTACCACTGTCTATGAAGAAAGCAGAACAATGTATTCCTTGGGAAGAATCACTAGCTAATAATCCCTGCCTCAAGTCCTTTTCTGTAATGAGACAGAGGATAAACAAATAATGCATGAAACTAACTTGGCTGTAATTCCTGGTTTTGTATATTTCTTTGTGGTTTCCTCCATCATTCTTCAGTCTTCCTATAAAAGCTCCTGCTCTTTTAGGTTCATGTCAGCTGTTCTGACACCGTCTCCTCTCCCACCCTCATTGCTACCACCTTCTGATCTTTAGACATCATGAATAAAGTCTTTGGCACTTCATTCATGATATTCAGCTCCACCCCATCTAGCATCACCAGGCCAAGAAATCTCAACAGGCCAAGAGGACCCCAGGCCAACATCCTGGCCTCACAAGGACTTGAGTCCCTCACAGCTAATGAGGAAGTCTTCTCTACCCGCCACCCAAGCCAACTCCTCCTACCATGGCCACTCCCTGAACTGTCACCATTAGAAACTGCTCCTCTCTGAAATCGGTAAATCCAGGACCCCACAGTGGCTATACCTTCTTTTCCCTCATGGATACTGGACGTAGTGTTCTTCCTGTAGAAGATGGTCCACACAGCTTACAGGGAACTGCTTGCCTCTTGAAGACTGTAAACAAGTCAGCTTCCTATGACTAGAGGAGCTCCCATTGTTCCTTTCCCAGGCATAGTGTTTGTTAGAGTTTGCTCTTATAGGCCCCTGCTTGGTTTTCCTGTTGCCAAGCGCATCTGAACATACCAGTGCTCATTCCCAACCACTTAACCCCATTCTCCAGCCCCTCAGGGAGCTGCGTTTGTGACTCCTAAACTTAGTGATGTTGTTGGTGTCACTGATCCCTGACCAGGCAGGGGCATATAAGTATCTGAGGTAGGAACATGGTCACCCTAATGACTGGACCCTCATCATGAGGGAATGCTAACTTTCTATTCGACTTTAACATATAGAAAAATTAATAAGAGTTTTAGTACAAAACATTACCTTGTCTAGGAGACAGTGCTCTAGGTTCTCTGATTCTACCCTTACATTTTCTTTGAGCTCATTTACATGACTTTGTTAGTTGTAGGTCACTGGTAGACATGCTCAGTGTTCAGGAGAGGTTCAAGTATCCCCTCTCATGTCGTAATAAAACCAGATTTACATCATCTCTTTACCTAATCATTTCAGTACTCTTGATCAACATTCCAGTCTATATTCTTTGGATTCCTTTTTTAACCTGTTATGATACCTGTCCATTCAGTGATGAGTTGAATTAGAATCTTGTAACAGGTGTTCATTTCATATCTGTGTGAGTGTCATGACTCTATCCTGTTTGAAAAATATCTTTTAACTGTTTGGAAGTTGCAACAAGATGTCCAATAGATTCACTTGGCAGAGCCAGGTAAACTTCCATGACAGAGAGGTGCACTTTATATGTGGTTGAAGCCCAGATGTGCTTTTCTGGGCTCTCATTAGGTGAATCCAAAGCACCAAGAGAATATTGTTGACTCTGTTTTTCTGGTTTTAATTTTCCTCTCTACTAGTTTTGTGTCTTTGTTTCGTGTGGTTCATTTACAGCCAATAAGTTATTACCCACTGTTGGCAGCAGTGATTGGGAACTTGATTTTAAGGTCTGACAATTTGGAGATTCCTCTAAATGGATTAATGGTATATAGAAATCTAATCTCTGTTGAGTGAGATACAACAAAAAATCTGGTTTGTTAGTCTTTTTGTTTGTCGCTTTTTGAGCTGAAATGAGTGGAGAAAGTCATGCTGTCTGGGAGGAGAATATCTCTTTCATTTGGACCAGTTTTTCTGTTCTGCTGTTGACTCTTGTCCCATTGTTGAAATTGTAGAATTGAAGTTATAAGCTGTGTTTTACTGTCTATGCATCTGTTGCTCAGAAATATCTTCACCTGTGGTTGTGTGAGTGGCTAATGTTGTCCTACTTCCAGGTGATATTAATCTATTTGTAAAGTCCTATAAGTTAGGGGAGCCAATTCTGATTGGCATGTTGAAATACTTGCTTATATCAATTGAATTTCCCTAAAATTCCCTGAAAATAAGGAAATTGAACCACTGATCCTTTAAGTATACTGATTTAAAAAACATGTTCTCCAAAAAACCAACTCAGAACCATTTTGAGAATTCAAATTAGTATGACTTAAGTAAAGTAGTTGGAAAATAAGTTTAGTCTTTAGCATTTAATAAAAACAGCTATACCTTCTCCAATTTGTCGGTGTTAGCATAGTATCAGTATCATACAAGCATACTTTTTTTCCCCTACTTGGGTATGTTTTTCCTAAAAGTTTACAGCTTAACTGATCACATAAACTAGTTATTACTTCTAGGTATTGTTTAACATTATGAAAAACGTAAATATTTGGCCCACCTGAGTCATTTGTCTGACAACCTTTTACTTCCACGGTAATTATGTTTAGGAATATGTCAGATTGAAGAGAATTTCCAAGATGTTTAGATAACTCTTGACAGATACTATATTGAGTTAATTGATGGACATTCTTTGGATAACTAGGTCATTTATATGTCAGAATACTGAAGAATTGAATGTTTAGCATACTTTTGAGTTTATATACTTTTGCTCCTTGTATGTGCTACAGGAAGCTACATATTTGGGTTTGTCATTGAACATGTCCTTGCCATGTCCAAAATTGTATGAGAGAACTGTGCTGCTGTGCAAAGCTGGATTATGTGTATTCTGAGCTGTGCTAGTCCAGCAGAAATGATAGACTATTCACATTTATCACCATCTTGTTTTCCTTGTGAAATAGAAGTGACTTTGCATAAAAGTTATAATTAATAGATGACTGTGAGGGGTGCCTGGGTGGCCCATTCGGTTAAGTGTCCGACTTGGGCTCAGGTCATGATCTCACACTTCGTGGGTTCGAGCCACATGTCAGGGTCTGTGCTGACAGTGCAGAGCCTGGAGCCTACTTCTGGTTCTGTGTCTCCCTCTCTCTCTCCCCTTCCCCACTCACACTCTTCCTCTCTCTGTCTCAAAAATCAATAAAAGTTAAAAAAAAAGTTTTTTTAATTAAAGACAAAATAGATGACTGTAAGACTACTCATGTGAGAGTACTAGGAGTCTCAAGATAATAAGGTATGTTTTGGTTAAGGAAATGAGGGAATGCTTCTGTCTTGAAATAAAATGACTTTTGTTCCAGAACAAGAAAGAGCATGGTAAAGGACTACACTGGGCATATTGATAGATCTGTAGAACATTCATGGAAATAGAATCTGAAAAGGAGAATAAATTTTTGTTAAAATTTTACCAAAGCTGGCCCAGTTTGTGATGGGTCTTTTCACAAGATTATAAAAAAGAGCTGTGGCTCCTTTGAATCAAATGTTTTAGTCATGCACACTCAGAATTTGGTTTCCTCTCTATGAAAATCACAAAGTTTCCTTATTTTTCTGCTCTTAGTTGTAAAAGTTGTAACAGGTTGTAAAAGTTTGCTCTTCACCTTAGAGGCTAATTTACCCAATAGCGGAGTTTCTATATCCCACGAGAATGACTTTTCCATGCCCTTGATTATTCTCCTTAAAGTAAAAGAAGTAACAAATGTTCTTCATTTCTGAAAGTGTTAAGGATTTTTATGTAAATATTGTGTTGTCACTTTAATAAGCAGCTAAGTCACAGCCATTCATGTTCTCAACTACCCATGATGATTCCTGTCTGAAGTGCTCAAATCTCCTGTCAAACTTTGATTTTTGCCTTCCTCAAATCAAATTCTGATTGAAAAAATGCAATAAAAAATATGAAACTTCCACATAGGTTTATTTGTTATGTTACTATTGATGAGCTTCATAATTGTCAGTTCAAAAGAGGTGCTACTTAGTACATCTAAGGACCAGTCTGAATTCATATGTGTCATGAAATCATCATTTGCAAATGAATGAGAATGGACAGTATCTAAAAATATGCTAAAGGTATACAAATGATTGAAGGTGGCACTGTCAACCCCTTCCCTCTTTCAGACTTCTTCGGGTAGCTGACGTAATGTGTCTTATAAGTGTCTCTTATGGACTGAGGATCAAGGTCAATCAAGGTCAATCTATATTTGAAATGTTAGTAAAGCTTTAATTAAAAAAAAATTTAATGTTTATTTTTGAGAGAGAGAGAGAGAGAGAGCGCCAGAACTTGAGCAGGGGAGGGACAGAGAGAGAGGGAGATATAAAATCCAAAGCAGACCACAGGCTCCAAGCTGTCAGCACAGAGCCAAACACGGGGCTTGAACTCACGAACTGTGAGATCATGACCTGAGCCGAAGTTGAATGCTTAACCGACTAAGCCACCCAGGTGTCCCTAAAGCTTTAATTTTTTTAAATAAAAATGAATGAAATAAAAATATTTCTAATACTTTTTTTTCTTATATTCCAATAGATTGGCTTGCATGCCTCATTTTCATAAGTCAGTGGAATAAATTGCTACTTTTGTATACTCACTTTTCACTTTATGGTGGTAGCAAATTATTAAGTAAGAGTTGCCATTGTAATAGAAGTGTATAGCATGTACGTCATTTTTTAATATTCCACCAACCCAAACATGCCAGACCGTAAAATCAAACTGAAAATGAAAATGGAATGTGGCTTTTGAACATTCAAAGTCACAAGCCTTCCTTTCAAAGATGTCACTGGTTACCTATCATATTCCCCAACTTTGTTTTCCTTACACAACCTTTCGTTTATTCAAGATCCACCTTCTTCTTCTTCTCTTTCCTCTCCTCCTCTTCCTCCCTCCTCTTCTCCTCCTCCTTTTTCTTCTTCCTCTTCTCCTTTTTCTCCTCCTTCTCCTCTTCATCCCCTTCCTCTTCCTCCTCTTCCTCCTTCTGCTTCTGCTGCTGCTGCTTCTTCTTCTTCTTCTTCTTCTTCTTTTTTAAGATTCACTGTCTTCTGATTGACCAGGTGCTGTGAGGACAAACTGACTGATCATCCCACCTAGGCCAAAATGTCTAAGTTAACGATGACAGACTCATTCCCCATGTCTGTGATTCATTTTGGAATGGGTACATATTACAAGGTGGCTGATGAGTTGAGAGACATAGACTTTTGGGGAAGGATGCATCTGTGAAAAACGTTATTAAATCTTGAAAAACATATACATTAAAGAAAGAGAAAGGTATCTTTTCCTCTTTTGTACATTGTCCAAAGGATATGATGCACGGAGATGCAGTAGCCATCTGGGAGGCAAGCTAACAGGTGAATAAGGCCAAAGATAGCAGACTGGACTTAGAGTTATGCATGTTAATAACTCCCCCTTATTTTTTTAGTGGTTGAGTTAAAGTTTTCTTATTCTTATAATTTATAACCTGCTAACAGATAACAGACAAGCTTGCTTGTCTAGTTTTCCCACACATAGAACTTTCAAACCATGAAATGTTAAGATTAATGTCAAGTAAGAGACTATAAAAAAGCAGCAGATGACAGCAGGAGATGTCAAAGCTGACAGGCTACCTATAAAGGAAGGTGAGGCTAAACAGGCAAAGAGCTGGGAGACATAGAATTCTATCAAAATACACAAAATTATGTATTTTAATTATGATGACTTTGAGACATCAAGAGAAAAGTTAAATTATCCTTTCTATATACAAACTTGGAAGTTTATATGTTGAAAAGACTTTCATCAAAAAAAAATCTTAAAATATAATAAATGTTGTTTGAACGGGAAGGTTATGTAGAATGTTGATTGACAAGATATTCTTCATTTCCCAACATCTAGCACAGAGAAAGGCATGGAAGGGATAGTTGAACATTTGTTAAATGAATAAATAAATGGATATAGAGGACAGATGATATATAATTACAGCCCAATCGCATTTTGTGTGTTTCCATAACTCATCTGACATATAAATGGTCACTTCTTTCCCCTCTTAATTTTCCATGAAGTTTATCCCCTCAATCTATCTTTTTTGGGTATTTAAGAAAAAAATATTGCAAAAGACTTTTGAAGGTTTTCCACTATGCATTATACATAGAAATGCACCTACAAAATTTTGAATTTCTTGTCAAATTTCATTCATGTAGCAAGATGGGATTTCAGGGTCAAAATGAAAGGCTAACAATGGGAAAAAGGTGTTGGTAAGTCAATTCATATCACTGGTGCACAGAATGAGAAATAATGGGGAGCAGTTCTCCTAATGGTCAGGCATTAAGGGGGTAAAATGTCCGTAGAGTGATTTACAAGCAATAAAAAAATTGACTAGAATTTGGTTTGCTTTTTACTGTCACCATGCACCAGCAAGTCTAAACAATGTGATAAAATATTTCTTTACCCCAAAATATTTTGCTGGTCTAATTTTAAACAATTGATGTGCCTATTTATGAGTTTATAGGCTTCAAGTTAACACATTTTTATTACTTATCCTTGAATAAACATTTAATTCTGCATAGCAGTTAACTCAAAGCCCTCCGAATTACACATTAGGTCCCCAGCATACGGTCTCAGCTGCAATGCAGTTATTTCTAGAGTAAACTGATAATAGTTTGGAGTCATTTGAGTTGACTTTGGAAAAAGTTGGTGCCTCCATGCCAAGTGGTGCTTGATATTTCTTTATTTAAACAGGTGATTTGATATAAACAATGATGGCACAGTGACTGTAAAGATGAATAAATAGAACTTGAGTTACTCCAGTGTTGACATTGTATGTGACCCCTTAGAGTTTTTATCTGTGTTTAAAATTTAAAACAATGAAGGGTGAACTACAGGGAATAATATTTTTGTCTGCGTTTTACACATGAGCTATGTTACTAAATTTGAAAAATACCTTTAAAATCGAAATTTACTTTTCCTTATTGTTTTGAAACTAGGGAATAAGCCCAGAGTTTAAGGAGTATTGCCGATTCTTACATGATTTTTACTAACATGAATCTTATCAAATAAAAGAAGGGGATGTTAAAATATGAGCCACTTCAGGAATCAAATACCCTACTTATTCTACCTTCTATGTAACATGCACACTGCTATGGCATGAATTATTCCTAATTATCATGGAAGTCATGATAATGAAACATCAAATAAGCCACTGCTACAATTTTCCAGTCTCCACAGATCAGTTTGGGAACCAGCAAAAGGGTCGCAACAAGCCTCACCAAATACAGAAAATCTTTCAATTAGTCATGCCCTTGCAATTAAATTGAAACTATAAGTCTCTCTGCTTGTTCATTTTCTGTCTTGAAATGATTGTATTCAAGATCAAATATGCATAAGCATTTACTTGGTGGAAGACAACATGGATAGGTTAATGACATGACATCAAATATGTGTTCCCTGAAGAAATTAATTCTCCGGGTGATGTTATTAATGTTAAGCTTCTTGGAGGCATTTTTTATTCTGCTTGTAAACTGTACCCTGTCATCATACTTCCTGGCAACCTCTCACAGGAGTCCATGTTTCTCCTTCGGGAGACATTTCTCTGGGCCTTGGTGAATCCACACTCTTTCTGTTTTTCTGGCTTTTCTGTTTCCTTTGCTGCCTCCTATTTCTCTTACTATTCTTTCCATGTGAAAGTTTGTTGTGACTGTAACCTAGACTCTTTCCTCGTCTCATTTTATATTCTTGTCATAGACATTCCCACACATGTTCTTGACTTCAGTCACTATTGATGAGTGAATAGCTTCAAAATCTGTATCTCCAGTTTTTCTGTGAGTTCTATGTAGCCACTCCCAGCTGGAGATCTCTGTCTGACTGTGTCAGGGACACCTCAAACTCAACCTTTCTATTTCAGTTTCTATTGTTTCATAAATATAGTAGCCAGAAGAGTAAAGATCTGTAATATTTTAGAATTCTGTGTATTAACTGGGTGGATTTTCTGTTCCACTTGGTGTCGGCTGTAGGGTTGTATAGCTGCTTTTAGCTGGAGGCTAGGCTGGCCTAGAAGGCCTAAGATGGCTCCCCTCCCACTTTGTGCCTCTGCCTCCAGTACCCCTCCTTGTGGCCTCTCTCTTCAAGAGAGAGATTCAACTTCCTTATAGTGTGGCTGTTGGGTTCCATGAAGGCAAGGTAGAAGTTGCCAGGCCTCCTAAGTGCTGGGCCCAGAACTAGCACAAATCAGAGAAGCCTATTGCTTTAGCCATATACAAGTACCTATAAAAACATTCTTACTGTTTTAGAGATAGAGTAGCCATTGCCATGGTCAACCAAAGTTTCCAAAGAAAGGAAGGAAGGAAAATAATCTTCAGTCCACGTCTCAAAATAAGAGGAACAAATATTCGGCAATAGGAATCATTGATACACTATGGTGTATTAACTTTATTAGTGTTGGGAGTGAGAGCTGCTTGTCAGTAATCACACTGCTACGGATCAAAAAAGGCACAGTGGGAAAAAAAAAATTACATACACATTATAATTACCCAAATAGTTTTTTCCTTGGGCTGCCAAGTTCAAAGTATTATTGGTTTTCTATAATTCCTGCTAATACCTTTGAAATCATGGTTTGGTTGATTTAACCCTCTCCCTCCACATGAATTCAGTCATTTATCAGGTCTTACAGAGTCTCCATTTGTGTGATTTCTCCCATCAAGTAGTCCACTGCCATTTTCTTCACCATTATCCTGCTCTATTTTCTTTCTACCTCAAATCTTAGGTATTATGGAAATCTCATAACTGCCTACCCTGGCATAATCTTGCCCTGAGTCAAGCCATTTTATACATTAAAGTAATTACATGGATCGCATTGCCTGCCCGATACAGTCCAAACATTTTAGCGTGGCACTGAGTGTCCTCTTCAAGTTGTTGCTGCCACATTATTCTTAGCTTTCTCATACATAAACTCTCCCTGCTAGCCAGCTGGATAGGTTTCCTCCTCGTAATTGGCCAAGCTGTTCCTCACCTGAATTGTTCCTCCTTCCTATCAATTTTCTCAAAATCTCCCTTTTTTTTTTTTTTTTTTTTTTGAGTTTTGGTGTAAGTCCCATCTTACATCTCTCTGGACTACTCCAGCCCTTGATCTTCTCAGTCATCAGTGTTCCTCTTGAAATCAGAGCCAGTTGACCTTTCGTCTAAATCAACTTACTATTTTTTAGTTTCACATACCTCAAATTAGATAATATTGTCTTCTGAGACAGAACAATATTTTGAACCCTCATTAACTGCTGGAGAATAGATGTTCAACTTTTTTGAACTTTTGAGGAATAAATAAATTAGTAGTCTCAGATTTTGTATCCACTTTATAAAGATCCACTCTCTGCCACTGAATTTATTGTAAATCAAAGAAACAGCGTAAGAACCTGATTTAAGGAAGATTCGGGGACAGAGCAACTCTGGGATCTCCAATCTCCTCAGGGACTGACTACCAGGATGGATGAAATCCTAATTTTTCATTTTTCTGTTACACTCTGTTTATAAGAGTTAAATTGGAAGAAAGAATCTGATTGTCACAGCAGGAACCATGTATTATCTTGTCTTGAAGTGTATGGGTGGCGAATCCAAAGTGAACTTGATTGACCTCACATTAAGACTTTATGGAGTGAGTGAGAGTTAATTTAGTTAATTTTCCAAAGCACACTTGGGGAGCTGTTACCAGAAAAGAGGGGAGCAAATTTTGGGCAAGCATCTAATTCTTCCTTTATATCAAATCATATGAGGTATCTATATTAAATACATTCAGAGCCAAAAGTGATAGAGCTGACCTTAGAAAGCAAGGGCGTTTAATGATTTGGTTAGGATGATTGGAGGTGGGGGCAGAGGAACAATTTAAAAGACCGTTGGGACCTCTTTTAAAATTTTGATCATGGCCAGAATTACTTCCCCAAATACATTATTTCTGATAAATAAGAAATTGGCATTTCAAACATTTTGTGTGTTAAATTATTTTTTATCTTTATGTGAAATCTCTAAGAAAGTTCTAGAAAGTCAAACATTAGTTAATATGTGGAAAACAGAAAAGGATCCAATGCTTTCCAGCCAAAGGATAGCTCCCCATAATGTTGAAATCAGAGCAAGAGGTCATTATTTTACTGTCACCCCAATCTACTTAATGTTGCAGTAGAACAGTGGCTAAGTAATATGTTTTAGTCAATGGGTCACTTTGAGATACTGATGACAGCCACAGTATTCTTTCCCTAAAACAGACATTTGCACAGATACACACAATATTAGAGGATTTATATGTCCCTGAAGCCCATCTATGGATGTCAAATTTAGGACGTTTTTGTTATTGTGTACACACACACACACACACACAACACACACACACGCACACACACACAACACACACACACACGCACACACACACACACACACACACACACACAATACAAGGGCACAGAAAAGAGATACCTTTCTTTGATCAGAATACATACTTTTTACTTTTGGTCAGATTTCTCTAAGTTATCTCCTAGCCAATACTTGGTTCCATCCCTATGTTATATAGCAGCAAATGTCACTAACATGGAACCGGAATGCAGATCCCAGACTCTGTCACTTCTCTATCCAACTCCCTTCTGTGGTATATATTTTAAAAAAATATCTCTAGTAAGTTTCTGAGACTTCTTCATAATTCAGTTGTGCACTTTACCAACAGTGATCTTTAATTACTACTTAAGAATTCATTTTTGAATCAGAAATATTTAGGGAACTTAATATAATTATACCTTAGTATAATTGACACACAGCATTTTATTAATTTCAGGTGTCCAACATGATGATATGACATTTGTATACCTTGTGGTAGAATCACAATAAGTATTTTCCATCTGTCAATATACAAAGTTATAAAATTTTTTCTTGTGCTGAGAACTTTCAGTTTTTGCTTTCTTAGCAACTTTCAAGTTTGCAATACAGTATTATTGACTATAGTCCCCATGCTGTGCATTACATCCCCATGACTTATTTATTGCATAACTGGAAGTTTGTATGTCTTGACCCCCTTAACCTGTTTTGCTTACCCCCCAATACCTCTCCCCTCTGGCAACCACCAATCTGTTTTCCGTATCTATGAGTTTGGTTTGGTTTTGTTTATTTTGTTTGTTACATTATACATATAAATGAAAGCATACAGTATTTGTCTTTCTCTGTCTGGCTTATTTCACTTAACATAATATTATCAAGATCCATTCTTTTTGCAAATGGCAAGGTTTCATTCTTTTTTACAGCTGAGTAGTATTCCATTGTGTGTATGTACCACATATTCTTTATCCATTCATCCATTGATGGACACTTAGGTTGTCTCCTTGTCTTGGCTACTGTCAATAATGCTACCATGAACATAGGGGTGCATGTATCTTTTTGAATTAGTGTTTTTGTTTTCTTTGGATAAATACGCAGAAGTGAAATGTGGTAGTTCTGTTTTTAATTTTTTGAGGAACCTCCATACATTTTTCCCTAGTGGGTGCACCCATTTACATTCTCATCAACAGTGCACAAGGGTTCCCTTTCTCCACATTTTCGCCAACACTTGTTGTTTCTTGTCTTTTTGTAATAGCAGTTCTGACAGGTATGAGACGATAACTCACTGTGGTTTTGATTTGCATTTCCCTCATGATTAGTGATATTCAGCAATTTTTCATATGCCTATTGGCCATCTGTACATATTCTTTGGAAAAAAGTTTATTTACATCCTCTTCCTGGTTTTCAATCAGATTGGTTTTTTTGATAATGAGTTGTATGAGTTTCTAATATACTTTGGATATTAACCCCTTAGTGGCTATATAAAATACAATTGTCTTCTTTCATTCATTAGATTGCCTTTTCACTTTGTTGATGGTTTCCTTCACTGTGCATAAGCTTTTTAGCTTGATGTAGTCCCATTTGTTTATTCTTCCTGTTGTTGCCCTTGCCTTTGGAGTCAGATCCAAAAACCATCACCAAGGGCAATGTCAATGAGCTTGCTGCCTATGTTTTCTTCTAGGATTTTTGCGGTTTTCTGTCTTACATTCACGTCTCATCCATTTTGAATTAATTTTTGTGTATGGCATAATATAGTGGTCCAGTTTCATTCTTTTGCATGTGGCTGTTCAGTATCTCAGGATTGTTTATTGAACAGACTTTAATGTAGTGTTTAAAAAAATTTTGGTGACATACAACCAAATACTTTTTCTCTCTGCTTATTTCATAATTCTAGTTTGAGTGATTCATTATTCATTAGTCATATATTTATTTACTGAGAACTTAGTGTATGTCAGAAACTGCGCTTGGGGCTGAGAATATGCAGATGAATAACACACACTAGGTTCCCGCCTTCAGTGAATGGGTATTCTTAATATACTGGCTTTTCAATTCACCATATACCTCTGTTAATTTGACCATCTTAAACCTAAAGTTAACCGGCTTAAAATTTCTGTTACTCATTCCTTCTGAACTGGATCTTCTTCTAAATCAGCACTATCAAATAGAAATATAATGCTAGCCATAATATGTGATTTTAAATATACTAGTAGTCACATTAAAATTAAAAAGAAATATGTGAAATTAATTTTAGTAATATGTTTTGTCCAGCCAAGTAGTTCCAAAATATTGTCTTTTCAATACGTAATCATCATGAAAATTTATTCACGAGATATTTTTATAGTCCTATTTGTACTGAGCCTTCAAAATCCAGCCACATTTCAAGGGCTCAATAGCCACATGTGGCTAATAACTACCCTGTTGGATAGGCCACAGTGTTCAACTCTACCTACGTGCTCTTCCTCTGAGGCCTTCAGTTTCTCAGCATTTCTTATGCAGGTCTGTTTGGTTCTTTGCATTGTGTCTTAAAATTTCAATACCTATTCTCTCTTTTCTTTCTCTCTCCAAACTGCTTAATCATATCCTTATGTGTAACAAAAGAAGAAAGAAAGGAAAGGGAAGGGAAGGGAAGGGAGGGGAAGGGAAGGGAAGGAAAACAAAGACCATTACCATGAACTGTCTGCCAGGGAAGGCATTGAAGGTTCATAAATTCAACAACGACAAACAAAAAAGTTTGCTATAAATGATAGAGCTGAAAGGGATCATGAGCTTCAGTCAGGGAAACTTTGGATATGGAAGGACCTGAACAGTCAACAGTGACTGATTTTTAAAATACTATGTTAGTGTGTTACTGACCACTTATTTGTCATCTGCTGTACTCAGAATTAGGGCCAAGGATCCTCTAAGAGATTTAACTCACATGGAATAATTACATCAGCTACCAAATTCACACATACAGTTCCAATGGTCTACTTACCTTATTTGCTCAACTTCCAGCTCTTAGGCAAACTGTCAGATTCTCAAGGTAATATCTGTGAACCAGATGAAAGTCTGGTGTGCACAAATCCCTATTGTGACAGCTCCCTTTGGTGCTTATATGGCCTAATGAAGTGGAAATAAGGATGAAAGATTTCAAGATTTTGAAAAGTAGTTTTGACTATTTAAAAAGTCATTATTCCAAAATGATTTGTTTTATAGCATTTAGAGTTTAAAGAACTAAATAAAATTCTAGAAACTAGCTCACTTAGAGTTCTTCTGCAGATTCTGAATAGGAAATACTTGTTAACTGAGATAAAGAAAGACAGCGAGTCACATTTTCTTTCTTTAGTAAAAAAAAAAAGTCAAACATAAAATAGACTCACCTTCTCTTTGATTTACACATGAAGTTAATATTACCGTATGGTATAGTTTTCCATGCAACTAGGAAAGGAACAAAAAAATGCATTGTTTGCTTTGAAAGCTGTCTGAACAAATATGTGGTATTCTTCTGAGCAGAGAATGATGTCTGCACAGCAAAAAGAGCTATTCTAAGCAAGAATAAATGAGAATAGATTATGTCTATTATTTAAGTTGATGGGAAATTTTTTTAGAAAACAAATGAAATATTTTCTCAAGAATATTCTGTACAATAACCTCATTTTCAAAGTTCTCAGAATTCCAATGTACTTGGTGCAGTATGCACATACAGATGGGCACAAACACACAAAAGTGGCGTGGACTGAGTTAATCAGTACCTCCAAACATCTGTAGACCGACTGTGTGGTTATTTTTTTTTAATGAGTGGTAAAAAAAAAATAGAAGCAGGTTTACAAAAAGCACATATTATATAACTGCTCTAAATGTGAGTATCTGCACAAGGGAGTAAATAGGAAAAGCCTTGTCAATGCAAATTTAATTCTCCTGCCAGAGAGGGGAAAAAATGTGCTATGGCTTTGCTTGATATTATGATTTTCCAAGGAGTTACGCTATATGGTTTAATAGACCGCCATTTCCAAAAGTACATACTGTTTATAAACCTTATTTTCTGAGCTGTTTGCACAGAGCCCAATGTGGAGCTCGAACCCATGAACAGTGAGATCATGACCTGAGCTGAAGTCGGGTGCTTAATCAACTGAGCCACCCAGGCGCCCCCATACTACTTATAAATCTTAAGAATCAGAAAGTTTTTCAACCAAATGAAGTTGAAGAACAACAAATTAATAAACCTAAATACTATATATACAAAGTGTTATGTAGCATAGCATTTTAATCATACAAAAATGACATGCATATACTTTTGTTTCTCCCTCATAGTGAAAGCACTGCTTGGGGATAGAAGTGTGGAGAGGGAGGTTCTGGGAGGGTTCTTCAAGTAGACATGGGGTGTGGGAGCCTAGGAATATATTGTTCCAACATCCTATTTCTGCGTTTGTTCTCACTGCTAGATTATAGGCAATGCATGGTGTGCCTTGGATGGATGGGTGTTAAGGGGGGCCCTCCAGCGAGTGAGGCTCATTGGAGTTTGCAGAGACCATCAAATCCTGGAGACCACACGCTCAGTTCTAGTAGGAACAATGAAACAAAAGTATCATTGTGGATACTAGAGCATGTGAGTAAACTCATTTTTGTAAGTGAGGCCATAGCAGTCAGGGTGTCAACATTGCTCTGGGACGGAGGCAAGTCAGAAATAAATTTTCTGGGATACTGCTTTTGGAGCAAAGAGGAGCAAAGAGTCTTCAAAATTTCTGGTCTGTTTCTAAACTCTAGTACAGCTAGCAGTGTTAGTAGTGCACTGTGTTGTTATGCCAATTGAGGATCCCTAGAGGCCCATCAAAGCCCTGATTTGGAGACAACAGAATGAATGGGCACAACTAGAGGATCCAAGACAGATTTTTCAGGGAAGCCTGGCACAGGGAGTGAATGTGCAGTAGGAAAATCCAGTCCAGACTCCCTGACAGGTGTGCTTGCCATAGGAGGTGATGCTGGGGAACTCTGTTGAGGGTGGCAATATCCAAACTAGGCATTAGGTGGAAAATTACTTGAAAGGATAAGAGACCCATTGCTTTTGTCACATATACCTGGACTGTTATAAGAGCTTCGTGTCTGATTTCTTCCTAGATCGCCTGTGTCTCCCTTTGCAACTCTGTCCTATGAGATTACTCATTCACTGGATAACTATTTAGTGATCACCTATATATCAGGCACTATTCTATATTTTCCTGATACAACAGTAAGAATAAGTCTCTGTCTTCATAGAGCCGCCACTTTAAGCAATCCCATTAAAGTGGGAGAACTGTCATAAGGTAGATAGGTGCATGTAGCAGAGACTTTCTAATATCTGATTATCATTTTTTTAGAGATGCCAGGATTGATCAGTGGGTTCAGGCAGTGACAACCTGATCTTTGCATTGCAAAAGCCTCCACCAGCCTAATGATCCCTAGGATTTAAAGGTTCTAGATAATGGTTGCTTAAGACTTACTCAGAGTTTCCTTCCATTCATGGATAGAGCAAACATTTATTCAGTTTATGTGAAATACTAGGGACTATGTAGGTGCTAGAGGCATAAAAGTAAATGAGTCAAGGTACATGTAGAGAAGACAGATAAATGAATGACTTCAGTGCAATATGAAACATGTGCCTGGGCCAGATATGGAGTCCTCTGGGAACACAGAACAAGTAAGGTCCCTAATGATGAAAATCTCTTGCAGTCAAGGTGGAATTCCTTTAGGTTCAGGAGCTCTTAGTTGTTATACATTATCAATCAGTCACCATCCACCCAGGAGACTGAACTGGGCAGCTTGAATTCCTGCCTCAAAGCCAGCCCCCAAAGAAACTTTCATTAGAGGCCTGATACATCAGATTGTCCAGATTCATCTAGCTGGCTCTATCATTTTTTTTTTAAACTAAAGTTCACATAGCTGCAATGGACAACTGTGCTTTGCTCTTGTGAAAAACAGGTCAGGATGCTCCAAGATTATGCACTAGTGGCTTTATTTCTATAGACTTCCTAGAATTGTTTACATCAGTAATTTAAGGAAGAATATTCCAGGTAGTCCACTTTACCCCCTAGATCGCCCTAATATAGCATTTTCAGTTAACGAACTGTTATTTCTTACCACTCCCAACATTGAGGTTTGACCAAAGGAAATGAGCTTTCATAGGAGAATTGTGTTGCCTGGAGCACTTGGGTGGCTTTGTCTGTTAGGCATTCGTTGGACTCTTAATTTTGGCTCAGGTCATGATCTCAGAGTTCTAGAGATCGAGCCCCGCATTGGGCTCTGTGCTGACAGCGTGGAGCCTGCTTGGGATTCTCTCTCTCCCTCTCTCTGTACCCATCCCCAGTGCCCTTTCTCTCTCTCTCAAAATAAATAAATGAACTTTAAAAAAAAAAAAAAGAATGTTATTGCCTGCTGTTGGTTCAGCTGCACTGCAAAGCACAGATTCTGCAAATTGCAAATAATATCCACTCTTTCAACCCAAAAAGAAGCCCTACTTTTCCATTGGATCTTATATTCTAGAGTCAGCCATTTACTTAATCTTTAAAAAAACACTACAAGAGAATACTGAATGTTTTATCAGAAATACAGCAATACTCAAAATGTTACTTAAACTATAACAGGAAATGCCAAAAGAATTCATAACTATCCCTGAAATTATCTTCTTAGGGTTTTAACATTAAATTGTTTTAAAATGCTGATTATCCATTAAGTTTCCACCCCTGCTCCAAGCAATCAGCAATTGATTTTGTTGCATACTGGGTAGATTATAAACAACGGAAATTTGTTGTTCGCAGTTCTGGAGCCTGGAAGTCCTAGATCAGGACGCCAGCGTGGTTGGGTGAGGCTTCTTCACACTACAGACCTCTGGCTATGTCCTCACATGATGGAAGGGACAAGGGAATTCTCTCAAATATCTTTTTCATAAGGCCATTAATCTCATTCACGAGCGTTCTGCCCTCACCACCTGATAGGCACCCAAAGCTCTATCTCCTACTACTATCCCATTAGGCATTAAGATTTTAATGTATGACTTCTGGAAGGACACAAACATTCAGACCATAGCACTGGGTCAGTATCCTATGTCACATGATACTTTAAAATATTTTACCTCTGGTAAAGATAATATTTTTCCGAATATTGTAGGTGGATTAGTTTCTTGTGACTGCTGTAACAAATTACCACAAACTTGATGGTGTAAAAAAATACACGTTTATTCACTTTCAATTCTAGAGGGCAGAAGTTCAGAATCAGTTTCACGGGACCAAAGTCAAAGTGTCAGCAGGGCTGTCCTTCATCTGGAGACTCTAGGGGAGAATCAGTTTCTTGTTTTATCTAAGTCTAGAGCTGCATTCCTTCATTCCGTAGCCCTGTGTTTCATCTTCAAAAACACCAGTAGAGCATCTTGCTTCTCTAATCCCATTGGCATCTGTCTCTTTTCCCATAGCTCTCTTAGCCTCCCTCTTCAAAGGAGACCTGTGATTAAATGCAGGGCCACCTGGATAATGCAGGCTAACCTCCCCATCTCACAACCCTTCATTCGATCATATCTATAAAGTTCCTTTTGCCAAACAGAGTAATATTCACAAGGTACGGGGATCAGGACCTGAATATTTTTGAGGGTCGTTATTCAGTTTACCACACTAGGTAATTAAGACATTATTCTAATCTGAAGTCCATCTTCTCATATAATACAGGACCTTTGGTCTACCAAGGTTATTTTAAACAATTTTCTTTTCTCAAGATATCTCTCAAACTTTGCAGATGGAGCTACAACAAAATGCCTTTTAGCTTCTTATTGCTGTTTGACATACACAATGGTCAACTGAACCATGTTTCAGTGACTTCTCTAAAATCCAGTTGAATATTCAAAAAGCCATCCATTATGTCATTGAGTGTTCTTTACGTCAAAATTCATGATCTTAAAAATCTTTGTCCCTTAGATTTAGAACTTGAATTTGTCTCCTGAAGAACTAAAGAACTGTGCAACTAGATCTATACAGCTCATCCTGATTTTTTAAAATTTGTCTTGGCTTCTGGGAAGTACAGGCTAAATTCAATATATAATTAAAGTAACTATTCTTAGCTAGTATTTTTACTAGTTATGTGTTCTTTAACCCACTCCCAATAACCATTCTTCTACTTCCTACTATGATGCTTTTGGCAATTTATCTTCATTTTAACAAGCCTATTTCATGGGCCTTTTATTATAATCTACCTCAAAATCCTTTTTGGAAGCAACAGACATACATAAAGCAAACAAAATAAACACACTTGGAAGATATATAGACCCTATGAGTTATGGCCTGTCTGCATCTTTGTTGAGTACCAGAGGCATAAATTCAGCTACAGCTACGTTTTGTTACTACAAAAGCATTTCAAAATTGTATTTCTGTGCATTACACAGCTTATTAGAGTAGATAGATAGATAACTTTAGATGCCAAGGATATGCTAATTAATGCCACTATCGCCTGTAGCTTTCTTGATTTCACACAATACCTTCCAATTTTAATAATTTACAACTGGTATCAATGGCAGTAATAAAATTTAAAATGGAAATGTATATGAGCTGTTTTTGTTAATAATTCCTGCAGCAAAGAGATCTAAACACAGTTTTGAAATCATGAGTATATTTCCTGAAAGGTTTACACAAGATAAGGGCTTCTTTTTGGACCTATTTTATACAAGTTCCTCTCCCCACCCCTCAGCTCACATTTAGTTTATTAGAACTGAACATAATATATGTATAGGGCTAAATAATTTGTGTATATCAGAGGTCAAGCATATTGGCTATTATGGAAGGTTTAAAACCCTTTCCTAATAAGAAATTTTTAAATACAGGCCTTAAAAATCACAGTCTGCTTTCTCATTTATTCTGTTAATCTAGTTTCTGATAGTTCCTCATCATGTCAGGATTTCTCATTATATCTCCAACAAATGTACATGATGACTAACTTAAAAAAACGGGTATATAGGAAGACTTAATTCCAATACGGCAACCTAAACATGTTTGAATAGGACTTAAGATTAGCTCAGAAAAGAAATTTTGATCTTATAAAGAGCATTTTGACTCAGAGAAGTAAGTATTAACTTGTCATTCAGAGGCTCTGAGTTCAAATTCCATGTTCACGGACTCCTCTGTCCTTTTGAGGTATCAATATTGTGAAAAATATATTTAACACTAAAAGTGTTTACATAGGCCGAATTCTTTCTGTGATTTTAGAGTTATAGTTGTCTTAAAAAACTACAGTAATAATTCCCTATATTTTCAGTTAATTATCTTTTTTAACTTTAAGCATATGAAATATTCAAACATAAAAATAGAGAATAACACAATGCAGTATCTTTAAAACATTTTTACCCAAAATTCAGAGTAAGCAAAGATAGTTTACATCATATTCACATACATACATAAACATACGAATAACTGAAGCAAACTATCTGCAGAACACTGCTTAGATGTACTTCAGCTTGCACTGGTATTTCCTATTTTGTCTTACTTTATTCTTCTTAAAAACATTAGCCACAGTCTTTTAAAGTGATTTCACACCCACTATTTGGGTATCATTCCACACTTTGAAAAACAATGACATACTATGAACATTTTTATGTGCCCACTATTCATTCAACATTATAAGATGTTAACATTTTGCCATATTTGCTTCAAATTAAAAGAAAACATTAGATAAATTCCAAGTCTTCCTATGTACTCTTCCTTTTCCCTTTTCCTACTTTCACTTCAGAAGTAACTGTTCTTTTAAATTTGATGTTTGTTTTTATGTGTGTTTAATAGTTTTAACTTGTTACAGATATACCCATAAAAATGTATAGCATACTTTTGCATATTTTAAGGTTTATATAAAGGTATTATGCTCATCTAATTTTCTGCAACCTGTCTCTTTTTTTTTGGTTCGTCATTATGTGTTATAATTGATCAAGTTTGTCACCTGTAGGTCAAGTTTACCCATTTTAAGTGCTCTGTATTGGGGGCTCCTGGGTGGCTCAGTCAGTTAAGTGTCCAACTTCGGCTCAGGTCATGATCTCACAGTTCGTGAGTTTGAGCCACGACGGGCTCTGTGCTGATGGCTCAGAGCCTGGAGCCTGCTTTGGATTCTGTGTTTCCCTCTCTCTGCACCTCCCCTGCTCACACGTGTGCACTCACTCGCTCTCCCGCTCTCTGTCTCCCTCCTTCAAAAATAAATAAACATTATAAAAAATTGTAAGTGCTCTATAGTAGCACATTCAATGAATATCCCTCATTTTTTATTAATCAATCTACTGTGGTTGGTAATTTAGATTTTGTTGTTATTGTTTTGGCCTCATGATTAATACTGTAGTGGACAGGCATCTTTTTGCTCAAGAATAAGTGTTTCACTAGCGTCTATAACAACAACTGGAAGCATGAAGCAATAAAACTTACACATCTTTGACCTTATATATGCTTCCAAATTGTTCTCCAAAATAGTTGTTCTGATTTCTATATGCACAAACATTGTATAAGAGTTACTGTTTTTCCATATCCTTGTCAATTCTAAGTATGATTAAAAAGTAATGTGAATTAAATCTTGTTTTATTTTAATTTGCATTTTATTAATTAGTAGTGAGGTTGAAATATTTCATGTTTTTTGGTCATTTGAATCCCCTCTTATATAAATATTTTCCATTTTCCATTTTTCAATGGGATTCATATTATATATATACATACATATATATATACATATATATGCATTGAATATTTTTCATCATTTTTCTATTTGTAAGAGTGAGGCCAATTCTATACTATCATTATGGTAGTGAAAATTAATTATGCAAATGAACAAAAGAAAGGTCTCAGACCTGCTATTTATGCTTACGACTTTAGTGTATTCTTCTGGTTTGTTTTGTTTTTCATAGTTGGTTCCTCTGCAAGAACACCATTAAAAGTGGGGTTTGAGGCCCAAGTTGACCTGAGTTAAGCTCATAATAACAGCTCTTCACGTGGGATAATATCATGCATACACTTAAACGTGTTCTTGTATTTCTCAATCTTCGGTACTGCATCTGTGGGTCAAATTTCTGTGGTTTGGATAATTTCCCTCTCCCAATTCATTGTTGCCTCTGAATTTAAGTGATTTGTTCTTTTTCTGTATTAGTTTCCCCCAACTTTATTGAGATATAATTCACATATAACATTGTGTAAGTTTAGGGTATACAACATGGCGGTAAGGTATTATCATGCATGATAATCATTGCAAAATTATTACCATAATAAGGTTTCATTGACATATCCATCATTTCACATTATTACAATGTTTTGTGTCTGTGGTGAGAACATTTAAGATTACTGTCTTAGAAATACTCAAGTATATAATACCATATTGTTAACTGTAGTCACCATGCTGAGTATTAGATCCCCAGACCTTCTTCATTTTACAACTGGAAGTTTGTACCCTTTGACCAACATCTCCTTCACTTCCCCCAACCCCCAATCCCTGGAAACCATTTTAATTAATGTTTCTGTGAGTTTGGTTTGTTCTTAACTTGCTCTCATTCCAAATTATTGTGGATGCCAATTATAACATGAATGAAGAAAACATACATCTAATATATACCTGCTATGTGTGGAATATTGTACTGGAATGGATAGGTATAGATTCATGATATAATATCTTACTTCAGCCACAGTATGATTTCAATCTAAGGCCAGTACGCATAAATGCAGGGACTGTGTTAGAATGAATCTGAATCTAGGGGCGCCTGGGTGGCTCAGTCGGTTAAGCATCCGACTTCGGCTCAGGTCACGATCTCGCGGTCCGCGGGTTCGTGCCCCGCGTCGGGCTCTGGGCTGATGGCTCAGAGCCTGGAGCCTGCTTCAGATTCTGTGTTTCCCTCTCTCTCTGCCCCTCCCCCATTCATGCTGTGTCTCTCTCCATCTCAAAAATAAATAAACGTTAAAAAAAAAAAAAGAATGAATCTGAATCTGAGGCTTTACCTTCTAGTCCCATTCTTTGATGGCCATGTCATCTTAGTTGTCATTTCCCCTATGGTTCCTCAATACTTACGTAACCCAAAAACACTTTTTTTTTTTTAGAATATAAGGAAAAATAATGATAGCCCAAATCAGGATCATGAATATCTCTTTTTTCCATTCTATCAATAGCTCTTTGAGTCACTGCATAAATTCAGTTGTAAATGATAGTAAGTATAGATTTAAATTATTCAATCTGAGGCATGAGCCAAGTTATATATTGCTCATATCCTTCTCCAAATACCATGGAATTGAGTCTGACCTTGCTTCAGTTGACTTACTGACTTGGAAGAGCCCATCCACATCTAGCATCCCGTGGCTTTAAAGATGTTCTCTTGTTGGTTATGTGCAGTGTTATCCACACATAGCATCATTTTCAAAAACCGTCGTATTTGACCTTGATGGGCCCTTTGACATACTTGAATATACAGCAACTCTTCTGCTCTGTTGTTTCTTGACAATAAAGTTTCAGAGAAAACAGACTCCCACATTATCCCAAACTCTTCAGTATAGAGCTATCAATATTTTTAACTCTTCAGGAAGTTAAGATTTTTATGTGTTTTGGTGGCAGGATATAATTTTGTGATAAAATAAACATCTGGTTTGCTCAAACACATTGGCATCCTACAAACATGAATTCATTAGAGAGGGATTCCACATGCATTGCATCTGAGCTACGCTTCTGTGCACCAAAAGAACTATGTTCCTTAATGCCTCAGAAGTGTTTAAATGTGAAGTGTAAGAAATTGTCAGTGTTTTGAAAGCAGAAATAACATCTTATCTTTTGTTCTTCCTGAGCCCGACACAGGGCTCAATCCCATGACCCTGAGATCATGACCTGAGCCAAAATCAAGAGTCAGACACTCCAACGACTAAGCCACCCAGGTGTCCCTGTCTTGTCCTTTTTGTAGGCCCTATGGTTATCTGGAGCTTGCCTCACAGGAAGAGATCAGTAAAAATATTCATGCATTGGGGTGTAAGGCATTAATTTTCAAACCTGCATCCTTTGAATAATGAAGGATTTTATTCCATTTTTTCTCAACTAGATAGATATGTGGGCCTTTACCCTTGCTCTATGTTTCTTTAGAGCTGTGATACAAGATAAAGCATTTTTTAGGAAATGTGACTTCTAAAATATTTTTGTTAATGTTTCCAATATGCAGTTACAGTACTGAAGATTGTCACAACATAGGTAACTGCCTGTGACATCCGTATTTTACAGTGGTAACCATTGTCCACATGTTTCAACTACTGCCTGCATGATTTTGTTCCCTTATGTGAGAAACACGAGTAAATCAACATTTAAAAAGGGATAGGAAGTGAGAACCTTCTATTCTCACTTGACTATTTTTATTACTAGATGCTTATAATCGTGTCACATGCAATATCCCATTTGATTATGGAAGAATTTTAGAATGATTAAGGTACATTAATTGATATTTATGAAATAACAGTGACTGATAAAAGATGGCTAGGACCATTTGGAAACATGCCCTAAGTCAGTGTTCTGCAAATTTTTTCAGGAGGGAACAGATAGTACATATTTTAGGCTTATGGGATATACGGTTTCAGTTGCAACTACTCACATTTGCCTTTGTATCCCCAAAGCAACCATAATCAGGGCATAAAAGAATGGGCGTGGCTATGTTCCAATAAAACTTTATTTATAAATACAGTCACAGGCCACAGATTGCTGACCCTTGCTCTAAAAATACACTGATCTAGTCCAATTTTAAGAATTAGAAAATTTTAGTAAGAATCTATTGTATTTTTGCATATACCTTTTAAGAGCAGTAAATTTTAAAAGAAAACATAAATATGGGGCGCCTGGGTGGCTCAGTCGGTTAAGCATCCAACTTCGGCTCAGGTCATGATCTCACAGTCCGTGGGTTCGAGCCCCGCGTCAGGCTCTGTGCTGACAGCTGGGAGCCTGGAGCCTGCTTCGGATTCTGTGTCTCCCTTTCTCTGACCCTTCCCCATTCATGCTCTGTCTCTCTCTGTCTCAAAAATAGAGAAACATTTTTTAAAAATTAAAAAATAATAATAAAAAACATAAATAAATTAATCTGAAAATAATTGAATATAAACATATTGATCTAAATTTAGTTGCTGTTATCACTAGACTAGCTGTTACTAAAGATATTTAGACAGTAATTTTTTATATTATTTTCTCTAGAATGTATTCTAACCTTGGACAAATGTCTCATCATTGAACTTTTGGTTTCATGTCCACTAAATAAAGGGTTGGTCATGATTTCTACAAGGTATCTTCAAACGGTGCAATTCTGTACTTCTATGAGTGTCCCATCATTTGCCAGTAGGAAGGATGTCTTTGTTTATAGTTCTTTTTGAATTCTTTTATTGAAAATGTCATTTCTCCAAGAGATCTTTTTCTCTTTGAAAGTCACTTCTAGTTTCCATATGAAAAAAAGTCTTTTAAAATCAATACCAGTGAAAGCTAATCAGTGATAGAATGATTACAGGATTCCTTGCTTATCATTGCAAGGCTGAGATAGTTATCTCTGTGATTATCCTCATATCTGATTTGAGAGGACAGAGGGGCAGCTATTTCTGGCCATACAACTCCTAATTTGTGAAATGTCCCCTTCATAATGCTGTCGTAAGATGGCAGCCTGCCTTTATTGCCATATTCTAAAGAGATTAGTCAATATTATGCCCAAGTGCCCAGGATATCACCAGCCCTACTCCCATCTTAAATTAATCATAGAGTCAACATAGTCATAAAGGGAATAATCTGAAAATCCTCTCACATCCTATCTCATTATATTATTGTACAGAAGGAATAAATAGTTTTAAAGTATAAAGAAGAATGAATTGGGTCATGCAGCTGCTTCCCAAATGCTGAATTTCCATTTCCAATGCCTCCTTTATTCTTCCACACTGAAATGCAGAAATTACTCATATTGAGATACAACTGATTTCCCCCTAGCCAAGTCTTCAGTGCCTGCTATTCTGTTAGTTCATAATAAGAGGTAATTGAAAGAGGTAAATGCAAGTGGCAGGCAAAAATCACCGGGTCCACTCTTCCTAAACTGTTCTGCCGGGTTTTGCCCTCCAAGGACACCCTGTATCTCTGGGAACTCGCTTTTCCTTCTGCCTCCTCCTTTTGAATGGTTACAGAGAAAGCAGCCACAATTTTATAAGGTGACCCCACCTCATCTGTAGAGATGAAGCCAGAGGGTGGCTCCTAGCCAACACCGAGCTAATCGGAGTCCATTCTCAGATTTTTAGAGTTGAAACTGGGAAATGACCACCCAGGAAATTCTGAGGTCTTAAATGGAAATGATGCAAACTCATAAGCACTAGGACAGTAGCTATTTTCCGACTTCTGCTTTTAGAAATAGAAAAAGCCATGTGGGGTGAATGAAACAAATATGCAAAAAGCGGCAGGGTTGAGATACTAAGAGCAAACTGCTGGTTTCTCTCCAGTTTTTGGATCAGGTTGCAGTTCACCCCATCACCCAGCTGAAACCCTGCCCATGGGTTGTGTGAGATAGCCACATATGTGTTCATTGAACTCTCTTTTGCTAAAACTAGTTCAAAAAGGTTTCCAAAACTTAGAGCCAAAAGAACTGATTGTGAAGTTTATTTCATACTCCACATTCTATAAACTACAGAATTAAATACAATGCCTGCATGAATGGTTTTATGGTTTAATAACTTATTAAACAAAATTAATTACCCAAGAGATACTACCCAGAGAAAGAGACCACAAAGTTTGTGTATATGTGTGTATATAATTTTGGGGGGTTGATATTTATTTATTTATTTATTTATTTGGAGGGAGGGGGGGAGTGCTAGCAGGGGAGGGAGGCAAAGAGAGAGGGTGAGAGAGAGAATCTCAAGCAGGCTCCGGACTGTCAGTGCAGAGCCTGATGTAGGGCTCAATCTCACAACCAAGAGATCATGACCTGAGCCAAAATCAAGAGTTCCAGAGCCAACTAAGCCACCTAGGTGTCCCTGTGTGTATATTTTCAAAAAATAGGTTTTGAGCGACTCCTATGAACCAGACCAGAGTGTTAGGTAGGCAACAGTGAACAAATGCAAAAGTGAGTGCCTAATCTATTGAGGGGAGAGATATATGAACCAAACAATCACAAAAATTAGACTGTGGTAAATACTGTGAAGAATAAGGCACAGGGAGCCAGGTATAGGAAAGAGGCCATTTGAAGGCCCTATGGCTAATTCAACAAATTCTGGTGTTACTAATCAGAAAAGCCACTTTTTTCCAGAAAGCCATTTAATAATTAAGGCCTAAAATCATCATTTCTATTTTCTAAACTATATTAAGCTCTCATGTAGGAAGAGCATTTTTGTTTGTGTTTCAAATTTATTTCTCAAATAATATAGAACCACTATTTCCTTAACATTATTCAAGGCCAAAAAATCTATAAAGAACTCACCAAACTCCACACCTGAAAAACAAATAATCCAGTAAATAATGGGCAAAAAACATGAATAGACACCTCTAAAGAAGACATCCAGATGGCCAACAGGCACATGAAACGATGCTCAACGTCACTCCTCATCAGGGAAATACAAATCAAAACTACACTCAGATATCACCTCACGCCGGTCAGAGTGGCCAAAATGAACAAATCAGGAGACTATAGATGCTGGAGAGGATGTGGAGAAACGGGAACCCTCTTGCACTGTTGGTGGGAATGCAAACTGGTGCAGCCGCTCTGGAAAACTGTGTGAAGGTTCCTCCAAAAATTAAAAATAGATCTACCCCATGACCCAGCAATAGCACTGCTAGGAATTGACCCAAGGGATACAGGAGTGCTGATGCATAGGGGCACTTGTACCCCAATGTTTATAGCAGCACTCTCAACAATAGCCAAATTATGGAAAGAGCCTAAGTGTGCATCAACTGATGAATGGATAAAGAAATTGTGCTTTATATCCACAATGGAATACTACGTGGCAATGAGAAAGAATGAAATCTGGCCTTTTGTAGCAACGTGGATGGAACTGGAGAGTGTTATGCTAAGTGAAATAAGACATACAGAGAAAGACAGATACCACATGTTTTCACTCTTATGTGGATCCTGAGAAACTTAACAGAAGACCATGGGGGAGGGGAAGGGGAAAAAAAGTTACAGAGAGGGAAGGAGGCAAACCGTAGGAGACTCTTAAAAACTGAGAAGAAACTGAGGGTTGATGGGGGATGGGAGGATGGGGAGGGTGGATGATGGGCATTGAGGAGGGCACCTGTTGGGAGGAGCACTGGGTGTTGTATGGAAACCAATTTGACAATAAATTTCATATTAATAAATAAATAAATAAATAAATAAATAAACATGTTAAGAGTGCATTGAAATTATACAGTGTAGGATTAAATAGCTGATTCATAGGTGGCCAGCTATTAAAAATCTGTTCCTATGCTAATAATTTGTTTGGTGACAGGGATAATACAAGTCAATGGAAGCGTTATATTGTGACCTTTACTTAAACAAGCCATTCTTGTAATTGTGAGTTATCTTGGGGCTACTAATCACCAAACAGTGACTACTAATTTGTTTCCACCACGACTTGACACCTAGTTGAAAAGATATGCCATATGTCACAGGTATTCAGTCAAAATAGTTCAGTGCGATTATCATTAACTAAATCACACACACAATCACAAAACTCTATTCAAGTAATATTTGGTACACAACTAAAGCGTACCACAAGGAATAAAGTGGGAAGGGTCAGAGAGCACTTCCCCTGATTTTCCCAAGACACTCTAATCTCTGTCAATTGAACTTACAGGTACTAATTAATGTGACAAAAAAGTGAAGCCCTATCTCACCTTACTTCGACTGATATATACTTATATGAGTTTTAAGCTCCTTCCATTCAACTTCAAAATGGTGCCTCAAGGTTATGAAACCCCTCAGAAACTTACAGATAAGGCAGATATAGTTTTGTAATTCTTAATAAAATATTTATTTCATTGAATTCAATGCCTTAAAGGTATGTATTCTTAGTTTGTAGGCACTGGAAAAAATATATTTAAAAATTACATTTATATGTGTCTGTGGGATAATCAGAATGCTATTACTCTGGTGATAATGACATCCAGTGGATTTAAAGTAACATTCTTCATGTTTTGTCTCTAATTTCTGTATATTAGCTTTGTCATGTATGTAGACAGAGGGTTGCATCTTGGCCACTGCATAAAATCCGAGCTCTCTCTGAGTAAGAGTTCCAGCTGTGGAAAGGAATCATGTCATTTTTCAGCCTTTCCCAAACCTCTGTAGTGATGCAATATTGAATGGATATATAAAGCACTAGTGATTTCATGTTCATCAAACCCATGCCACAAATATTTGGCTGCTACAGGCTGCCCATTCTTAATGATGGCACCAGCAAGATACCTAAACCTTTCTGAATAACTTGAATACTCATAATAGGATTGTATATTAACATGATAATTTTGTAAAACTGCTAGTATCTACTGAAGCTGAATACCTACAACCTGTCTTTTCCCCTCCTGTGTAATAATCCAACAGAAATATACAAAACAGGTACAAGAATGTTCATAGAAGCACTCCTGGTGGTTGCCCCAAAGTTGAAAACTACATAAAGGTCTATGAACAAGGAATAAATAAATTGTGGTATGGTCACCTATTGAAATAATCTACATTAATAAAAGTGAATAAACTTTAGTTATACACAGTAATATGAATGAATCTAATAAGTATAATGTTATATGAATAATGCCAGACCAAAATAGTGCACAACATACGATTTCACTTATCTAAATTTTAAAAAGAACAAAATTAGTCAATGTTGTTAGAGATCAGAATAGTCGTTGCTTTTGCTGAGGAGAGAAGCGATGGCAAGCGACCAGAGGAAGACTTCTGGGATGTTGACAAAATGTTCTGTTTCTCTGTCTGGTTGCTGGTTACATGGGGATGTTCAGTTTGTAATGATTCATCAAGATATACACTTATGATTTGTGCACTCTTATACATATATGTATATATATGTATATGTATACACGTATGTATATACATATATATACATATATATATTATATTTCAATAAGACACTTAAATTCTGAAAAAGTTCTGAGCTTAATTATGGTAAATTGAGCTAAGTGCCTCTTTGTGCTTATGTTAGTTTCCTAGGCCTACTGTAACAAATTACCACAAACTGGGTGGTGGCTTGAAACAATAGAAATTCACTGTCTCACAGTGCAGAAAGCCAGAAGTCTCAAATCAACATGTTGACAGAATTGTTTTCTTTTGGATAATCTGAGAGAGAGTTTGTTCCAGTGTCTCTCCTAGCTTCTGGTGACTGTTGGCAATCTTTGCCATTCCTTGACGTATAGACACATCATCCCCATCTCTGCTCCCTCCTTCACAGGATTTTTCCCCTATATTTCTTCTCTATGTTTCCAACAAGGATACTGGCCGCTGGAGTTAGGGCCCGCCTGGGTAATTGAAATTTTTAACCTAATTTCATCTACAAAGATCTTTCTTCCACATAAGTTCACATTTACAGGTTCTTGGTGGTCATACGTTTTTAATGGAGGCACCATTCAATCTACTACAGTGTTCCCTCCCAAGTCTCCAGAGAAACTATAGTAATATAAATATAAAAATATTACACAGGAAAATATGAGAAAAGTAGGAAACGTAAGGCCTATTGTCAAGATTTTAGAAGATGGAAAGTGCGTATTTAGCAGAATGCAGGAAATTAAAATTGAAGTACCCCCAAGCAGGCTCAGGATTTGGAGATACCAAGTACTTCCAGAAGAGGGTAAGGAGTGGGGCTGAAAATAGTAACTTTGGTCAAAAGTGTATATAAGGAAGTTAAAGCCTCAGATAGCCTCTCCCACCCTGGGCATCCAACTGACCAATCATCCCATACCTAAGCAGAAAGAAAATTAACAATAAGTACGAAAGAGAAGAATCAAAGTGGCTCTGGGCTTGTGGACATGACGAATTGCTGAGGGAGAGGCTGAGGTGCTATAAGGAAATAGGAGAATTAAGAAATAGTCTATATTTTGAATAGTGCAGACTCCCTCCCACTAGCCCTCTGTGCTCATCTACGAGGACACCGGCAGTTGGCCTGCTTCTCTAGTTAGGTGATTGGAAGATTCTTCTCTGGGGAAAACACTGCAGCCGAAGAGAAAAGACCTGCCTTTGTCAAGGTTGTCTCCAAACAAAAAGACTAATACTTCCCTGATCACATATACCCAGTTTTCAGTCATCCCCAGGTGCACACAGAGCTTTCATTCAGCTTTTCATTACCTCACTTTTACATAGCAATGGTCAGCCAAGGGTTACAAGATATTCAAGGAAAGCTCACAGTTTAAGAGAGATTAAAAAAAAGAAGAAGCAGCAGCATTCAAATAAAAAGAACTATAACGAAACAAGGACTGTTCAGGGAGATGAACAGTTCAAAAAAATATAATGAATATTCGCAAATACATTAAAGAAGCAATTTATAGCATCCAGGATGCTATAAAAATGGACATTCAGGGAACTCATAAGAACTCTTGAGAGATTAAAATATTATACCACAAATCTTCCAGAATGTAGAACAAATTATCAAAGAGATGAGAAGTTTTTTTTTCAAAGGGGGATCAATAAGGAGGTCTAATTGGAATTTTAAAGAGCTAGGAAAAATGGAGAACACAGAGAAGAAGAAATTATCAAGTAATGCAAGAAAGTTTTCCTTAGCTGATGAACTTGATTTTCCATATTTAAAGGGTTCAACCCAGGTGGCCAGTAAAAGGAGTTGAAGAAGGTTCATATCAAGGCATGTCAGTCAGAAATTTTAGGACACCAAAGATAAACATTCTAAAAACTTTTCAAAAGGGGTGGAAGCAGGTCATACACAACATCACAGGAATCAGAATAGCATCAGACTTCTCAAGAGCAACATCTGAAGTCAAAAGTCTACAAAATCATGTTTTCAGAATTCTAAGGAAAAATCAGTATTTGCTTTCTACCTCCGATTCTATATCCAGACAGTTAATCGGTTAACCTGTGAGAATGGATACATACAATTTTCAGAACTACAAGGTCTCAATAATATGTTTATAATATGGCCTTTCACAATAAGGTCCCAGAGGATGTATGTTACCAAAATGGCTGAGTAAACCAACAACGAAGGAATGAGAACCAGAAAACAGGGTATACATTCATTACAAAGGGGAAGGGAAAGAAAACCTCTTCAGAGAAATATATGGCTTATAAGTAGTAAAAGAGAAAAGTGAAAACATAGAATAAAATAGTTTTCAGTGAAAGAAGCCAATAGGGAATTTAGATGATATATATACAGATGCAACGCTCCCGGAAAAATGGACCACTCAAGTCTTTAAAAGCCTGCTATGTATTTTTGCCTTTTCTATTTCCACAGTTGATATGCCCTTTCTTGATCCTCATCGTTGATACCCTAGTCCTTAAAAGACCTGATTCGAGATATAGTACCCTCCAGCATGTAGGAAAATATCTATATGTCCTTGATTAAGGAACGCTTTCTTAACAGACACTAAATATAGCCACGAAAACGGAAGCTAACATCTGATCACATTATAATTCTAAACTCTTGCAAAGCAAAAAACATATCATAAACAAGCTTAGGAGGAAAATGATGGAGTGGATAATTGTATTTCCAGTGGATATCTTGATTACAAAATGTTATACACAAATCTGTAAAGAATTCCAAGGCAATAATATATAAAATACAATAAAACAAATTTGTTTTTCAAGTGGTAGGAAAGATGTGGGGATAAAAACTATACCATCAGATGGTGCTGGTGGAAGGTATAAATTGGTGCAACTATTTGGGGGAACTGTTTGGCAATAGCCCATAAAACTGAAAAACTGTATGCCTTATTATTAAGATGAATATATGACTTACTGTTTAATCTCGTACACCTTTGAACATGAAATGGGCACTATTAAATTTTATGCCACAACAAAGGTGTAAATTATCCCAGGCCATCTGGTTGTCATGTCACCCTGGTATAGACCCTTTGTGTATAGACCCTAGATAACCTCTTGCCTATGTGTACTATATGTGTGAGGTTTATAACAGCAAAAAATTAGTAACAACCTGTCAAAAGAGAACTCCATAGCTAAAATATATAATACAGAATCCTGAACAGCAAACTAAAGAGATGAACTGGATTTCTCTATATATCGATATCAGTAGATATGCAGAACATAAACTTCAGGTGTGAATAGAAAATTCCAGAATGTTATACACATAGATATATAGATATATAATGTTAATTGATATATGCTCAGTTACAAAAATGGAATAGAAAAAGACACCCCAAAATTATAATAGCGGTTGCTTCTGGCAATTGGGAAGGGAGTTCCGGTCATGGTTTAAAGGGAACTAAGCTAGGGGAGCCTAGTTGGCTCAGTTGGTTGAGTGTTGGACTTCGGCTCAGGTCATGATCTCACACTTTGTGAGTTTGAGCCCCACATCAGGCTCACTGCTGTCCGCATGGAGCCTGCTTCAGAGCCTCATCCCCTACCCTTTTCCCTTCCCCAACTTGTGCTCCCTCAAAAATAAAAATAGACATTAAAAAGGGGGATTTAAGCTATATTAGTAATATCTTATTACTGTTTTAAAATAATTCGAAGCAAATATGATAGATGTTAAAATCGATAGGTCTGGATCAGGAGAGGTATAAGCATATTTAAAAAGTATTTGGCTTTGTATTTTTAGTAACTTTTATTTCTCAAAATAAAAACAAAATGATACCTTCTCCATGAAGCCTTTCTTGATCTCTTTAAGCCAAACATTATGTCTCTCGTTCCAGATGGAAAGAATAGTGCCTTATCCCTTTTTGTACCCGCCTCACACACCTGGCCAGATATCTGATACACAGGAAACACCCAGTAAACTTTATTAAATGAAAACCAGAAAGAATAGGATGGTTTACATAGAAACCCTTGTCTCTCTTTCAGTGACTAGAAAATCTTTAAATTTTCAACTTTTTCAAGCTTTTCTTTGCATAATGGACCTATGTTTTGTGCCAAATTCTACCGACATACATCAGAATGAATGCAGGCTAGCATGGTCATTAAAAGGACCCACTCCACTTTCTCCTGTCTCATAAATACCAACCCTTTGTCCCAGTGCTGAGTTCTAGACTGTGGAATGAACTGCGGCATTTTTCTCCGTTACTCCTTTGTATCAGTTTGACCCTATCTGCCACTTCAGTAATGTTAACTTCTGCCTGTCAAAACCAATTAATATGGTTTTTTTTTTAACATTTACTGGGTCCATAGCAGAATTTCAGTTACCTGTGGTTCATTTTTGAGTTGAGTTGTTAAGCAAGGCTTGAATACAATATGGCATTTGCTTTGCATTTTTTGTTTCATTTCAAGTTTCATTGTTTCAGTTTTACCATTCTCATAAATAAAACATATGCTTTTATTTTTTTCAAAGTTATCAGAGTTTGTTCAGTTGAACAATGCCCAACTCGCAAATGAATACTTTTGAAAATACATATGGTGGGTATATAAGTACATATGTGAATTCATTTGGCTCCAACGTGAATTTATTAAACGTGCTATGCTGGGTTATCTTTTATCAAAAGAACTGTTAGTAAGTGAAGACAAGGGCTTGTGCTCAGACATACATAAAATGCTAAATTTAGGTTTTAGTACTGGCTTTTAAAATGACTTCTTTGCCTGCCATTTATACTCAAAGGATACCTTTATTCTTGAAAGTGAAATATGTTTTTAAGGAATACTTTGCTTAATTTCTTTGAGATTCTTTTTTTTGTTTCCAGTTCTCACTGCTGCTTCAGACATAGAACCAGACATGCCCGCCTGCATTTGGCTGCTTCGATCGTTATCCGGCTTTCCTTTGAGACAGGACTTTGCTGGCAGTGTGTTTTCTTAGCCGATGGATTCCTGCGATTGCCAGACTCTATGCACTATGTGATGTGTCTCACAATTATAGGAGCCTAGTGACCCTGGCTCTTTGCAAGTGTTGTTTCCAGGTGCTCTTTCACACATATACACAAAAGATGTGCTGATGATGGCAATGACATTTCACAGTGATCCTGCCATGATAATTACCATTTAAAAAATCCCTGAATTGAAATACATTGTTCCACATGGCTCTGATGCTTCTGTAGTATGAAGGGCAGGAACAGCCTTGGGAAACACTTGCTGATGTGGCAGCATGAAGCAAGGCACAGGACACGCACCTTGCTTGCACCGTCGCTGAATAGAAAAGCAAGCTGATTTCATTCACTTTACCCCCCACTATCCTACATGGACTGGCTGTTCAGTCACTTACTCATGTTGTCAGAGTTGACCCCTAAAGACAGCCCATCGATTATCTTATGCCTGAAGTATGAGATGATACATCTGAGGTTGTCAGGGTTTTAAGGCAGGAGCTCTATTACAGGTTGCTGGCATTTTGCAGGCTCTTATGAGCACACTGTTAGGCGTTCAGGTATCAGAAGGATTTTGAAAATTCTGCTCAGCCCCTGGCATCTCTTCGGCCCTCTCTAGATGTCTAGTCCAGCTGTTCAATGAAAAGAAATGAAGCAAAAGAGGCATCAGCGTGGCTACAGCTACAGGAGGTTGGCGTTATGCTACCAGCTAACGCACGCATTATTTTTACTCATGTGGAAGGCGGCCTTGCTGTGTATTTCCAAGGCTGTCAGAAAGATTGATTCTTGAAACACTTTGAAAAAATGCTAAGTACTAGCTACTTTGGGTATTTACCCAGGGGCATTGCAGCTGCCTGGCATTGCTGGGTGGAAGCTGAGCAGTAATCGCGGGCTATTTCTCTCTTTGTCTCTTTGTCAGCAACAGAGAGGAGGGAGGTTCAAACCCAGAGTGGGGCCCTTGCTTCCCAGCATTCTCATCTAGCCCATGGCTTTAAACACTCTCTGAGTTGCTAATGACTCCCAAGTTTATATTTCTGGTCCTCGTGTCATCCCTAAATCATGCAACCATTTATCCACCTGCCTACTCGATGGCTCAGATTTGATGTCTAAGAGGGATCTCGACCTTAAAATGAACGAAACCAAACTCCTAATCATCCATGCATATGCACCCCCGACTGCTTCTCCTGCCATCTTCCCAGAGCAGGAAATGGCAATTCCCTTTCATGTGGTTGCTCCAGCCAAAACTTTGCAGTCATCCTTAACCCCTCCCTTCATCCTGTGTCCTAAAGCTCAGTGATCCACCTTGAAAGTAGATTTAGTCCATGAACACTTCTCTGCCACTGCCACTGCCGCCTTAATCCAAGCCAACAACGAATCTCCTCTGGATTGTTAGAATTGGCTTCTAACACACCAGCCTGCTCCCCCTATCCCAGCAGTGCCCTTTCCCACAGCAGCAGAAGTGAATCCTAAAACACAACTTACATCATGTCATTCTCCGTTCAGAAATCACCAATGGCTTTCAATCCCAAGCTCCAAACCAAATGCGCAAGGCCATAAGTGTTCTGGCGCTCTGATATTTCTTGCACTTCATACCTTTCTACTTTTTCCTTAGCTCATTTCCTCAACTCATTCACCTCTACATACAGTGGGCTCTTCACTGGTTCTCCTATACTCCAAGCTTGGCCCCACCTAAGTGTTTTTAAACTTGCCCTCCTCTTTGCCTGGGATGCTCTTCTCCTAGGTATTGGCATGTCCTATTTCCCCATTTCCTTTAGGTTTCCACTGAAAGGTCTACTTATCAGTAAGATCTTCCCTCACCAGCCTTTATAAAATAGAGCACTGTTCTCAATGTCCTCTTTCCTCGCCATATTTTCTTATTGGCCTCTGTAACCTCACACTGTCTTCTTCCCCTGAATACAGGCTTTGTCTTGTTCGCTGCCAATTCTCTAGCACTACGAACAGTGCCTGGTGCCTAGAGGTCTTCACTGAGTATTGCAGAAGGCACAGCCACGTGACTCTCCTACCTCTATCACCACCGGCCATAACATGGCACTTAGAGGACCACCGGTTGTAACTTGGCGCTTAGAGTACCTGATTCCTTTTTTACGTTCCTGAGAATAGCTCTGTGATATCTTTTGCTCTTCAGTAGAAAAGCCCATTAAAACCCAAGACCTCACAGAGCTCATTTCTCCATCTCTGATTTGACTCATCCGTGAAACACATGCTTCTAGAAACTGGGGATATGAAAAGCAGGTCTTGCATTTCTTGGATGTGCTGGCACTTAGTGCCATAGTGATAGTGCCTGGATACCAGAGATTTTTGCAATGATCTAAACTCATTATAAAGAAGAGACATGTCCTGTATCTTGGGGAGAAACCTGAATGTTCACACATACATTAGTGCTGAGAATTTCCTAGAGTTGCTATTCGCTCGTCAAACAACCGCAGTGTCTGTAACTCGTCTGTGTGTACCACAAACAATCCACCTTAGATTTTCTTCCTCATCTCTTTGTTTTAAATAGAAGACATCTTCTTCTTTTGTCTTAAAAACCTTTCCTAACATCTCCGAAATTCTATTTTATGATTTAGTTAGATTTCAGAAGTGAGAGGGCGGTTTTGTTCCACATTGCCAGTGAGTTTTCTGGTTCTTTCTCAGGTGGGAAACATGAAATTCATTACCAGTGCTAGTCTTAGCGCTCAGCAAAGGCCTGGCCTGTGGTACAAAATCAGTGATATTTGTTACTGTGGGATTTAGCCTTCTTCAAAGATCTTTGACATGATGATTACGTGTTTTTAATTAGAAATACAAACGTGATTAGTAATTGTTTTTCAAGAGGACAAGCCACTGCACTTCTCTTATGATATTGGACTGGATTTTAACTAAAGCACAGGTTTCCATCTGTTATTTAGTGACACGTGCCTGTACCTCAAACAGATTGCAGGTGTGCTAAGATAACAACTCTTCTATGCTCTCAAGGGCAGCTGGAGCCCCTAGACCAGTCAGTTCTTTTTGTTAGTTGATGTGCAGTTGACATATACTATTAGATTAGTTTCGGGTACAATGCAGTGATTCAACAGTTACATGCATCACAAAATTCTCACCACAGTAAGCGTAGTTACGAATGACTCCTGACCATAAGACCATTTACCCCAGGATGCCCCACAAATATAATTTCCAAATGTCTCATGGACCAAGAATGGTTGAGGGTTACTCTAGTCCAGCCCTGCCTCATAGAACTTTTTGTAGTCATTGAAATGTTCCAGATCAGCCTGACCCAAAAGTAAGCACAAGACACATGGGGTTATTGAACTCTTGAAACGGGGCTAGTGTGACTGCGACTAGCAGCTACCATACTGGATAGTGCAGCTGGAGTTTAAACTCTAAAGTATATAATCTATTAGGAACCAAAGATGAAAAATAAGCACAATTTAGCAGTTTATCAGGCTCAACAAATATTAATTTGAAGTGTTGGCAACTCATAGTGGGACCAGCAGGCACAAATGAATTAATAGAGCACTAACTTAAGAATACAGGCATCAAAGTAGACCTATCTTTTGATGTGGCTAACATAGTTGGGTACTTGCTGGCTGACTCTGGCTGTGTTCTGTTTCTCTCTTGTCTTCTTTTTGTTTGATAATGTGGCAGACAACAGTGCCATCGCCTGAAAGTGGCTTCAAAGTCATACCTGCAGGCCTTACCTTATGGAGTTCAAGTGAACTGTGGTATCTCGCTGTTCTTCTAATGGGCCCTGAAGCAATCTAATAGTTTGCCTTGGGGTCCTTCAGACCATGTTGTGTTTACCACCCACCTCTGCATCTAAAACGATGTGGAAGTCACTGATGAGGCCAGTGCTCTGTATTTCCCGATGCTCCTAATGCTAGGTTAATCGATATGGAATTAGCTTTTGTTTCCAGCCATTGTCTTTGAAGCCTGGTTTCATTCAAGCAAGAGCATTCTGGAATATGTAGATTTGTTCATCAAAATTTGCAACCTAATTCCAGTTTACAATAAAGAAAAGCAGGTTAGACAACCTCTTGTTTATTCGTAAATTAATAGTAGGAGGTGATTAGTGCCTGGCCTTCACCTCATGATTCGTATGTTTGTTAAGTCTTTTCAGTAAAATGTTGTCAAGGTGATTCTGATCCATTGTGTCCCACTGCCTCATTAACCTCTCTGTTTATATCAAGTGCAGCTCTCTTTCTTTACTCGTGTTGTTCCCTTTTTTGGAATGACCCAACCTTCCTTTCTTCTCAGGGATATTTTAGTCTTGTTTCTGAAGGCATTTAAATCCGTAATACTGGTAATAATGCACACTAACATTTATGGAGTGTATTTTTTGTTCTAGGCATAATACCAGATACCCTTATGTTCATTGAAACTTCACAACAAGCCTTTAAAAATCTATTTTTTTCCAAGAAATATATTTAATCTCCTTTATGGAGGAGGAAACTGAGTTTCAAACCTGTGACTCAGTTAGCATAAAACAATTATGTAATGAAGCAGAGTCATCATTCGAAACTGACTTCCTGACTCTAAAGCTTTTGCTTTTTCTGTTGCAGATAAAGGAGGCAAAGAGGTCTATTAAAGGAGTCTAATAAAGGAGTCTGCTAGCTATTAATCTCGTACTCATTTGGAATATACTTTGTGACTTTATGGCTTGCTTGTTTGGCTTCTTGATTTCCAAGTCTTGTGTTCATTCTTACTTCCTACCTTATGACATATCTTCATACCAACAAAACCATTTATTTGCCAAGTGTGTGAGAGAGAGCATGGTAGACAGGGAAAGTCTTGGTCCTTCCTGGGCAACCTGATTCAGGTATAGTTACCCACTGTGCCTGTTACATGTCCCGCATTCTCGAATCTCTTTCCAATACATATCCTGTCTTTTTCATCTATCCCTTAACTTTTAACTACAACATCACCCATAGCCAGGACCATGTAGTACACCTTACTGTGAAAAAGTGTCTTTAATTTGTTGTTGAATTATTCATCATGTCTTTTCAACCAGAGTGTAAATTACTTGTGTGTGGGTATCTCATTTTGCACTTATTTTGGCCTTGCCCTATGCCACCAGCCCAAATGCTAGGCTAATCACTAGCGGTTCTTACATATTGCTGATTGGGTGATCGATTATCTTCAGCTGTATGTTATAAGTAGACAAAAAGAGAAATGAAAAAATTAAAAGTTACTCAGCATAGTTTGTGGTCATAA
Source organism: Panthera tigris (assembly GCF_018350195.1). Taxonomy (NCBI): domain Eukaryota; kingdom Metazoa; phylum Chordata; class Mammalia; order Carnivora; family Felidae; genus Panthera; species Panthera tigris. The sequence goes on from NC_056677.1 coordinate 25,031,728, forward strand.
ATCACTTAAAGGATGACATATTTTTCATAAAACTATACGAATAGCTGGTACTTAATATTTTTGAAAGGATATTAATAGTTATTTTCTGGATTCATGTAGTCTATTTTCTAGATGGGGAAGTTTTTTAAAGTAACTGAAGCTTATCTCATTGACCAAAAATGTATTTTTAATGAACAGTGTTTAATGCAAATCTTTAGGGAAAAGGAGCATACAATTACTGTATTTTAAAATAGAATGCATGAAATATAATGAAGTCTTTCCTTCACTAGCCATTCAAAGAATTTTGGGGACATTCACTATGTTCTACCTGTTATGGAAAACACTAAACACATGAGTGGCATTAAAGTTAAAAAAAATTTTAACAACCATAATCCCTTTTCTTAGTGAGTTCACAGTCTCAAAGGGAAGTCACATGTATAGAAGGCAAAGTTACATCCCAGCCTCTTCAAGGCTGGATAGAGGTAAGGAGGTTGTATTTGGGGGCCCTCAGAGGTCAAGAAAGTTTTACCTAATAATTGATATCTTTAGTAGTTTTGGAAGTTGAGTTAGGATATAGTGATGTGGCATTCCAGAAGGATCAATGGAGGCACGTTCCAAAAGAATCTGAGAGAATGGTGAACTAGGGAAAGAGCAGAATATTCAGTGTGCTTCATACAGAACAGCCCAAGGTTAGTTCTAGACTTTAAATAAGCATGTAAAAAATCACATTGGGAGGCACTTGGGTGGCTCAATCAGTTAAGTGTCCGTCTTTGGCTCAGGTCATGATCTCATGGTTTGTGAGTTTGAGCCCTGCATGGGCTCTGCGCTGACAGTGCAGAGCCTGGTTGGGATTCTCTGTCTACCCTTACCTCTGCCCCCAAAATAAAAAATAAACTTAAAAAAAAACTCTGCCTGTTCTTTAAAAAACTAAAAATAAGTCACATCGGATCATGTTATTTCCCTGCTTGCACTGATCTGCTATCAGTTACCGGATGACACTCTTAGGTTGCTAAGGTGTAGGAAATTTAAGCAAGCCCAGACCAGATGAACAAAACCACATATTTGACCCGTAGTTGACCACAGATGCACCGGCAAAGTCTTTTCAGCTTGGGCCAGATCCTTTGGACCTCCCAGCTGTCTTGTAGACTTAAAAATAATAAATGGCCTTGGGTGGCTCAGTCGGTTAAGCGTCCAACTTTGGCTCCAGTCATGATCGCACAGCTCGTGAGTTTGAGCCCCGCATTGGGCTCTGTGCTGACAGCTCAGAGCCTGGAACCTGCTTCAGAATCTGTATCTCCCTCTCTCTGCCCCTCCCTCAGTCATGCTCTCTCTCTCTCTCTCTCTCTCTCTCTCGCTCCCCTTCAAAATAAACATTAAAAAATAATAAATTGCCACTATTTTAAGCTACTAAGATTTAGGGTAATTTATAACTCAGTAATATTTAATCGATAGATTGTATTAGTGTTTTTCAATTTTTTTCCCTAAAGTAAAATGCTTTTGCTATATTTATTAGAAAGAAAAAAATGTGAAGATATAACAGAAACAAATTTTGCTGAGCAAAGAGAGCTGTGATATTGCTTTGAGCTGGCAAAGATGCAATTTAATTTCATCTCATTTCTTGTTAGACACTTGGCTCAAAATTTATAATTTATACTTCACTATATGGACATATGTAGATATATGCATATATTCATGGTATATATAATGCTCAAACAATTTATGAAATCCTAAAGTTTTCGTATCCATGACATTTAAAAAAACATTTTTATTTTGGACAATTTCAAGCATAACAGACACAAAAATAGAGGGAATAAATAGAATTACGAAATTTCCGTTCACCCATCACTCCGCTTCAGTAATTATCAACATTTGGTGTATATTGTTGTTTGTAACACCCTTTTGTTTTCTTTTCTTTTGAGGATATGAGTGGTGTTTGATGCAACTAAGAACAAATTTGCAGTTTGTTCCTGCATTGCTGAAACAAAAATTCTTAAAATGACTAACCTTTGTTTGTTGCCAAGTAACTCTTGGCTATGCACCGATAGCAAAAGTAATATAACAGCGTTCGCAGCATAATTAGATTTGAATAGCAAGTTTTATTTAAAGAGTGCCTGATCTTATTGCTCATAGGCATGCTTTTCTTTCTTGTTTTGTGTTTTCGGCAGTAATCACGTTTTTAATGACTTGTGATAGACTTTTGTTTTGCGAAACAATAGAAAACCGCCATAGGAACTGTTTAGTAGGCTTTTAGACGTTGTTGAAGCTGCTTAAAATCCATTTAGGTAGGAGGTTATTATTTGTTAAATACTCGTTTTTATACAATGACTTCTGCACAAAAGATTATTCTCAACACCATTACTTGGATGATAACAAATAATCTAAACAGGCAAACATGATGATGATGTAGTAAGTCACAGCTGCTCCATTTATTGAATGAGAGTTTAGGGTTCTGTTTTTGTCTCTCCCCAGAATAGAGAAAATGAAATGCTATTTCTTCAGTCTGCCTTCCAGACATATTTGGAGGGAAGGACGAAGTATGAAATGAAAGGAGGGAGAGAGAGGAGAAGGCAGAAAGAAAGAAGGAGGGAAAGCAAGAAGGGAGGAAGAGCAGGTGAACAGCAAGAAGAGAAGAAGGAAGGGAGGGAGGGAGACCAATTATTTGAAGGTATACTTCTTTAACCACTAATGCTGTTAAATATTACAGGTAGGCTTAATTTAACACGTAATATTTTTCTTACTTCTTATTGGAATTTCAGGGTTCCCACTATGTATACAGAAGTTAGCTTAGATTCATAGAATATCCAAGGAACTGTGCTATCTAGTGTAGCCTCATCGTTGACGTGTGTCAAGAATCTTAAAGCAAGTGCAAAAGGTGAATGTATCAACATTGGACAAATCTACTCTTATTGTCCATAAGAAGCTGACCACCAATGAAGCTTAATTCGTCTAGAAGAATGCAGTGTAGAATTGTTCAATTTATGTGTATACATTTTGGACCAAAATTTTATATTTTACAAGATTTGGGTTGTTATAAAATGTCACTCTTAAGGACAGTCCTAATATTATATAAAATTATTGCAAAAATTTAAAAACTTTAATTCATATTCATAAACCTTGAATTTCAATGGAGAACGTTCTTATTAAGATTTCTTTTCTCTTTTGCAACAGTTTTAATGGGATTCTTAGAATGCTTAGGGTTTTTTTGGTCCACTGTCATAAAGAGACCCTCAAATTGTATGTCATCATCAAGTCCTATAACCAATAAAGGGTTTCTGCTCAGGAGAGTCAATGACAGATGTAATCCTCCCTTCCAATCTTAGGAAAGCAGTGTTAGACTTATTCAGATTCTACAGTAAAAGCTTCACTCTTGTCCAAGACAGTTAAATCTTAATGAGGCCCATTAAATTCACACAGAACTTTTCATCTGTCTTTCCAACTACTATCAAAATAATGTTTTCCCCCAGTCTGCTCTGTATCATCAGAAACTCCACTGGAAACAAGGTGTCTAATAGAAACTGCATTAAAAAATCACAAATGTTGAAAGCAGTCTGTGGAAATGGAGAGCATGTGACCATTAAAACGGGACACTGTGGGTTCAGATCTTGGCTTCTATCCTTACTGGCTGTTCGTATTGGCCAAAATTCTAGATCCTTTCATCGTAGCAAATTGATGGTCAAATGAAATAATGTAACTGCACACCCCAAAATACAGTGTTTGTTTTTTTTATATATACATACACTTATTTTCTACCTTATGTTTATATTCTTATGGCTTAAAAGCCTTAAATTTATGCTGGAAGTTCCAGCTAATGGCAGGCCAACTTAATAGTTGGTGACTGAAATTAAACAAAGGGTGCTATTTTAACTTTACTGATAAATTGAGATATTACATGGGCTACTTTGTTCTTAATCCCTGAGTAGCTCCTTTGAATACTTATTGCCACTTACCAAAAAAGTTAGTTTCAGGCTCCTTCCTTTGGTAAATATGTGTTCGGTGGTTGCCAACAGCTTCCATATTAAATGAAGTATAATAGTATTAGGAAGCTTTTGCTATGAAATAGTTCTGTAATACCTCAACAGCTAAATGTTTTATAATACATTAGTATTATGTCTGCAGTTCTGCAATTTCTCTGCTATTCTGCATTAAATGGTTTATTCTTTGTCTTTAGAGAAGGACCTCTTAATTTTTAGGCATTTGGGTGGGGGCAAGAGGCCTTGGCGCTGGTCATTCTTCCGGTGAGGGTTTAGAAGGAGAAAGAGGTTGTTATTCGTTCTTTACATGGAGTCTTTTTTTTTTTAATCTATGAAATTTATTGTCAAATTGGTTTCCATACAACACCCAGTGCTCATCCCAAAAGATGCCCTCTTCAATACCCATCACCTACCCTCCCCTCCCTCCCACCCCCCATCAACCCTCTGTTTGTTCTCAGTTTTTAAGAGTCTCTTATGCTTTGGCTCTCTCCCACTCTAACCTCTTTTTTTTTTTCCTTCCCCTCCCCCATGGGTTTCTGTTAAGTTTCTCAGGATCCACATAAGAGTGAAACCATATGGTATCTGTCTTTCTCTGTATGGCTTATTTCACTTAGCATCACACTCTCCAGTTCCATCCACGTTGCTACAAAGTGCTAGATTTCATTCTTTCTCATTGCCACGTAGTACTCCATTGTGTATATAAACCACAATTTCTTTATCCATTCATCAGTTGATGGGCATTTACGCTTTTTCCACAATTTGGCTATTGTTGAGAGTGCTGCTATAAACATTGGGGTACAAGTGCCCCTGTGCATCAGCACTCCTGTATCCCTTGGGTAAATTCCTAGCAGTGCTATTGCTGGGTCATAAGGTAGGTCTATTTTTAATTTTTTGAGGAACCTCCACACTGTTTTCCAGAGTGGCTGCACCAGTTTGCATTCCCACCAACAGTGCAAGAGGGTTCCCATTTCTCCACATCCTCTCCAGCATCTGTAGTCTCATGGAGTCTTAATTAATTCTTCTCAGGTGGCCTCTCATCTCTCCCCTGCACCCTGTCATACCTGACCTTTTTGGGTACTAAGCCCACACGGTTTTGTACACCCTCATGGCTTGCTTCTTGGCTGTGGTTTGCTCTATGATAGCTCAGACTACAGTGTCCTCCACTGTTTCATCAATCCCCATATGTCCAGTAGCTTTTTGTCTTCCAAAAAGTTGAAACCTCTTGTCCAATTTGGGCTGAAAATATAGTTAATAAGATCACTTTAATTTATGGTTATCACATAGCATGGTTTCTCAACCTTAGCACTCTTGATATCTGGGATGGGATGATTCTCGTGGGGATCTTTCCTATAAATTGTAGGAAGCTAAGCAGCTTCCCTTGTCACATGGCACTCCCTCACACCAGTTGTGAAACCCCAGCTGAGAACCACTGTCAGAGAGCCATACCAGTGGGTAAATGTGCCAGATTCTGCATCATAAAGAAAAAGCCAAGAAATGCAAATACCTTCTGTATCAAAGTACAGTATAAATAAGCCAACCTAATATAATCTGGAAGGCCATTAAATTGCATTACACTATACTATGGAGATGTAATGTCTTATTGTGATAGTCCAGGCCAAGCAGATAATTATAAATTTTCTGACTTTCAGTAATAACATGACGCCTTTTGTCTACTCCACAATTTTCCTTTAATAAGCATTTCCAAATATCCTGGGATTTATAATTTTCATTTCTTGTAGACCTTTTATCCACTAATAGAAAAAGAAAAAATGATATGCTATGATAGTTTTGTTTATTTCTCCTTGCTGGGGAAGAGATACTTTCCCTCACAGGACATTGCAATTTTTTGGAAAGCACTGTTGTTCCTAGAAGCTAATTGGTGACTGCTAATTTTTTCCTTGCCTGTCAACAGAAGTCAAAAGAGTAGTTGGCATGCTCACCTCCTTGATTATAGCTATTACATCAATCAGCATCCTTTTCTTGGTGTGCATCATAATTCCTGTAGATAATTATGTATTGTTTCGGTTTTCTCACCATTGTTTTTTGCTTTAGCTTCGACTACACACAAATTTATTTTAAATGGTTGAAATCAGTCATGCAATCAGTGAGAATTCATCCCCACAACATTTATGCAAAATCCACTGCAGCAATTGTTTTGAAAATAATAATTTTTTAAAATTTATTTATTTAAATTCAAGTTAGTTAACATACTGTATAGTATTGGTTTCAGGAGTAGAACCCAGTGATTCATCTCTCACACTGAATGCCCAGTGCTCATCGCACCAAGTGCCCTCTTTAATGACCATCACCCATTTAGCCCATCTCCCCACCTACCTTTCCTCCAGCAACTCTCAGTCTGTTCTCTGTATTTAAGAGTCTCTTTTGGTTTTCCTCCCTCTCTCATTTTATTTTATTTTTCCTTCCTTTCCCCTGTGTTCATTTGTTTTGTTGCTTAAATTCTACATATGAGTGAAATCATATGACATTTGTCTTTCTCTGACTTATTTCGCTTAGCATAATATACTCTAGTTCCATCCACATTGTCACAAATGCAAAGATTTCATTCTTTTTGATCACTGGGTAATATTCCGCTGTATATATGTACCCCCTCTTCTTTATCCATTCATTATTTGATGAACATTTGGGCTCTCTCCATAATTGGGCTATTGTCGATAACACTGCCAGAAATATTGGGGTGCATGTGCCCCTTCGAATCATCATTTTTATATCCTTTGGATAAATACCTAGTAATGCAATTGCTGGGTCATAGGGTAGTTCTAAAACACCTTTATTTATTCTGTCTACCCATGCTCTCTTTTGTTTGTCCCCCATATTTTTCTCAGCTCATTTGGTAGAATGAGGGTACAGTGAGTGACCGAGTGAGTTCTCAGATCAGCAGGAGGCTGGGTTTGACAGGCAGGGTGGCACACACTGGAAGCAGGGGCTCTAGAGACCATTGCAGAGGGTGGCAAATGAATGGGGAACCTGAACCCTAATATTAGCGCCATAGAAGAATTAACTTTTTCTATGATATTCTTGACTGATTCTATTTTAAAAACAATTATTCAATGAATATAATCTCTTCACTGTTCATGTTACCTGAGAGGTTTATCAAGAGATTGGAAAGTGATTAAATATAAATTCTATCACTCCTATGTTAGAACAGTACTTCATAATAGATATTTTTTTAAAGAAGAAAAACTACATTAAATATGATGATATTAAATTTGCCAATTGAACATGTTCCGCACATCATTGCACCAAGGGAGGACTGGAGAACTGTTCTTTGTTTTTAAATTATTTTAATGTTTATTATTCAGAATGAGAGACACAGGGCATGAGCAGGGGAGGGGCAAAGAGAGAGGTAGACACAGAATCAGAAGCAGACTCCAGGCTCCGAGCTATAGTAAGCACAGAGCCCAATGCAGGGCCTGAACCCACAAACTCTAAGACCATGACCTGAGCCAAAGTCAGGCAATCAACCAACTGAGGCACCCAGGTACCTGTTTTCAAACAGTTCTTAACATCTTGGCTAACCATGGCTCTGATTCTATTAGTCAAAATAAGTTTGGGGGTATATATTTTTTACCTTATGCATTATGTTAAAGCAAAAGGTAGTTGATAGAGATTAGCCAGAATTTATCTCATGATAAATTAATATGGAATTTGCCTGAAATATGAAACTCTTTTAGCCCATTTTCTCAGTCTTTTAGGGGGTCAGAAGGAAAAGATGAGTTATCAGTCAGTGGCTTAATTTTTCAAAATTTAAATCAATGATCAATAGTAAAATTTTCTAGCCTCCTTGGATAAAGGGAGGTAACTGAGTTGATTTATAAAAGCTTGTTTCTTAATTCCTCTTACCCCTGTAAAACTGCCCCCCATATCGTTAAATGACATTGCCCTTCACGTATTTGCTCAAGACCATAAGTGGGGATCCCTAGATTTTCATTCATATTCCACATTAAGTCCATCAGTAAACTTGGTGAATTCTACCTACCAAATAGATACTTAAAGGAAAAAATCCTACCATTTCTGTCACCATCACCAATGTTCCATCACCTCTTTGTGGACTACTTCAATGCCATTCTTACTGGTTTTCCTGCCTCCACTCTGCCTTATTGCCTTCACACTACTCCCTTCTCCTGGACTTGAACACCAAGGTGCCACAGTCATACTTCTGGCATATAAATGCTTCCAGGTGCTCTCTCCGAAATTCTCCAGGGCATTCTCACTATGTTTAGAATAAAACCCAACTCTTTTCCACATTCTACAAGGCTCTGCCTGGCCCATGGCTGTCTCTGAGCTCACTGCCACTCTTTCCATATGTCAGTATGGCTGTAATGACCTGGACTACCCCTTAAACATACTAGGCGCATTCCCGTCTCAGGGCCTTTGCACCTGCTCTTCCCTCTGCCCACCATAATCTTCCTTTTGGTATGCACATGGCTCATTTCCTCCCTTCACACAAATCTCTTTCAAATGATCTTCAGAACAAACTTTACTGACATCCCTTTCTAAAATAGCACCTACATTAGTCTTTCTCCTCAGCTGCTTTATTTTTTTAATAATACTTATAACTGCCTGATATTATAGTATGCATATATTCATTTACATGTATATTTTCCATCTCCTTCTCTGGAATGCAAGCTCCATGAAAGCAAGGAATTTTGTCTTCCTGCTTCACTGTTATACCCCTCAGTAACTAGAAAAGTGTCTGGCAAACAGGAGATATCTTTAAAATATTTGTTGAATGAATGATTGAACATATTTGTTCTGTTTGCATTATAAGAAACATTGATCATACCATATGAATAAAATATCAAGTATCAAAGCTAGTCAAATGAATTTCTTGATTTTCCTGAATACATGCATTTTGATAGCTATAGTAAGAGTTACATCCTTGAAAGTATTTGCTCTATCACTTTGACATGACTCTTAGATCAAGGTTATCTTGTACATGGTATTCATTTGTTCATAAACTGCTCTCCCTGCAGTTTTCTGCTCAGTTGCTTTGCCACTCCTCTCTCTTTGAGGCTTCTGAGGCTCCGTGACTCTGTTGTGAGCCACCATAATTGTTTGCAACAGAAAGTAGAAATTTTGCCAATCCCAGTGCATTAGAGATAAGTGAAAAAGAGAGCACCCGTTTGTCCCCAAATGGCTTTACCCAGTACATGTTAATATTTTCTCCTGTCCATTCATTTTTTTCTCACAAGAAACATGGGATTATGTCTGCTTGCTGTAACACTCATAGGCTCTATGCCCCACTGTTAGAAAATAACGTTAAAACATTCTAGGCCAAAGAAAGCAGAACTAAAACCCCATTCTGCATCTTTGAAGCTCTGTGGTTAATCCACATTACCTTGACTTGCTAGGAAAATAGGCAATCCTTGGTCAACTCTTTTAAGTTAAAAAAATACATACAGGCAACAAAACAAGACGCATTATAAAACGGGGTATGTTGGCGGGATTGCCACAAAGCATGTTTTATCATCAGTTGTATAAATCTGTGAATATTATTTTGTAACCAGTTCGGTTGATAGATTTAAATGGGGTCAAAAAGAAATTCCTTCTGAGTATAGCACTAAGCACAGTGTATCGTATATATGCTCTCGTCTCTCACATTCTTAAATCTATGTCTCATTGATCTCTTTCTTTCTAATAGAGTCTTACTATTGAAAAGTACTTCATAAATGCTCTTGAAATTGACTTATAGAGTTATAGTATGATTATTTACCTGCTTGTAAGCTCTGTCAAGGTTAAAAGCTGTGTTTTGTTTACCTTTGAGGGTTGTTTTTTTTTTTGCAATCTTAGTACATTACTTGCATATTTAAAAGTCTTCAAAATGGTTTTGTTGAATTGTGTTTTTGAAGATAGGTCAGTTCTCCTGTTATGGAAGCTAATGTAGGAAATATTAATGGTGCTTAAATTCAGGATCTAAGGGCCTTTTGAGCCATTAACTAAACATCCAGTTCATCATTTTACAAATAAAAATATTTTTTTATCAGACTATAGAGAATGTCAAATGCTGTTGTCCCAAACTTTGATGGGTATTATTAGAGCCGATTTATTTTCCATCTACTATAGTCAGGCACTTAGGGCACCTGGATGTCTCAGTCAGTTAAGTGTCTAACTCTTGCTTTCAGCTCAGGTCATGATCTCACGTTTCATGGGTTCGAGTCCCATGTCGAGCTCTGCGCTGACAGTGTGGAGCCTGCTTGAGATTCTCTCTCCCCTGTCTCTCTGCCCCTACCCAACTCACGCTTTCGCTATCTCAAAATAAATAAACTTAAGAAAAATAAAATATAATCAGGCACTTAATCTGTTATCCTATTTAACCCTCACACCAAGCCATAAAGGAAAATTATTTATGTCACATTCTGTATAGAAGGAGACTGAGACTCAGAGAGTTTAAATAACTTCTATAACTATCCAAATCAACAAGGCAGGGTCAGGAATTATTAGGCCCATATCTCCCTGAAAGCTAAGTGTATTATCTTTCTTACTCTACCATAATGCTTCTAAGAAACAAAGCGGTGAAGGCACCAATTAAAATACACTCTGAAAATTATCTGACTTTGAAAATTTTTGTGGTAGGATGATTATAGGTATCCAGGAAGTATTGAGTATTCTCAGTAGTATTTGAGGGATTAATATTTGAGGAACTAAAATTAAATTTTGGATGAGTGATTGGTCAACAGAGAAAGACATGCTCATCTTAAATATCTTCACATTTCTCAGGGTGCCCAGGTGGCTCAGTTGGTTGAGTGTCTGACTCCTGATTTTGGCTTAGGTCATGATCTCACAGTTCATGGGATGGAGCACAGAGCCTGCTTGAGATTCTCTCTCTCCCTCTCTCTCTGCCCCTTCCCCACTTGTGCATGCTCTCTCTCTCTCTCTAAAATAAATATTTTTAATATCTTAGCCTTTCTTTCCTGTAAGAACATTAAAATAACCATATTTTTAAATTTTTTTAATGTTTATTTATTTGAGAGAGAGAGAGAGAGAGAGAGAGAGAACGAGTGGGGGAGGGGCAAAGACAGAGGAAGACACAGAATCCGAAGCAGGCTCCAGGCTCTGAGCTGCCAGCACAGAGTCCGACGCGGGGCTCGAACTCACAAACCGCAAGATAGATCGTGACCTGAGCAAAAGTCAGATGCTTAACCAACTGAGCCACCCAGGTGCCCCTCCTGTAAGAACATTAGAAAAACTCAAGAATAGTGGCCACATGAACCTGGTCTTTTGTTACTTTTCTTTTTGGAAGCCAGGATCCTATTTTTACTATTTGATAACTCAAATATACATGAAATGGGAAAAAAGGGAGAGACTGAATCCCTTCATGATTAGTTAGGGAACCTTAACATAGATAAAGAATCAATCCTATGCACAATTTCATATATACTCACTTCTAGAAGTTTCTCTCTAACTGGCAGCAAAACAAATGTCCTTAAAATTCCTCTTTTCTCTGCAGAACAGTTTTGTCAATTGGGACGTCTTAATAATTGGGAGAGACCTGTAAGAGAGGTTTGGTTTTATTTTAAATAACTATATCAGCTTTACTGTTTTCCATTGATAGGGTGTTCTGAAGAATAAAATGAGGGCTTGAAAATACTTCTGGTGGTGGATACATAGAAATATTTTCATGCATAGTTAGCAGAAAAACTTTTCTACTGTAAGGTTGTAAGGTTTTATTTAGGTGGTAAAATATGATTAGGATTTAAAATCAACCTGTGCTTCATGTCACTACTGTCAGGCTTTCTGTGTTTTTTTTCTATGATGTCACTTTAGTGGGTGTGTCGTGTCTTTGGGTGGGGGGGCAGGTAGAAAAAGAGAAGGAAAGAGAGGGTTCCGAGAGTCAAGTTGTTTTCTTGACAATAAAATGTCAGTTGGTCTAGTCATGGTCTGATGCTAATTAGTTTGGGGTTTTTTTATTGTGAGTAATTTGAATTTCCTTGCGGTCTCACCTTTACCTGTGAAGAAATTAAGAAGGCTTTGTGTTTGTGTGGGTTCCTTTTGTTTGGCTATTAACATTCCTGCATTTGTTTGTGAGTCCCGTCTTCTCTCCATTCAATTCGACTAATATTCACCATAAGGTGTCAAAAACATTCTCGTAATGGATGATTCAGCCTATGTCCTTTATTGGTGGCAGCAAAATTGGTCACTCTCAAATGAATGCTGAGCTGAGCTACATCTTTGCTGTAACAGTCACTTCTTTTCACAGTTATTTTGCCATTGTGTCAGACCTATAGTTCAGCTGTTGTACTATCTGGTAGTTTCCATTCACTTTTAACAAAGGTAGGTGAATCATACTAGAAGCATGTGTAACTGATAAATAAACTGTCATAGCGTAATATCAAAACATGACACACCAGACTATACAGTAAGAGTGTTCTGCTCTCAGTTGAGGTTACTTAGCTGCACGTTTTTGCTCTCTTAACAGATTGCTCACACCTTGAGGCGAAACCTGCACAGAGCCATAGCACTCGCTTGACAGAATATTCCAGGAGCAAGTCACAAAGAACTGGGAGGCAGAGATCTAGCGAGGACTCTAGCTTCCATGTTCTTTTCACACCCCAGATCGTGCATCTCTAAAACAAGGGGGTTGAGTCAGCCCAGATTTTTAATTACTTTTAACTTCTGATTATTGTAAAATACAAGGGCAGGAACCAGAGATATCCCAAAACCCCATCACAATGCCTACCACATTATAGTGTCCATACGTATCAGTTGAAATGAATTGATTTTTTTGGGGGGGTGGGATGAAAACCTTAGGTGAAATACTGGTGTATATATAAGATGACTAAAAGCGAAACTACTTTTGGGGGAGAGGGGTACAGCAAGTCAAGCCACACAGAACACCCTTTATCTCAATCTTCACTTCTCCTGCCCGGAGGGGCACTATGGGAATCGCAGGGCTTTAGGGAACACGATTTAAAAATCAAAGGATTTAATAAGCATATGATTTTCTCTGGCTCCAACATTCTTTGATTCCTCTGGTAACTTGGAATCATCACACAGGGAGTAATATGAAAGGTCTTAAAGATGTCACATTATGCCACAGGGTGGGCGGTGGGTTGAGGTAGAGAACCGCAAAGCCATTTTACATTTCTGAAATAATGTGCTGCATTTTGATTTTTATTATCTTTCTCCACAGTTTTTTTCTCTTACTGGAAATCAGTGTGGGATGTGTTTGAACAGGGAACATTTCTCTCAGCTGCTTTCTGTAACAAACTGTTGGGTTGTCTACTTGTAACTGCATAATCACAAAATTTTATAAATTGACTTAACTTACTGAATAAGCCAGCTATTTTGATACCATAGTTGCTTTTGAAGTTCACTGAAATTATCTGATAACCCCGAGCCTAAGAAATGTGGCTTTTTGACCTATTAATGGTCAACTATTTTGCCAACATTTAGTGAATAGCCTGCTTATTTAGCTGGTCGGGGAATAAAAATGGGTTAATTTCACTTTAGGCAAGAAATAAGAGTAGGGTTAATCAGAGATGTCAAATCTTTGAGATGAATTTCAGAACTGCCTGTTTGTCTAAATTCCAGTCTAGTTTAGCGAGGAATGAAGTCTGCAATGGGAAAACCTATCTTCAAGATGCTTAATAGTACACTCTTAGATCCATAGGCTGATAATTAATAAATCAATGAGAGTGCAGAGCAGAAATGTGTGGAAGCTGAAAAATCAAAGAGAGTATATCATGCAAATTAGCAACAAATACTACAAAATGTAATGGATAATAGTAATAAGGGGTTTTGAGTAAATGGAAGGTACCATTTCAAATATTATCTTGGGGAATGTTTATGTGCATGTTTGAGTGTGCAGCTTGTACTTGTACTAATTGAATGCCACATTGCTCTCCCATTTAGAGACTGTGTGTGTAAGAAATACTTAATCTAATTCGTAAGTTATGGGTATGAGGCAGTGTGATCCAGGGTATGGAAACTTGGAAAGGGATTAAGAAGAATAAGACATTATGTCCCCCAAATCGTTGAAATGCACAATACAGATATCATGTGTAGCTTTAATTAACACAGGGAAAACATGGGGTACCCTTTAAAACAGAAAACAAGGTGCAAATGGAAAAATTTGATGAAGCACAGTCGTATGTTCTTAAGGACTGGCCAATCCTGATTCGGACTTCAACAGTCATGTGACTGTCAATTTGGAAATGTTATATTTGACTTGTGTACAATCTAATAGCTTTTCAGCTCGCCTGAAGGTACTACCTGCAATATGTAAGTCATTACCTGGTAGAATGCTTTGACACACTACTGTGAGAATGAAAAATATTTGGGAAAATAAATTGTGTTCTATCATTCAGCTCATGCAGCATAACTATAAGTCTGTATCGTTATTATTGTTTTTCAGCCCCTCTGACTGATAAGCCACCCAAGCTTTTGTATCCTGTGGAAAGTAAACTGACAATTCAGGAGACTCAGCTGGGTGAGTAATTCCTTAATTCCAGTTAATACACTTCTCTCAATACAGTCTGACAGTTAATAAGCCTAGATTGTACCCTGATGTAATACTCTAAGCTAAACTTATGTGTACTTAAAGGGAGCAAAATTAGAAAATACCAACAAACGTGGCCCATTCCATCCCCCACAGTGTATGCATTAGGACCAAGCTGGACATATGGATATAAGAACTCATATGTTTTTCAGGTGGTTGTTAGGAAATGAGATGGGCTGAAGGTTTTACTGGTGGCATTACGTTGTTGTTTTATAAGGCTTGAATTGGTTTTACAATGGGCACTATGGAACTCTTTGACTTACAATATACCATTAATACATTAAAATACAATTTTTGAAAATGGGGAGAAAAGGTACAGGTTCATTAAGATAAATGTGACTATCACAGTTAAAAATCATTTTTATCTAATCAAATGGAAAGGACATTATGCTACTTAAGTTATGGATAATATTTAATAAAATGTGACCAAGTGGCTTTTGGGTAAAGGACCAACAGGTTTAAGACATAAGAACGTGGACAAAATGCTTTGGTAAATATCCAGTTATCAACACATCGGAATCTGACATAATTATTTTAGGGTTCAGTCTAGAATTTCTAGTGGTTTATCTATGTTCAGTATAATTTTAACCATATAGTTATGTTTTTTAAGAAACTTTTTCCTACACTAACCACTTGACAGATGAAATGCTTTACTGTATACAACTAAAAAGGAATCGATAGCCCATCCCTTAAGTTATTAATGTTATTATTGTTTTTGGAGTGAGAATTTAGATTAAAATTGTAGATCATCTTTAAGATTACTGATGAATCTTTGCGAATAGCATATTCAAAGCTACGGTGCAAAAAAAGGTGTGATGGTTTTAGAACCTATAAAATTATTATAGTCAACAGATTTCTAACATTGGATATATTTAGTAACTTAAGGCATGAGCATGTATAGGATTTATACAAGTCAGGGTATCAATATGCTTTTTTGATGGTAAACCCAAGCCCTTGAATTGATGCCATATACATGCAAGTATCATTAAGCATCATTAAGGCAATGTTTATGGAACAAACATATATTAAAATTGCATCATGCTCTTTACTCATGTTATGGTATATTGAAGTATATTAGATTTTAGTGCTACTTTGTGAGGAAATTTTGAAATGTAGATTCTCCTGAGTGGCCACACTCATACAGACCTTTCAGTAACTCCAAGGAGTATGTATTTGTCAGGAGTTATACGAAACGTTCTTGGGAAAGAAGAAATGGTTTATGGTACCAGTTACCAAGTAGGAACATAGTGAAATTGAAATTAATTGTGGCTCTTTACTTGACAACATGATTAAAAGAATTGTATGATTGATGGTTGCCAATTGGGTTTCCCTATATTATCTAGTGTTCTCTCCGTTCTACTAATGTGTTCTACACAATGGAATGATTTGTAAAACTTTCTTTGTTAAAAAATACTTTTTATTGAACAAAAATTATAAAGACTAATCAAATAGTTGTGAAAGTATGAAAATTTCTTATGCAAATTGCAAGTTTCCACTGTATATTCATTTGAAGAAAGATGGGCATGTGTGTTAGCAAAATGCTCTGAGAAGTACCCTAACTCCTTTATTACCACTGCCAAAGGAACATGAGTTCTCTTTAAAAACCAAGTAACTAGAGACATCAACTTGGGATTTGAATTCTTTTAAACAACTTTTGTTTCATCGTACTTTCTGATTCCAGTTCTCAGTGTGTAGGATAAATTATTTACTAGTTAAAGAAATTTAACCAGAGTCCTTGAATTTTGGGACCAACAGTAGATTTGAAAAAACTACCTTTGCGAATAGCATATTCAAAAGGGTTGTTACTGCAATAGTATTGGAGTAGGTGAACAGCTGATCACAAAGGGTAAGTGAAAATAGGAAGTAATCTTAAGGACCAAAAAACAAAAAAAAAAACAAAAAAAAACAAAAAAAAAAAAACTCCAGGTGTCTAAAATATATTCATTTTCTACAATATGTACTTAGATTTTTCACCTCCTGGGGATTGAATTTTTGCCTTTCTAGATTTGAAAAAGCTGTCAATTTCAATAGGGCCAAATGTGTTATATCCTAAGAAAGGGGGACTGAATGAAGTTTCATGGGGCAGGAGTAAGGAGGATGGCCGGAACCAGTGATGGAGATCTTGGTGGTGCCTACTCTTAGGAGAAGGTGAGAATCTCCAAGAGTTTCACTGGCCGGAAGCTCAAGGGTCTGACTCAACCTTGTCCTAAATTGAGGCTTGACCTCAGAGGATAATAAAACTACCATATGGACTACATTCTAAGAACAATCATCAGTGACTACACAAAGCTGAGTTGGTATATGTCTGGTGACCTAACTTGGACGTCCTGGCAAACTTATGCACACATCCATCTGACCTTGAAAACTATAAACCCATCAGTTCTCCAGTTTGTCTGTAAATATATAAAACTTAATAATAATAATGTTATAGATTAAATCATAAAATGCATGGATTTGTTTTCATCACCAGGTTCTCCTTCCTCTGCCATTTGTGGGCTGTGCCCACCTTTCCCTTTCTGTGTCCCTTGTGGCTTCCTATTCCTCCCAATTCCTTCATCTTCTCAAAAACTGGAAAGATTATGATAGCGATCATTTAAACCATTCCAGTGTAGAAAGGAAAAGGCACAAAGAAGCAAAGAACAAATATATATAATATAAATATATAATAGTAACTCAATTCATATAAAATATGTAAATTGGTGGGTTTGAATTTTAATCACTTTTAATGTGGTTACAGCCTAGCATTTCCACTCTAAGTGGCATCAGTGTGTTACTTTACAATGTGAGAAAAGAACTTTGTCCTTTTTGAATAACTTTCAGACATCAGCAAACGTCTGGACAGCACTTTCTTGGGTAAAATCCCAGAAATCATGCTGTACAATTCTGAAGGTCAGTCTAGGAGGTGAGCCTGACTTGATCCTTTCAAGGCGCGGTAATCAAGGGAATCAAAAGACAGATGCCGTAATCTTGCCAAGGTTGAGCCTTGAGGATGTCAGTCAAAGATGTGGCCTTCTCGTTATGGCCAGGAACCCATTTTCAGAACCTCCCAGGACAGAGGATGTTCATCATTACCAGACTTTCAAACTTTCACTTTATTTAAAGTTTGGTTTTTGCTTATAAAATAATTATACAGGTTACTGGTAGAAATTTTGAGAAATACAGGAAAAAAATCTTGTTTCTTTACGTTGTAGTAACATTCTGCTGCTTTTTTTTATTCCAGGTTTTATTTAAATTGTCGTTAGTTGACATATAGCGTAGTATTGGTTTCAGGAGTAGAATTTAGTGATTCACCACCTACGTATAATACCCAGTGCTCATCCTAACAAATGCTCTCCTTAATTAATGCCCATCACCCATTTAGCCCTTCCCCCCACCCCTCGCCTCTAGCAACCCTTAGTTTGTTCTCTATAGTTAAGTCTCTTATGGTTGTATTAAATATTAAATTAAATATTCTATTAAAAAAATACTAAACAGAAAATATTTTTTAATGGCCACATGATATCCATGTGAAGGTCCTATAATTTCATACGTATTGCTGGAAATTTGGATTTTTCCAAATTTCAGCATCCTAAATAATGATGTGGTGATCTTCACCTATACATTTTCCCTTAACTTTATAATTATTTCAACAGGTCACATTCCTGAAAGGAAAAATACTTGTAAAAGTAACTAATTTTATTAAAGTTTCTTGCTATATTTTCAGAATTCTTACCAAAGAAGTTGTATACACTCTCACTACAAGTATATAATGGCTATAATACATTTTAAAATCTTTTCAACTCAACTTGTTTAAACTAAAAAAAAAAGGCTCACCCACTTCTCCCACTCTCTAGCCTCCCGCCTCTTGCAACTACCAGTCTGTTCTCTGAATCTTTGAACTTGTTTTTTGTTTCATTTGGGGTTTTGTTTTGTTGTTGTTTTTTTTTTTTTTTAGATTCCAAATGTAAGAGAGATCATACTTTTTCTCTGACTTATTTCACTTGGCTTAGTAGCCTCACAGTCCATCCAGGCTGTCACAAATTGCAAGATTTCAATCTTTTTAATGGCTGAGTAGTATTGCATTGTATATTTATACCACATCTTCTTTACCCATTCATCCACTGATGGACGCGGTTGTTTCCATATCATGACTATTGAAAACAATGCTGTAATGAACTTGCAGATGTATATATCTTTTCAAATTATTGTTTTCATTATCTTCATATGAATACCCTGAAGTGGAATTGCCAGCTCATATGGTAGTTTTTTTTTAACTTTTAATTTTAACAAAATTTCAACAAAAATTTTTAATTTTTTGAGGAAACTCCGTACTGTTTTCCATAGTGGTTGCACCCATTTACATTCCCACCAGCAGTGCACAAGGTTCCCTTTTTTCAACATCTTTGTCAACATTTATTATTTGTTGTCTTTGTGATAGTAGCCTTTCTGACAGGTGTGAGGTGATTTCTCATTGTGGTTTTGTATGCATTTCCCTGATGATTAATAATGTGGAGCATCTTTTTATGTTCCTGTTGGCCATTTGTATGCCTTCTTTGAGCAATGTCTATTCAGCTCTTCTGTCAACTTTTAAAATCACTTTGGGGGTGTTTTTATTGTTGGTATTATTAAGTTGTCTGAGTTCTTTGTATATTCTGAATATTAGCTTCTCAGAGACATGATTTGTAATTATTTTCTCTGATTCATTAGGTTTCCTTTTTGTTCTGTTAATGGCTTCCTTTGCCATGCAGAATCTTTTTAGTTTGATGTTATCCCACTTGTATATTTTTGCCTTTGTTTCTTTTGCTTTTGGGGTCAGATCCAAAAATTC
Source organism: Panthera tigris (assembly GCF_018350195.1). Classification (NCBI taxonomy): domain Eukaryota; kingdom Metazoa; phylum Chordata; class Mammalia; order Carnivora; family Felidae; genus Panthera; species Panthera tigris. Next base: position 25,051,004 of record NC_056677.1, read on the forward strand.
CATGTCAAAACCAATATCAAAGAGCCTTTGTTTTCCTTTCGAAGTTTTATGGTTTCAAGTCTTACATTCAAGCTGGTAGCCCATTTTGAGTTAATGTTTGTGTATGGTGTAAGATAGAAATCCAGTTTTCCCAATACCATTTATTAAAGAGATTGTCTTTTTCCCATTGTAACTGCTTGGCTCCTTTTTCATAAATTAATAGACTATATATGTGGGGGTTCATTTCAGGGCTCTCTATTCTTTTCCATTGATCTGTGTCTGTTTTTACGCCAATACATACTTCTTAATTACTCTAATTCTCTAACATAGTTTGAAATCCGGCATGATGCCTCCAGCTTTGTTCTTCTTTATCAAGATGGCATTTGCTATTGGTAGTCTTTTGTGGTTCCATACAAATTTTAGGATTGATTGTTCTATTTTTGTGAAAAATCCAATTGGAATTTTATAGGGATTGCATTAAATCTGTATGTTGCTTTGGGAAGTTTGGAGATTTTAACAATATTAATTCTTCCAATCCATGAACACAGAGTATCTTTTTACTTATATATTTATTTATTTTTGTCTTCAATTTATTTCATTAATGTCTTACATTTTTCAATATACAGGTCTTTCACCTGCTGGGTTAAACTTATTCCTAGGTATTTCATTCTCTTTGATGTAGTTGTAAGTGGGATTGCTTTCTTAATACCTCTTTCAGAGAGTTAATTATTAGTGTTTAGAAAAGCCACAAATCTGTGTGTGTTGATTTTGTATCCTGCAACTTTACTCAATTCATTTATTAGTTCTAACAGGTTTTACAGTTTAGAGTTCTAATGAGTATAATAACTTTTTAACCTTTGATAAGATCAATAACATTATACATCTTTGTAATGGAGTGTTTTTGAAGGAAAAGTCAGTTTCCTTTTTTTAGGAATTACTTCTTCCTCTCCCTTCTTACCTCTTTCTCTCACTCTCTACTCATTGCATACAAGTGGCCTCTCCTTTTTCAGAATTAGCCACATTTGGAGGATTTCAAATGAATCTAGTCTGTTTAGGCAAATGCCTATGGTTGATGAAATATGGAAACCTAATTGAATGTTTACATTCTCTGCTTTCTTCTCCTGCTTATACTAACACTCAACTGAGAACTTTCTCTAGATCCTATGTCTCTTAATAAAGCTCACAGTAATCTGATAATGTACTGTCGGCACAGGAAATGCCAATACATACTAATTGATGACATGGTGTGCATGCCACAAAAGGCACACATCTCCAAATTTTCTGTAAAAGAAAATAATGACACTGAATTGAGTAATCTGCTCAGTATTGCTCTTATTTTTCTTTAATATCTAATATGTTTGTTAACTTTGTTAAAAAAACAAACACTTCTATATCTGAGGAAATAAGAATTCCCCACATGTTAACCTGCAGAGGAAAGTGGTTGATGACAATATTGAAACTTCAGATTTTTCGTTATCTGTCCAAGTAAAGAGACACACATACATGTAACTATCCAATTTAGCTACAGGCTAATTAAAATAAAATGGCACACTGGAACTTAACTAGCACATCTTGCCCTATTTTACCATATTATAGTTTGCAAAATTTTAAATTTCAACTAGACTGAAGGAAAAATGTTCATATCTTATATAATAGATCCTGACTGATATCTTTATAGGAAAACTCCTTGTCATGCAAATGATACATTCAATTTACTGTGATGCTAAAATAATTAGTTATTGAAAACATGCTCAACTTCATTGCTTTTTCTTTAGTAGAGTTGACACACGATATTGCATTAGTTTCACGTATACAACATAGTGATTCATCAACTCAATACATTATGCTGGGCTCACTACAAGTGTAACTACCATCTGTCACCATACAACACTATTACGATACAATTGACTATATTCCCTTGTACTGTATCTTTTATTCCCATGACTTATTCATTCCATAACTCAGAGCCTTATATGTCCTGGAACTATGTATATAAATATATTGTGCCTGGAATGTGTTTTACTACAAATACACTAGTTGAATTCTTTAAGTTTATTTATTTTGAAAGAGAGAGAGAGAGAGAGGATCCTAAGCAGGCTGTGTGCCGCCAGCTCAGAGCCCAGTGTAGGACTCGAACTCATGAACCGTGATATCATGACCTAAGCTGAAACCAAGAGCTGGACACTTAACCACTGGAGCCACCCACGAGCCCCACTAGTTGAGTTTTTAATCCAAGGAGACACGATAGGGAATTATTATCTAATATTTGCTAGCTAGGTGTATATTTTAAAAACTTGAAACAAAACATATTTTTCTGAATAGTTACTACTCTGACTAAAATCGCGAAGCCTCTTTGTTTCCTTTTTCAGGGAGGGAAATACAGTAAAACCTTGGATTGCAAGTAAGTTGTTCTGTGAGTGTTCCGTAAGACAAGCAAACATTTCTAATAAATTTTAACTTGGTGAATGAGCGATGTCTTGCAATACAAGCCGTCCGTGATGCCAAATGTCACATGACCACAACTGAGCCAATGGTTCTTGAAATTCACTTTAATATACAAGTGTTTATGGATTACCAGCATGTTTCCGGAATGAATTATGCTTGCAAACCAAGATTTTACTGTACTTATTATCAGTATCTTAGAAACAAGGAGCAATTCAGGTGTTCAATTTGATACGTAATTCTGAAAGTGGCATATAATACTGTTGATGCTAAAAAAAAAATACTTTGTTGCTGAGTCATGAAAGTGATGCATACATATAGGACCTTCGTTTCCAAGAGGTAGGGAAGTTAGTGTTGACTGAGTTTGTCCATCCACATTTACTCTTCTTGTTGTTTTTGGCTTTGTTCTTATTGCCACATAGGGAATTTACAAGACATTTTTTCACTGACAAACTCGTATAAAATAACCCATAAAACTTTCCTTTCACTCTGGATGAAAACATGTATATCCACGGTCCAAGTTTTAGATGAAAAATGATGTACTTGTTGCCAGCTTAAGAAAGATGGGCAGATCAACATGGCTCTATTGACTGACATAAAGCTTGTTAGGCATAAATTGGAGCTTCTGGACAAATAGGCATCATAATTAAAGCATGTAAAAGCAAATAAAGACTGGTATTATAATTATATAAAGTGATGGCATTCAGTTCTACTCAATCCAAATTTATCATGCCATGATAAATGAAAGTAATAACTTTTGACAGCTGTTGTGGTCTGATAGCTTACTTTTGCAAGCAAAAGCGCCTTAAAAATTATGATTCTAACCTGAGGAGAAATATTTCTCATATCAGTATTTAGTTACTATTTCATATCCTTAAGCAAATGAGAAATCAACAAATGGAACCTACTGTTAGTGTTCTAGGATCATTATATGCCGCAACTTATACGAATCTCACAGATTTCAAAATCAAAGTCTTCTTTTAGCGCTAGAGAGGAGAAATAGGCTGGGTAAAAATGCAACTTGAATGTTTGCATTAAAAATTGCTATCTAAGCAGAAGTCACACTTCCTTTTTAAGTGTTAAATGCTCAAGGTCTAATGCTTGACAGGCTTGAAACCCAAAGAAAGATGGAGATGGAGGTTAGAACAGCTGCTATGGGTCATTGATATCTGAAAATTTGGAAGGCAGCTGAAGTGCTTGTTAAGATGCATTAAAAACTGGAATAGAGACCATGTAAGTGCGCCTGCTTTTTCTTACCTTGGAAAGGGGGCGGAAGGGGGAGAAGATGGGAAGAAAGAAAAGATCCAAGAGAAAGTGTTGCCACAAAACCAATACAGAGAGTTCATTGAAATTCCCAGATTTTGGTCGAGTTCCAGTCTAGTTTGTTGGACTTGGACACGAATCATGCAGATTACTCTTTTGTTATAAGACGGAGAGTAAGTACTATTTTATATGTTGTTGACTAGATATGTATGATTCTTCACAACTCTAAATTTAGGAATTGTATGAAGTAGAGGGGCTTTGGTAGTTATCGAGTCAAATCTTTCCTTTAACTGATGAGAAAACAGAGACCAAAAATTCCTATATGCTTTTATATCTCAAATTTTACAAAAAGAAAATGTAATATCATTGTTACGGTTTTATTATTGTTGTTGTTCAATTGTTTTGGTTATGATAAAAAGGAGGCATGTGACACCAATTCCCATTTCAGCACATTCTGTCACACAGACCTAGATGACAGTCCAGCTCTGCCACTTACTACTAGTATAACCTTGAACAAGCAGCCCTCATTTACCTAAGTGATAAAAAAAGCACTATGATAAGACACGTCTATGGAGTTAGTGTGGGTATAAAATGAGATAATGCATGTAAAGATTAGTGCATTGCCTGGTATATATTAAGTAGTCAGTACCTCCTTGCTGCTAGTAGTTGAGGTTTTTTTTTTTTTTTAAGTTTACTTATTTATTTTGAGAGAGAGAGAGCAAGCATGAGCAGGGGAAGGGCAGAGAGAGGGAGAGAGAGAGTATCCCAAGCAGGCTTCCCACAGTTAACACAGAGCCCAACGCGGGGCTCGATCCCACAAGCTGTAAGATCATAACCTGAGCCAAAATCAAGAGTCAGCCACTGAACGGACTGAATTACCCAGGCACCCAGTAGTTGAGATATTTTAATGCTATGTATCGAATGCTGTATATAGAAGGTCCCTGAAATGCATTTTGCATGCCAATGATTACTTGATCATGTTTCTATTCTTACTAGTGTAACATACTTTGGTAGCAGATGTGGGCTTCATTATAGGATGGATAATATTTTAGAAAATTAATTTCTATCTCCCCTCTAAGAACAACATGCGCACTACGTTTTTCTACTGAAATTAGATTTTATCTTAAAGACGTTACTGATTTTAGATGACTTACTTCTTCAACAAGTCTACCCAAGTGCATATAGTAAATACATAGTTCTTTTTTTTTAAATTTTTTTTAACGTTTTATTTAATTTTGAGACAGGGAGAGGCAGAGCATGAACAGGGGAGGGTCAGAGAGAGGGAGACACAGAATCGGGAACAGGCTCCAGGCTCTGAGCTGTCAGCACAGAGCCCGAGGCGGGGCTCGAACTCACGGACCGCGAGATCATGACCTGAGCCTGAGTCGGCCACTTAACCGACTGAGCCACCCAGGCGCCCCAGTAAATACATAGTTCTAACAGAAGAAAAGTATTCCTTTTTTTTTTTTTAATGACTGTGTAATGGACGCTATGCCACACAAATATATAAATGACCATCAAGGAGAAAGTAAGATTGAAAAACATTATTTTTCTAAACTAAAGAAACTCAGATATAATATTCTTAAGACAAAGGACATGAGGATAATTTTACAAAACAGAGCATCAAAACATTATGCCTGTCAAGTTCCTCCTGAAGGTTTTGGCGATAGTCATATTCTTTTTACAGAAAACTACTGCTCTTCCTCTGACAAGCACCTTTATCACAAAGCTTTCTGAGTCATTCGTAATGATTGAAGTTTACTAGCATAGAAACATGCAGTGAGTATCCTATGTTAACAAGAGCTCCTTTTGAATTCGCAAAGTAAATGCCAATTTATCAGAAATAAACCTATCAAAAGACATTGTGGTGCAGAATACTAAAAGAGGTTTCAGAATAAGAGTATGTACCACATGACTGACGTTCATTAAAACAGAAACTATAAAAAGACCCGTATCATTTAAAATTTGAATATAAAGAGAGATGTTCATCTATAAATTTCCTCCTGAATTTTGGCTAAATAACTGAGCATTCCTAAATTATATGCAGACTCTTCGTGAAAAATAACTTGTTCTTGAATATGATTATGAAAATAGGATACCACTATTTTATGGTTTAACGTTAAAACACTTAGCATTCCAGTCATATCGTACTCTACTAACTTAATATGTTCCCACAGATTTGTGGGTAAATTGAAACATCATAATTTCTGAGAAGTTGTTCCTTTCATTTTTGATTGATCTTTAATTAGTGGTGGCTTAACATGTCAGTTTTAAGAGGCTCTGTCCCCCAGTCTCTCTTAAGCAGCTAATGATCAATGAAAGATTTATATGCACAAGAGAAATACGCTATTTAAAGAAACTCTGTGGTGAATCATTTTATATAAGAATCCCTTTGTAATTGGGACGCCTGGGTGGCTCAGTCGGTTGAACGCCGGACTTCAGCTCAGGTCATGATCTCACACTCTGTGAGTTCGAGCTCCGCGTGGGGCTCTGTGCTGACAGCTCGGAGCCCGGAGCCTGCTTCGGGTTCTGTGTCTCCCTTTTTCTCTGCCCCTCCCCTGCTCATGCTCTGTCTTTCTCTGTCTCAAAAATAAATAAGAACATTAAAAAAAATTTTTTTTAAAAAGAATCCTTTTCTTTTTAAAGAAGAATCACCCCCATAACTTTTCTCTGTGGTAGCTCACAGTTTTACATTTTTCTGAGATGAGGTTCATCCATATGAAACTGCAAGCATTATTTCTCACTAACCCTGGTAAAGGATCAGCTGCCCATCACTTCATATGACTTCCCCTTGTCTACCAGTGAAAACTCACGTCCCCATTGTGGCGTTTTGCCTTCTCACTGAGGAAATATTAAATTTTATTCACCGGCTTCAGAATGAACAATATTTTCTTTTCATCTAATTCTTTGAAAATTGCTGTGGTAGTGTAGACTATTTGACCGGAATATCTCAGGTTCACTTATGACAAAACACTTTATTGTCCTAAGGGAGACACTTTGAAGGCCATCGTACTACCTTCTTTGCCTTGGTTTTGTTGAAATGTCCCCTAAAGGATGACTGTCAGTGGTGTCATTTGTTTTCCCACATCTATAATTTTGATGAGAGTTCTTATTTCCAAGTTTAAAGGGAGCATTTTGTATTTTGATTCTTCTGGAATTTATATGGCCTTTTACATTACATCCTTCAGCTGATCACTTAATTTTTTCTAAATGTATTCATATCTTTTAGGAATGATTTTCTTTTTAATAGGACAATATATATATATACAATGATGCGTATATGATATATATACAATGAAATTGTAGATTTGAAATTGTATATTCAATTTGATGAAATTGAAATTTGATGTGCTACTTTCTGAATGCCTAAACATTCACCTTTTAAGATGTGCCTAAATGGTACACTCCAAACATGCAGGATAAGCCCAAGGTATAGAATATCCAGAAGGCTTTAAAACCTGAGTCTCACAGTGAAGTCTCCTGAAGAGGCCTCTTTTCCAATTCACTGCACACAAGACCGGTGTTACTTTCTCAGAAACAGTAAGGATTTTTAAAAATTTTCTAGTTCAAATTCGTAAAAATCTAGTTATAGCGTATATTATCCAATTGAATAATTTTTAAAAAGAAAATTAAAAGCTTATCAGAGTTTTTACTTTCCAAAATTCAACTGTATTTGAGAAGTCTTGCTTCATTGGTCTGGTCAGCAGGTACCTCCCGCTTCGCTCACTGGTCCACAGTGAGCCTGAAAGAAAGGCTTCAAGCTCCTTAGGATTCCAGAAGAGTCAGCAATTCCCTCACCCATTCAACTTCCTCGCAATGGTCTTATCAAGCTTATAGGCAGGGTGCAAGCTTTCTCAGTCTCCAAGAATTTTTGTTTCTAGTTTAATAAAAGCAGGACACCCACCTCAGGCTTGCTTGCTGAAGAATTGTGTTTACAGAAACTTGGCAGCTCTTTGAGTAGGAAGAGAACAAAGGGAAGTGCGTTGCTTTTCTGGAAAAATTAAATCGAACGCATCTTGTCACATCAAGCCATCACAAGAAATAGGAAACTTACGCTATGATGAGTTTCAGGAAAATTTGAGATTATTACTACAAGTATTCAGTAAGAAGCCATTATGTGAAATAGCTTTGGGAAAGTTCAGTAAGTCTTTTTGTGTTCTCTTCTTTAAAAAACTTTTAGTGTTTCTGATGAATGCTGAATATCTGATTTGATAACGTCAATTATCTTGGCAACTTTAAGACTTTTAAGTCATCAATTAAAAATTTTAAATGCTTTCTGAATAATGTACCTCATTTTGGCTAAAATTACTTGAGATGCAATTAGACTATTATGCAGATGCAGTCTACTTATTATGTACAGCCTGTTTATAAGTAGTATGGATATTTGCTTCAGAATTATATGTCACATATTATATTTATAGAAAGACTAATACAAGGATTTTTTTAGATATAAATGTAATTTGTAGTGACTATTTTTCAGGGGAAAAAAACCCTTCTCTATTTCCCATGAACAATCTATTTTCCGTCCAATGCTATTTATTAGGATTTGCTACTAATTAGAGAGTGGGAGTAACATTTTTATATAATGAGGGATAAATAAAATAAATGAGTCTTATATTAGATGAATACATGAGCTGGTAGCTGCAGGTGAAGTTAAGTGTCACAGAGAACATCAGTTACTGTATGTGAAAGAAATGTCAAACCAAGAGAGAATTATATCATTGACAGATTCGGGGTAGACAGGTCTTTATTTTCTTTCAGTCACTATTATATGTGCATGAAATAAAATAGAGAATTGAGCAAGCAGAGAAACAATGTAGAAGGAAAATAATCCAAAAATGGTTCTTTTTTGTCTCAAATAGATGGCTATTTCAAGCAAGAGTTAATTTGCGGATTTTTTTTTTTTTTTCTGATCAGCTTCCTGTGCCAAGACAATTTATGTTTAAGGAGTCACAGGTTCTGATAGTGCATCACCAGGGCTCTGATCACAAGTGACAGGAATGGGACTGGCCTCAAGGATGAGTGGAACAATGCGCGAATTTTCTCCGTTTTTCTTCTCTGCCTCTCTCTGCATGTCACCATTTTTAGAGGCGGAACGTGGCAGGGTGTGGGCGAGCCCACAGGGTGAAAGCAGTGCTCTGCTCCGTTCTACCCAGGAGGAAAAGTAGAGTCTGGAAGTCTAGCTGGAGTTGGAGATTCTCTGAGGGGGAATTCCGATGGGCCTAGCTTAGGTCGCAGATCTAAATTTTGAACAGATTGCTATGGCGTCACAGTGAGGTGCGTTAGCTCGGCCCTATCTCCCATGGCAGGAAAGCCTGTATGTCTATGTGAGTACATGAAGGTTGGGCGGGGGGTAGTAATGGGGCTTGTACCGAATGAAGGAGATGAAGCAATAGTTACTACAGGGGCCAAGTTTTCATATTCGGTATTCATTTTATGTAAAGTCCTTGGTTAGTCCACATCCTATTAATTTAGCTGCCATTTTTATTCTGTCTCTTCATTAGCTTGGAGGGGCCGGAATTAGCCAGACTGATGCCTTTGAGTGCAGTCTCTGTCACGCTGAAAACTCTTCCTTTCCTTGCCTCTCCTCTCAGCCACTCCTGACATCCCCTCTGTGTCTGAGGTGTGTACTTAGCTCCACCTGCATTCACCTCACCGCTGTCTCTGTGTCTTATGTTGTCTCTCACCCTTGAGCCTAATGTCAACCCCAAACTAAATGTCAGCTTCCCGGCCGTTAAAGACATTTTCAGGTAAAAGGTATGGTTCCCAAAAAGATAGAAACGCTACATCTTGGCTTATACAGTAAAGTTCATGTAATATAAGTGAGTAGAGTAAGGTCAGGTATGATGTAATAAAGAGCATAGGTCCCACTTAAAGGAATCCACGTTCATTTTTGTATATTATACGGGTCTTGTAAAACACGTCTGGCACATGGTTTTAGTTTAATGGCCTCAATGTCTAGTCCCTTGGTTTGTAGATTTAGCGTTCGTATCAGCAAATACAGTGGCACTGTGGTGCCACCTTAAAAATCGTGCAGGTTTACAATAGGATCTGGATTCAGAATTGCTACCGTGTTCATGATCTATGAATGGGTTCTAATGTGCTATAGGTTGGAACGTGCTTCAGACTGATGTGTAACATGTTTGGAACAACTAACATAATAAGCTCCATCATCAGAGAATCAAGGAGTTAAGAGCAACACAGTTATAAAGGGAGAGTCACCCCATCAGGTGATATAGGAATCATGGAGTTAGAATCAAGTGATAAATTCTCTTTAGCAATCGGGCCCCACAGAAAGGTAATCATGCCTATTTTGTTATCACAGACTTGCTAAGTTAACAAAAGTAAAAACACCTATCAACTATGCCAGCAGACATTTTTACTTCTTTCTCCGCAAATTTTTCCTGGACGTATCTTTGCTTCTCGGGTGCCATACTTAAGAATGGGCAATATCTAATTTACTAGCAAAGACATACCAAGAAAAGGATGGACTATAGGATCTGTGATTATCCTGGCCTTATTAATTAGGGCTTACATGCAGTGGCCTTCATGAGTTTAATGCAGTCGTCATTTCTATGTATAATCATCAGAGTCACGAGTTGAAGCAACAGAGAGTAGAAATCCTATAATGGACATAAGAATTTTGAGTTCAAAATACCAACAATTAAAATAAAATCCGTTTGTCAGACTCTTAGTCTTATTTTGGTCAGAAAATCATCTTTGTAAAATTGGAGTAATGCTAGATTCACTGCTTAAAAATATCATGTTTGCCTCTTGGCTCGAAGATAAAGGCCAGTCCCTTCACCATCTGATTCCGTTTTATCTTCATCATTTCATTTACCCTCCTACTAGGTTTATACTATGTGCCAGACGCTCTTGACCGTACCGTGGATTTCCATGAATCTACCCTTTGCACATGTAATGCCTGCCATTTGGAATTCCCTCTCCTGCCTCTATGCCCTGTGCCTATTTACTCAAGTTTTAAGATGCATGTCAGTGTCAACTTTAAGACTTCCGCTCCTACTAGACAGAATTAAATAACACTTTTCAAGTACTAGCAAGTTTCTTTTTCACACTTTTGTTAGAGCATTTCTCTCATTTGGTGTATATATCATCATGCGTCAATTTCCCCTACCGCGCTTGGAACTCTTAAAGAAGGGGCTACCAAATTTTCATCTTCGCATCCTGAATGTATAGGTAAATACCTGATACGCAGAAATAAATGAATGAACAAATCATGTACCATTTACTCAGGTTTAGTACTCATAAATAAAATCCAACTTTATAACTCATCCTTTTCAGTAGCTATATACTACAGAGTAATAGAGCCACACTAAAACTGTTGGTTTTGATTTGATTGCCTGGTATGATTGAAGATCCTATTTTATGGATGAAGGAGACAGATAAAAAAAAGGGCCCAGGAGTCTGGCTGAGCTATGAAGATCTAACTGGGAAGCCCAGCAATAAATCAAATCCAAATCAGACAGAGGAGGAAACATCCAGTGGCCATTAAAGGTCAACAGATCAGTAAATAGGGGTTAAAAAAAATAGTTACTTATCACAGTTCAGCCAGGAAACTGGTCTGCGTTAGAGGGTTAACTGGCATCTAGAGTTTAACGCAGATCTGTAAAGTTTAGTCAAATAGACTTTATACTTTTAGGGGCCCAGAATAAGAGATGAGTTCACTAGTTCCATTTACTACTTTGTTATTGAGTGTCTACCAGGCACAAAGTCTGCTAAAACCTAGGTAGGTAGGTAGGTAGGTAGGTAGAAGCCTGTCTCCAAAGACTTGATATTACATTCTTGGTTAACCTCAGGGATGATCCTTGTTCCTCAAGAAGAGGCCAAGACTTTCTGTCCTTGTTTATAATTTCAGCCATGAGTGAATGACAGCTCCCCTTCAAAAGAGTATTTTAATCAACTAGAAAGTCAAGATGCTGTAGGTGCAGCTTTCCTTGATTAATGATCATAATTTCTCTTTTGCATTTGGAGTGTCTTGTATTTGCAAGGCATTTTCATATGGTGTCTCATTTCATCTTTTTAGTAGTCTGTTACATCTGTATTATGCCTCCATTTTACAGATTGTGACTGAAGCTTATATGCTGCACTCTTGGGATATTTCTATACACTAGTGTATTGATTATTGTTTCCTTCTTCATTCCTTTGTTAAATTCTAATTGTGAGCGCTGCTCTCTTGAATCCATGACCCTTCTGTAATGTTTAGAATGGTCTCATCTTTATGGACCACTTCATTTCTATTTTATCCCACTGTTAATAGATCCTGTGTCCTATCAAATAGAACATCCGGTAATAATGCTTGAATATGAACTTGTCCTTGAAATGTTTCTCAGGGCTTTTTTTTTTTCCTATTCAATTGCTTGTCGTCTGGATCTGCTTCTGTTCATCTCTGCCTCCTGTTTTTTCATTCCCATTTTTTTGTACTTCTGCCCTCTCAAGTACATTTTAACAGACACTTTTCTTCTTCCACTGATCTTCAAGCATGAAATTTCTTTTCAAGGCACTTAAGAAAATGGAAGTGGTTAGAGCATTCATGAACAGAATGTCTTGTGAGCTGCAAAAGTTAATGTGAGAAAAGCAGATAGAAGAGTGGCTAGTTCATCAGAGTTTTTGCTCTGTAAAAAGCAGCAAATTATAGTCTTTTCTTAAATAGCAAGCAAAAAGCAAGTGGTCTCATTTCATTTCTTAAAATAGGCAAAGTGAAACTAATTGATTTGTCAATTTGCTGTGACTATTAATTCCCTGCACCCAAAGTTGGCTTTTGTTAATTTAGGATTTACACTTTCTTTCTGAATATAATTATCTGACTATATATAGATAAGTAATTTAAAGCCAGCTAATGATTGTTTGAGCATTAAAGTTAAGAACTATCTAGACATTAGTAAATTATCCATTTAGAAAACCTGTAATAATTGGATCAAAATTAATTTTAGCTCAGAAGTTAAATTGTACTTAAGGTAATTTTATGACATTTACAGTGTATCTTGTATGTGGCTTGTAAAACCATATGTTCACTTTAAAGAACTTGATAAAGTTTTTATAGAAATAGAAATGTTTTTATAATGTAAATGTATGCTTCATTAACCTAATAAGGTAATTTGAAAGTTTTCCTTTGGGCTGACATTTACTAAGTCAAGGCCCCATAAGCATTCGTGTCACAAAACTTCCACCAATTGTGAAAATGATTATAAGAATGAAAGTAGCATAGTAACTAAGTGAACATTCTATTTTAAACTTCAGTAAGTCAAAGAATGTAAGCATTAATTTATTGCATTTTCACAGTAGCATAATATTGAGAATAAGATAGAGATTGACTTCATTGTAGCTTATGAGACTAGTTTCTCAATGGAGAGATATGACTTAGATTCTCAAAGGTTATTGAAATAATGATCAATTCAATCCTTAAATATGGAAGAGCATTTTACCTTCAGTTTGGTAATTCAGAACACATGTATTTTAATATGTTAACATTGTAAGTTGACATTTTCACTTTTAATTTATTTTCTTTTTTTTTCTATAATTTATTCATTTCTTATAATTTACATCCAAGTTAGCACATGCTGCAACCATGATTTCAGGAGTAGATTCCTTAAGCCCCTTACCCAATTAGCCCATCCCCCTTCCCACAACCCCTCCAGCAACTCTCTGTTCTCCATATTTATGAGTCTCTTATGTTTTGTCCCCTCCCTGTTTTTATATTATTTTTGCTTACTTTATTTTCTTCCTTCAAATGAATAGGTCCTTGGTATTGTCACCTACTGACACAAGCCGTTGGGTCAGTCTTGCCACCGACTAATGAAGTGAGAATCGCAGTGGCCTTCACATCTTCATCTCCAGCTGTCTTTGGCAATGATTTATTTTTTTTTTCTTTTATTTGAGAGAGAGGGCATGTGAGCAGCAAAGAGGGACACAGGGAGAAAGGCAGAGGGAGAGAGAGAGAATCTCAAGCAGGATCCATACCCGGTGCAGAGCCCAATGTGGGGCCCAGTCCCATGACCCTGGCATCATGACCTGAGCCAAAATCAAGAGCCAGATGTTCTACTGACTGAGCCATCCATGTGCCTCTCTATGGCAATGATTTTTAAGAATGGACATCATAAATACCTGTAGAGCTTGTACAAAACATATGCACTCATTTTCTCAACTCCCCTGCCTCCCCCTAGACCTGAAATTTTTCTCTATTAGTTCTGGAATAGAGGCTGGGAATCACTGTTACGTGTTCTGCTGGGACTTTTACGGCCTACAAACAAAAATCTTACAGTCATATATCCATACTTATATATCTCTATCTATATATCTGTCTGTATTTGTTCTGAACTGATGGTTCTGATATTTTTTTAGTCGTAATCACGATCACTTTACTTTCTGGAGCTCTTTGCTGTGCACGCGAGGGATCTAACAGACACAGACACATCTGGGTTATCTCACCAGTCAGGCTGCTATTGTCAAGAAAGCAAGACTCTCACTCAGGCCCAGAGGGTACAAATAAGATCTGAATATCCTTCCAAGTGGAAACTAGCTACTGGGGAAAGAGGTGGGGATCACTTGGGTAAAGAAGGCACTCCTCAAAGTGTAGCAGAAGTACAGCAACAGTTTGTGTCACTTAGCTTACTAAAAACCCATCTTGGTATCTTTACTGTTTCCTGTGGCTGCTGTAACAAATTACCATGATGCAGGTGCCTTAAAACAGTAAAACTGCACTCTCTTACAGTTCTAGAAACCAGTGGTCTGAAATCAAGGACTGCACTGCATCTGGAGATACTAGGGAAGGAATTTCGCTTCCTCTGGCATCTGGAGGTTGTCAGTATCCCTTGACTTGCAGCCACATCACTCCTGTGCTGCCTCTGTGGTCACCAATGCCTACCTTCTCTCCTTTGTGTTTTTTCTCTTCCGTCTGTTTCAGATCTCCCTCTGCCTTTTCTTTATAAGACATTTGTTGTAGGATTTAGGACCCACATGAGTGGGCCTGAATTTAATGGCATCTGCAAAAACCTTTTTTCCCAATAAAGTAACATTCACAGCTTCCAGAGATTAAGATGGGACATTTTTTACGGGCCACCTTCCAACCCACGACAGTATCTGTCACATGTTCTACTACACTCACAGGAACTGTGATACTAAGTAAAGAAGTTCAAAGGTGAATGAACAGCAAAGTATCAGCATAAGCCCCATTCAGTAATTATCAGGCCTGCTCACGTGTGGATGTGCACAGAGTATGCATATGTGTATGTACACGTGTGTGTGTGTGTGTGCGTGTGTGTGTGTGTTGTGTTTTGTGGTCTTTTCTTTTTACCTGAAGGATCCCTCTTCTAGGTAGCCCTTGAGGTTACCGTTTGGGGAAGAAATCATTAGAGGTCATCCATAGCACAAGAGTTTTAAAATGCCCAATAAATGGCACAAAGAGAAGGATTCCTTTACCCCTTTCCAAGGAGAAAAAAAAAAAACACATAATAGTCCTGCTAGTTCTGAGAGAGCAAAGAAAGTTCGATCTTAACTCTTCAGAGGTGAATCTGGCAATATTAAGTTGTTCTTTTACATTTGGCAAGAGTTAATCCACCTGCAGTGGAAAGAATGTCTGGTTATAAATGGATTGGTGGTTCTATCTACTAATAAGAAATGGTCTTCTGGACCTTGTTCTGGTCTCCTGGTCTTCACAAATAAAATGTTACAAATAATATGCCTTTCTCCATTAGCAGACACCCTGTATCTAGTCATAACAGTTATAGGCAAAGCTTTTTAAAACTATGGAGATGGTCATTTACATTGTCCAGCATCCTAGGTCTTTTGATTCTCTAGCAGAGTTACAATATTAAAGTCTTTCAAGGTACTAGTAAGAAGCTATTCATTGAAACAAGCATTTGTTGAATGCTTGCCATATATGCAGCATAGCATTAGACAAAGTTGTACATGAAACCGAAAAGAATGCACTGTATGAATTTAGAGAAGCACTGATTTTATTTTACTTTACTTTTTAAAGTTTATTTATTTTGGGGGGGATGAAAGCGAGGGAAAGAGAGAGAGAGAGAGAGAGAGAGAGAATACCAAGCAGGCTCTGCGCTGACATTGAGTTCGCTAACATGAACCGTGAGACTATGACCTGAGCCAAAGTTGGATGCTTAACCGACTGAATCACCCACGTGCCCCAAGGAGAGCTGATTTTAAAAGCAGGATCAAGCAAGTCCTCACTGTGAATGTGTTATGTGAGATACACCTTATTTAAGGGGTAGGATTTAGGCCAGTGAAGTAGAAGGGCATTGCTCAAAGACCAGTGTTAAGAGAGAGACAGAGATAAGAAGACATATGTTGACTTTGGAAGCTGGGCAGTATGACAACCAACTGAAGCAATTCAGCCAAGTGACCTGATAGAAAATGTAGTGCCAGAAAAATGATAATAAAGATACATTTTCACTAAAGTGAAAGCACTCCAGTGAGGTGTAATTTTTTTTAAATGGTTTTATTTATTTTTGAGACAGAGAGAGACAGAGCATGAGCAAGGGTAGGGGCAGAGAGAGAGGGAGACACAGAATCCAAAGGAGGCCCCAGGCTCCAAACTGTCAGCACAGAGCCCAACGCGGGGCTCGAACTCACAGACTGTGAGATCATGACCTGAGTTGAAGTCGGACGCTTAACCGACTGAGCCACCCAGGCGCCCCTGTAATTTTTTTTTTTAAAGAGGAAGCAAGAGAGCCTGATTGGCAAAGTAGTCTCATAGTAGACTATAAGAGAATAAAGAAACCAATCAGGAGACTAATTGTCTAGGTGAAAAATAACAGATTAGAATCTGAAAAAGGACAGATTTTGGTGGCAGTGGTTGTAGTGGTGGTAATCTTTCAGAGGAAGTCAGAGCTATAAATCTTATCGATGTATCAACTTTGAGGAAGTAAAGTGAACAGAAAGAGGAATCACAGGAAATAAGTGTTAACTATCACTGACTGGGAGGATGGTGATGCCAGTAAGAAGGAGGATCCAAAAAGATAAGCGATATTCAGGGGAAATATGTTGAATCAGACTGTGGTTACAGGACTGTGGTGGCACATTTTGGCAAGGCTCTCTCTCAGTTGGAAACGTGAACATAGCTTGAGTGAGATGTTTGGGCCACACAAGCATTTGAGAGATCCTCCTGGAGAGGAAGCTAGATAATTATTGATTGGTCTGAGAGATAACTTACTTTTTTTTTTTTTTACTTTGTCTCAAACTATTATTGTAATGATTAAGTATACAAGATTCTGAAAGTCTTATTTTCCTCTTGAGGACAGAAGATGAGTTTCATTTATCTCTGAATGACCAATAGATAGATTATGTTCAATAAATACTTTTTTTTTTAATGTTTATTTATTTTTGAGACAGAGAGAGACAGCATGAACGGGGGAGGGGCAGAGAGAGAGGGAGACACAGAATCGGAAGCAGGCTCCAGGCTCTGAGCCATCAGCCCAGAGCCCGACACGGGGCTCGAATTCGCGGACCGCGAGATCGTGACCTGAGCTGAAGTCGGACGCTTAACCGACTGAGCCACCCAGGCGCCCCATGTTCAATAAATACTTGTTCAATGACTGAAGTTGAATGATAGTGTTTCTGAGATTATCTTGTTTTTTCCAAGTACAGTGGAAACTCTTTCATATTTACTATCATGTCCTGTGAAAAGCACTTTTAGGAGTTTTGCTGCCATTATATTATCGTCTTTCAAGTTTCCAGGTGTTTTTAAATTTATTTTAATTATTTAAAAACATGATTGTAAGATGTAACTAATAAAACTGCCTGTTATTTCCACAACTGAGTTGTATCCATTCAAACTCACTCATCCACAAATATATATTATCAGATTAATATCTCGGTAGAGACTTCATGAATGATGCCTTTTCTTTTCCCTACTGCTTCATTTTCTTGTCTTTCTGTTCAGGAAAGAAAGGTATATATACATGTTGTTAAAATATTTAGTAACTGAATAACTTAGGCAAAACTTTAAATAAATGGGAATATGGTGGGAAATTCTTAAAAAGTTAATTAACTCAATTCTTTTCCATAATTTCTTTAAAAGAAATGGAGACAGACACATATTTGATTGGTATTGATTTGGAACTGTGTCTGTTTACATTTGAATTCCTGTGACCTGCTTACCACTTTTAAGTTTTGTATTTTCTTCTTCTTTTCTCTATCTTTCTATGCTATATTGATTTCTGAGCTTTTGAGGGACTTCCATTTTCCAGCTCATTTAAGTACATTTCATCCTGCTGTGTTGGTCATCAGGAAGTCACAAAAATGGTACACAAATGGCCATATAATGCAATGTGATTTGAAACAAAGAGGAATCGCACTTGTGTGCACACACGGGGTTTTTGTCCTGAGTTGTTGCGGTTAGAAAGTAAAGAGTTATCAGATTTTTTTCATGAAAGTAATGACAATTTCGAGTGCCATTTAGAACAGTGGTCCTAAAACATTTAGATTTCAAGAACGAGTTGAACTATTTGAATGAATTATGAATGAATGGATGAAGTGGACGCCCATAAAGTTGTCAATTTATCTAGTTTGCCAAATGATATTATTAAAACAAAATAAAAAAGTACCATCTGTCATCAGTGTAATTTGTAATTTCTTAAAAGAGCAATTTGAAATCCAAAACTTAGGTTTCTCAAAGAAAAGGGCAGTCCTTTGCATTGAACACATTCAGTTTTATATACATTTTTAAAAGCTCACGGTCTCATCCTCTCCATTTCCCCAATTTTGTTTCTAAGAGTATCTCAAGACTATTACTGATCATGCCCTGCTTCCGGGAAAGACTATAGTCATAATACCTTTTGTTTTTTCCGCACTAAGGTAAAACATTTGCCACTGGAAACTAGTTAGAATTCACAATTACATTTCTCCTGTATTTCCGAATGGGATGTCCTCATTGATATGTGTGTTTGCGTATTTCACCTACAATGTATGTGCCGCTACTTTTGTCATAGGTACATGTACATATACTTAGGGGACATGTTATAGAAGCCATCTTATTTAAAACAGAAGCACCTCCTCTCCTCCCCCGCACACAGCGCTATCCCACTTGACAGAGGTAACCACCTGCATCTGTTACGGCTGACTGTTGTTATTTACTTCCATGTCTTTAATAACACGCTTGTACCACAACTTCCTTTTCCTGTTTATTGAAATTGATCTATTGATTTAATCTATTGACTTCAGGTTATTGTAGATAAAGATATAGTTCTCTTTTACATTCTCGATGTGTGCATGTCCTGCCTGCTCAGCCTCCTGTATGGTGATTTTCGCTCCAGCATCCACCAGTTGTTTCTGAGTATGGAAACGCTAATCAAAGCCGAGCCATTCCATATAGTAATTTTCTATCTCTCTCTTCTGCTTTGATTTCTGGGAGACTTCCTGACTTTCTCTTCCAACCCTCTGGCTGATTTTTTCATTTTCTGGTACATATTTTTGTTATTCAGTGTTTTTCTTGTTTTCTACAGTCATCATTCCTCTAGCAGTCTGTTCTTGTCACACAGAGGCGCTAGCATCTCCTCTCTGAGAGCATTTAAGTTAGTTTTTCTGTTTTGTTTCAGGAGGTTGCTTTTCTCTCTCTATGCTCTTCATCCTCCCCAAAGTCCCTATTGACTGTGTGTTTGGGTCTCCCTCACGCCCAAGACTTCCTCCAATTGTTTGGTAGTCTTTGTCATTAAGTGTAAGGGAGTAAAAAGGTACTTGGGAACTTTCACATGGGGTTCATGGTTTGTTTGTCTGGCTAGCTGGGAAACCCCTGCTCTCAGTATCTTTGGGCCTTTAGTTTTGCACTGGTCACATTCACAGTATTCCTAGTATTCTGTTTTATCTATTGGCTTCTGAGAGGTGAATGAGAAAGGATGTTACATTCATCATAAAAACATGCCTAAACATGCCTTTGGCTGTGCAGAGATTCCCTTTCCTTCTCTCCAGGGAATAAACTTCTAGTCTCTGCCACAGTGGAGAAGGGAATCAATATCTCATTGATTCTTTAAAAGATTTTGAACAATTTCTCCTATTTTTGTCCCATTCTCATCCTCCCTTGCATAGATACCTAGTGTGATCAATTCCTTAGCTTTTGAAGAGTTCTGCTATTGGTAATCGTGTTGTTTCTTGGCATCGTTGTCAGTTAGATTAGGGCTCAGCATTTTCGGGTCTTCTGAGTAAGTTCCGACTTGTTCATTAACTATCTAGCTTTTAAAATTCTGCTTTGAGTCCTCTCCCGTTTCCTTTGTCATTATGGGTTTGTGCCTAACTAAAACTCCCTTTATATTTCTTTTTTTTTCACAGAAGGAAAAACGACTCTATTTCTGTGTTCGTTCCACCATCATTACCTGATAATTTGCATGTGACTTTAGGAAATTGGTTCTTGACATTTTATAAGATGATGGCATAAAAGTAAATTGTCAACAAGTCTTCATAGAGGATTTATGAACTTGAGCAATAATGGTGATACTCTGTATTAGCTAATCTGACACAACTCTAAATTAAAGTGAACCTAGTAATGTTTGCTATTGTTGATATGGTCTGAACATTGTGAGTGGCAGTCATTTTAATTAGTCTGTGGATAGTTACAGTCATGTACCTAAATCCCATTAGTGGTCGCTTTTTAACATCTATAACATGGAAGTACTGAAACCACTGTTTTCTCTTTGAGTTTGTTTTTTTTTGTTGTTGTTTTGTTTGTTTGTTTGTTTGTTTGTTTGTTTTTTACTGTGGTGGAGAAGGTCAACCATGCTTTGTGGGTCGGAATTATTGAGAGGGTGCTTTTATTTGGCTTAGCATTTTCGTATCTTTTTAGCTTAACTGTCCACCGTGAGACTAAGCTTATTACGGTCATATAAGATTTGTTAAGCAGCACTAGTCATATCTAAAATCCACCACATGAGTGGTTTATCCTCATTTCAGGAAAACCCATATACCAGATTTAACAAGCAGTGTTTCTTCTTGTTAAATTTTTAATACATGTTGTGGACAGTCGAATCAAACCAGAACCTGTTGTATCATCTGTTTAGAAGAACTCAGGCACTTTGTATACACTTGCAGAAAGTGTGTCCTCGAACTAGCTATAAATGGATCCTGCTGAATTCTGCTTTTTTCTCCATGATCTTATCCTGTCAAACATGAAACTTTCCTCTTCTTCAGTTTCTCAACCATAAGAATTTAACTTCAGCTTGCCCATCCAATTTTATCCTTTATTCCTGAAGCAAGAGATGTCCCAGTACTGATTCAGGTTCCACATTTATGGAGGGCCCAGTATGCCTGCCATGTGTGTACAGGTGTCAATCAGGGAGCATGTCACTCCAGCCAGGGAGGCTGGTGTCTGTGTGTATATGTATATGTGAATAATAATTCAGTGTGAAGGATGTGAATAGAGATCTTTAGGTCTTGGTGTGGGTAAAGATCTTTAAGGACAGCATAGATGAGAAAGCTGTGTCTGCTCAGGGAGGCTACACAAGGCCCTTTCAGGGAGATAGTGTTGGCTTTGGGACTCAGGAGTTGAGTATAATTTCTCCAGGTAGAGAAACACACCCTAGACCAAAAAATAGTATCAGCAAAGGCTTGTGAGTGGCAATAAATCTGAGTGGCTGCAATAAAGAAATACCCTGGCATATAATTAATAAAAATTCACCATTAGGTCTAACTGTAACAGGAACTCACACTGAGTATTTCTTCTGTGTCAGACCCCATGCTAAGAGCTTTTCCTGAGTAACCTCATATAAAACATAAACTGTATCATCAACTACATTTTACAGATGAGGAGCTCAAGGCACAGATAAGTTTCCCAAGTTCACATAGTTACTGGTGAAAATGAGACTTGAACCCAAGTAGTCTGATGCTAAGAATCATGTTCTTCATTGCTGTGCTAACAGCAACTGACAGAAATACTTACCTCTGTCAACTATAATTATTCTTTGGCCTCCAATTATGTAATTTGAGTATATGGGGCACCCAGGAACACATCCCATGTGGGATTGTGGTTGGTGATGGTGTCAAAGATGCTTAACCTCTTTTTCTGTTTGGGCTAACTAATAAGCACTCTTGATATGTTAGTGGACAGCTTCACTATAGATAGCAATGTAGCTTTTCCTAATAGAAATAAATAGCATCTCTTTTGGTAAATTTGAATACCTCCTAATCAAGTGGGTGATTTATGAAATGCTTTTCCCTGTGAATAAAAATTTAAAGCAAGGAGAGACCTTAGAACACAGTTTCTCAACCTCAGCACTATTGACATTTTAGGGAAAATAATTATCTGTTGTGGAGGTAGGGGGGTGTCTACTAGGGGCACTGGGTGTTGTATGTAAGCGATCAATCACAGGAATCTACCCCCCAAAACCAAGGGCACATTGTGTACACTGTATGTTAGCCAACTTGACACTAAATTATATTTTAAGAAAGGATAATTAGGAATATTCACGGCCTCTACCCACTAGATGCCAGTAACACTCAAACAATTGCAATAACCAAAAATGCCTCCAGACATAGCCAAATATCCCCTGTAGGCTGAAAAAGCTCCTACCACTCAGGTTGAGAAACCACTGCCTTAGAAAAATCCTTGTGATCCCCTTAGCTTTACACAAGAAGAGAATTGAAGTGCTGTAATGAAGGTCACACACTCAACATGGGCCGAATTTTGATAGATCTCAGGACTCCTAATCCCAAATCCATATTTCACATACAAGCTGCCTAAGGCTGTGTCTTCAATTTAAAACAATACCTCCAGAAAGTATGGTTTAAAAAGAGTTCCTACACCATCCATAACAACTCAGTAAGATAGGTGGTATAAACCCAATTTTATCAGTGCAAATGCATAACAGAAAAGGTTATTATGTCTCCAAGGTCACATATCTAGTGGGGAAAAGAACCTGGACCCAAGATTTCAGATAACAATTCCGTTGCTCTTTCCAAAATTGATGCTTGTCCCCCTTGGTCAGCATGGGCTTGATTTGAGAAAGGAACAACAGAAAAACTCTTGAGGGACATTTCTGCATAATGTTTTTTTATTTCCAGCACTCTGATTCTGAAATTTTTTTTGCAGCAGAATAATAGCAGTAGCATATTTTAATTAGTGAGGAGAAGTGAGTCATAATACCGACATGGATATTTGCTATTTACTAGCTTGTGTCTAGCTATAATTTTCTCTTATACCTGAATGATTAAGAACAAATCACCTCAAAAACATAAAAATTATTTAAATTATTTCATAGTATGGATGCCTCAACTATACGGACCTAAATACTAGTGATTTCCAAAGACTTAGAGAAGAGTGTGAATGAAGTCATATTTCAAAGCTTTTGCTGTCTTGAATTGTATAATAGGTCTCTGTCACGTAGTGATATGCAATCTAAATATTTAACTACCTACCTCTTTCCATCCATCACTGGGCTCCCAAATGAAAGGCCTCTATGGAGATAATCTCTCTTTGGTCAAATCCTAGCAGGTCAACATGGTAAAGTGTCAACCCTTTCTGAGAAGTCAAGAGTAAGCAGTTCTGAACAGGCCTCCCAGCTATAACTGAGCACACAGGGCTATTTCTCTATTAAAAACAAATTTAGTCTCAAAGTTTAAATTCCATTTAGTTTGTGTGGTGGCTTACATGAAACTATACAAATGAGTAAAAGAAAACACCAATAACAAGGTTTTTATATATGCATAGTAATGTTTAAATTTTTAACGGCCCTAAGCTAACACAAGACCTGTCCACTGTGTTTGTAAATTACATATTGCCATGTCTGGGCAAAATATGTATGTGTTTGTGTGTGTGTGTGTGTGTGTGTGTGCATCATATATTACCTAAAACTAAAATCGGTGTAAGAAAATAAAATTAGTATCTGTAAATATCTGGAATAAATGAAAAAATGTTCTGTACATACTCCAGAAAATTTCAGAATAGGAAATTCAGATGAAAGGATTTATTTGTTTGTTTTCAAAATAAAAGGGTTTTAAAACTCCTCCCTGCAGTGATCAATTCTGAAGCCGCTAGAAAAGGATGCGCATCTGACTCCTCACATACAATGAATCACTAGGTTCTGTTGACCACATTTCCTCAATATATCACAAACCTGCTCACTCCTCTCCTTCACAGCGGACATGAGCACATCAGCCTGTCAGCATCTCATTAGGAGTATTCCACTTGCTTTTTAATTGTTCTTTCACATCTACTCTTGCCCCCTTCTAATTTGGCCCAAAGCAACCACCATGAGGTTTCTAAAATGTAAAATGGATCATGGCATCATTCTTCTTAAATCCCTTCCATGGCTTTCCTTTGAACTTGAAATAAAATTCTTAATACAGATCATAAAGTCATATACCCTTGCTGTCCCCAGTGTCTTCTTTGGCCAGTTCTTCCCTCGTCACTATTCTCCATGCACACCCCACCATGGATCAGATTCCTCTCAACTAGAGCCTTCATACTTGCTCTTTCCTATTCCTGAAATTTTCCTTTTTCATGCCTTCATTTGGCCCATTTTGACTCATTATTCAAGTCTAAGCTTAAATACCACAGCCTCTAGGAATTTTCCAAGACTATCCCAGAGTATCCTAGAATCTCCCAGATTGTCCCAGAATCCTGGGTATTCACTCTCTTAGTATCATGTTCCTCCTTATTGCAACAAAAATCTCATGTAACTCTGGAATCATTTGTTAAATGTCTGTCTTTCTCAGTAAGCTTCAAGATGGCAAAGTTCTAAGTCTGTTTTTCCCACAGTACATTACTAGTAGCTAGCACAGTGCTCAACATATAGTAGGCATGCCATAAGAGATTGTTGGATGGATCCAGAAAAAAGAAAGAAGGAAGGAAAGAAAGAAAGAAAGAAGGAAGGAGGAAGGAAGGATGGAAAGAGGGAGGGGAGGGAAGGGAAGGAATTTATAAGTGGGAAGCTCCTGCCTTTAGTATTCTAACTCTAAACTTCTTTAATTTCTATTACTTTCTCCATGCAGATAGCAGTCCTGCATGCAATGAACATTCCTAACTTGATAACTGAAATAACTTTCAGAAATAGGCCAATAATTTTAACTTTTGAATATAGACTTAAAGAAAATATTATATGTACATGTAGGACCTATAAAAATAGTCAAATTTATTATGAAGTATAGAATTTCTGTTTTTATTTTATTTTGCAGGATTTAATTCATCTTTATGAATGGTAATTCTTTTGATAGAATGTAATTCAAAAGTTATGGAAGGATATATATAATCAAAAGTTTATGTCCTAACCCGAACTACCCATTTCTCTCCAAAAGCAACCGGGTCTCCAATTGCATGCCATAATTTGATTTTGATTTAATGATTTCTGAATTGGTTCACTGTTTGGTTTCCTTTTGTTTTGCTTTGTTATTCTCAGCCTTGGCTTTTGTCAGCACTGAAATAGTTGCTTTAATGGTAATTACTATTACATAACTCATGTGAGTGTAACATGTATGGATATAAATATCTTCCAGTATGCTGGATTCTATTATACAGTCATTTCATTTTCAAATATTTTTCTGTCTTGTAAAACAGTCATTTATCAAATGACCTTGCTTTTACAATCATACAGGGAGATAGTTATTGGACTTCAAAAACATTATTAAAATGATTGCTGAAGTTCTTTGCAGAAAATTTTTCAAGGTTTTATTCCAAAGACTCTATTCTTTAGAAACCCCAGCCAGAAATTCTACTTCATAAGTCTTGTCACAGCAAATTAGGTCTTAACTTTCTGTTCCCTGTAAAAAGTGACTAACTCCCTAATCAAGACATTTTTCTCGTGTTTTGATTGGTCTGACCTTTTCAAGTTGACTAAATGTTAGTGATTTTTAAAATAGCTTTCAACAGATTCCTTGTGATTGGCCACATCTCGACTGGCCCATAAGGAAGGGATGACTTCACCCTTTATGAAAGCAGAATACTGACAGCCTTTTTCTTCATAAGCTGAAATTTTAAAATAGAAATATGGTGCCACTATTTGCTGCATTGCCTCTTTCTACCGGGGGCTGTGGACATGGTAAAGAATATTCAAGATGGAAGAATCAAGAAATAAGCTTCTTGTCCCTCCTTGGTTTCTCTCTGTGTGATTTTGTGTTATCGGGTTAACCAGTTGGTACTTCTTTTTTCTCTTCTTTAAAAGGAGAGGCAGGGACTAGATTATCTCTAGAAATTCCCAAAGGGAACGAAAGGGGGATGAATGAAATAAAGGCAAAAAATGTAGTAACTTAGATGGCAAAGACCACTTTGCTTTCTTGTTATTTGATATGAAATGCACATCACACAATTTGCACTTTGATCTCACTAGGGTCTATTAGAAATTGTAGTATCACATCATGTAAAACATGAAATCTTGGTTTGACACTAATTCAGAAATTATAGAACATTTTGTATATTTGTACATGTGTGTGGCCCACTAAGTATTTCATATCGGAGGCCATTTATTTACACAAAGGGGGTTCACATTATAGATTTACTTTTCAGTCCAAAAGTTTCTCCCATTATAACCTATTTGCTTCACTTCTTTTTGCAGATACTAAATACCTTTTCTTGATATTATTAGTCTCTTTGGGTTTTTTTCCCTGTCTCATTATATGATCAATTGATGTGAAAAATGAAAGTGTCATGGAATGTTGCAATCTTTGAATAATCTTTAAAATTGTTAACTGTTGTTTCATTGAAGAAGTTTTTAACAGGCATTTTACTAAAATTGTATTTTTTTGTTCACTCTCATCAGTGTAATAGTATTACAGCTTTGCAAAAAGTTTATATTGAAAGATAAATGACATAAATCCTCACATCGTTTATTTGTAAAGGAAGAATACGTTGACAATTTTTCTTTTTGTGACACATTGGGAGTTGCAAGGGACTGAGCCATATGCAATTATTGTTTGACTGCATAAAATTACCATTTGAAGAGTGTTCACTTAAAAATATTAAAGAAAATTAATTTGTAGATACATATCAGAAGACATTGTATTTTAGTCTAAAAAACAGCTGAACTTTTAGCAAAATGGAAAGTTTCATGATTGGCCATAAATATAAATTTATCCATAAAGAGTATGACACTTTGATATAATCAAGAACTCGGTGTAGTGTGCTGAATCAAAAACCCTTTCACGAATATTGATTATAAATAAAACCAAAGAAAGGAGAACTGAAATTTCATGTGATAAAATTGTTCTGCCAACACATTCAATCCATTGTTAGAATAAGTCAAATGGGGTCATTTTTATATCTTACACTTAAAATAACTATTCACTGATTCATCTAGAAGTAGATTATCAGAGTGGTTCAGAAGACGGGCTCTCAAGCCAGACTGGTTTCAAAATCTGGCAATGTTTTGTAACACCTTGCTGGGATTCAATTCAGCCATCTTGAAAATGTGGTAACATTGGTGTTCAGTTCATAGGATTGTTGAGAGGACAACATAGGCTAATATGAATAAAGATGGGAGAACCATGATAGGCACAAAGTAACATTTCAAGAAATGTTACTGTTTTTGTTACTGTTGTTGTTATTAGTAGTAGTATTTAATAGGATGTGAAAATTGAAGTTTTGCTGCAAGTGCCTATATATGGTAATTATCAGATACCCAGTTGAATGTGAAACAGAATACACAGGAGGAATGTTCAAAGTAGATAAATCAAAAGATGTTGCATGACTCTTAAAACCTTCACCCACGGCTGGCAAGATTTTTTTAATTTTTATTTATTTTTTAAAATTCCAGTATAATTAACATACAGTGTTATATTAGTTTCAAGTGTACAGTATAGTGATTCAACAATCCTGTACATTACTCAGTGCTCATCATAACAAGTGTACTATTAACCCCCTTCCCCTATTTCACCCATCCCCCTACCCACTACCCCTCTGGCAACCACCAGTATGTTCTCTATATTTAAGAGACTAGGATTTTTTTGTTATTGTTATTTGTCTCTTTTTTGTTTATTTGTTTTGTTTCTTATGAATGAAATCATATGGGATTTGTCTTTCTCTGAATGATATATTTCACTTAGCATTATACCCTCTAGATTCATCCATATTGCTGCAAATGGCAAGATTTCATTCTTTTTTATGGCTAGGTAATATTCCAGTGTGTGTGTGTGTGTGTGTGTGTGTGTGTGTGTGTGTAGATAGCTAGATACGTGTGTATATATGCATACATACTACATCTGCTTTATCCATTCATCTATGGACTGACCCTTGAGTTTCTGCCATATCTTGCAAGATTTCTTGTTTGTGGGGTGCAAGGTTTCTTTAGAGAGCTGCTAGGCTGTCTCATCCACTTCTGGTGGAATGAGTGGGCTACCTTCTTTACCACAATTCTAAAGAGCAGAAGCTTTAGTGAGACTACTCAAAGAAGTTAATGTGAGTTTCTTAAAGTTGAGAGAAGCAGTGTACTTATGTCTTATCCATACCTGTGAAAATTAAAGCATGTATGCTCGTATGTGTGAGAGGTGAGAGAGAGAGTAGGAGAGTAGAAAATGATACTCCTATGGGCCAGGGGGGTGGGGGTGGGGGTAAGAAGCCATGCGTGTTTTCCTTTCCATGAAACAGAGTTGGTCCTCATGGAAAAGAAAGCCTGTTTGGAGAGGTTTTAAGCCCTACCCAGGAAGAGATAAGTCCTCGGAGATACTTGGTCTGAGGTAACAGTGATCAACCAAAGAGAAGGCCTCTCACCATCTCAGAAGCTTAGTCCAAGCTGGAGACCAATGACAAATGCACAGACATACACTGAAGATTCAGCTTTACACATTTGCCAGTCATCAACCAAATAAAAATATTTCTATCCCTATGTCTTTTTATTCCTCCCTGCCTCTTTGTTTCTGGGTGTGGACATGATCATAAAGGCAGGTAAAGCTAGTCACATACGTCACCTCCCATAAGGCATGTCCAGAAGGATGGAAGGAGAGCTCTTAGCTTTGACTGAAGATTGAATGATTACTGTGATCTTAGATGACATACTGAGGCAACACTTGTAATTGAGAGTGACTATATGACCGTACATTTCCTAAGAGCATGGAATCATGGGAATTTCTAAGTTTTCAATCAGTAGTAGGAGAAATTAAGGAATAGTCCTTAAAAGAAAAGAAATCAAAAGTTACCCTAAGTTTGAAATGCTTATGCTATTCTGGCGGTTTCTTAAAACAAAATAGAAAGCAGCCATAAACTATATATACAGAGCACATGAATAAATAGCCAGAGTTGTGGCTTGATACAGCATCGATAAACTAAATACGTAAATGATTCAGTGTGTGGGCTACCACATGAATTAAAAATTGTCATATGTAATGAGTTAATTTCCAACATAAATAGAAGGAAGGGGGGGGAACCTTAACATCTCCCTACTTTAAATGAATAGAAAAGAGGTCAGTAAGACCTGACATGGCTTCCAGATTATTAGAATGTGTTGAAAATATACTGTATAAATTGTAAGTATAATTTGTAAACTTTGTCCTAGATTTTACATATGTAACACTGCATTAAATATTTTAATGAATATTTTTCCTCCACTTTTTGAAGGTTAGATCCCAGAATGGGCTATTGATTTAGATAAGTCCTAGTGAAAACTATATATATTAACTGATGATGCTTAGCACAGAGTTCTGCACATGGAAGATATATGTTACTACAAAGTTTTAATTTATTTTAGTTTGATTTTAAGTGTGATAGAAATATAGAATTCATATATTTGCTTACGGATAAAGGATTTTTCACTTCAAAAACATGAAATAAAATTTACTGTACTTTCCTTTGCAGTAGATATTTCAAGTGTTGAAACTAGAGGCCTAAATCTTTAAAGAGTCATGAGTATTTTTGTCATAAAAAATATCTCCAGGAACTCTAACCATCAGACTTTTAATTTTTTATTTGAGATTTATTTATTTATTTTAAGAGCCAGGGAGAGTGAGCAGGGGAGGGTCAGAGAGAGAGAGAGGGAGAGAGATGATCTCAGGCAGGCTCCACACTGTCAACATGGAGCCCAAAGCAGAGCTCAAACTCACAAACTGTGAGATCATGACCAGAGTCAAAACCAAGAGTTGGACACTTAACCCACTGAGCCATCCAAGACCCAATAAACATCAGACTTTTTAAAAAATCTTACCATACTGGTGCTTGTGATATCAAGTTTTGTCTTTTTAATTTTAATTGTAGTTATCTTAAAAGTTTCTTCTTATATTTTAATAAAATGTATTTTATATTAATTAGTGCTTAAAGGATAAGATACTGACATTGTCTGTCAGAAAGTCTACTACCATGTTAAAAGATATAAATAGAAAACATACTTTAGAAGTACAGAAAGTTTGGGGCGCCTGGGTGGCTCAGTCGGTGAAGCGGCCGACATCGGCTCAGGTCACGATCTCGCGGTCCGTGAGTTCGAGCCCCGCGTCGGGCTCTGTGCTGACAGCTCAGAGCCTGGAGCCTGTTTCAGATTCTGTGTCTCCCTCTCTCTGACCCTCCCCTGTTCATGCTCTGTCTCTCTCTGTCTCAAAAATAAATAAACATTAAAAAAAAATTTTTTAAATAGAAGTACAGAAAGTTCCACAAGGTTGAACTAAGTCAGGCTTACTTTTCTTCAATGTACTATAAGAGAGATTAGATGTCAGAAATTTCGTTCAAAAATATTGAATTCTATTGGATTATATATTGCCTTGTCTAAAAATGTTTTGCTCCAGCTCTTTTTATAACTATAATTGCATTGTAACATTATTACAATTCAGTGAGCAAAGTATTCTACCCTTCAAATATTAAATGATTCAGTTTTAATAAATTTGTTATGATTTTGTAAATCAGTATTGAAAGCACCAATCATAGAAGATACAGGAGTAAGGGATGATAAGATTGTAGAGTAATAATCATGGCCACCTGTGCTTTAATATCCTGGACAAGCCTTAATTGGTTATATGAGTTGCATATATCATTATTCCACTCTTTGGCTTTGTTTTTCGCTTGGATTCTGATGGCTTTTGCTATCATTAATGCTAATATAATCAAAAATGATCTTTCTTTTTGTTTAAGTTTTTTTTCCTTTAAGGAATACTTTCCTTTCTCAGAATAAGTATATTCACATGTATTTCAAAACTGGAAAACTTTTTCTTTCACTCTGAGCCTTTTCACTGTTAGACTTATTTTTGTACTTATTGATGAGCTAGAAGTATCTTTTGTATTTCGTACTTAGATAATTGTCTCAAAACCCTTTATTGAATAGTTTTTCTTCTCTTATTTTTTGTGGCACCTTCATCCCTTAATAAGTTTCCATATAGGTGTGGATCTGATCCTGGTTTAACTATTTTTATATCATTGGTCTATTTGTCTGTTCATGTGTGCATATCTTACTGCCTTAACTGCCACAGTCGCATGTAAAAAGTTTACAGTAAAACTTGATATCTGATAGATATCAAAAGAATTACTCCTTGTTAGTCTTCCTAATTTCTTGACCCTTTCTATTAAATGTGAATTTTAAGGCCAGTTTATCAAATTCTTGAACAATTCCTATCAAAAAAAATTTTTAATTTTAATCCAACTTAGAAATTTGGAGAATCACCATCTTTACAATTTTGAGTGTTCCCATTCATTACCATTTATGTATAAATTTAAGTCTTAGGTATATCTCTTAATAATATTGTTTTGTTTGGAAACATTTTAGACCTTTTTTGTTCACTTCATCAGGTCCAAGCTTTCTTATTTGTAAATTCAAAATAATTGTTTTTCTTGCTTATATTTCACGGCTATTTTGAAGATAAAATGGAATGATGCTTATGAAACAAATAAATAAATCATAAGACTTTGTGTTTTTTTTATTATTTTTAACCAAAGGTATGGGTATATTATATGCTTGGTGATATGCCATGATTTTCTGAGACTCTATTTAATTATTCTCTTTTCCTCCAAGGGTGAAAGTTTGGATCCTATAATTATTTAAAGTAGTTGTTATTCCTCAACACTAAATAAAGCCATCGTTCTATTTAACGATTTCTATAATGTTCAGTGAACTGTGACTTTTTATTAATTCTATAAGTCTTTGATTAATGAGGAATATGAAAGTTCATTTCATCACGTATTTATTGTATCACATATATTGCTAGCAATGAATCCATTTTGAGATAATTATTTTTGTTTTTAGGAAAAAAAAATGAAATGCAATAAGAAGTTTTAGGAGCTTGTTACCAATAAATGTTTTTGAGGATCATCAGTCTAAGAGTTTCCAATAAATATGGAAGTTGTAAGCACTATTTTTATTATTGCTATTTTTAGGAGAAAGATGATTCCAAATTTTCTTGTAACTTTTTTCGGGAGAGGGTGGTAATAAGTGAAGCAAAATATAAAGTTTATATTTCTTTTGTCTCCTTTTAATTAATCATTTTAATAACATATAAAACCTATACCTGCCAAATCAACTATGTAATCATTTCTTCTTTCTATTTTTATCAATATATTATCTGAAAACTAAAATAATATCAGAAAATATTAACAAATGAATGACCATGACTTAAAAATATATATATTTCAAAATATACATATATTTTAATAGAGAATTTATAAAGAAAATACAAGATTCCAAAGAATTAAGGCATATGAAGTTAGCATATTAATAAATGCTTTTTATTTTTTAATTCCAGTAAAATTAACATACAGTG
Organism: Panthera tigris; assembly: GCF_018350195.1. NCBI lineage: Eukaryota > Metazoa > Chordata > Mammalia > Carnivora > Felidae > Panthera > Panthera tigris. The sequence goes on from NC_056677.1 coordinate 25,083,302, forward strand.
TTATGTTAGTTTCAGGTGTACAATATAGTGATTCACAACTTCATGGGTTATTCAGGGCTCATCATGATAAATTTCCTCTTAATCCCCTTCACCTATTTCACCCATCCCTCCAATCCACCTTCCCTCTGGTAGCCATCTGTTTGTTTTCTACAGTTTAGAGATAGTTTTTTGGTTTCTCTTTTTTTTTCCCCTTTGCTCATTTTTTTTCTTTCTTATATTACACATATGAGTGAAATCATATGGTATTTTTCTATCTCTGACTGACTTATTCACTTAGCAGTATACCCTCTAGATCCATCTACGATGTTGCAAATGGCAAGATTTCATTTTTTATGGCTGTGTAATATTCTTGTGTGTGTGTGTGTGTGTGTGTGTGTGTGTGTATGCATACCACATCTTCTTTATGCATCTATGAATGGACACGAGTTCCTTCCATAATTTGAGTATTATAAAAAATGCTGCAATAAATGTAGGGGTGTCTATATCTTTTCAAATTTAGTGCTTTCATATTCTTTGGGTAAATACCCAGTTGTGGAGTTATTGGATCCTCCGATAATTCTATTTTTAATTTTTTGGGGGAACCTCAATACTGTTTTCCACAGTGGCTGCCCCAGTTTGCATTCTCACCAACAGTGCATGAGGGTTCCATTGTCTCCACATCCTCACCAACACTTGTTTCTTATGTTGTTGATTTTAGCCATTCTGACAGCTGTGAGGTAAAGTTTTGATTTGCATTTCCCTGATAATGAGTGATGTCAAGGATCCGTCCCTGTGTCTTTTAGCCATCTGTATTTCTTCTTTGGAGAAATGTCTGTTTATGTCTTCTCCCCATTTTTAATTCAATCATTTGTTTTTTGGGGTGTTGAGTTATGTAAGTGCTTTATACATTTTAGATGCTAACCCTTTATCAGATATATCATTTGCAAATATCTTCTCCCATTCTGTGGGTTACCGTTTAGGTTTGTTGATTGTTTTTGTCACTATGCAGAAGCTTTTTATTTTGATGTAGTCATAATAATTTATTTGTGCTTTTATTTCCCTTGCCTTAAGAGATATGTCTAGAAAAGTGTTGCTATGGCTGATGTCAGAGAAGTTGCTGCCTACGTTCTCTTCTAGGATTTATATGGTTTCAGGTCTCACATTTAGGTCTTTGATCCATTTTGATTTTATTTTTGTGTATGGTGTAAGAAAGTGGCCCAGTTTCATTCTCTTACATGTACTTGTCCAATTTTCCCAGCATCATTTGTTGAAGACAGTCTTTTTCCCATTGGATGTTTTTCCTGCTTTCTCAAAGATTAGTTGACCATATAATCATGGGTTTATTTCTGGGCTGTCAATTCTGTTCTTTTGATCTATGTATCTGTGTTTGTGCCACTACCATACTGTCTTAATTACTACAGCTTTGTAGTATATCTTGAAATCTGGGATTGCGACCCCTCCAGTTTTGTTCTTATTTTTCAAAATAGCTTTGCCTATTCAGGTTCTTTTGTGGTTCCATACAAATTTTAGGATCATTTGTGAATTATAAATATTTTTTAAATAGGACAAGAAACCTTATACATTAGAGAATCATATCGAGATGCAAAAATATTTTAATAGATTAAAATAAGGAGTTAAATCTGGGGCCCTGAGGTGGCTCAGTCAATTGGGCATGCAACTAGATACCGACTCATGTGGTGTTCTTGCGATTGTGGGATTGAGCCCTGTGCCAGGCTGTGCTCTGAGCATGAAGCCTGCTTGGGATTCTCTTTCTCCCTCTCCCTCCACCCTTCCCCCACTCATATTCTCTCTCTCTCTCAAAATAATAAAACAAACGTTTAAAAAATAACATAACATAAATAAAATAAAATAAAATAAAATAAAATAAAATAAAATAAAATAAAAGAGTTAAATCTAAAAGGGAGCATTTGTCAGGTCTAAATATGAAATTGTGCACTCAACTTCAATAACTGTTATATAAATGCAGAGTCAAATGTATTAATGATGTTAGGAACTAATTGATGGAGAGAGACCATATATAAGTGAGCTTTGTAAATTTAAACATTTCATGGATACTTAGCTCGTATGGATAGAAGACAGTTCCAATCAAAGAAGGGAGTATTCTTTGTAAATTCTGTACTGGCATGCTATGTTAAAATATGGAACCAATTTTTAGAGGGGTATTAAAAAATCAAACTGTATTCTGATGTAAGTAATTAGATTGAAAAAGATCTGATGAACTCTTATATGAGAATGGATTGGAGGTCTGGATTTTTTTGCATGTGTTTATTTGTTTTTGAGATGGCAGTGGGGTAGAGAGAGAGGGAGACAGGATCTGAAGTGGGCTCTATGCTGACAGCAGAGTCTGATGTAGGGCTCAAACTCACTAATGATGAGATCATGATCTGAGCCTACATCAGATGCTTAACTGACTGAGCCACCCAAGCACCCCAGGTCTAGAAGATATTACACTGAAAGAGGAAGGTTTGTGCATGGACACATGAGTTCAAATATTTTAATATCTATTATTACATGGAACCAGATTAAGTTTAATATACTCCATAAATCAGCAGTTTCAATTAAATTAAAAGGCAATTTCAATTCAACCTCAGTTATTTTTTTTGAGCCAATAAATTATCTTAACATGATAAAGCCTCGATTGTAATTAGTGGAGAAACTTCCTGATTTGAGTGGAAGGCTGAACTAGAATACTCCATCAGCCATTTATTTAAGAAATATGCATGAAGTCCTGACAATGTGCTAGGTGTTGAAATTAAAAAAAAAATAAATCACTGATAGAGAGGTGCCTGGGTGGCTCACTTAGTTGAGCATCTGACTTTGGCTCAAGTCATGATCTCACAGTTCGTGGGTTTGAGCCCCACGTCGAGCTCTGTGCTGACAGCTCGGAGCCTGGAGCCTGCTTCAGATTCTGTGTCTCCCTCTCTCTCTGCCCCTCCCCTGTTCAGACTCTGTCTCTCTCTCTCTTTCTCTCTCTCTCTCAAAAAAATAAATAAACGTTAATTTTTTTTTAAATCACTGATCATTAATGGTATATGATTCTACATTTTAATCTATAAAGATGTATTTGCAGCCATTTACCACATATAAATTTTTAACAAACTTGTGATACTTATTACATTATTGCATATATTACATAGTGTTGACTGTATACAAGGTCTACAGTTCTGCACCAAGTGCGGTGAGTAATATGTAAATACTGACACTGGAGGATAGCATTCGATTAAATTTAAGGATGGATTCAGTGGTTGCATTTGTCTAGAGCAGAGGTTTTTCTTAGGAGGAATGACAAAAGTGATCTGATAAAGTGGTGGTTGAAGAAAAGCAAAGAATGGAAAAGACAGAGCCGGGGTCCCAAAGTGTAGCACCTAGACCAGCAGCCTAAGGATCACCTGGGAACTTTTTAAAAATGCACATTCCTGTATCCCACTCAAGACCTACTAAATCACAAACTCTGGGGTGGGGTCCAGCAAGCCATAGTTTAACAAGCCCTCCAGGTGATTATAATTCATGCTCAATTTGAGAACCACTCGTGTAGCCGGCTGGCGTGACGTAGAGCTAAAATATGATTCAGAAAGCAATTCATGGTCACTGCATCTCAGTAGAAATAAAAGACGCAGAGATCCCATGGCTTGTCGTGGGAAGGTGATGTATTGGCTAACTTATGTAATGTGTAACCCAGAGAGCACTTAAAATAGCCAGTGTTGAAATTCTTGCTTTGGAAAAAAATTATCGATAGGTTTTTTTTTTTTTAATTTTTCATCTAGCATTTCCAATGTTAGAGCTGGGTATTGTTGTCTGCCAGAAACAAGGCCTATATATTTTGTTTCACAGATAATGAATTCTTTCTTCCTCTAAAACAGTATTGGGTAATGTTCCAAAAAAGTAATTACAGGCCAGTTAGTAAATATATGCTGAGACAGTAGAGTGCCAGATAGAAACAGCTATATGTCTGCCACTGCTGATTAATCAGCTAGAGAACAGGCCTATTTTTTGACTTAATATGGGACAGGGACTCCATTAAGGGTAGAATCTGTATCTCAGTGACTGAACATGTTCTCCCACTGTTTTCATTTTCTTCGGTGTATATTTTCTTTTCTTCTGTTGCCTAATAGAATGACAGGGCTGCATACTTTTAACAAATTGTTCCTTCGCCTCCTGTCTTCCTCTTCTATTCAATAGGCTTGGCAAAGCTGTAAGAGATTATGAAGGTTTGGGGAGTTAGAAATCACAGCCAGTTCAATCTCATTTTCATATAAACCGAACAGTAAATTATTATATTGTAACAGCTTATCACTTTGGACCTAAATAACAGAAAAGTAGTCTGTAAATCCCGTAGCAAAGATGGAATAATCCTTTTATGTAGGCACGTTTCTTAGAGTGTGCTCTAACTCTACTGGGCTTTCTGATTCTGTTTTTCTCTAACCTTAGTTGCTGAAGCTAGTTAGAGACCCATTTTAGGTTCAGGTGCTTCATATTCAAGGATTATTTCTGTTTTAGGTCAAGTGAAATATAAGAAGCACCATGTCTGGAAATGGAAGAGTTGCCATTAACTCAACCTTGTTGCTTGTCTCATAATTGGACTCTTGCCATGCCATTTATGATCAGAACTGTTCCTCTTTACTCATTAATGGTCTAGAGCTCTGCCTTGATTCTCAGTCTTGCCCTCTGTTCCCTAAAAAAATTCTAGGGAATTCTTTCCTTTATCTCCAATCTCACTGTCTCCCCAGACACTGACTACCTGTTCACGCAAACAGGTATGAGATCATTCTGAGTACCGCAACTTGATTCACACTAATGCTGTGTCATCCTGCTTTGTGATCTAAAGGATTTATGTGAATATATTTTTTGTTGTCTGTTATATTAGAAAACTCCTTGAGTGTCAACCTTTGTGGATGCTGTTGGTACCCCACCTAGATGCTCTTAACCTGCAAGTGCACCCGTTCTCCGTCTGGTGGGAATTTTGAGTTATCAGTCATAGCTATCATCACCACCACCACCACCACCCTTCTCTGGACAACTGCTTTACGCTAGTGGTTCCCAAACTTAACTTGCTTCTAAATCACATAGAAGACTTGTCAACACAGATGGCTGAGCTCAGCTCTGAGTTTATAATTGAGTAGGTCTGTAACGGGGCCTGCAAATTTGTATTTTTAACAACTTCCCAATGTTGCTGATGCTGTTGTTCTGGATAACAAACTTTGAGGGTAACTGGTCTAGTCTAAATAACAGTTTCTTTGTCTCTGGAGGCCATCTGTCCCATCTTCCCTTCTCAGGGCGGACCATTATCAGTGACTCATTGCCACCAGCTTGTAAAGGGCAGGCCCTCTTGTCTCAAGGTGGGAATCTGTCGGTGTTTTATCCATGCTCCAGAACTTCCTGGTAGGATCAGAATCAAATAGTCACCATTAGACACCACGATTTCACTTAGTTTTTTTCTTCCCCCCTATGTGTCCTGCTTCTTTCACTCTTCTCCTAAAAGTACTCTGTCAATAAATTCCCTGAACAAATCTCCATCTCAGACCATCGTCTCTGAGGGACACAACCAGAGCCTTATACCTGTGGATTTCTGGTTTCTAGTCTCTTTAGTTCAATTTATTCAACAAATTCGTATCTAGTGCCTTTGCATGTACCAGGCAGTACATGATATATGCGAAGGAAGGCCCGGTCTTTCTCTCAAATAGCCCACCATTTAGTCAAAGAGGGGATAAGTAAATGTACAATTACAAAACAATATGGTTGATGCTATGCTACATCAATCCTGAGAATTTGAAGCCAGAGGTGCTTTTATCTGAACCTTGGAAGACAGAATAAGCTGGGTTCCTTGGGGAAAGAGACTGAGATGGAGATTTTTTTAGGTAGGAGGTTTATTGGGGCATATTCTTGAAAACACCAATGAGGAAGTGAGGGAAGCATAGTTGTGCAAATGGAGAGGTTGGATGAGGCTGCAGGCTAACCCATGGGAAGCTCTGGAGATGTCCAGAATTCACAAGATGCAGACTGCCCACCGAGGGGCATTAACTTTGGGAGAAGCAACTCTCTTGAGCTAAGGGATGCTCAAAGAGCGACTCCGCTGTGAGGTATCATTAGCCAGTTCTCTCAGCTGCTCAGAAAGTAGATGCTTCAGTCCTGTGGTAGAGATCAGGATGATGAGCCACAGCATCCCATACAGGGAAATGATAGAATCAAGGGAAGATAGTCTTCAGCCATTTAAACCCAGGACCACAGAAAGGAGGTTGGACCTCATAAGAAAAAGTTTGGGGATCCAGCATGAATACACACGCACACACACACACACACACACACACAGTTCCTGGAGACACGTGATTGTGATCATCTCAGTCATATATAGTGGCTTCCCACCAGACAACCATCAATCCTGCTCCACCCAATGGGAATTTTAATTGAGTTTTTTAAGCACTAAATTTCTCAAATATCACAAGTGCCAAATATAAGGTAAACCTGAGGTTTGCTGAAAATCCATCATGTAGACAGACCTGAAAGAGTTGCAAGCCTTGTTGAAATGCCTCTGAGGAGCAATGCAGCAGGTAACAAATCTGCTGACAAGCAGCAATCTTCAGAATAAACATATGTAGGACCAGAGTTCAGAGGCTAAAGTCAATTTAATGAGAAAGCTGTCGCTATTATTTTTTATGTGAATTAAATGTATTCCAAGTAGCTAGAGTCACAGCCTCACGGTAAATAGTGTGGCTGCAGAGCTGAGCATTTGTTTTATGCTGTTCCTCGGGGTCACCTAAAGATGAATGTGAGTTACCTAGATTGAACAGAATTCTATCCAGTGTGTTCTATGTGTGGTGATAAAATTCACAGACCTAATTAGAGAGAACTGATTTGAATGTAAAATTGTTTATTTTGCAGTACATCTATGCCAAACATTGAAATTTTCCATTGAGATAAAAACAGCACATAATTTGTAAAGAGGAATATAAAGTCTTCACGAATCACGGGCAGCCTATTAATAAGTCTTTGTGAAGAGAATTACACAGTGTTAAGACAACAGAGGGAAGACACAAGTAACCTCCTACCTGGGCAGAGTAAATGTTACAGAAATTCACAAGTTTCATTTTGCATAATTAGGGCCAGAGATGCAGCGCAGGCACACACATACACAGAAGAATGAAATAGGTCTCCATCTCTCCTTGCATTAACTGAAATCTGTCCTGATGGAATGGCCTCTGGCAATATTATGAATCAGCATGAAAGAATAGCAGACCTAGCCTCTCAAAACTCTCTCCCCTCTGAAATGTGTGTTTAAATTACCTCATGGCAAGGCCAGTGACATTCAAGGATTGAGAATGAGGTTAGAAAAATGGAAGTGTTTCTCCACTTCACAGACGGTCTATTGCCTGATGAACATTATGTAAACAGCTTTCCAAAGAAAGAGTAGCACCAAACTTGAGCAGCCAGATTATTAGAGAGCAACAGACTCCTTGTATGCCCCCTATGCTCTAGTCCAAGGGTCTGCAAAGGGACCCTTGGGCCACATCCAGCCTACCACTCATTTTTGTAAATATGGTTGTAGTGGAACACAGCTATGCTCATTTTCTGTGTACTATGGCTATTTTTGCACCACGGTGGCAGGGTTGAGCAGTGCAAAAGAGACCATATGACTCACCTAGCCTAAAATACTTACTGTGTAGCCCTTTACAGTGAAAGGTTGCTGACCCCCTGCTCTAGTCTGTTAGAGTTCAGCGTGTTCTGGATTTACTGATGATAAGAATAACCTGGAGTACATGTTAAACCTACAGCTTCTCAAGCCCCTCCTTTGGAGATTCTGATTCAGTAATTCTGAATGAGACACAGGAATATGTATCTTTAACGAGTACCAAACTTTTGAGAAACATCAGTCTAGTCATTTTACTCTCTGGTTCTGTTGCATACCATTTTTATGTTCATCAAGTCCACATTCTTTTCTTTAGATTCCTCCTCATCTCCCCACATAAGTGCAAGTTACAGACCAGTGTACTGTGTGACGTTGTCATGGGTGGAGTTTGCCAGAAGCAGAGCTAATGACACAGATTTGGGTGCATGGTGTTTATCAAGGGAGCATTCACAGGAGCAAAGAAGTTAGGGAAGCAAGATAGGATAGGAGAAAAAGCTAAGCAAGGATGTGTTCTCAGCTGGGGATATACTTCAGTCTGATCCCCCAGGAACCTCTGCAGCAAGAATTGCACCCAGTGATCCCACTGGGAGGCAAGGATGGCCAGCCCTTTGTATACTCTCCCTCAGTTCCATCAGTCAGTCATTTGGGTGTAGGGGGCTCTCGAACAGGGGACAGCCGAGAGCCATTAACAGCAGTAACGGGGACAACGGAGGATGCAGACAGATGTACGGCATCTAGTAAGGGAGTCACACCCCCCAAATGAATGAAATTTAAGTAGATTTGGAATGTGCCTTCCAGAAAGTCATATCTGTGATAGTCTTTAAAAGACAATTTGCAGTATGTTTTTAAATTATCAAATCTTTGGAAAGAATAAGTACATTTGCTAGAATTGAGACCTTCAGCCTTCTACTATCTGTGAAAAGGAAAAGGAAAATATGTCAGAGAGAAGTGACTTTTCTAGTAAATAATCAGTTTTGTTGACCCCTTTCTTTGCCCAGATGCTTGGTAAGATCTGCTGGTTATGATTACCTCAGTTAGGATGACGTGAGGTTCTTATGAACTTGAATGCATGCAAACATTGCAGAGGCCCACTTGGAATAGGACTGCTGTCCAAGCAAGTATTTTTGCTAGTCCCCAACATTGCATAGTAGATCCACTAGCGTCTTAGAAGACTCGTGCGACAAAGGTACATCATGGGAATGTAAAATGAAGTTCAACCCTCCATAATTATGTTTTACCTTCCAAGGGATCATTGTAGCCAACCCCACTTGCTAATTCCCCCAACCAGCAGGGTAGCCGTCAATTCTCTCGTCCTTACCCAGAGTCACATAGCCAGTCAGTGGTAGTGTTGAAAGTTCTGAAGACAGGATTCTACATACCCTGTTAACAAGCTGTCTCTCAGGGCAGCTGGGTGGCTCAGTTGAGCCTCCAGATCTTGGTTTCTGCTCAGGTCATGATCTCATGGTTCATGAGATCAAGCCCTACATCAGGCTATGCACTCATTGTGTGGAGCCTGCTTGGGACTCTATCTTTCCCTCTCTCCCCTTCTGCCCCTTGCTCTCTCGCTCTTGCTGTCTTTCAAAATAAATAAATAAACTTAAAAAGTTGTCTCTCTTCTTTAACCCAAACTGTTTGAATAACCCTAGGATTTACAAGCCTAGAATGAAGACATTTCCAAATTATTTCTTGGGTTGTGTAGCATACCCTTTAAACTCTCAAGAGAAGTTGGTGAGGGGAGGAAAGGGGAAATATAATATGGCAAGAGTTATTCTCTTCCCATGCTAAGCCCAATTCTCCCTTTCTCTCTGAAAGAGGAACAGAGAAAAAAATCTGTGACCTCACAAGAGGTTGTTTGACCTGAGCACCTCCCAGGATCCTTTGCACAGCTTTCCCCCTGTGAAGACTGTGGGGGCAGCTCAGGCAAAGAAGGCAGACAGTATTATACTATTTTATAGACCTGGCAGAATCAACTTAAAAAGAGCACCTAGAGTCTTATCTCACTTTATTCTCTTTTCTGTCTCCTTGAGGCAAAGTTGACTTAACCTTTTCTTAAAGTGAACACTGTGAAATAAGAATATTTCTCCAAACAACTTAAGGACATTTTCGACAACTTGTAAACAGAAAAAGAGCTAACAGGATACAGTTACTCAGAGTAACTGTAAGTTGGTCACAAAAATAGAACTTTGATTTTACGTAACGTATTTTAGAAAGAAAGCAAAAATGTGATGGTCAGTGAAGAAAAGAGAAAACTGGCAGGGTCTAGGGTTTTCCCAAGATTCTTCTGTGAGCTTGAAATTCCAAACCAAACCCAGATGATTTGAAAGTCAGTGTTCTTTCCAATTTGCCGTGCCAATTTCTTACAACTCTCCTTAGGCTAGGACCGGGAGAGGCATCCCTGAAATTGCTTCTTGGTAAGGAGCTAGTATGGGGACCAGTGAACCACCACGGGGGGTTGAAAACAAGGCCCAGCATGGGCTTCTGGGTCACCTCGTCCATGAAGCCTTTCCTTTGTCTCTAGTAAATGTAGGTGAGTCTTCTCTCTATATATAATTGTAGTGCTTGCATGTTCCTCTATTTTAGAACCTGGCACATGGATATACCTCTTCTAAGCCTCTTTTTTCAATGTGCTAGATTAGGAGCCCACCAAAAGGAGGTTTCATGTTGTGTTCAATTTTGTATGTGGTGCTCCATGAATTCATTCAGTCATTCAAATGCTATTCATCAACTGTTTACTATGTGACAGGTATTATTTTAGGTGTTGCAGATAGGATAGTGAATGAAACAGACCAAAATTATTTTAGGGGCTCCTGGGTGGCTCACTCAATTGAGCAGCCAACTTCAGCTCAGGTCATGATCTCATGGTTCGTGAGTTTGAGCCCCACATTGGGCTCTCCGCTCTCACTGCAGAGCCTGCTTCGGATCCTTTGTCCCCCTCTCTCTCTGCCCCTCCTTCTCTCTCTCTCTCTCTCTCTCTCTCTCTCTCTCAAAAAAAATATATTTTATTTAAGGAGCTTACACTTTAGTGATGGAGACGATATATTGTAGATTCTCCACAGATAAGTGCTGAGATCTAAAAATTACGCTAGAAAAGGAGACTTGAATGTGTGGGGCAGAGTTGACATTTTAGACAGGATAAGGGAAAGCCTCACAGAGAAGATAACGTTTGATTAAACCCTGAAGGAAATGAGAAAAGCAGTCTGCAGAAATTTGGAAGAAGAGAAGTCCAAGAAGAAGGATAAAGATAAAGACCTGGAAATAGGGAGCATTAGCACTGTTGTCAAGAAACAGTAAGGAAGCTTTTTAGGTCTAGAATAGAGTACACGAAGGGAAGAATAATGGGAAATGAGACCTGAAAGAAAGGACAGGATGAGGGCAGAGATCACATGTGGCCTTGGAAAGCACAATCATAACTTTTTCTTGGTCTTTAAATAAGTTTAGAAACCATTGGAGGGTTTTGAGCAAAAGAATTATATGAACTTTCAGTTTTAACAGGATCACTAATATTTAATGAATTAATAAAGTAACTAATTAACTTGTCCATCTAAGAAGTGCCTAAAGAAGCCAGCTAATGGATTTGAATAATGGATCAGATAAAGCGTAAGCACACATTCCTGGAAGCTGAGGGTTCAAAACCATGCCATGAGTCTCATCAAGTAGACAAGGAGAAGGCAGCCACAACTGATGAACGTGAGATAAGACCCAACTGCCCTGGACATCTTGTATAACTCCTGCTGCCACTATCATATCAAATAACTGACTTCTTGGGGCAACATCAACCCAGGTTCGGAATCTAGGCAATTCCTACATAGCAAAAAGCTAGGTGAGGAAAATTATGATAAGAAGATGCATCCCACTTGTCTCTCCAGCATCCAAGACTGGCCACCTCTATCCTGACAAACTATAGCCTAGATTAGAGGGCTCTGCACCATTTGGGACCTTTAAATATACTCGATGACATGCTGAGTTCTCTTTTCTTTAAATTGTCATTGAGTATTTCTTGGCCAACTGACAGTGTAAAACCTTTTAATACACATGCTTCCAGAAATGTTCACAGGTAAGAAAGAATTAAAGAACTGAAGACGAATGGCAGCAATAGACACCCTCACCCCCACCATCACCCCCATCACCATCACTGGAGAACTTCATGTTCAAAATGAACATTTGTTTTTTTTTCTTCCTTTTGTGTTTTTAAAGCCAATGTGGTCTTTCCCATTTTATGTGTCTTTTTTAAATTGAATCATCTTCACCCATTTCACCCACCCACCCCCAATTCCCCTTCTCTGGCAACCACCAATCTGTTCTTTTTTTACACTATGAGTTCAGAGTTTTTTTTCATATTCCACATATAAGTAAGATCATACAGTATTTGCCTTTCTTTGACTTATTTCACTTAGCATGATACTTTGAGAGTTCATGTTGTAGCAAATGGCAATAGTTCCTTCTCTTTATGACTGAACTGTATCAGTCACATTTTCTTTATCCATTCATCTGTCATTGGACACTTAGGTTGCATCCATGTCTTGGCTATTGTATATAATGCTGCCGTGAACATATGGGTGCAGGTATCTTTTTAAAATAGTGATTTCAGGGGTGCCTGGGTGGCTCTGTTGGTTAAGCATCCGACTTTGGCCCGGGTCATGATCTCATGGTTTGTGAGTTCAAGCCCGTGTCGGGCTATCAACTGTCAGCACAGAGCCCATTGTGGTTCCTTTACCCCCCTCTCTTTCTGCTCCTCCCCTGCTTGTGCTCTCTCTCAAAAATAAACATCAAAAAAAAAAATAGTGATTTCATTTCCTTCTGATAAAAGTTTTAATTTTTATACATTATAGTGATTAATTTTTTAATGTTTATTTGTATTTAATTTGTAAATTGTCTTTTACTATCTTTTTGCCCACTTTTATGTTTGCATGCTCATTCTTTTCTTATTGATTTGTATAAATATTTTATATGTCACTGATATCAGCAACCCATTACAAACATTTCTTTTGATTTGTCTTATGCCTTAAAATGTACTTTAAAACTTAATTGAAATATATATTTTTCAGATAAATTGTACCCTACCTCTGAGTATCTGTTTAGAAAGCTTGTTTTTAATATTTTCTTCCAGTGCTTTTAAAATGAACTCTTAAAATTCTCTTTTGTGACCAGATTATCTTTTTTCTTTATTTCTTCCAAATGAGTGACACATTTTTTTCAACCCATTATTTGAGTGGTAAATCCTTTCCCCACTGCTATGAGATGCTATCTGTAATGTATAATAAGTTCTTACATATGCTTGGCCTGGTTCTAGATTTTTCTCTTATGCTTGACATCTCTGTTCTTAATTCAACAGCACATCAGGAACATTCTTTTAATTATTATAGCTTTGATTTACATTTTGAAGTCTCCTGCTTTAAGCCTGTCAAGCTTTCATGCCTATACTTGCACATTTAATTTGTACAGACTGTTTTAGCAAGCACTTTAAAATGCCATTGGGATTTTTGTTGAAATTGCATTCAAATATTTTGATTAATTTAGGAACAATCAGCAGTTTTACCATATTAACTTTCCATCCAGGACATATGCTTTCTCTATTTTTCCAAGTGTTACTTTGTTTTAAAGTAAACTCTACCGCCAACGCGGGGCTCAAACTCACAACCCCAAGATCAAGAGTCATTTGCTCTACTGACAGAGCCAGCCAGGCACCCCTATTTTTCCAAGTCTTTAAAAAAATTTTCTCACTGTAAATTGTTATAGTTTTCTTAAACTACACTTAGAATAAACTGCGTTTATTCCCATTCATCTTATAACTTTGTTACTATTATAGGTGATTACTTTTCTAATCATATTTCTAACTCTTATTCCTAGCTATATAAGGAAACCATAGCTTTATACACCTATTTTTTTACAAGTGTTTCCTCAAATTGGATGGAATGAGGATCTTGCCGATTTTGATGTAGCTGTAAATAGAACATTAGTACACTTGTACCTTCTCAAAGATTTTTAAACAATAATCCCTTTGATAATGAGTTATTCCTGAGAGCTTTACCTGTAACTTTTCATTTCTTTTTGTGAATACTTTACCTCCCATCTGTGGCTGATAGAACAAAAGAAAAGTGAAAAGCAATGTGGTTAATGCTAGGGTTGGCCATCGGTTTTTAGAAAGCTATAGTGCTTCAAAATGAGATAATTCATGTTTTCCAGATAATTTCGCTACCGAGTGAGAAATAATGAAGTAAATAAACTTCATTTTCATGAAGTTGATACTTGAGGTTTTCTCAGTCAAACAGTGGTGTACTATGTCTTTACTATTAATTAATATGAAAATATCGATACGCTTGAATGACCCCCTCCCTGGGATTGATAGGGGTTACAAGTCAAACATGACTCCTTGTGCTGCCTGATTCTTTTCACCGTACCTTTGTTCACATTCTCCTCCGACAGATGTCTGAGGGCCACTGACCACTCCCTCAGGAAATCTCTGAAGCTACATATGCACCAGGCATCGATAGAAATGAATTGTAAGCTATTCTTCTAGCTCTCTAATTAGACTTTCCAGCCTCATTGCAGGACATGAAATCAAGGGAGATCAAATTTACCCAGATGCGCAGACTTTAGAATCAGTACAAAGCAATCCACTGACAAGCACAAAAGCAGCATGCTCCTGGGAGGAAAACTGAACCTTCCTCTGCCTCTTCGGAGTATCAGATGGGGAAAAGAATATCTTGTTTCCCTGTTTCACATGCTTGTCCTCCGGTTTTACAGAAGAAAATGCAGATAAACACACTGTAAGGCGGCCCATGTAACATGTAATTATTTAGACTGTAGAGCCAGACCTCGGTTCAAATCCTGACTCTATCACTTCTTAACAGCTCACCATTGAACCAATTTCTTTAATTCTTTATGCTCCCACTTCCTGTCAGAAAAATTAGGATAATTATAGAACCTACTGAATAGAGTTGTTTTGATGATAAATGAGATTATAAATAAATGCAGGTTTTGTCCTAATGCATGACACATAGTAAGCATGCCCTAATATTATATATTGCTATTTTTGTCTTTGCTAATATCTAACTTCTTTTAAAACATAGAAGAATATCATTTATTTTTAAAGAATACAGACTTATGCAGAAAGAAGTGAAATTCTCAAGAAATTTTTTCCCGGAAATTAATTTTGAAAGGATTTTGATGAACATATTACATTTAAAGTGTAGTAAACAGTCAACTATAAAAAGTTATATATAGGGGCGCCTGGGTGGCTCAGTCGGTTAAGCGGTGGACTTCAGCTCAGGTCACGATCTCGCGGTCCGTGAGTTCGAGCCCCGCGTCAGGCTCTGGGCTGATGGCTCAGAACCTGGAGCCTGCTTCCGATTCTGTTTCCCTCTCTCTCTGCCCCTCCCCCGTTCATGCTCTGTCTCTGTCTCAAAAATAAATAAAAAAAAAAGTTAAAAAAATTTTTTTTAAAAATTATATATATATATGTATATATATGTATGTATATACACATACATACTACATACATATATATACATATACATACATATACTACATACATATACATACATATAGTATACATATACTACATACATATATATGTATATATACATACATACTATAGAAAGAGAGAGTATGTCTGGAAACACCATTCATTCTTGTGGTATTATAAGAGGTGCTGAAAAAATGTTGTTCCTTTATTTTATCGTAAACTGATTTGGTCTCCTTTATGAGCCCTCATCTTTTATATACTAGAGGAAAACTAAATTCTCCTTCTGGTTTAAGCTTATTATTTAGAGTACCATCTCTCATAGGCGGGAAGACTCATTCTCTCATTTCGCCTTCCTCAGCCTCTGCCTGCTGCAAATAAGATGTTGCTCAGATATATGGGGTAAAGGGGAGGCTTCCCAAGCTTGCACAGTTGCAAGGAAGAATTGGTGCCCTTGGGCATTGTGCCCCTTGATTTCTGAGATAGGATCCCTTGTACTCTAGCCATTGATGAACTTGTTAGCTGGCAGAACCCATAGTCATTCTGCTAGCTGGATTGGTTAAGAGTCCAACGTCGCTTTCTGATTCTCCTGGATTCCCCTTAGACTGGAACGTCTCCAGACCCCCACGCCTCTGCTGTTTCCTGTGCAGTCTTCTGGCAAGTGGTCCAGCCCCAGCCTTCTCCATTGGGCCAACAAGTTCTGCCACTGCAGGCCCACAACAAGCTCTTTGGCAGCATCTGGCTAGAATTCATTACTCCTGTTGATGTGTGTGTGTGTGTGTGCACACAAGTGTGTATATCCACCTTTATCCATATCTATATCTATACACTAGACTGTCTTACAAAATTTATATAGGGTAGGTTGTGAAATATTACAAAGAAGAGATTATGTCTCACTCATTTTGGATTCTCTAGCCCCTCACCAGATACCTGGAATAAATCGAAATAATCAATATGTACTCTCTTCATGATTGGGAAAATTTCTCCATTCTCAGTGATGGCAGGTTTGTGACCACTATACATGAACATGGTATTGGTGCAAATGCACAAAATATTGAAGCAACAGTACGGATGGGAAAAAAAATCTTTGAGGGATGTGTTTGGATAATACATTTTGGAGGGTTCTTTAGCTTTTGATCTGGCTTCTGAATTTATAATGTAAAAATGGCGTTTGTACTTAATCAATTCCTTTGGTCTGTAGAACTCTTGTAGTGATTCTGGATCAAAACTCAAAGAACACAGACTAGCAGAGTCTCTTCTCCTTTTTCTCTAGTCATTTTTATGTAGTGCTGAAGATATAAGTGGTACTTTATAAAGTACAAGGAAGGGATCAAGTCACTGATCTCAAATACTTACCAAGAGAGGCTTTAAACATTTTTTTTTTTAGTTTTCCTTAAAAAAAAGAAAGAAAGAAAAACCTCAATTGAAAAGGGAGTGTGCGGCGGGGGGGGGGGGGGGGGGGTAGAAAACAACAAGAAGGAATTCAGAGGTGGGTTGCCATTTTGAGGTTAAACTGAACCGACGCCTTCATTGCAATGAGGGCTTTGGACGTCTGTCGAAGGAGGTACACGGTCATTGACAATGACTGCGTTCTCTCCTGCTTCGGGTTCACATTGCTTCCAGTGCTCTGTTATTTAGAACTGAATAACTGTTGTCACTGCTCTATAATTTGGCCATGAGATATCTGGTTACTTTCAGACAAAAGAAAATGTCTCATAATAATGGGGTTTTGTGTGAGTCTGCTCTTTCTCCAGGAAAAAAAAAAAATGTATTTAAGGATTTATCTCTGTTCACATCGAGGAAGAAAATAAACTTTAAAAAGTTTTACTCCTTTCTCCATATAGCAACTCTTGTCTAGCTTTCCATCAGGGGGAAATGTTACCTTCAGCATATTCCGCATATGAAATAGACAGTACCAGATGCTTCAAATGGTCATAATTGTGAAGAATATGGAAAAGGAGGCGTCTTCCTATTGTGTTTCATTTAAATGTGGAGGGAAAAAGCCCTTTGGGTAAATTAGCACTGGGAGGATTTAGCAAAAGTGAATTAACTATGACAGAGTCCCCTAACACATCTATTTGATGGTCTTGCAAGCCTTTTCCCGGTTACCTGGGATACTACCCTGCTTTGGGATGCCATAGGGTCATTAAAATGTGAGACAGATTCTCCAGAAGAGAAAAACCAGATGAATCTTGACTTGCAGACAGTATGTCTTGCTTAATAGCATTTCCTGTGACCGGCCCTACCTTTCCCTTGGTGCTAAATTTCTCTCTGACACACTCATCTGAAAAAAACAAAGAGCTGCCTGTGAATTTCAGCTGCCAGAGCTAAAAGACTGTTGCGAAGGATCTGTACAAGCAATTATCAAGTGTGCTCTCAAATGCTAAATATATTGATGATTTTGTTTATTTTTAAATTAGTATTAAAAGCTAACGTCTATCATGTTACGGGAATAAAAAGATAAACGAAGGCAGAAGCATGTGGTAAAAATGAGTCTACTATCCCATATACACAATCAACAATAACTAGACTTTTGATGGCGATCACTTTGTAACACATGCCAATATTGAATTATAATGTACACCTGAAACTTATGTCATTTTACATGGGAATTTTACCTCAAAAAAAAAAGCCTGAAAAATCAAATGTGTTTGTGGTAACCCATTCAACCTGACTTGCATGGTTTCGGTCGCCAAACCTTAGCTGACCTACTGTGAATTATTTGTCTTTACCTGTCTCGATGGAACTATTCATATGCTTCATAGCAGAAATATTAGTGTACTTGATCACAGGGCTATTGCAGACCCTGCCAAGGATCCTGTATAATAGGTATGATGTCACTTTTCATAAATATGAAAGATGTTTAATTTGGGAACAGAAAATTCTGAATATCGACGCTTTTCTTATTGCTCTGTGCGAAGTCATGCTAGCTTATCTTTACACACTTGCTATCACTGAAGCCTCACAACTTCCCTGAAAGCTAGACATCACTGTGATCTCCACTTTCTAGGTGAGGAAACTAAGGATAGGAGACGTGGAATAAGCTACTTAAGACCACTCTTCCTGTTGTGTATTTTTGCGTACTAAGCATCCCTGAAATGTAGTGATTAAAACCAAAGCTTGCTGGTTTGACTGGACTCAACGGAGTTGTTCCCACATTATAGCTGCTATCACTTAGAAGCTAGGGATGGAATCATCTGCAGGCATCTTCACAAGAAATGGAATTTGCCAGTATGTTAAATGCTGGGCTCAGAGAATGGCACAGTGTCATTTCTCTTTCTGCCTGGGTGGAAACAGAGAGATCACCCGAAGGGGACATAGACTCCAACTCTCTATGTAGGAATGGAGGCTGCTCGGCTTTTCAAGGAACATCTGGTACTTGAATTTAGGTCTACCTAGTGCCTAGATTTATCCACAGGAGAGTAAAGCCCACCTCTCACCCATTCGTCCCTCCGAATGCCAGCCACCTTATATTCTGCTGCTTAATAGTCCACTTTTCCCTCCATTTTCCTATAATCTACCTCTTCCAGGTAGATTTGAGAAGAATGCTCTGAGGATGTCAAAACAGAGACCTTTGGCATATTTAAGGGGATGCATGGTGAGAATTCCTTCTCCTCTCCTCATCCTGCTCTTACCTCAGTGATCCTGACTTCATCTCATTTTTAGAATCCCCACCTCAGTAGTGGAGAATTTATAAGTAAACAAGGAGGAGAGATTCAAAGATGAGTTAATATGAGGATTAGACAGGAGAAAAAAGGAAGGCCATGTATTCTGGAGCATTCCAATTACATTGGGGACCTATACACCTCCTTCCACCTCCCCTCTACCCCAAACCTCTAATGGATCCCTACTACTAAAATGTAACACATTTCATATGTAGTTTTGTAAATATTTCTCGCAGCTCCTAGCACAGTGACTTGCTCGTACTGGTTCCCATTTCTGTGGCAGAAATGCATGCATGGAGCTCCACAGGCCAGCTGATATCCCTCCCAGACTTCTCACTTATGGCCTGGGTTAGGTATGCCCTCTTTCCACCCAGAGAGTAGGAAAACAATAGTTGGGTTCTGCTTGTTAGCTGACAAGATTTTCGTTTCAGCTATAATGAGACCTTGCACTGCTTTTGCCTTTGTGAGTTAAGGTTCACAGTCTGGTCAACTTGAAGACAAACAGAGGGGACCTTGAGAATTGAGGCCCCGTAGTGATTTATGGAAGAATAATCACAGTGCTGTTCAGAAGGAGAGTTTATGCACTAGAGGTCTCTCTAGAGAAAATCAAAGCTTCGCTGGGATTTAGCTAACGGGCAGTCATAATTTTGAACTTTATCCTCATTTGGCCAGGCCTATCATATGTGTCAAAGTGACGTAGCTCTTTCAGGGGGCTTTCGGGAGTGAGACCCCCAGGGGACAGCTTCGCTGATAAAATCCAGCTGAACAGTAGCACTCCATCAGGCAGCCTTCCTCAGACATCTGGTGTTTGCCTTCTGCCTCCTTTCTCTCCGGACCCTTACCTCCTGGATGCTGAACACAAAAGCAGCCTTCCTTGCCCTGTCTTCCCCTACCCTCCCAATTACTACAGGACTTAATTCTTGTTTTTTAAACAAACTTCATGGTTTTGTGACTCCTCCCAGGTTTTCTTGTCAAATGAAAATGAAAACTGGCTCTTTCTTGCAAAAGCGAATCTCACTGCCTGGAACATCCCTGAATTCTACATCATTAGCACAGGGTACAAACATCGAGTGTATGTAGCTTTTTAGGGCTTACCCTTCTTTAAGGGTAAGATGCTATAGTAGCTGAGAACATTTTCTAAGAGACAGTACTAGTCCTCGGGGCCAAGAAAGTATGTTAAGTCCAACGGTCACGGTTGCTATGCTACAAACACCAAGGGAGAGTTTGCTGCGTTCCCAGTAGTACAGTTGTCACATGTCAACATAGCAGGGGGCCTTTGGGATTTCCTCATCCAGATGCCTCATGTTGCCTGTTGGGAAATTGGGACCTGGGTAGATAAATCCATCTTCTCAGAGACCTGCAATGACACAGTGAGGCTGTGACCCAATCCTCCTGATCCCTCCTAGCTCAGCCACCATTTCACAATGCCGTATTTGAATTAGAATTCCTGCCTTTGTCTGTCAACACATCGTGAGTGTTTTCCTCTGTACTACACTTGCATACCCCCGTGAATTCTTCTCCTGTGACTACAAAGCTACCTTTAATTTTCTACATCTTCCTGAAAGGGTGGGTGTATTGGCCAAGGGAGCTTTCCTTTTTCTTGGTTCATTGGCTACCAATATGTATGTCCCTGCCCTCTGTCCTTATTGAGCAGTTGAGCCCATGTTGCCAGGGAAACTGACTTCCCTTTGGTCAAAAGATAAAATGGGAGAGAGTGAGATCGGATCTGCTGGCCATCATTTCACCCTCCCTTTAGTGTGACCAGGCCTGGCTCATAGAGGAAATATGCCCCCTCAGCAAACATTATAACTCGGGCAAATAGTGGATCGTATCACCCACTCTATACGAGGTTGCGAGGAGGCCCATCCATTATCGAAGGGCCGCTGAGTACGCTATAGCTCTCTGCAGAATCTACGGCAGAATCTCATAATTAGGGCTTGTGTCCCAAACATCTGATGTGGAGATCCACTCTTCTCCTGCTCAGGGTCTGAGAGACAGCAGCTCCAGTCCTGGTGTCTTCGTGGCAGGCTTAGAACTTGCAAAACCAGTGCAGAGTGAAAGGGAGATACCCTTGTCTTTGACCTTCCAGTTCCATCTAGTACGCTTACCTTTGTCAGGAAAAGAGGTTGGAGTTAGCTTTTTGTTTTTGGAAGCTAGGGTGTCAGGTAAGGGACTGGTCATGTGTTCTGACAGCAGAAAGAGGATTTCATCCCCCGGCTGGGAGGTCAAGGGGAAGCCTGTCTTCTGCAAGTTGTTAGCATGCTTGAAGAACATTATGTTGACTACCAGAGCTTGATTTTCCTGCACCTGCGGCCCATTTACAGAGAAAGGGCTGAGGAGGGAACCGAAGTGTGTCTAGAAAAGAACCTCCTCAAAGGGTCTTAAAGCAGAACCTCGAAACACTAGAACTGAGGCGGAAATTCTTTCTTCTCTGCTTCTAGTCAACAGAGGCTCCTTTACTTCCTTCAGCCAGCTAATGAACCACAAAAAAAGCAGGTATGCTTACTATTGAGTCTTGAGACGAGGGAACTTTGTCTTCCTACTCTTCTAAATTTGAACAGCATATTCCTCAAAAAAAAAAAAATAGATATTTACTACCCTCAAAAGGACTGGCAAACTTAGAACGATACGGAGCATGAAATGGCCTATTTACATCTAAATAACAACTACCATTAATGGAGTGCTACTGTGTGATAGAAAGGCAGAGAAGTGTTTCTTGGGAATAACATATGAGAGGATATTGTTCATTGTCAATATTTTTTCTTTTTCTCCACTCACCCCCTCTCCCATTCATAACTCTCATGGTAGCTGGTACCATACAGTATAGGGTAAAATGGTTAATCTCGTCATAATGTCACTGGTTTTCAGTCCTAATCTCAAAATTTGCTAGAGGCCTAAAGGTCAAACACCATTAGTAGCCTCATATCCTCCAAAATGTGACCTCAGTCTTCCTCTCACGCATCAACTCAACGGCCCTTCCCTTCTATGCCCTGATTCGACCAAACTAACTGACAAATGCTATGGACTTTGAATAAACAGCATGTATTTGTTCTTCAGTATAATGTGCATCTCCTTTGCTCCTACCTAATAAACTATTACTTGTCCTGTAAGTTCCATCTGACTTATTTCTCCTTGTGCGCAAATCTTGTTATGGACATTATCTTATCTTTCTGCCACCTCTTCTTTATGAATATGCCTTGGAGACGTCTCTGGCTCAGAGCAGTTTTACTTCTCCCAAACGATTGGTTTGTATTTGTCTTAGCAATACTCAGTACTGACATCCACCAGGTTTTCCCTTTCACAATGCTTGCCAGAATTCTCAGAGAAGATTTATAGCCCATGTTCAATCAAGAGTATTAATTTTACCACACTTTGCTTTTCTTTTACATGTGATAACTTTCATTTTTTTGTATCATTTTGTGGAACTCCTTTCTGGAACCAAGTGGCCAGGGATAGATGGGAGGGAAGGAAAGAGAGGGGAATTCAAACCCCAAAGGTACTTTATATATGATTCCATCACCTGGAAAAATTAATAATTTTCCCTCTGAGCTCTCCTAGCACTTCGAAGGACTCTCAGTTATAATACATACATCATTACACATCAATTTATTTTTCTTTACTTGGTCTTTTTTTTCTCCTACATGACTGCAAATTCTTTAAAAACAAGGGCTACTTCTTACTTTTCTTGGTATTCCCAGCTTCTGGCTCAGTTCCTGACTCCAGTAACTGCTCAATATATGTTTATTGAGTGAACAGTAGCTGAAAAGTAGCTCCAAAGATTTAATCCAATTACATAAGTTGATTTAACTAATTGGAGTTCTGTTCAAGATTTAGACTCATTCTCTGAATCAGACTTCTGACCTTCAGAACTTTATATGTGACTAGTCACAGTCATATTTTTCATTGTACTTGTCTCCAACCGACTTTTAGCAAATAACCTGCAGCTTTATTTAATACAAATCAGATCATATTAAATATAATTAAAAATCTCTCCATGAAATAGGATAAGATCCCATTGGGGCACCAGAAAACACAATTATACCTTCATGGCATATGCTCTTTTTAAGCAAATCCATTCGTGAATATTAAACTCTGACAATCTTTTCTCAAAGTTGATACCGTCCTATAAATAATGCCATACACCAAATGGGAATTAAGAAGCCATTGTAGTATCTCTATCCTGGATTATTTCTTTAAGCAGAACCATCAGCATGGATACATGCCAGGGATTTATTTGAATTTAATGGCAAAACAGTTACATCAGTATAACAGTTAATTATATTCATTCTCTTTAATAGGTGATGAAATTCTGCAATATGGATATCCCAGTGAGCACAGGGCAGGTACAGACTTACTTTCTTTGCGAGTTGAAACAGGTTTGACCGCTAGAGCATTTGTTCATTTAGGTCTTCCAGGTCACTGCTAGGGCAATTGCCTGAAATGTCATGTGAAACATAAAATAAAAATAAAATAGTCTGAAGAAATTATTACTGATTCTGATTTTCTCTCTGTTATTTGCAGAAGTTGTAGGCATAGGAAGAAAAAAGAGGATATTGTTAGCTGGAGAATGGAGAAACATTGTTTTTCAAGATAGGAGAATAGAAGGATTTGACAGTGTCTTCAGACAGTCAGGGACATATTATCATTTAAATAAAGGGAGGACCAAAAGTGAATTAACCGTTAACACAGATGTGTGTTACATACACATGCGTTCACAGGCATAAACACATAAACTTGTGGGTCAGAGCTGCCTCTGGGTATATTGTAATGGTGTCACAGTAGTTTCCAGAAGCAACCAGACACCAGGAGAGTGTTACACAGAACGATCTGCTCAGTTAGCTCTGGCTCCCCACCTTACCGGCATGCCGCCGTGCTGAGTTTCGGTAAAAGAGGAGGAAAATTAATCAGTATCTGCAGCAGATGGTGTCTGGAAATTTGCTTCCTAATCTAGTCAATAACTGTAGTTCTTTCAAAGATGCATAGGTTTCTTGATAAGATATCTCATCAGTGACTTAACCATTTGGAAACATCTCTTTTAAGTTTAGTGTTTGGTGCGCTCAAAATAACAGTGGTTTCAGCCAGATCAAGGCAAGCCAACGCTCCTTTTTGGTTTCCTTCTTCCTTGGTCTTGCACCACCCAAAATTGGAGGGCAGGGTAGAGAATATTGTAATGTAAGAAGGGAAAACGTAAGGTCGTATGATGACTGTGGCCTTTTGGCCCCCAGATGCCTGGGGGAAAGCACCTATCTTAAACCTTTCACAAGGAGCCTCCTTAAAGTCACATTCTTATTTTCTCTTGTTTCAAATTCTTAACAATTAAATCATTCTTCTAAGGTGAAATTTTTTTTCTAAGGTGTATGTATCAGTTTCTATTGCTGGTGTAACATTTGCTACAAACGTAGTGATTTTAAATAATACCGATTTCTTATTTCAAGGTTCTGCAGGTCAGAGGTATTGAATAGATCTCACTAAGCTAAAATCAGGGTATTGACATGGCTGTGTTCATTTCTATAGGGTCCAGGGGAGGACTGGTTTCTTTGCTTTTTTTAGATTCTAGGGGCAGCCCACATTCCTTGACTCATTGCCTCTATCTTGAAAGCCAGCCAAGGCCAGTTGAGTGTTTGTCGTGTTGCATCCCTTTCACACTGAGTCTCCTGCCTCCTTCCTCATATAAGGACCCTTGGTCCACTCAGATAACCCAGGATAATGTCCCTATTTTAAAGTTAGCCAATTTGTAAGCTCAGTTCCATCTGCTACCTGAATTCCTCTTTGCCATGTAACATCATATATTCAGAGTTTTATATGAATACATAGAGCTGATATTTTCGGTTAGGAAGTGGACATCTTTGGGGTGCCATTATTGTATCTAATAGGGCATCTTTCTGGACTCCTTACCTTCTACTCAGAGGGACTAACCTCCATCTAGGGGCCACATCTCTCCTCCCCATTTGTGAATTTCTTCAGTTGGAGACCTTCACTCATTCACTCTGGAGCTGGAGTAGGCAGCTGGATTAGGAGCCCAGGATGCTGCTGCCATTGCAAGACACAGAGGTAGAGTGTGTGAGGGCCCCTTGAACTTGAGATCTTTGTCTCTTTGAGTTCCACCAGGATGTCTTCATTTTCTTGGCATTATTTTTAATAGTTATTGGAACCACTGTCAGCTACAGATTTGCAACCAGTGGAAGTTTAGTTCCTAGAAACAGACACTGCCAACAGATAGTCATCAGGTCAGATGCATTTTTAAAAACCAGTATACAGGGGCACCTGGGTGGCTCATTTGGTTGAGCATCTGACTTCGGCTCAGCTCATGATCTCACGATTCGTGAGTTTGAGCCCCATGTCGGGCTCTGTGCTGACCGCTCAGAGCCTGGAGCCTGCTTCCGATTCTGTGTCTCCCTCTCTCTCTGCCCCTCCCCTACTCATGCTCTGTCTGTCTCTCTCTCAAAAATAAATAAACATTAAAATAAATAAACAAACAGTATATGACTCTAAATATATAACAGGGGCACCTAGGTGGCTCAGTCGGTTAAGTGTCCGACTTCAGCTCAGGTCATGATCTCACAGTTTGTGGGTTCGAGCCTCACATGGGGTTCTTTGCTGAATGCTTGCTCAGAGCCTGGAGCCTGCTTTCAGTTCTGTGTCTCCTTTTCTCTCTGCCCCTCCCCTGTTCACACTCTGTCTCTCAAAGATAAATAAATGTAAAAAAATTTTTTTAAATAAATAAAGGTATAACAGACATTGTAGTGCTAGTTCTAGCTGTAAAACCAGTGAAACCAGCTAGATCGCAAGGAGAAAGGAAACCTGTGAGAACACTGACACTTGACGCTGTGTCCATGAAGAATAGGTTCTAAGGTGGAGGGGCTGCTTCCCCAAGATTACTCAAGATCACCTATTGAAGTGCAGGAAGACAGTGTAAGCATCTCTATATCCAGATCTCTATTTTAAGTAAGAACTTCAACTTTACTAACATTTAAAACACAGATTAACACTGTCATGATCACCTGTTTTGTATTTTGGCCACTCATATATCACACACTTGAAATAAAGAATTTGTTTGAGGGGCACCCGGGTGGCTCAGTTGGTTAAGTGACTGAGTCTTGATCTTGGCTCAGGTCACGATCTCCTGGGTTCGTAAGATCGAGCCCCGTGTCGGGCTCTGTGCTAACAGTGTGGAGCCTGCTTGGGGTTCTCTCTCTCCCTCTCTCTCTCTGTCTCTGCCCCTTCCCCACTCGTTCTCTCTCTCTCTCTCTCCCTCCCTCCCTCCCTCTCTCTCAAAATAAATAAAATAAAACTTAAAAAATAAAAATATAAAAAAAGTATTTGTTTGAAAAAGAGTAGGATTCCCACCCTGCAGGGAAGTTGACCAAGGTACCCTCACTTACATGCTGTCACCTTAATGTGACTAATTGCAATACTTATGAAACTGATAAGTGGATTGTTAGATTATCTAGTTTTAAGTACATGAATGCTCATACAATGGACAGGTGATCTAAAAATAGGCAAGTGTTTAAAGACGCTCATAAGAGACTATGTACGAAGCTACTACTAATAAGATGAACACAGGTAAACACCATGCAAATGGAAGAAATGATGTATTTCCAACCTCCGGTCCTATCTTTATCGGTCACAAAAAATACCCCTAATCTGGTCAGATTTGGTCAAAACATTAAATTTTGAGCAGAAAAATATTTTGTGTGTGTTTTAAATGAATATAACAAAATAAAATCATTTTGCATTCATATTTATTTCCTCTTAGCTGTGTTTAATTTTCCATTTCGTGCATATTTTATAATGTTTGTATATCCTAGTACAATAGTCCATGTTTGTACTTTATAAATAAATACACACACATATTCTGAGAACACATGTTGACATTTGTTTTACGGATAAGTGTACGTCATCAAATTGCACACTGAGGTGCTAAGGGACAGAACTTGTGGAGGGAGGCAGCAAAGACCAAAGAAACGGTTGGACCTGGAGAGAAGTGTAAAAGGTCATCAAAAGAAATGTAGAAGGAACCCCAGTGTAGGTCACAGGACAGTCATGAGTTTGTCCCGATCTGGCATTGCCAGGAACCAAAGTCTTATACTGACCTTTGTGTAGTACTTCTATCCTATATAATAGGGCCCATGACATACTTGGTAAACAGAAGAAGCCATAGGGGTCTCAGAAAAATCCTTGAAGTGTTAAATTTCTACTTTGTTTCCAATGCTTAGAAAATAAACTGCTGCAAAGGTTACAGCAAAATAATTATTTTCCTATGACTGGGAACCATGAAGCATCTCAGAATCAGATTCATTTCAACATTTGACCATCAAATAATCAAATTTTATGCAAAATGGAATGAATTGGTAACTTAGCTGTGGTTAGTGTATAATGAGTCCATCTTATAATCAGTGAGTCTCCCTTCTGGACACAGTGATCTTACATTCAGCTATTCTTTTAATAACTTCTTTTTAAAAACATAACAATGTGCGTTTCATAGGAAATGACTGGAGAATTTCAGCTACAAAGGTTGATTATTTTATAGTTTAGAAGATTTCCATAACTTCTGTTCCAACATAATACCGACACATCCTTTAGAATGTTATCTTTAAGATCACGGAAGCTAAGAGATTTCAATTTCAAAGTGAGTATGATCCATTTTCTGTTCATTTTTCTCACTTCCAGGCAAGCTCTCTGATGGCCTCATCATTTGTTTAATGTTTTTCATTCTTCCAGTTGCTTTGGGAATCAATTCCAGATCACAGAGGAGAGAAAACCTTTTTCCTTCCTCCTGCCCCAAGCTCACCTTCCCAGCAAAGATTTTTGTCTGCATTAAATAGATTCATTGACCCAAGACCGGCAACCTACCCAGAGCAGCAGCTTCTGTGGTGCTCAGTGGAGCATGGGAAAGGCTCCTAATGCCTGATTAAAGCCATCCAGAAAGCCTGAGTTCATTCTAAAGGGGGAATTCAGGGGCTGAGTGGCCCTACAGGCCATTCTCGTAAGTCCGTGTCACTTTTTACCATTAGTACTTTCCTTCAGCTCCTGCCCCCATTGCAGAGAATAGTGGGGATTTGAACAGAGCTCACATGAAGAATTGCACAGTCTGTGTGCTGGGACAGAGAGAGAAACCCTTCCTGCCCGATAAGATGCCCTGGCAGAAGTTCCAGGTGTTTCCTCCAGGACGTATCACATTAGTACTTGCTTTAGGGATAATGTTTTGGATTGGACCACAGAACAAAGGATTTGGGCAGATAACCTAGCAAGAATGATGAGAGCCGACCTGAACATTGATGGGGTTCTTTCATGTTATCTCATTTCATCCTCACAGATGAGAGAAACCCAATTAGGTAGTATTTCCCCACTTCAGAGACCAGGGAAGGAAATACCTGAAAGGTTAATTGATGTGCTGAAGGGGCACATAATAAAGTGCCAGGCTCAGTCCCACATCTGGCTCCTAATTCCTTTTTAGTTCTTCTACATTATGCTGTCCCTTCTGAATGGGTTATTAGGTCGATAATGTTACCATTATTAATTCTGCCCAAATAATGGATAACAGACAGATCACACATTTAGGATGTTAGCATTCATCTCCATTTTATTATCATCTGTAACTGAAAATGTTCAGAAGTTCTTGATAATCATAATTTTTGGTGAAACAACTTTACTTTATATATTGTTTCTTCAGTATTTTTTTAATCAAATATGTTCCCCCTTTGGCTCTAACAATCTTCAGGATTGATTCTCTCTGCTGAAGTCCTAACTCTCTCTTTTAACCAGCGGTCACCATGGAAACACTCACACAACACATCCTACTTCTCTAAATGCAGTTACTTACAAGTTGCAGTCAATTGATACAGAGAGTATTTATGTGAATATTTAATTGATAAAATAAGGCAGTTGTGCTTACTTTGAAAATATCTCATTGCTCTGTGGTCATGGCTACAGAAAGTGCCAAGAAATGGGATTAACAGATTGACATGTTGGAAATTTAGAGCACCTGGCTCCAAGCCAGTTGTAAATATTTATTAATTCCATAGCAAAATGTTTTTAGTCAGTTTGTATGCACCACGCATCAAATCATACCCGTGTCCCAGTTCACTTCACACATCCAAAGCCCAATGTGATATAGTAAGTAATTTCTACTTTGAAGATCTGGTATAATCTCAGAATTTAATCTTTCACCTGTGTAAAAGTTACCCTTAAATCATATTGTGACCCAGACAACTGTCCAGAACTTCAGTACCTCATCTCTAGTTTCCTAGTAGAAATATCCAACTAGGTGTCCCACTGGCCCATCCATTTCAATTTGACCAAAACCAAACTCATTTCTTTCCCCCAAAGTTAAAGTCCTTTCAGAATTTCCTTATCTCAGTCTCCAATCTGATCATTCTCTTTGTTACTCAGGTTTGGACCACAATCATGCAGTATCCATTTTTTTCCCCATCTTCTCTCGTGTCCTGCGTCCTATAAATCATTCTGAGCCTATCTATAGTAACGTTTCCATTGCCATACCTCCCCTCGTTACCTTGCTGGGACTACACTCTAGTGCCTTTCCTCAGTCTTCTTTGTCCTGTCTCTCTTCTCCTTCTCCCTGGCTTCCTAACTACTCCAAGGTTGATCTCTTTCAATCAACATTTTGCCTATACCCCTCACCTCCTCAAAAATACACATCTCTTCTAAAATTAAACCCAGATAGACCACCATTTAAAAATTCC
Source organism: Panthera tigris (assembly GCF_018350195.1). Lineage (NCBI taxonomy): Eukaryota > Metazoa > Chordata > Mammalia > Carnivora > Felidae > Panthera > Panthera tigris. The sequence goes on from NC_056677.1 coordinate 25,112,753, forward strand.
TACTTACAGCTAACCACTGTTGCTACAACGTGTGCATTGCTCTTCAACTTGATGGGAGCTGAACCACAACTCCTTGCCCACGTGCCATTCTCACCTCCATCCTGACTCCTTACTTATGACCTGCATCATGACGGCACCAAATTTTCTGTTGTTGGTAATGAATAATGACAGGTCAACCCTCTATCCCAAGCAGTTCTATGGCTCTTTTGGAGAAAAACAAATACACAGAAATAGTCTAAAGGAAAAAAAGAAACATTCTAAACATTAGTCTTCTTACATCTGTGTAATAGTCCTACTGGAGCAGCTTTTGCTTGAAATAAACTGTAGATTATATATTAGCTTTAATTTGTACAATTCGACAATCTCAACTCATTTACATCACTTGGAGTATTCTTTTTGAGCGTGTGTAGTTTTCCAAAATTAAAATTAGAGTTCCACGTATTCCCACGGAAGACCCTTTTTAGTTATGTTCAAGTCAACAATCACTTTTAAAGTCTTGCCTTAGAGATTAGAGAGAGATCCAACTAACATTGCCAGTCCAGCCAACAGACTGCGTGAGCATACAGCTGGCCGTGTGCCCATCATTTTAAGCAATTATTGGTCGGTTTCTTTCAGTATTTTTTTTTCCTTCAGCCATTATAAAAGTAAAACCCAGACCTAGAGTCTGGCCTATGAATCTTGCAGGCAAGGGATTCTTAACTAAGAGTCACTCTGCAAGGTTCTCACGTCTTCAGGACCGTGTGCCGTAAGAGGTCCGAGGAGAAAAGCCCCATGTCTCTTTGCTGACCACGTACAGTCTTTTAATTAGACCACTGTTGTTGCATTTCAGCCACCTTACAAAACTGTACGCCCATCATTCTGAAATCATTTTGTCTTTCCTAGAGAGACTGAAAGGTGAAACAGATTCCTGTGTTCAAACCCTGGTGCTTGTGTATTATTAGGAACCTGGTAGGAAAGACAGCCTCCTACGAGGACTGTGAACTGTATTTGGGGAGGAGGAAAAGCTATCGTGATGTTTCCTAAACCTAAGTTATAATGAAAACCCAGGTAAATGAATTTGTAATGGCTACAGAAAATGAAACAGGAATGTCAGTGAGTAAGTACTGAGTTTCTTTTCAAGTCATTTACCTCTAGACTCTCAGAGAACACATTAGCTAATTTGGCGGCCAGACTATGGTGTAAATGGAGCTAAGGTCAGAGTTAGATTCTATGTAGGGCCAAAGAAAAACCTGGCTATGGCCGTAGTTTGTACTCCTAAAACCAAGTTACCAAGTCTTTCGTGTTACAAGGTATATGATGAAAAAAAGACTGATTACTTAAAAAATAAATAAATAAAAACCCTAAATATCAAAACACATGACTTACAATGGTTGTTTGTTGCGAAAGCTTTCCATAAAAACAAGCAGAATTTGAAAAATCAACATGATGCGTTGTACCAATCCTACAGATTATTTCAGTATTGCCCCCAGAAGTCATCTTATCAAAATCCCAACAGTTTTAGTTTTTGGATGATTAGTGGTAGTCAATATTCAGTCATCACACTTCAAATATGAATATCCTGTCTTGGTTACTAATAGGTAAAATCAACCTGCATTTTTAAAATTTATTTGGGAAGAGGACTTGACAGCAAAAGTGGTTGTGGCACAGGGGAAGACCAGAGGTCTTAGGTAATGTCAGATTTAGTTTTCAGTTTCTGTTCTGTCCTTTCCTAGCTGTGTGCCCTTGGTCAAAGCAACTAACCTCCCTGAGTCCTATCCCTTCACCTCAAAGTGTAGAAAAAATGGCGCTTTATAGCTAATCGTTTTACAAATATATATATGACATATATTGATAACATATGTAATATAATATTTAAGATAATAAAAGTACTTCTATGTTATATGTTAAGATAATGTATCATATATTAATATAAATACATGTATATTAGTTAAAGTTTATAAGCAGTATATATTATGTAGCATTATATATATCATTACAGTACTCCTCTACGATCCCATACACGTTACAAAGCGCGTATGTAGAATATATATATTTATGTATATGTACATATATAATGTATGTGGGATCTTTGATGAGTACTCCAGTTATTGTTATTTCCACTGAGAACTTTATGATTGAAAGATCTTTAATCAGTATTATTAGACTAAAGGCAACTTTATGTTGCTGGCTTCTAATGTAATTTACTTTGGAAAAAGCCATTGATGAGATAATCTCTCTTTCTGTTTTCAACTTTGTTTACAATACCTGGCTTGACTCTTAATGCTGTTATATTAGGTAAGCATTAATTTTCCACCGAAGCAGATTGCCAACAAGCATACGCATACAAATAGTTCGCTGAGGGGTATGGAGCCAGTGCCTGAGTTCTTTTTCTGGAAGGTAATAGAGCTTTTCTCATTACTGCAAATGCATGAATGAATGAACAACAGACATTCCATACATCCTCTCATCAAACAGCCCCATCATTTGCTCAGTACTTTTTTCTGTTCAGCGTTATTGATTTTTCCAACAATTGAGTTTGTTTGCAATAAGCTGAACCAGAGCATACCCCTTCCATTAATTAGAAAAAATGTATGGGTATTAGCTTCAGGAAGCAATAACACTCGTTTTCTGTTTTCTAGTGCAAACTCAGGGTGATGTTTTGTTTGATTGCTATTGTTTCTTTTTTCCCTTGGACCAGTGTTATTAAGTCTGATGCAAAAAAGCCTGAAAACCTTTTAAATACCTTGTGCCCATTCCAGAAAAAAAAAAAAAAAAAAAAAAAAGGCCTACCAAGGTCAGCTGTGAATGGATGTGAAACTAGCATCTTAGAATACAAATCTGTGCCATTACTCTCCTATACTCCTAAGCCTTTTACAGTTGTTTTTATACTCTAGTCCGCACTGAAAGCAAACCCCTTAATTATCTTCTTTGTTGTAACCACACAATTTAGAAAATATTCTTTGATTCATATTTGTACTCCATAGGTAATTATCACTATGAAAGCATGTTGAACTAAGAAGCTAGAAAAGGTGTGTGTGTGATTTGCTGTTTAGGTTTTCACCGTTTCTGCTCAGGCTGATTGAATTAGCCAATGCAGATTTTTTTTTTTTTCACTCAGCAAAGCTTAATCATGTAAGTAATTTTGAGTATATAATAATAAAAGCTGCTTTACCTCAGCATATTCACAGTGCTCTATTTTTGCTGCACAGTGATTCAAAATGACTCATTTTTCTTAAATTTTGAAATTTGACAGTATTCTTTGAATGAAATAATTGGTGGTATAAATACATTGAAAATGAGGACAAGCAGGGTGCAAACAGCTGCAACAGAATAAAGGTAAAATGCAACTTGGAATTACTGACCAGATATCAACGTGCCTGTAAAAATATAGATCAGAAGGTGTTAGAGAAATCTCTCGTAGGAAAATGAAGCCAGAAATCACCACGTTAACACTACCATGAGATGTAATTCTATTTCTGTAATGTAAACAGGGTAGCATCGTGACTCCACCATTCATATTAAAAGAGCTAAACAGATAATGGTCTGGAATCCATTTCTTTTTGAAAACCTTCACAGCATAGGGTAAGTATTTGGAGACGCATTCTTGGCTGAACAAAACTCCTCATGACAGATAGGGTGCTATCACTAAACAACAAAAATGCTGCTTGCCAAGATGCCTGGGTGGCTCAGTCAGTTAAGCATCTGACTCTTGATTTAGGCTCAGGTCATGATCTCGCAGTTTGTGAGATCCAACCCCACATCCGGCTCTGCACTGACAGCACAGAACCTACTTAGGATTCTCTTTCTCTCAAAATAAATGAAGAAACATTTTTTTTTAATGCTACATGCTAAGAATAAGTTATTTTCTGCAAGTTCCATTGCCTAAAAGTCATCTCATTCTCTCAAGATCATTGTCAGAAGGGGGATTCCACATGTGACATCTGAGAGCAAGCATGTTATTAGTTGGACAACAGTGTCTCTGTGAGAATGAGTAGCAGGGACAGAAGTGAACTTTCTCTATCTTCTGGGATTTGTAAAATAGCGTTGTCTTCACTCGTGTTACCACATGGTCATACTTAAAAGTTGACTGCTCATGGGAAGTATAAACCCTATTTAAAATGTATGCATAAGGAAAAGGTCTCTGCTTTTTGCCATGTCAACGTGGGTTTGGGTCACCATCAGGTTCCTTTAGTTCTCAGGGCATAAAACGATCATATTCTCCATGATACCTTCCTACTAACACACTGTCGTTATTAAGATACACATTACTTTTGGACATCAAAATTCCTAGTCTATTATTTTATATGACATTAACTCAATGTCAAAGGACAAATTTACTTTCCCTCTTTTTAGAATGTGTGTTTCCCAGGTAAAAAAATAATCGTAGCCTATTTTGGCCCTTGTGGAACTAACGAGCAGTATGTAAATTTCCAAATTGCTTCCTGTTAAAATGTTCCTATTCTTCAAATACTAATAATTTTCTAAGAAATTATAATAATAATAATAATAATGTATTTTTAAAGAATTTTTGCTCAGTGCAGAGAGAACTTTGAAATATTAATACATTAGCAAAACATCAATTAGAGAAATAATTTTACTGTGAGGAAAGAACTTAGAAATTTGATAATAGGCATAATTTGATGAATATTCTGGAGTGAGTCATCATTTCTGTGCAGTAAAAAGAATTTCCCTCTGTGCACTCATGGAGCAAGTTCTTGTAAAAGAATCCAAAACCTGTGAGGAGAAGAAGCTAAAGGGTTACTAAAAATGTTCCCAGCCTCTTTGAAGTTTTATACGATATTTGATAATACACTGAATGCCTCTTTGTGAAACATTTAATAGCAGGGAGTGCAGTAGAAAGCTTATTATTTATCACTCATGATACTCTTTTTCAAGTAAACGGCAGTAAGTCGTTAGGTTGTGTTTCTTCACTCATAGCACTGCATGGAACATAGTAGGCCCTTCATAAATAATTGTTGAAATAACCACAGGATTAGGCTCCATCCACAAAGGCTGAAATGGATTGAGGTGATTCAGGATGGAAGCCACTGAATAATCAAGCACATAACGTTGGCCTTCATTATATGGCTGTTCCAGAGTCGAAAGGGGACGAAGGGACTGAAGCATCTTGATGCTCTGGCCACTGGGCTACTTGCATAGCCACGGGCTTTTTGCTCTTATTCCACTGTGGATCTTTGGAGCAGAGACAGTCTAATTAGACACAGAGCAGATCTTATAAATATGTTGCTATGGTGAATGCAAACATTTCCTATAGTGATAATGTTTCATACCAATTAAGTGGAAATTCCAAAGACTATGCCAATAAAACTTAAACTACCATTATTCCATTGGCTTGCCCACGAAGGCATAAGTAATGCATCTTTATTTATTTACCTAGAGGACTCTTATTGAACACACTGAGCTGTCTATTATTTATCTCCCTTGTGCAGTGTACCAACTCATTAGGAAGATTCCACAAAGTAACAGTGGAGTCACTGTGAAATGACTTCATTGCAACACAGATCCTTCGTAAAAAGGTTTTTGGTACGCAGTCTTTCCCCGTGGAGTTTAGGTTATGTTTTAGGAAGTAAAAAGGAATGGATAAAAAATACAGGAACACTTTGGTTTTCCAAATAATTTCTTAATCACTTCTAAAAAGTGATCACTTTTAAATCACTTCTTAAAAGTGGAGACAGTAGCTGTAAGTAAAAACTAGCAAACTAAATTAATTCTCCAGCTATTTTGTATGATGTGGAAGACATTTACAGAGTCAATGTGTCTAGTTACTTACTGTAAGCATTCATCCCCATATTTGACTTCCCTGGCAAAGGTGACACCTTACAAAAGAAATGAGGCCATTTCAGACTTTAGTGCTGCAGTGCTTGGGTTTGTTGCCAGTCTTAAGAGATCCGTGTATATTTTAATGTCAGATTTTCGAATTTAATACATCAAAACATGATTACTAAAGACCGATAATCTTTGCGTCTGCTACCTTCCCAGTTGCATGATGGCCATGCGCTCTTGGGACACTCTTAAAGCAAGAAACGGCAACTGGAATAGAATGTGGGCACTAGATGCCACTAGCTTCACTGCTCATAGTAGCAGGCGTGTTCCAGAGTATTTGTTAACTAGAGCGTGCCTCCAACGTTCACGAAGGTATCTTTTTCTCTCTTTCTGAAAAAGGTATCATCCATGGCAACTAGCATAATGAATAGATCATTCAGTGAAAACATTCGATCACCATATATAGTCCAGGCACCAAAAATTTTCTGGGAGTGCACAGCTAAGTGTAAATCCAGTAAGAGGGCCAGACATGAACATATCCGACTGTAATCTACTGAAGTGTGCAATAACAGAACTGTGCACTTAGTGCATTGCAACACAGGTGATGATGCCATTAATTTTTCTTTGGGAAGTGATAAATATCACACCTAATATTAACTGTGTAATTACCCTGGGTCACATTCTCTCTCAAGTGCTTTACTTTTTTTTTTTTAATTTTTAAAGCTTATTTATTTTTGAGAGAAAGAAAGAGACAGAGTGTGAGTGGGGCGGGGCAGAGAGAAAGGGAGACACAGAATCAGAAGCAGGCTCCAGGCTCTGATGTGTCAGCACAGAGCCCGACGCGAGACTCGAACTCACAAACCGTGAGATCATGACCTGAGCCGGAGTCGGCTGCCCAACCGACAAAGCCATCCAGGCGTGATTTACATGCACTAACAGAACTAAGAAGAAATGGATATCTCCATATTTTTAGACTCTAAATGATAATGCATCTTGCCTATGGCCATGGAGTTAACAGGCAGTGAAGCTAGGATTTGATTCCCAGATCACACTGCTTCTCCTTTTTCCTTTGGAGTCATCTGGGAGAGACTCGGGGGCAAGTTCATATGCGTGTTAAAAGCCCAAATCTAATGATAGCTTTATCAGTTATAGAAAGTGGATAAAGAGAATTTTGAACAAAGAAAACACAATGAGCCAAACCAGGAAGAAATGAAAGAAGGGAGACACAGTTGGGAAGTTGCTCAACGTCTGAGTTGTTAGACTGGAGGGCAACGAGGAGGCAGCATTGAGGGAGGTGGGATGAGGTTGTAAAGTTAGAAGGAGCCCTGACTGGGAGTGGCCCAGTAGGCCATGAGAAAGGATTTGGGCCTTAACCCGGGGGCTCACTTAGAGGATAGTGTTATGCTCACTCTCAGATTTATGCTGACTTCCTAGCCAGGTCAAAATACAATTTAAGCTATCAATGAAAATTATAGCCTTTAATTTTTGTCACCATTAAAAAAAATTTTTTTTAATCTTTATTTTTGAGAGAGAGACAGTGTGTGAGCAGGGGAGGAGCAGAGAGAGAGAGAGAGTGAGAGAGAGAGAGAGAGAGAGAGAGAGAACTGGAAGCAGGCTCCAGGCTCTAAGCTGTCAGCACAGGGCGTGACTTGGGGCTTGAACCCATGAACCGTGACATCATGACCTGAGCTGAAGTCGGACGCTCAACTGACTGAGCCACCCGGGCGCCCCTTGTCACCATTTTTAAAGTGCTGTATGGTATTGAGAGAATTAGCCACATGATGTGGACATAAAAAGACATTTTATTCTCAACATTTTAAAACTGTTTGAATAATAAATGCATTAAATGTATTCCTTTCACATAATCTATATAAACTCTCTGTGAAATATGAGGTATTACTTAAGAAACTTTTATGTTAAAAATTTCAGTATCTTCTTAAATTAAAATACTCTTCCTGAAGCCCCCAAATCACACATACTGCATGTCATTTTGTGTGTTGGAAATGCCTATGATAAAAATGAAACAGGAGGCACCTGGGTGGCTCATTTGGACATCCAACTCTTTAAAAAAAAATTTTTTTAACGTTTATTCATTTTTGAGACACAGAGTGTGAGTGGGGGAGGGGCAGAGAGGGGGAGACACAATCCCAAGCAGGCTCCAGGCTCTGAGCTGTCAGCACAGAGCCTGACGCAGGGCTCGAACTCATAGACCGCGAGCGAGATCATAACCTGAGCCGAAGTCCGACGCTCAACCGACTGAGCCAACCAGGCGTCCCTGGGCATCTGACTCTTGATTTCAGCTGAGGTCATGATCTCGCGGTTTGTGAGCTCGGGCCTCATATCGGGATCCGTGGAGCCGCTTGGGATTTTCTTTCTGCCTCTCTCTCTGTCTCAAAAATAAATAAAAAATAAATAAATAGAAGGACCAGGACAGAATAACAACCACAAACAGCAAAAACAAGAAAATGTCATTTGGAAGGGATCGCTTAGCTTGAAACTTTATGCAACTTTCAGATAGCCAGATCTTTGTGAAAAGCATCCAATACAATGTTTAGAAAGTGTTGTGAACAAAAAGCACCATCAGCTCATATTAAGTTTGAAAGTTGCATGTGATGGCTAAGAAACTTATAATGCCCCAGTCTCTTGACTGCTTAGCATGAACAATGCTCCATCTAACTCCCTTATAATCCATATGGTAATATGGGGGATCTACCTGCCTCGAGAGCCTCTGGGCTTCTGTTCTCATCCTCATCCCCTGGTACCCCATAGGAGAGCCCCTTTTCTCAACTTTGCATTTGTGGGCTCTCTCGTTTTTGCCCTTCCCTGGTGGCTGTGTTTAGTTTTCAGTTAACTACATCTTACCTGAGCACATCCCGAATCTTCTTGGAAGAAGCATTCACTCTATTCTTTCCTCATGGCCCCTCAATTCTCCATTCCCTCATTCTGGTTCAGCTTTCCCTCTCTCTTGGGAAGTGCAAGAAACAGCAAAAAGGACCCCCTGTACATGTCCTTTTCCTTTAAAAATTCTTTTTTATCTTTGAGAAGATGGTGCTACTTTGCATCCAAGGTGAAAACCTCTTCTCCGTGTTTCTATTCTAAGAAAAACTGGGTAACTTGAGAATATGACACATCAAGAAGCAGATAGGCAGTGTATTAGAGATAAGGTGTTTCACAGTTGCATCATCTGCCCCTTTCCCCACTTTCTTTCCCCAGAAATCAAGTCTATGGCTTTGTACCCAAATGTTTAGGAAATACGTAATTGAGAATAAGTAATAATAATAGGTTACATCTCAAAAGATATTTGCATTTTATGTGTCAAATTAAAATATGGATGGGGATGCCTGGGTGGCTCAGTGGGTTGAGTGTCTGACTCTTGATGGCAGCTCAGGTCATGATCTCCTGGTTGGTGAGATGGAGCCCCGCGTCAGGCTCAGTGCTGACAGCTCTGTGCCTGCTTAGGATTCTCTCTCTCCCTCTCACTGCCCCCCCCAAAATAAATAAATAAACTTAAAAAAACTAAATAAATACAGATGCCTAGGGTGTAATTTTGAGAAAAATTATTCACATCATCATTTTTCAGTCATTACAAATAATTACCAGTAGTCACGCTAAGAGATAAAAGATTACGAGTCTCATAAAGGATACTTTTTTTGCACTATTAAAAGACTATACCACATTTCACTAGGTCACTTGTCTTTTCCTCATTGGGTATTGAAAACAGCTAAATCTGTAATGACCTGTGACATTTGTATTTTCACTACAAATAACTGAAGTTCATTTTTGTGAACCATTTAATGTATTTTTTTAACCAGACAGGATCTATTTAAATTTCTTCCTATAATTATATCACCCTAAAACATTTGCAGTCTGATTATGTGCCATTGTTCACAAGGAAGGATGGAATTAGAGCCACAGGCTAGCTTAGGTAGTGATGGCCTTGAAACTGAAGCATGTGTGAATGCCATTTATCTCATGTGACTCAACGGGAAAAAGCATGAGAAAAGCTGTCCAAAATAGGTCACTAAGCATCATAGGTATGCTTAGATTCAGTTCTCAAACTATGACTTTGAATCAGCAGAAGTCCAGTGTTTGTTGAGGGGTAAAATAATCTGACTGCTCAACTTAATCTCTGCTTATTGCTATATGCAAAGTCAAATACCTACTTCATTCTAGAACTTATGTGTGTGTGTGTATTTTTTTAGGAATAGGAGATAAATATGTAGATTATATAAGAGCAAACAGGAATTTAAAACTGGATTCCAGTTAATATTTCAACAAATATTAATTAAAAACCTACTATGTGGTCAGAAACTGCTGAGACTACTAGAATCAAATTAGACGTAATCTCTTCTAAACTATTCAGTCTCTTTGGGAGAGGGGCATTAAGTAAATTATCATGCTTTCACCAAAATAAATAGATAGTTATCAGTACTCAGTTTCTCATGTTCTTGCAAAAACAATTTGGAAAAACGTTAAGGATAAATATGCTCCAGAATATGGTAGTTTGGTCACCACCTAAAATGAAATCTGTAATAATTGAGGATGAAAATATATTTTAAAATAATGTAAAAATAATAGTGTTGAAATAAAGGCTAAACCTTCTAACAAGTGATTTTATTTTTGATCATGTAACTTGAAAAGTATGGGATGTAAATCTAAATGTATATATGTATATAAGCTTATTCCATAGATCTGAAATATTTTTGTATGCTTTTATTATAAATAAGCATTACTGGAATTGGGTATCAAAAATGTTATATTAAAACTTGCTAAATATGAGAAGGTCAACTGAGGGAAGTCATTAAATCTGCTTCTCTAGATAAGATTCTTTTTTTTAATTTTTTTTAATGTTTATTCATTTTTGAGAGATGGAGACAGAGCGTGAGCACAGGAAGGGCAGAGAGAGAGGGAGACACAGAATCCAAAGTAGGCTCCAGGCTATGAGCTGTCAGCACAGAGCGTGATGCGGGACTCGAACCCACAAACCTTGAGATCATGACCTGAGGTCAGACGCTTAACCGACTGAGCCACACAGGCGCCCTCTAGATGAGAGTCTTACTCAGTGGGACCCATTCCTTTGGGAATACTTGAAGGAAAGGGAATGAATGTTTATGTTTCCTTTGAATGGCGAATCAACCTTTCCCTGAGTAACTTTGGCTTTATGGTCCATTCACACCCGAGAGAGATTGTTTTACATCTCTAGATAGTTTACATTAATTGCAATTTCTCCACCAATTGGTTTAGCAATAATACAGAAGACAGTTAATAAAATTAGCCACTTTAAATATGAATCATTGATGCCATCTTTTATCTGTTTCTAAGTAAAGCAACTGAAAATCAAACAGTTAGCTTTACCTAGTGACTTCAAACATATTAGTTAAGGTATGCAATCAAATCTCTCAACAGGTACAACTAGCATCACTGATCTAGTGCCTGTAAGGTTGGGGATTTATAAAATGAGGCCCTATAAAGATAGGGGTACGTTGTCTAAAATTGAAATGTGTGTTTCGTGACATAGTTGAGTAGATGGACCGTTAATTGAAAATCAGGTAATTCTGGGTAGATTGACTTAACCTGCCTAACACTCTCTGAACAATTAAAAATAACTGGTAAATAAAAATCATGGGGATCGTGAAAGTTATTTTAAGTCTCAGTCAAGAACACACAGAATAGGGGTGCCTGGGTGGCTCAGTTGGTTGAGCGTCCGACTCCAGCTCAGGTCATCATCTTGCAGTTCGTGAGTTCAAGCCCCGAGCTGGGTTCTGTGCTGATAGCTTGGAGCCTGGAGCCTGCTTCGGATTCTGTGTCTCCCTTTCTCTCTGCCCCTCCCCTACTCACATTCTCTCTCTCTCTCTCTCTCTCTCTCTCTCTCTCTCTCAAAAATAAATAAACATTAAAAAAATTTAAGGAATACATAGAATAATTTTGACAACATTAATACCTCATTCAAGCAGGTGTTTCTGAGGCACTCACTTCATTGTTTATTTGTCATCACTCCTAATAAACATGTACTTGAATTTATGTCATCTGCAAATAATTAGCATGCCCTACAGAGACATGGGAAACTGATCTAGGCATGCGCGTGCCCAACATTTAATGACCTTAATCCATCTCAGTGACTTGCCTTTCTATTCAAATAACCAGTTTGGGATATAATTTACTAAAATCAACTTTTGTAGTATTATTTCAAAAAAGGATAGCCTTTTGTGTGACAAGCTATAATATTTAGCTACTGAAAGACCTACTACCATATTTCTCTCCCACTGAGAACTATTTGTTATCTAATGTCACTTATAGATTACATGTAAATCACATTATTATTTCCGGCGCTGCATGGTGCCACGCTGATTAAAAACTTGTCAAGCTATCAGAAGAATAAGGCCATTTCCCAGCATGGAATGATGCTATTTATTCTAGGCCCAATGATTGGTACCAGAACCAATGCCTAATAATAATATCCTTGACCAGGAGTGGAAAGAATCCTTTAAAATGATCGCTCTTATCACAATCCTAAGGCATGAAAATTTCTGACAGTGCTGAAAAAATTGTGCAACTTTAAGGAAACGGATAAGAAGATAGCTAAACTCTCACTATACTCACTACAATCAACAGACACTATGCAGTTCTTATCATTAATGGCTTCTTGAAAGCATTTAACACCGTTGACCACAGTCCTCTTAAAATGTTCTGCTTCCTGCCTCTCACACTGTCTTAGTTCTCCAACTTTTTCTTTATTCCTTCTTAGTCTCCTACCTGGTCCTTTGTAATCTGCTCCTCTGTTAAATGTTGTTGATTCCCATGATTTGTCTTACATTCTCTTTCATTTTTCTGACTACCCTGGAAAATTTTATGCCTTTATGTGTGTTCACTGCTCCCTGTATATTCTGCAGGAAAGATCTCTTTCTTGACCTCCAGGCCTGCATGTCAACAGACCATGAGACATCTCCCACTGATAACTCACATTCAACCTGGATAAAGTAATCTCATTATCTCCCACTCAAACTGGCTTTTCCTAATATGTGGCTCCAAAATTCATGCAGTCATGTGGCAGAATTCCCAGGAATCATCCTAGACCATCTTGTCCTCACTCACATTCTCATTCATTAAAACCTGGCAAACCTCACCTCTTAAATACTGCTCAACTGTATTCTAGGTGTTTCCCCGCCTCCTCAGGTTTGTGTTCCCATCAGCTGTCTATCATCACTAGCCTAAAAAACTCCCTGCCTGCATTCTTTTACATCTCTAATCCTGGCTTCCACAGTATGTTTTCTAAAACCGATTTTGTTATTTCCAGCCTTCAATAATACCACCCTGCCTGAAGTCCAACCTCATTAGCGTGCCATGAGTAGCCTTCGTGGTCAGATCTTGGTCTACCTTTCAAGGCTCACTTCTTAGCCTTGAACACCTTTGTGCCCTAAGTTTCAACACCTGTAGTAGAAGACCGACGCATAGCTAGATGGTTCACACTTGAGTCTCACTGTGTGTTGTGTGTTTCTGCTTATAAAATTTACTGTGTTTGTTATCTATTGGTACACAACAATTCGTGGCTTAAAACAACACACATTTATTATCTCACAATTTCTGTAGGTTAGGAATCCAGATGAGGCCTTGCTGGGTCCTCTGCTTCAGGGTATCTTAAAAGTGGTATCCAAGGTGTCAGTCAGGAGCAGGTTCCATCTGAAGAGTCAAGTGGGGAAGGATCTACTTTTAAGCCCATTCAGTGGGTACAACAGAATTTAACTCCTTGAGGCTCAGATTCTAACTGGCTGTTGCCTGCAGACCTCCTTCTGTTCCTTGCCTTGTAGGCCTGCTTGTCGGCCACTCCTTCAGAAATATGGCAGCTGCTTTATCAGAGCCAATAGGTAGAGAGTCACAATTTTATGTAACCTAGTGACCAAAGTGACATCCCATCACCTTTGCCATATTCCATTGGGTAGAAACAAGTCCCTAGGCTCAGCCCACACTGACGGAAGGAGATTGCACAAAGTTACAAGTACCAGGGATTATTAGGAGCTAGAAGTGTCAGAAGCCACCTACTGCATCCTCCAGCCCGTTTCCTCCAGCTCCATCCACCTGATCATTTGTGGAGACTCATCTCAGTTATGAAGACTTCAGTTCTTCGGTGAAGATTTCCCTGACCAACCCACCCCAGAGTTGATTACTCTCTTCTTTTTACTCTCACTGTACCACTAACACTATTCTCTAATTATTCATTCCCATTGCTCTCTCCTTCATCAGGACTTTGAGAGCAGAATCGTGATTTTCTTTTCCAGTGTCTGGTAGGTTGTCAGTCTAAAGAAAGTGCTCATTAAATGTGAAATAATAAATGTATAAAAAATAAATGAAACTACAAATATTAAATACATGAAATTATCTGAAAACATAGTATCCCCTCGGGATACTTAACATCAAATAATCTAACATCTGAGCATTGCATTCCCTTCAGTTAGGATACAAAAGGCAGCCTTGTGTTAAGTGACATCGCAAAGTGACAAATTTGTCTGTCTTTATTAGTTTTTAGCTCCTTCAAATGAGAGACAAGTATAAAATGAAATGCTATGTTGCTACTACAGTGTAATGGTTAAGATCACAGGCTTTAGCATCAGACTGTGGTATAGAATTCTAACTCTGCTATTTACTATCTGCATGGCCTCGGGCGAGTTACTTAACCTCTCTGTGCACTGGCTTAGTAGTCTATAAAATTAGGGTAGTAATCATACCTAGGTCGTAGGGCTGCTACAAATATTAAATAAAAACGATTCAGGGAAAGCTATTAAAAAATCTGTCATATATTGGACTCTTAAGTGAATAGCAATCATTATTATTTCCTACCATACTAAGATGGAAAGAAGTCCATGGCATGTGAAAAAAGCAACTTGGGGAAAAGTATGTTGGGCCTTAATTACCTTTTGGGTTTTTTTCTAAAAAATATATATATATACTTAGTTCATCTATATGGTGATTTATAGGAAAAACATGGAAGTATACGTATTAGATTTTTAACAATGATTATTTCCAGAGATTGGGGGTAGGGTGAGTGTGGTTACCTTTATTTGTTATTTTGTGGACTTCTGTATTGTTTGAACTGTGTTAAATAGGCATATATCACTCCTATAACCTGTATGGGCTGAATTGTTTCTTTCAAAAATATATGTTGAGATCCTAGTCCTCACTACCTCAGAGCCTGACCTTATTTGGAAATAGTATCCCTGCAGAGGTGATTACTTAAGGTGAGGTTACACTGGAGTAAGATGGGCCCTTAATCCACTACTACTATTATCCTTAAAAGAACAGACACCCAGAGAAAATGCCATGTGACAATGGAGGCAGAGATTGGAGTTAAACGAATATAGGCCAAGAAATGCCAGGGATTGTTGGTGAGACACTAGAAGCTAGGAAGAGGCAAGAAAGACTTTCCTCCAGGTTTCACAGGGAGCATGGCTTTACCAGTGCTTTGATTTCGGATATCTTGCCTCCAGAACTCTGAGACAATACCTTTCTATTTTTTTAAACCATCTAGTTTGTGGTACTCTGTTATAAGCAGCATTAGGAAACTAATATATAACTAATGTAAAGTCATATTTTTTAAAGTAAAAGCAAAATGCTAAAAGACAAGCAGTGAAGTTGAAGGTACAGGTTCAGTTTGACTCCATCCCTCTCCAGCCGTGGCAATAGAATGATTCTTCTCAGAAATCTCAACCAAATCTTTGTTAAGTGGTTCATACACAGGTGGGAAATACTAAGACATCTGGGAGCTATTTCTTTCCATTCTGTTTCTTCAAACTTTTTTATCCAATTTCCTATATTACAAGTCATATGAAGAGGATAGACGGTCCAGGGGCTCCTGGGTGGCTCAGTTGGTTACGTGTCCAACTTTGGCTCAGGTGATGATCTCGTGGTTCATGAGTTCAAGCCCCGCCTCGGGCTCTGTGCTGACAGCTCAGAGCCTGGGGCCTGCTTTGGATTCTGTGTCTCCCTCTCTCTCTGCCTTTCTCCTGTTCATGCTCTGTCTCTGTCTCTCTCTCAAAAATAAACAAACATTTTAAAAAAGGAGGATAGATGGTCCAAAGGCTAAGCAACATTTGATTGGCTCCTGAGATGGTATATACCAGATCCTAAAGAGAAATAGCAAGTAATTTTCCTATATTATGTAACTAAAATGATAATATTTTAGAAATATAATTTTTTAAAGTCATTTAGTTTCTAGCCAGTCTTTCAACTGTTTAAAATATTATAGCAATAAAATTGGTGAACAGAATTTTTTTCCTGACTACACCAATGTTATTAAAATGGAGAGTCAATTATAAAAATATATGCAAAAATATACGTTCATAATTTTTAAATACCGTAAGTCATATCAAATGACCACATTGTTCAACATAAATATTTGTAAGTAAAGTTAGACCTACCTTCTGAAGAAATGTTTCTTTAATGATGAACTTTCTTACTGTAATTTCATTTTCTTATATTAGGAGGAAGAATAGGGTCAGAAATAGAGTTTTTTTTCTTTTCTCAACATGAGTAACCATGGAAGATGGCAGCAGGGAGTGAGAAGAGCATGCAGTCATTTTAATTAATAAAATAAATGGTGGAAACATTGGAACCAAGAACCCTAAATAGTGGATTGTATATTATATTATATTATATTATATTATATTATATTATTATATTATGTGTATATTATAGGCCTTTTCTTTGCCTATCACTTTCTCAAATATCTAGCTATTCATCAGGTAGGCTCTCCCTCGGAGGACCAAGACATTGCTGAAAATTTAAATTTAACTTTATCATGGTTTCTTTTTCTCTGGCAAGATTAATTGTGTTCTTAAGACATTACATTGTTTAAGGT
This sequence comes from Panthera tigris, assembly GCF_018350195.1. Lineage (NCBI taxonomy): Eukaryota > Metazoa > Chordata > Mammalia > Carnivora > Felidae > Panthera > Panthera tigris. Next base: position 25,129,365 of record NC_056677.1, read on the forward strand.
TTATAATGGCCAATGCCTTCCCTGTACTTCAATTTAAAAGATTATAAGGAATATAGAGGGGCGCTTGGGTGACTCAGTCAGCTGAGCATCGACTTTGGTTCAGGTCATGATCTCATGCTTTGTGAATTCAAGCCCTGCGTTGGGTTCTGTGCCAACAGCTCAGAGCCTGGAGCCTGCTTCAGACTCTATGTCTCCCTCTCTCTTTCCCTCCCCCCCTTCTCTCTTCTCTCTCTCAAAAATAAACGTTAAAAAAATAAATAAATAAATAAAAGATTATAAGGAATATATGAAAATTATATTACAAAATATGGCTGAAAATGGAAGAGAAAGGGAGGAAGGGAGGGAAAGAGGGAGGAAGCAAGGAAAGAAGGAAACTTACAATGCAAATATAAATCTTTCACGCATTTGCAAAGGTGTGAAACATTCACTATTATCAGCACAGAAAAACAAACTGTCACATTGTTCTCAAGTAGTTATTATTAGTTATTTTTTTATTGTAGTATAGGGGGCATACAGTATTATATTAATTTCAGGTGTACAACATAGTGATTTAATATTTATATACTTTAGGAAGTGCTCACCAAAGTACCTCTAGTTATCAACTGTCACTATACAAAGTTATTACGATATTAATGACCATTTTTACCATTACTCACTGAAAGAGCAAACCAACAGTGTTTTTCTCTGGTGCTAATGCAAAGGTTAAACAGCCTGAGAATTCGCTGCAGGATGGGGATGTACTCTGGGGTTAACAGGCATAGAGTGTCCACCTTTGAGTTATTTTAACAACTAGCCCTAGAGACCAGAGATAAAGCTAAAGGACAGTAAAGAAATATAATTGCATTGGACTCTAATGTCATGAAGAGTTAATTAGGCTTCAGTGGGTCATAACTTATTTTGAGAATGTGGCATTTCAGAAAGCCACCTAGCTCGCTTCATACTAAAGGTGTAATTCAGACACTAAAGGCATAATTGTTGTCATTATCATTTTCATCGGTGCTGCAATTTAATGGTAATGTATGTGGTGGTTGTAAGGTCGTTTAAGCTGTTGGGGATTTCAATATTTGACACATAACCTGAAAAAATAATTGTGACATTTCATAGATTTAATATTGCTCCTTGCAGTTAATGATAATATTGCCTTTTGAAATGGTTATTATTGATAGGACACATGCGCAAATGGTTCACATAGCTGCCTTGTGCTGCATCACATTTGGGTTTTTTTGGAGGTCACTAGGATTATCTAATTAATCCAAGGTTACCACTATATTTATTTGGCAGGTAATGTACGAGAGGGATATTGCAAAATACTGAAAGGAAGGGAAAAAACCCTTGCAGTCGTTTCTACTTGGAAAACAATATAGTTACTACAAATTATGGCAGGAATAATACTTTATTAACTGTAGGTCTTGATTTTCTTGATTGCAAATGTTAGGTACCATATTAGGCACACAGCTTGAAAAATATGTAGCACAATGAATTGAAAAGCTTATTTCCTCAAAATACAAAAGGAGTGAGGAATAGTTTTCCAATTATGACATTTAAATATTTTCAAAAAGGGTTATTTTCTACCCAGCAGTACAATAATTGATATGTAATTACAAAAGAGGCTATACCAAAATTATAGCTAGATCCTTTATATTGAGCACAATAGTCTTTATATAATGTTTAGTGGGAAATCTATCATTTCCCTAGGGGTAATGGCCAGTTCTTTTACCACTGGAACAGCTTAAATGCCTGTGTTTCTACATTGCCAGTTTGCCATGGTTGCTAAATCTTGAAAATGGGCGAAGCATTAATTTTTACGACAAAGACTTACCAGGCTGTATTTACTCTTAGTACTTGGGGTGACTTTCAGCTCGCAAGCCTGGCTTCTCCTCTGAAATTAGCAAGGAAGGCCCAGAGGGTCACAGCACAGCAGTGGCCCTTACCTAGACCGCACATTAGAATCACCGGGCCAGAGGGTGCTCAGGCCTCACCCTCAGTTGTTCGGATTTAATTGGTCTGGGTCTGAGACCTGGACTTTGAAAAAAAAAAAAAACTCTCCAGGTGATTCTAAGTTGCAACCAAGGCATTTGTAATTGTTAGATCAGTTGTCAGAATACAGTCTGCTTAATTTCGGCGAATTGTGTCACTGTCAGTATCCTAGTTACGCTACTGCGTTATGGTTTTGCAAGAGGTTACCATTGAGGGAAACTAGGTAAAGGGTACATGGAATGGAATCTCTCTGTATTATTTCGTTTTTTTAACGTTCATTTATTGATTTTGAGAGACAGTGTGTAAGCAGGGGAGGGGCAGAGAGAATGGGGAGAGAGAATCCCAAGGAGGTTCTGTGCTCTGGGCACAGAGCGTGGCTCAGGGCTTGATCCCAGGAACCATGAGATCATGACCTGAGCCTAAATCAACAGTCGTATGCGTAACAGACTGAGCCACCCAGGCGCCCCTCTCTGTATTATTTCTTACAACTGTTTGCGAACCTACAATTAAGTCAAAGTAAAGAGGCTAACTTAAGTTTTTAAAAGGCCACCAATGGGGGCATCTGGGTGGGTCAGTCGGTTGAACGTCCATACTTGGGCTCAGCTCAGGTCCTGATCTCACGGTTCATGAGTTTGAGCCCTGCATCAGACTCCCTGCTGTCAGTGCAGAACACACTTTGGATCCTGTGTGTCCGCCCTCCCCCCCCCCCGCCACCCTTCCCCTGCTTGTGCTCTCTCAAAAATAAATAAAATGTTAAAACAATCATAAAAGGCTCCAGTGAACTCCATTAAACTCACCTGTGACTCTCAAAAATGCAGCAACTGGGCCCCAGCTAAGCAGAATATCTGTCGTTGGGTACTAGAATCTATATTTTTGACAAGCTCTCCAGGTGATTTTACGGAGGTTGAGAAAACACTGATTTAGGTCCTTACATGTGTAGATTTTGAGGAATACTGGGCCCCTGGCCAGTGCTAGATAAGGGGTATTAGACGGGGGGGGGGGGGGGGGGGGGTTTACCAAAGTGTTATGATCGTACTAAACTAATATATAAACAGAATACATAATGAATTATCCATTCATTCCACAGAAGCACTTACCAGGTGCCAAAAACAGCTCGAGGCACTGCGTTTAAGGAGAGCGAGACTGACATTTGTAAGCCAATGGCCTGCGGCATTGTGATGAACTATACATGGATTTCTTAGTCCTTATAACAACCCTGGCATGTAGGTTCCTTCATTCACCCACTTTACAGAAAACTCTGAAATGGAGAGAGACTAAGGTACCTATGGACATGCATCACTAATAAGTCACGGTTCTAGCAGGAGAATTTTAGAATTCACTGTCTGAAATGGGAGGCTCCTTTTGTGGTAAAATACACAAAACACTGACCACTTTAACCTTTTTAAGTATTAAGTACACATACAGTGTTGGGCCACCATCAACACCATCCATCTTCAGAACTTTTTCAACTTCCCAGGCTGAAAGTCTGTGCCCATCAAACAATATCAGAGGCTGTTTGTGTTTGGCAGCTCCCTCCCTAAATACGCCTCTAAAGGTAGAATTTGAGGTGGCACGTAAAGAAAATTCAGGAGATGAGCCCCTTGCCAGCATTCCCCAAATCATGCCATGTAGACAGGCCCCTGTGTCAGGCCAGCCTTACTTTCGCTTCATTTTTATTGGATCTAAAAGAAGGAATTATCAGCACTGTTGCGTATTGATCAAAAAGCCAGCTGTAGAACCAGGCTGTCCAGTTTGAAAGCCAAGGCGGCCACTTGTTAGCTGAGCAACACTGGGTAAATAATTTAACCTGTTTGTGCTCCAGTTACTTCTCATTTGTGAAATAGGCATACTGATGGTGCCAAATGAAAATTTTATGTTGAGGATTAAATGATTAATGCATGTGAGACCCTTAGAACACTGCCTGGCACCACGAAAGGCTCACCGCCCATCCCACCCACTCCGAGCCAAGAGTTACTACTTATTTCCCCAGTTGTAATTTTATGTGTTTAATTCCATGCGCATAATTTTTTCGTATCTGTTTCACTGATTGTTAATCTTCTAGTTCAGTAGTGAACACAATATCTAACAATGTAAATTTGTTTTTATTATAATCATTTGCCCCCCAAATTACTATAATACATCCTCAAACGTAGGTATCAAGCAGTTTCAGTTGGAAAGTTTTCCAGGCACTAAATGTAGCCTGTGGAAAAGAGTACCATTGCCCCGTCTATATTTTAGCACAAACGAAATTGCTTTCACGAAAACTTGTTTCTGTTTTTCTTCCACTTGATTAGAAAATACACTGCTGATGGCAAATCCATGAACAATCTAAATATATAATTAATTAGAGGAACAAATTGCAATTGACCAAATCTGCTCAGATCTCTCACAGCTTTCAAACAACGACTTTTCAAAGGGTCAAAACAATTACTTAGAATTTAGGCACGCATTTAAATGCAAGTCAGCATGCAGTGGGGATACAAAAGAGAAACCAGGCTCCCATGATATTAGAGACGCTAACCCTGCTCCTTAAAGCAAGCTAAAGTCTTTTTCTGTTGTCAGTAGCTGTCTTCTAGGACAAATAGTTTGGTATTTTATAAACGGAAAGAAAAACTTATCAAAAACATTTCCATGAAATGTATCTCTTTTGAAAAATTACTCCTTGAGTTTGAGTAAAAGAATTCTTTAGAAGCCAAACTGTTGACATGATTCATCTGCACGAAAGAAAAATACTATTCATAAGCATATTTGAAGATGTCATTGAAAAGCAAAGATGATTTTTACAAAGAAGCCTCAAACGGCCAAAAAAAGAGGAGAGAGAAATCTATAATTAACGTCTAAGATGATTTAAGTTTGGAAATTAGTAGCCGTTTGTTGTTTGTTTGTAGTGTAATAGAGTGGTAAACAAAACAAAGGAAGAGCTTAGTCTGGCTTTCCCACTGTCTAGGAAATTGAAGCATACATGACACTCAGCTTTGATGGTAATTATGAAACAGAGTGAGCAGCGGTTTCACTTACAGATAAAGATGGACAATGAAGGTCAATGTCGGACCTGCCTTTTTGGGTATTCAGTGCCAGCACAATTTAATTGAGATCAGGTAATTGCTCAGAAGGCTACACTGAACGCATTATCATCCTTCAGTGTCACTCCTGCACGCCTAGTTATCCTGACGTTGTTTGTCAAAAACTGTCACGAGGGAGTGCATCTCACTGAGAAAAATAACCTGTATGTCATTGCTCAGCTTCCAGACCAACCCCTAAAGTGACGAGAGAAAAAGATTTTTTAAAAAGCAAAAGCCTCTCTTCTCTGAACTGATTTAATTGGTCCATCATGGTAATATAAGAGAACATTTTCATCAAATAAATTATTTCGGAGAGGTCAGTGATCTTTGTTGAGCTTTGAGCTTTTGCATGATGGTTTCAGATGGCCCTCTTACCCTCTCTTGGCATTGAAGAATATTCTATTAGTTTTGAATATCGCTTGCACAATATCATGAATTATGCACATAAAAGATATAAATATTGTTTTAAGGACTGTGGTACTGTGTCTTATTTTTATTGCACAAATCCATCTTTACTGTGATTTTTCTCATTGAAATAGAGAGACGCAGAAAATTGAAGATTAATTGGGGTAGAATTTATATTTTTTGAAATAAAAGATGACTGAGCTCAGGTAAGTCTAATGTCATCAAAATAAAAACACTCATAAAAACGGGTCTATATATATAAGAAATTCATATGATTTATAATAATTAACATTAAATATTGCTTGAATCGATACTGTTAAATTTTAATTGCCACTGTTAAAAAACAAAATTCACCTGAGTAAATGTGAATATCTAATTGGGTTTATTAAACCATTCAGGAATCAGGCAGCATCCCATCTAGCAGGTAGAGGGAAAGGTGTTTTTAGAAAGGAGGGTGGGGCAAGGAAGTTATTAGCAAAAGAAAAGGTTTGTTCCAGGCAGGCATCATCCCACGTCCTTGGGGAGGGGTGGGAAGAGCAGGGGGTTTATCATGCAGATTACCTCATCTTCCTCTGGGGGAGGTGGGGGGGATGGAGACAGCCCATGTGACAGATTTGTAGATGGGAAAATTCCTGGCTGACCTGTTAAGACATTGCTGGGGGAGATTGAAGCTGTAACTATATTAGATATTAGACCCAGGTTTGGGGCCTCGGTCTAAGTGACGCCATTTTGGTTTTCTTTCTAACACCACCGATGATTTCTGACTTCTCTCCACTGATTTGAGAGCCAAAAGGACAGTCATGAGCTTCTCTAGGCTATTCAGCCTAGACTGGGAACTAAACTAGTAATGTGTGCCGCATTTCTGTCTCAGTACATGATATCAAGATAGTCCCTTACCTTGTCAAATGAAAGCAGTCGTAATGAAGCCACCAGTTTCATTTCTTCAGAGTAATAGTACGTAATACTATGTACTATAAACTTTGCACAAACTCTGGAATGGAAATGGAGAAATAGTAAAAATGGTAAGTTTACTACCACATATATTAATTCTCACTGGAAATACATAAATTTCTCTGCGTTTTTATTTAATTCCAGTCAGTTAACATACTGTGTAATATGGTTTCAGTTGTACAACTTGGCAATTCATCACTTCCATACAACATCCAGTGCTCATCACATGTGCCCTCCCGAATCCCCATCACCCATTTAACGCATCACCCCGCCCACCTCCCTTCTTATAATCAGTTTGTAAATGCAGAAGTTTCTTAATCTGTGTCCTTAATGAATACATGAGAAAATTAGCCCTACCATTAGCAGTGAGTCCTGTTTCCTGGCCTCAGCTCTTGAGTTTGGCCAAGAAAGAATTTAGAGCCAAACTCTTAAGCAGGTAACCATTGGGACAGCAGGCAAGCCCATGGGTGGCAACTGCGGCGGGGGTCAGGGTTGCCTTGTGTTTTCTACTTGCATGGCTCCGGTGGTCTCTGACTGAGGTCACCTCTGGTCATCTGACGGTCTACTCCGACCGGTGGGGGGGGGGGGGTGGGAGGGCAGTTTTTGGCCTTACAAGGTCCTTGTAGGAACTGTCATGGAAGCCATCCCCCATGAAAACCCAGGGTTCATCGTCTTGCCACCTCGGAGAATGAAGAGGTGGACACAAAATGAGCAACAAGCAAAAGTTTATGAGAGTGTAAGACCAGAAAAGAAGAATAGTATGAAAGCTCTCATTACAGAGAAGGGACTTACCCTGGACAATAGGCCAGGTTCCTTGTTTCATAAGGTTTTGGTTAGCCCTCCCCTCCCTCACCCCCCTCCCCTTCCCTCTCAGGTCCCAGCCTTATTGGCCTGATAGCTCTGGGTGCTGGTTGGTCCATTCCTGATTGGCTCATTTCTATTGTATGAGGGGTAACCTAAGTTTGGTCACCTGAGGGACCTGAGGGGGAGTAGGTGGAGTCTGTTACATTCTTAAGAGGAATCCTCTTATCCCTGAGGGGGCTTCCTGTGGTCAGATACTCCCGGCATTGTTCCAAAATAGGTCATTTGCCCCCCACCCAGGGACCTCAGGTCCTAATCTTTCCCTCTCTGCCCACTGAATCGCATCTTTTCCTCTCATCATGGGGGGCGGGGAAAAGCAAAACCACAATGTAAATGTATTACAATGAAGCTCTAGGTTACTTTAGAGCAAAGGTTCTAGGGGAGGGCTGCTGTGCATGTGCATTCCCCTGGGAAAACCCAGGCTGTTTGCATTTTAGAGGTGGTTGGTGTTTCAACAGTCTGATAGTCCCCGGTCCCTGCTCCTATGGAGCTAATGTCTCACTCTGTCATTACAATTAACACGACTGGATTATGTAAATTATAGTTATAAAATATAGAGGCCCTCGATGCATGTTACAAAGAGGTACAAAACAGATTAAAATTTAACCTGTGGTAGTATCAAAAACTCCTTTCGTGATTTTTTTTTTTCACATTTGAAGATTCAGGGATTTTCACTGACACTCCCAATTTCGGAGAGCATCTTGCACCTGCATGGAATGTGCCATAGACGTAAAGCACCAAAGGCGATGTCTAAAAAGGCTTAACATCCTCAAGTGTTGCTTGCATTTGTCTATCTGGTGAAAGATACGACATGAAGGTAGCTAGGAGAGAAAAGTGGATATGCAGAGCCTAGCTTTATCTTGACCTCGGAGTAGCAGGCACCCAAGTGGTTCTAAGGAAGAAGCCCCCCCCCCCCCCGGGGTATGGTCTGTCTTGCTTTTCCTAGGAAAGAGAATTTCCAGTTTGCAATAAGCTGGAAATTGTAAAATTCAGTGATGCTGATGACATGCCAGTTTTCTGAACTTAATATGAACTGTTGATATTCAGAGTCCCTTGATCCCATCTCTCTATGGGAAAAGCCATCAATAAGGTGGAGGCTTTCCCAGTCTTCAGCATGAGCTACAGCTGGAGGACCCAAAGCAGGAGTGGGGTTACAAGCGCCAGACCTACACTGTGGGTTTCTGGTGTCGTCTTTAATAATTCTGACTAGATATTTTTTTTAATGCATTTGCTTTGTCCAAGTCACATGGTGTTCCATAGGAAAACAAAAACACAACTGCGCGTGGGCAGGTAGGCCCCTGCTCTGGCCTGGACCTGATGGTAAGAGCACAAAGTTAGGCCTGTCACCATGAGGGAGCCCATTTTATGGTCGTTCTGCCATCAGTATGTGGATTTGCTTTCCCTGGCCAGCAGCTCCAGCCTGTGAGCAGAGCTCACCAGCCTACTGGAGAACGAGATCCTCAAGTACGACCCGAGCTTCTGCTGAAAAGCTCACGGCAGGTTTCAGGTAGAAACTGATGAAAATTACCATTACAATAAACGAGGCCTCCACTCATTCAAGTGACAGCAAAGGGAAAAAAATCATCCTTTGTGTTTCCTTTGTTTCATGCGATGAGTTATGTGCTACATTCATTGTATTCTTTGTTCTTAAGTGGGATAAAAGAGGCAAGTAAAAGAGGAGTTTTCTCCCTTAGCTTCATAGTGGTTTTCCTTTTTTAACAATATAACACCGCTTTCGGTTGCTTTTCAGTGCGAAGTTACTAGCAGTGGTTCTATGCTTTTCTATCAATAGCTCCTTAATTGTCATCCCCAGTTATTTACATGTGAATATGGAGGCTATATTCTCCCAGCTGCTAGGCCACTAGGGTATTGCCACTGGTATAATTTATAACATGACTAATTAGAATGAATTTGCTTGCAGTAATATTCCATGTGCTATTTGTGGGGAAGAAGTTATTAAAATATTCAGTACTGCAACAGTAAACTTGAATGGAAAGTAATAATAATCATACATTTTTAATTACGTGTTTAATACCCTTTTGGCTAATATAAAAGTATTCTGAAAATTGCTTAGGCTCAGCATAATGGGGCTTTTTTTGTGCTTAGTAGTGTCCAAAGGCATCCTTCTGAATGGGCTTAGCATATGCACTGTCATTGAGACCTGGCCGTTTAGTAACAGACACACAGGGACAGCTAAGATCAGAATGACTTTATTTCGCTTATTGCAGTCATATTCATAAGTGATTTTTAAGAAACCACATTTGGAACCCATTGAGTGCTGCATTTTGTCTGTTAGGCCTCAAATGTCCCTTTTTCACTTTCCATTCCCTTTTGCCATTTATTTCTTGAGCTAGGATGTCCCTTGTGAAAAACGTTAATGCGAGCTTTGAAATATTCCCATTTTTCCACCAAGTTTTTTTGAAAAATTTCAGGCCTACAAAAATTGCAAAACTGGTACAAAGAACATCTGTATGCCCTCCACCCAGAATCACTTGCTAACATTTGCACTCTCTTTCTCTCTCTGTCTCTCTCTCTCTCCCACTCTCTCTATAATATAGTATAATATAATATAGTATAATATGATATAATATAATGATACAATATAATAGATATACCTCTAAATATTATATATATAATTTATATATACACAATTTTTACTAAGCTATTTGGGAGTTCCTTGCAGATGTCATGATACTTCACTTCTCAACACTTTACCACGTGTCTTCTAATACATGGCCAGAATACAATCATCCCATTCAGGAAAATTATGCTACTGTTATCCAATATACATACCATATGCAAATTTCACCAAGAGTTCCACTAACCTCCTTTTGTTGATCCTCACTGCTCCCCTCCGGGATTTAATCAAGAACCCATGCAAGACTTTCAGATGGCATATGCATTTGCTCTTCTTAAATTGAAAAACAGTTCCCAGCCTATGTTGATATTTATATCCTTAATGTTCTTGAACAACTGGTTCCCATTTTAAATAGCTTCTGATGTTTGTTTTTTAAGCCAACTTCACGAAATGGTATAAATTCACACACAACTAATCTTGAGCAAGGAATTATCACTGTTAAGGATTGGACATTAGCAAGCTCCATGGTCAAGCTTTTTGTCCTTTTGGCCATAATGCCAGAAGACATTTTCCCTCCTCATTTGGAAGATGTTTCAATTCCTATGTGGCAAGCTATTCTCTTACCTCTTAATAATACTGCTAATTAAGGTATCGTAGTATGAAGAGAAGTATGAAATGTTATTATTATTCCAAAGGAAATTATGATCTAAATGGTGAAAGGAAATGAAAATGTAGAGGAAATCAATGTAACAATTGAATAAAATTTAAAGTGAAGAGGCAGCATATGTTACAAGACAGTTTAGCATTAATTGCTAACTAAATGGTACAGGAAATAAGTCATTATCTGAAATTCATATAATTATTGACTTTTATAAGGATAATGTACTACCACTTGTCCAAAATGGACAGGACTTAATGTTGACTCTAGGAATAATCATTTACATAAGTGTATGTGTGATTTCAAGGACAGTAAGGTAATGATGGCTCATAAAGATGTGTATTTTTCATTGATCAAAACTATACCCATAAACTTTTGGTGTCTAATCTTTTAAACTATTATGCAACATTAAAATAATTAAGAAGGGAATTGAAACAGATAAGACTGCTTATGAAACATGTCTTTGCATAGTGCTTCAGCTTGAATTAGATCATCACAAATGTGACAAATCTGTCTGCTAAGTTTATTCTGTTTAATAGTTCTAAATTTTAAAAGCCTGCATTCTACTTATCAAGCCTTCCAAGCCTTTATTCACCATGTTAAACAATTATATTTTTCCATTTCATGACCCCAGCCAAATAGTATACAATGTTTAACTATAACTCTTTACAAATTATACTTATTTCTTGATATTCTTATGACATGTTTTATAATATATCTTCTTTTAGAATTCAATAACCAAGGAATGAAAGATTACTTTAGATTTGGTGATTGTCACTTCATGAATTTTCTGCTTAATAAGCTTTTGAGAGAGATAGAAAGAGATAGAGAGAGAGAAAGAGAGAGAGAGAGAGAGAGAGAAAGAGCACAAGCAGGGGAGGGGCAGAGAGAGAAGGAGAGAGAGAGAATCCCAAGCAGGGTCTGCACTGTCAGCCCAGAGCTGGAAGCGGGGCTCAAACTCATGAACTGTGAGATCATGACCTGAGCCGAAACCAAGAGTCGGATGCTGAACCAACTGAGCCACTCAGGCGCCCCCAAATGGTGATTTTTCAACGAACCATATGTAGAATGTAAAATGTGGTCTGTCTTCCTGTGTCTCCTTTTGCTTAGTGATTGTGTTTTCCCAGTGAAAAACGTTAATTTTATGTTTTCTCCTGGACTCAAGGGAAAAGTTATATTGTGTTTCATTCTCTCTCTTTTTTACAGTTTATCTGTAGAGTCTATACTTTTTATTTGTGTTATTTAACCAGCACTTGTGTAGAGTGGTTAGTGTGTTGAAGGCACTGCTTTAAGTGCTTTATAAACACCAGTTAATCTGATGGACAACATGAGCAAGATCTCAGACACATTTCTGTTTCGAATGCAGTAGTTAGTTTGAATTTTAGTAGATGTTTCTTGTTTTATAGACCACTTCACAGGACCACAGCTGCTCACACCCTCACCATCTATTATAGTATGGTGTCCAATATGGCCTCCTGCTGATCTGTCTGCCAGCTCAGTGAAAAGAAACCCACTGTACTTTAGCAGCCACTCAGCATTCCCCCGTGTTCTACAGTCACTAATCTGCTTCCTGTGTCTATGACTTTGCCCATTCTGGACATTTCATTTAAATGGAATCATTCAATATTTGGCCTTCTGTGTTTACCTTCTTTCATTCAAGATAATATTTGCACGGCTCATCCATCCATGTGGCAATATGTATAAGTATTTTATTCCTTTTTATCGCGGAATAATATTCCATTGTGTGGCTATCACACATTTTCTTTAAATGATAGGTACTCAGATTGTGTTCTTCTTTTTGGCTACTACGAATAATGCTGCCATGAACATTCATGTCCACCTTTTGATGTGGACACTTGTTTTGGATTTTCTTGGTGATACACTGTGAGGGAATTGCTGGATCATAGTTTTGAGGTGCTGTAAAAGTATTTTTCACAGTGGTTCTACATTTCACCTTCCAATAAGTGTACTTTGATATTTCAGGTGACTTATCAAATTCAAACATAAAAAAGCACATAAAGAGGTGTTCACTTCAAGTTACAACTGAAATGTTTGACTATATTTTAAAGGGGATATCTAGTATTTAACAATAAAACTTAACACGCCCGTTTGTATGACTGAGATTATTATGCTGCAATGCTGCATGGCAACTCCACAATCATTGGTGGAGTTTGACAGTTTGAAGGATTCCAGATATAAAAATGATGGAGGCCTTTGGCCGTTCAGTCTTCCAAAGCCCAGTATGCGACCAAATAGCAAACGTTGGTCCAATACTGAGGCCGCAACTGAAATTTGGTGCATCTCCCTTTCTTCCTGCCTTCCTCCATTCCCATATCAAAATAAAACAAACAAAATGCTTCCTTCCATTTTGTTTTTCATTGTAAGGAACAACTGATATAATGAGAAAGCTAAAGTACATACCGGGTTAAGGAAACCAGATATGAGACACTTTTTGTCAAATATAAAAGCGTACAGTAGATTACATTTATTGAATGCTCACTGTATGTTGGACACCATCGTAAGTCCTTTACCTGATTAGCATGTGCCTGTGACATACGTATTGTTCTCCAAATAGTGCAGATGAGGAAGTGGAGGCACGTAAGTGTTAATGAGTTAGTAAGTGAGAGAGCTAAAAATCAAAAACTCAAGAAACAACAAATGTTGGTCAGGATGTGGACAAAAAGGAAGCCGTGTGCACTGTTGGTGGGAATGGTAGTATGGAGGTTCCTAAAAGAATTAAAACTAGAACCACTCTCTGATCCAGTAGTCGTGCTACTGGGTTTTTACCCAAAGAATATGAAAACGCTAATTTGAAGGGGCACATGCACCCCTATGTTTATTGCTGCATTATTTATAATAGCCAGACTAGGGCAGTAGCATAAGTGCCCATTGATAAATGAGTGGATAAAAAAGATGCAGTATATACATACACAATGGAATATTACTGATCCATAAAAAAGAATGCAGTCTTGCCCTTTGCAGCAACACGGATGGAGCTAAAGAGTATCATGCTACGCAAAATAACTCAGTCAGAGAAAGACAAATACCATGATTTCACTCCCATGTGGAATTTAAGAAACAAAGAAAATCATCAAAAGAAAAGAAAAGACAGACTCTTAACTATAGAGAACAAACACTGTTGGTTACCAGAGGGGAGGTGGGTGAGTGGATGGCTGAAATTGGTGAAGGGGATTAAGAGGACCCTTATCTTGATGAGCCCTGAGTAATGCATGAAACTGTTGAGTGAGCATATTGTACACCTGAAACTAATATAACACTGTATGTTAAGTACACTGGATCTGAAATACAAAAAAGTAAGTGACAGAGCTAGAAGTCAAATCTAAGCAGGCTGGCCTCAGAGTCTGTACTTTAACTACTATCCTGTCCTGTTAAATGGTGTCTATTACCACCATTATCTCACCGGGAATTTTCAATGCATTTATGTAACAAATTGTAGCTTCACACACTATAATAGCGTTTAAATGCAAAATGAACTAAATGTGTCTAATACCCAACTTTCTGATCAGATTTGCAGATCTACTTGGGGTATCTCAAGGGCATTTTGATCCATTAGCAAACGATTGGTTTGTATCTTGTTTTGTGGGAAAGTAGCATTCAGAGAGAATTTCCACAGGATGGAATCAGGATTGAGTGCCCTATGGAAGTGATAATTCCATTTCAACGTCCACAGTTTCAGCAAGTAATTATTTGCCGAGATGTTATTCAGGCTGTTAGTACATAAGGCTGCTGTGGCTTTTCCCTGGGGGGAAAAAAATGATTACCTTGTGGTTTCTAAAGTTCTATGCTACCAGGAGTGTCACCTCCAAAACTGAAATATTTGAAGCAAAAGAGTATGTGCATTTTCAGAGATAAATTGTATCCAAAAATATATATATGCCCACCTTCGATGGACGTGGGTATGACTGTGTATCACAGATTATAGTTTTCTGTCCTTCCAACAACATTGCCCCATGTTTTTCAAAGGCAAATGTTGCTATATCATTTCAGATTAAAAAGGTTGCACTGAATGATGTGTTCTTAAATTACAGGGAGGAAAAAGTCATTCTTCACGTTTGTAGATCTAAACCCTGTCATTGACAACGTATCTGCACATGAAATCAGCCAAGGCTTTGCGATAGATAAGATATTTGGTAGGGCTTCCCTGTTGTTTGAATTCCTATTACAGGAAAGAAAGTGTAAGAAAAATAAAACAAATGTCCCTTTTCACACCTGCTCCTCAAGAGTTTGGGTTCATATTTGGAAAATCATAGAAACAGTAATGGCTGAAATAAATAGTAGAGAGCCAACCACTTTAACCTGTGCTATTTATCTATTTGCTTCTACCATCAATTCTAACTCTATCTTCAACAGAAAAGTACAGCACACAACTTCTGACTCAGACCACGTGGAAGGTACTATTTTGCTCTGTCCTTGAGAAGAAATTTCAACCCTGCCTTTGAAGATGTAAAATTAATTCATTGTCAATTTTATTATATAATTATGGTGAGGTAGTTACAGTGTGACAGAATCTGATGAAACAGTATCTGTTCATTTAGAAAGGGTATACCTATTCATATTATATATTAATGATTGTATCACCATTGCAAACCACTTATGACTTGTCCTTGTGTTTCCCTATGTGCCAGGCTTTCCTTCTTCTTGCCTTTTTTATTTGAGGTTCTGAGGTCTCTGTGAGAGTCAATGTTAAGGAAAGCCCTTCACTTTATTACTGTGCTTTATGCTAAATTCAAACAGTATTAGTTTATGTGTTTTATTTTGGGTTTAGATTTCAAATGCTTTTTGTACAAGGCAATGGGTGGCAGTTAATTTCTATTGTTCACTGGAGCGAAGGGTGGAAAGAAAGGGGTTGGCAGTAAAAACAAGTGCTAATGAGTTTTCTCTCCTCTTGCTTTAGCCCCTGGTAAGTAGGCACCTTCCACTTCCATCTCCAGCACTGTCACAGAGAAAAGGCAGAGCTCTTCTCCATTTGTTGGGAATCCCTGTGGGTCATTGTTATTATCATTTCCTCATCAATTCCTTTAAAGGATCCTGCAGTAAACACATAATCTCAGAGTAGCTTTACCCCTTGCTACCTATTTAATGTCATTTCTAGTTTAAAAAAAAAAATTGAGTAGAAAAGAGAGTTGATAATATTCCAAGGGGAAAACTGTTTCGGTTTGTTTTTTTTTTTCCCCGCTCAGAATGTAAGAATTTGAAGTAATCCTAGTGGAGGGAAATATTAGTAAATATACAATTAACTCTTAACCTACAACCTCAATGAAATTGTAATGAAATATTCCAAGGCTACTGAAGGCGATGAGTTTCATCCCAAATGTTTGTCCCTCAGGAATTGTTTCCTTTCTGAGTTCATTGTCCATATGCCAGCAGAGATGGCACTATGGAGAAAGATTCTTCAGCCTTTTTTGCACCACTTTCTTTCTCCTGGTTTCCAGCAGTATTATGGGCTTTCATTACTTGTTCAAGAACTGGGTGTGCCGAACTCCCACTGCGTCGCTCTGTCTCTACCCACATATTTCTGTAGCTCAGAAATTTGCCTTTGAGTGTATGTAGTGAGGATCTTTTATCTGTCACTGTGTGGTAGCTTTAGCATAATTGCATTTAGATTTAGAGATTAACGCTTATAACTTAATTATGAAACCAAGTACATAAGAAAGGGTTTAATTTAAATTTAATATTTCAATTCCTCACAGCTCGGTCATATGTGTTCTTGTTAAATGGTCTCTCGTTGAATTCATCCTTGTCGTTACCTTGGACATCAGCGCTTTTTCAGAGTTGCAGGCTGTAGCAACGTAACAGTGCAGACCTGACTTGTGTCAGAGCTAATCATAAAGTGTTACACGCTACTGATGACACAGACGTCTTTGCAGTTCATCTGCATGTGTGTGCATGCACAGACATGCACAGGTGCACACGTATATGTCTTCCTATGCTAGGGCCTGGACAAATCACTTACTGAAAAATATACCTACAGGGCCTGAGCTAAAATGATATAGTAGATGGAGTATAAGAGAACACAATTGTGGTCTCCTAACTTTACACCCCATGAACACACAATACCGTGAACACGTACAGAACACAACACACACACAGATACATATATGTTACTTTTAGCAGTCAAGTAATATGAGTGTTCACATGTGAGAACCCACTGTTTATGGGAGTCCTTCCTTCCTTTCATCCTTCTACTTCCTCCTCTCCCTCCATTTCTGCTTCTTTGTCTCTTCTTCTCTCCCTTCCTCCCTTTCTTTCTGTAATAAAACCAAAAGAATGGTTTAGTCGGGTAAATAATTGCTAACCTATCCTTTTTAGGAAAAATGGACTTTGTAAAGAAGATGTAATCTTAGAAAGAACTGTACTCACGGGCTACTAGAGACTGGTCTGTGCGTATAAAATAACTTTTCATTTTCAGTGGAAAGTTTCCATTTGTCATTATGCTCACGAGATCAGAAACAAGAACATATATACAGTGTCTCAAACAGCAGTTTAGTGGGCTTGGTAAATTTTGTATGGAGTTAGACATAGAAGTGTTTGCTACGTACTGTGACAGAAGTGTATCACATCAGTAGGTTGTACAACTTAAACTCACAAAATATTATGTTAATTATATCTCAATAAAGCTGAAAAAAAGAAGCGATTGGCAGTGAAAGACTTGAATAAGTCTCTTTCATAAACAGCTTTAAACAGTAATAAATAGTTAAAACTATACGTGAGACTCATGCTAAGGTATCAACTGCTTTTTTTTCTCCTAGGTACAATTTTAATGTATAAGATTTTAGTGGGTGTAATTTTTTATATGTCAAAATTCCTTACTCGGCGAAGAATCGTTGGTCATACATTTTGATGTCAGTAATCTTGAACTAGAAATGCACTCCTACAGAAATGACGTAGTTCAGCCTTCCCCACCAAGTACTAGTGAGACGTCTAATTTGGGAAGCCATGGAGGCCGTGGTGGAAGTCAACAGCCTGCCTTCACACTTTGGTGTGATTTCAAATTGGATCTTCAGTAACAGTTTCCTTTGAGATAACGTATTTCTCTTATTTTACAATGTTTGAAAATCAATATTGTAATTCATGATTAAATTTCAAGCTGAAGCATACTTTTTCTTGTTGCATGACAACAATGTGCCTTTGCAATGAAAATGATAGTCAGTCACAGAAAGACAAATATTACATGGTTCTACTCGTAGGAGATATCTGTAGTCAACTTCATATAATCACAGAATGGAACGGACCCCCAATGTGACTGCACTTAGAGACGGGACCTTTAAGGAGGTCAAGTGGAATAAGGTGAGAAGCGTGGAGCCCTCATCTGATAGAAAGGGTATCCTTGAAGAAGAGGAAGAGACACCAGAGACCCTCTTCGTGCACACACACAGAAGAAAGGCTATGTGAAGACACAGAGAGAAGGCAGGAAGCCAGGAAGAGGCTCCTCACCAAAAATCGATCCTGACAGCACCTTGATATTGGACTTCCAGCCCCTAGAACTGTAAGAAAATAAATTTCTGTTGTTCAAAGAGTGGAATGCTAGTTGCCAGGGACTGGAGAGAGGGGAGAGTGAGGAGTCGGTAATCAAAGGGCATAAAGGTTCAGTTATGCAAGATGATTAAGCTTTCAAGACCTGTTGTGCAACATTGAACCTGTAGTCAACAATACTATATTATACACTTGAGAATTTAACCGGGTAGATTTCAACTGAAGTTTTCTTACCACAATAAAGTAAAAATTTTTTTAAAGGAATGAATGAACTAGAAAAAAAGAAAATAATAGAAAGAGTGCCATAAAAAAGAAGTAATTGAAAACCTAAACAAAGTCACTGAGTAGGATTTTTATTCCATGTCTCGGGCGTGATGCTTAAGGAAAGCAGATCTAATTGGGAAAAGACAGGAGGCAGATGAAGACTTTGGTGAGAAATGTAAAGAGAGAATTAGGGCATTTTCAAGGGCTTTGAGCTCGAAACAGTCATTACATCCTAATTCACTTTCCATTTCTTGGCTGTTACTTTCATTACTCCTACATTTATTCATCATGGGGGTTGTTTGGGAACTTGTAAGTCAGTTAAAGAACTGGGGGAGAGAAGTCTCCTGTGATGATTAGACAAGCAAAGAGGGAAAGGAAGAAGTTTGGAGAATGGTGTGCTTTTGTGTGCTGATGTGATTGAGATGGAAATAGTTACATGTAAGAAGCAAAAGGGAGACACAGACAGGTCATATGCCATGGATCATCCCTTTTACGAAGCAACTTATCAGGTATTCATTCACTTACTGAATATTTAATGAACAGGTTTATATGAATACAGTGTCCTAGGCGAAAGGCATTCATGACGAACAAGACCTGCCTATAGCTTTCAGTCTATTGGGATAACAGGCATAGAACAAAGCAGCAAATACCATTAAGTGCTAAAAAGAAGTAGAGTGTAAAATGAGAACATTTGATAAGGGAACCTATTATCGTCTCTGTGCTGAGAAAAGACTTCTCTGAGGACATCATGTTTAAGTTGAGACCTGAATGATGTGTGAGAGTTAATTTATGTGTTGAGGGAAGGGAACAGTGTTCCCAATAGAGGGAATAGCAAGTAATAAGAAGAGGAGAGGACATTGAACATTTTATATATATTTATATATTTATATATATAATATATATATTTATATATTTATATGTGTGTGTGTGTGTGTGTGTATAAACAAACTAAGAGCTACTTTTTCTCTTTATCTTCCCTGACTAATGGGATGAAATCAGCTTTCTCCCAGTTACAAAGCCAGTAATTTGGGACCCTACTGTTTCTGCCTTCACACCCTTTACCCTTATTCTAGTCACCATATCCATTTAATTACAATTCTTTCTCTTTCTATCTCCAGATCTCCCTGGGTCCCTCTCCTGCACTTCATCCTTAACTTAATTGGGGGCCTGGTCACTTACTGTTCAACCAATCGCCTTCTCAGTTTCAGCAGAATTGACTTTCGGTGTTACTTGGTGACGACACTCTCAGCACAAACCTCTTTAATAACATAGCCCTCCCTACAGAATAAAGAGCATCATCTCTATATGCTCTCTCCATTGTAATCCAGATAGTTTCTCATCTCCTGCCGCTGGCTTCACACTCTGGCCACATGCACCTCCTTGGTATTAACTGTGCATTAGCAGTCACAGGTCTGTCCAGATCCTTTGCTTTCTGGTCAACATACTCGGAATCCATCTTGCCTTCCTCCTTGTAATCCTATGACTTTTACCCCCTCCTCCCGCTTTTCAGCATTTCTATCCTCTGCCTGACACTGTAATGTGTCCTTTAGTGGCTCTCCAACTAGATTTTAATTTTTTTAAGTGTATTTATTTATTTTGAGAGAGGGAGGCAGAGAGAGAGAAATACCCAAATAAGCTCCACACTGTCAGTGCAGAGCCCAACGCAGGGCTTGAACTGTCAACCCTGAGATCATGACCTGAGCTGAAATCAAGAGTCAGATGCTTAACCGGCTGAGCCACTCAGGCACCCCCAACTAGATTTTAAATTCCACTAGGTCAACAGATTTGTCTTCATCATGTTTACATTCCTTTCATGCCTTGTTTTTCTAATTTTCCAAAGTTGGAGGCAAAACTCTATATTCCAGGCTTTTAGCAACTTCCTGGAACTGAGAAAAGGGGGCTGGGGAAGGAGGAGATAGTTAAAGGGTACTTGGGGACAGTAATTTAGATTATTTTCTGGTTCATATTCTCTTCTTGATCAGCTGTGGGTATCCTCAGCATATTGGCTGTGAATAATGATCTAAGAAAAGTCATCAAATAAGGAGACTTCAACTTTGTATGAGATCAAACATTCACCTTTTGAAAAAATGAACATTTTTAGCAATCATATTTAAGCTCCTTGATGGCTGGATATCTGGTATTAGAGCAAAGGTCTTTAAATGCTTGCTTTTAAAGACTTGCGGTACAAAAAGTGAACATTTATGATTTCAGAAACGATGTTATTGAATATGGTTCATTCATTTAACAAATACTGATTAATTACTCACGGGGGATCAGGTATAATGAAACCCAAAATTCGCTCTCGGCTTTGGTCATGCTTGTTTCACTCCATTGCTAACTGAGTCTCAAGACTCACAGCAGGCCTATAAATTGCCTGACCTCTGCTGTTGGCTCCTTCCCTCACCCTGACACTAATAACACACATGAATCCGAGGATGGAGAACCACCAAGTTTTCACCTGTGTCACATTCAAGCTCTTGTTCCCTGAACTGATCCTTTGTGCAAATCAAAAGACATGCAGGCAGAATACCAAATGAAAATCCTTTTGGGCTTTTCAGCCAACAATAAAATATTTCTATAAAAATCGAAGTGTACAAGATGGTGGCCATCTGTTGTTTAAGAACAACAGAACTATATTTAAGCCTAATTACTCTGCAGGTCTGTGCCTTGAAAGCAAGGGCAAAATTGTTTGTGTTTATCTAAATGAGGGAAGCTTTTGTGTTTTACTTTGTTTTTGTTCATCTAGGCTAGAATGAGATTGGATAACTTTTATTAACCAAATACACTTACTCATATTTATTAATAGACAAGATTGGTTGAGAAAATTGCCCTTTTATTTTATTATTCATGAACCACACGGCTGTCAAATTGGACAATACTGATTTTTTTTCCCATTTTGAGCGGCTTGAAATCCTGACATATTGGCATAGTAAATCCATAAGAATTCAGTGATAATGGAAATCACTAGCAGAGACTGAACTTTTTCTCATTTTCCCCCAAAGATTTGAAACATATAAATCATGATAGAAATAGCGATTAGAATAATTGCAAAAAGTTTTCTCTGAGGGGTGCCTGGGTGGCTCAGTCGGTAAGTATCTCGCTCTTGCTTTCGGCTCGAGTCATGATCTCAAGGTTTGCGACTTTGAGCCCTGCGTTTGGCTCTGCGCTGACAGCCTGGAGCCTGCTTGGGATTTTCTCTCTCCATCTCTCTCTCTCTGCCTCTCTCCTGCCTCTTTCTCAAAAATAAATAAAAATTAGAGAAAACAATTTTAAAGTTTTCATTGAAGCATATACTAATGCATGTTAGGTTTTTACTGAAAAGTATTCTTTCAGATATTCAATAAAATTGATACTGTTAAATTGTATTATTAACATTCATCTTTTTTACGTTAAAAATGACTTCGATGAAAATCTTGTGCATTTTTTCATTTTTGGCACATTTTCAATGTTAACTAGAGGTTTTACATACGTAATCTTGTAAAAGGTTTTCATTTGTACCATTATGCTTTATGTGAATGCAAATGTATGTGAGGTATGTATTTTTTGAAGAAGGTATTAGTATCACTATTGGAGAAGTTTTTTCTTTTTTTTTTTTTTTTTTTTTTTACACAGAGGGTAATAAGCGATGTCCAGCAAGCAGGTGTTGCTCAGATATATATTTTGCTTAATCTGCACTGTAGTTGGAAAACATGCTAGCATGTTTTATGCCAACATAAAAATCCTGATTTTTGTCTTCCTTTATAAAGTATGAGAAGCAAACACTGCACATCCAGACCATGATGTAGATCACAATCTCAGAATACCTGAAATACGGAGTGTCAGGGGAAAAAATGTATTGTTCTTTTTTTTTTTTTAATTTTTTTTTTCAACGTTTTTTATTTATTTTTGGGACAGAGAGAGACAGAGCATGAACGGGGGAGGGGCAGAGAGAGAGGGAGACACAGAATCGGAAACAGGCTCCAGGCTCTGAGCCATCAGCCCAGAGCCTGACGCGGGGCTCGAACTCACGGACCGCGAGATCGTGACCTGGCTGAAGTCGGACGCTTAACCGACTGCGCCACCCAGGCGCCCCTGTATTGTTCTTTTGAGACGTCTGTGCTCTCTGTGGTCATGATTTAAAAATGTAAAGTAGGGGCGCCCGGGTGGCTCAGTCGGTTAAGCATCCATCTTCTGCTCAGGTCATGATCTCTCAGTTCATGAGTTCAAGCCCCGTGTCACGCTCTGTGCTGACAGCTCAGGGCCTGGAGCCTGCTTCAGATTCTGTGTCTCCCTCTCTCTCTGCCCCTCCCCTGCTGTGTCTGTCTCTGTCTCTGTCTCTATCTCTCTCTCTCAGAAATGAATAAATATTTTTTAAAAATCTTAAAAAAAAATAACAGTGTAAAGTATTCCGGGCACCTGGGTGGCTCAGTCAGTTACAGTCCAACTCTCCATTTCAGCTCAGGTCATGATCTCGCGGTTGTGAGTTTGAGCCCTGCATCGAGCCTGCTTGCGGTTCTCTGCCTCCCTCTCTCTCTCTCTCTGTCCCTCCGCCGCTCGCACCTACTCTCTCCCTCTCTTTCAAAATGAATAAATAAACTTTAAAAAAATGTGAAGTATTCTACCTGAATGAGAGCATTTGTGAGGTAACATTTCAGACGTGGAGTCTCCCCGACTAGAATGCAAACTCCATGAGGGCAGGGATTGGGTGCTGCTGTGTCTTCCAGTCTGCCAGAGTCCTTGGCATGTATTTGTGCTCAACAAAGATTTTGTTGAATGAATGAATGAATGAATGTCCTTTTTCTCTTTCTATCACCCTCATCCTGTTGTGTCTCTTACGGTCCTCTGCTACCCCAAGTTACCATTTTATTATTTAATGCCAGAAAACCCCCCAATTGGAATATTCCATGCTCTTCACTTTTTTCGGGGTTTGTTTTTTTTTAGCGTCTTCACTTTCATACCTTTAGTGCTAATAGCAAAAGAACCAAAAGTCCACACACTAAGATGTGGTTCAGCCAGAAATATTTAAAATTTAAAAGTAAGTATATTAAGCTCAGTGTAGCTGTAGTAACAAATACAGGCTATAGGATGATATTAAAAATCTCAATTGTGTAGAAGGAATAATTTTGGAGAAGGAGTCTAGTATTAAGCCTTGCTTTCCAAACTTGAATGTTTATATGAATCACGTTGGGGATCTTGTTAAAATACAAATTCTTATTGGATTAGATGGAGTGGATCCTGAGAATCCGCATCGGTAATAAGCTTCCAGGTGATGCTGATGCTGCTGGTCCACAGACCACACTTTAAGGAAGAAGATACTAGGCAACTGCTTATTCTTTTGTAAACAGTCATGGTTTGAAGCTATACATGATAAAATTGATGGGCATTTTTCAACTTGCTGGAAGAACTTAGTTTCCTGAAAATATCCAAATGGGACACATACTTGGAGGAAGGACTTCATAGTGGTACCCTGGATGGGACCTCAGATATAGTCTGTTGCCTCATTTTACACAATGGCATTCTGAAGCCCAAAGATATTCAGTGACTTACATAAATCACACAACCCCTTTGATGTTGCACCCAACTGGAACCCAGGTTTTTTGTTCTCAGATCCATGCTCCTTAAAAAAGATCCTGTTCCCTCTTAGCTATTGAAATTATAGTAGCATTCCTTATATAAAACATTAAAAATTTACTGAACTTTAAAATATACTTAATTTCACTTAATATTAAAGGGCTTCATTAAGGTCAGTCACAATGAAAGGAAATAGTGCATCTGTTTCGGAGTGATTTCTCCTGGGGCAAATTTATTGAATTGACAATTATTAAATTTTGAAAACAGTACTGAAACCATTTAGAATGTCTTTTATTGAGCGTTACTGAGTATCAGATGATGAACAACTTAGGTGAACTAATGTGTTTCTTCCCCAAGAGAAAGTTTAATTTTATGACTAAAAATATAAAAACTTAGAAAAAGAAAGCAACAAAAATACCAAAACTCAATATTACTAAAATGAAGGATATATATTTTGCTAAAGCGATTTTTTTTAATTTTCAAAAATCTGCACGTATCCCCCTCAACACCCATGTCAAAGATTTCTAATCTATTTTATTCTGTAGTCTTTCACATCTAATCAGAAACCATCTTCCTTTTACTGTGTGTGTGTGTGTGTGTGTGTGTGTGTAAGTCCGAGTATTACAAATTCTTAAAAGGAAGTAGAAGAGAATGATTTTTCCCCAGTGTGGTATAAAATAGATGAAAAGGGAAATTATCTAATCTGCATAAATTAGACACTTAATATTCATTGGAGGTTTTATCATACTACTTAACATTCACTGGAAGTTTTATCACACTTGAAACATTTAGTTGGTCTAAAGATTTAATTACATTATGTCACCAAATCAGAGGTCACATGTATCAGTAGGGATTTACTGGAACTTCTTGGGGTTTCATGGCAAGAAGAAAATATTTTCATATGGAAGTCGAAGGACTCATCACCAGCCCTTCTCCCCCATGCTACGCTCAGCCTTTTATTTCCCTGACATGTATTAGCATTATGAGAGCAACAAATGGAAGCTTCTTCTGACACAGGTTGGAAAAGCATGTTAGTATGAGAGCATAAAGGGAAAATCAGGCAACATAATTGCTGGGCTAATTAGGCTCAGACCATCGAAGATCCTCTAACATCCATATTGTTGTTGCTCTTAGTATCACCTGAATATTGTCTCCCAGATTACAAAAGCACTTCCTCATATGTTAGTTTCATATCACAAACTATGAAATGCTAGCAATATAAATCATAATAACATTAAAGAATATCATTTTACTTTTGCATGAATTCTTGATTTTCAGTGATGCCATCTTGTTTCCATAGTGATTATGAGGCACTAATTGCGATAGATTCTCAACCAGCATTTCCTTTTGAGAGTTGACAACAGGTGCTGGCATTTTAACAAAGTAAATTAAATAATCCATGGCATGCTCAAAAAATTGATATGGTTACTAGGAATTTTTAAAAAATCGTAACGATGCTTTGGTGATGCCTAGAATTTTCTCGTACCTGTAAGTTTTCAAAAGGGCCAAACAGACCTCTTTTCTAGTTCTTTGCAGGGCACTCATACCAGAAACTTCTGACTGTTAGGTATTTATGCCTGTGAGCTAATAGCAGTCTTTAAAAGAGCCTAAAGATTCTGACAGACTTGAAAATAACAATTCACTGAGACATTTTCTTTACAGTTCTCATTTTGTTGTCACTGGCTTAATTTGCTTGCTTTGGTCCAAAGTATGAACCAAAGTTGGTGCAGGGAAAATAGGCATCTTCTTCACTGGGAGAGAGGTCAGAGCTACCGAAAAGAGTGATGAATGCCCAGGTGCAGAGAGGGGAACCTCAACGTGTGTCAAGAAATGGAAAGGTCGCCCCCAAACCAGATTTGTGTGGGCCGCTCTTTCCCTTATGCCTGAATAAAACCCGTAATTCCTGATAAAGTGTCTTACTACAGTTCAACGGTAGTAACTTTTTTTGTGGGTAGAATCCTGAACTTGTAAAGTTATTATGCTCCTTGTCGAATGTACTTTCAAATGAAATAGTTGCTGTAATATGATATGCCAGTGAATCCTAGTCTGTCTTGAGAAGTGACTCAGAGTTCTTGAGAGATCACTAATTTTCAACTTCTTCAGCCTTCTTAAAATCACTTGAAAACTGATCGTGCTGCTGATATATATTATTTGAAGATACATATTATTTTTTTAGACCACACACTTTCTCCTGTTCTGTGTCAATTGGTTGCCCACATTTAAAAATTTGGAGATCTCCCAGGGCGCCTGGGTGGCTCAATTGATTAAGCGTCTTGATTTTGGCTCAAGTCATGATCTCGTGGGTTTGTGGGTTCGGGCCCCCACATCAGGCTCTGCACTGGCAATGCAGAGCCTGCTCGGGATTCTCTCTCTCTCTCCCTCTCTATCTGCTCCTCCCCCACTCTCACATATGCACGCGTGCTCTCTCTCTCTCTCTCAAAATAAAATAAATAAACCTTAAAAAATTGGGAGATCTCCCATAAGCATCACCTGTCTTCTTGAAAAACTAAAGATCTAGCAATATTGGATTCACGTTCTGCTGGAGCTGAGTATAGCTGTCTCTGGAAGGGAACTTCTCTCTCCAATTTCCCAAGTCCTGGCAAACCTACTTCTTTTAGAGAGCACGGTTGTTCTGTCACATATTGGCATTCATTGTAGAAATGGCTTTCCTAAAATTCGACCAATGCCATGACTGGTTGATTGCTTATTTGTAAAGAGCTGAGTGAACCATTTTCACTTGTCGCTTGCTCTGTTATATATACTGAGTATGTGAACCATGGAGAAGTCACACTTTTAAATGGGTCAGTTTAACACTGTACAATTGTAAAGCCTACATCGAAACCAAAGGTAATTTAGAACATATTTCCCCATTTAAAGTTTCGTGTCTTCTAGGTAGGAGAGTAGAAAGAAAAGAAGAAACAGACATAGCTCTTATATCTCCTAGTGGTTCTAATTTTGGAAATATTTCATGTTGAAGTGAAGAGTCAGAAGTACACAGTTCCTCTCTTCTAATTCATGCTATGGATATAAGTAGGATATGTTCCCTGGTCCTCCATCCATTGCATCGTCTGGTGGGTAAAAAATAAAAATATAGCAATAATTACCATCGCATGTGATTAGGGCTATAGTACAGGCAGGTCCACAGGCAGGAGGAAGTGGACAGAAGGCATTCTGCTTGAGATGATCTCTGAAGATTCCCTAGAAGTGGTCATTGAGCTGATGCTTAGAAAATAAATATGGTTTCATCTGGCAGTGGAAATAGGGAAAGGCGTCCCAACGAGGGCGAATGTAACAGCAAAGACCCAGACGTGTGAAAGTTGATTTTATAAAGTTCCTGACTGTCAGAAATGGGGGATAGTGAAGAAAGACGTGCAAGATAGATAAAAAGCCTTAGAAGAGGCTTTTTATTCCTTCTCCCAGAGCAGGAGCCTTTTATGAGAGACAACAGGAAGTAGTAATGGTTTGAAGGGAGGGTCTGTGTGATTAGAAAGGCAACTCTGAAGGCAGTGTGGAGTCGTGATTAGCCGTGGGAAGAAAACCTGGGAACCTGGAAGTCAAGAAATTCCTTAGGAAGCTTTCAGGGATTGGCCAAGGAGAGGGGCTGTGGGCAAGAAGTGAAGCAACTGGTAATAAGTGAAATAACCGAAAGCTGCCTTTGAAGAAATGTTTCCAGTTGGATGTGGGTACTCAGGGGGGAAGATGAATCGGAGGTATGTAGCTTGAGAAAGAGTAAAGAATTCAGACCAAAACCAAAATCATGGGGGCACCTGGGTGGCTCGTTCGGTTGAGCGTCCAACTTTGGCTCAGGTCACGATCTCATGGTTTATGGGTTCGAGCCCTGCATCCGGCTCTCTTGCTGTCAGTGTGGACTCTGCCTGGGATCCTCTGTCCCCCTCTCTATCTGCCTCTCTCTCTCTCTCTCTCTCTCTCTCTCTCTGTTTCTCTCTCTCTCTCTCTCTCTCAAAAATGAATCAACATTTTTAAAAAAAATGATGGTGACCAGGAAGGGAAGTATTTTCTGCAGCATGCATAACAGTTCCTGACAAATGTAGAAACTCTGTCATCAACGTCTCTTGCCCACAAATATTAATTGGGTATTTAAACCAAAAATTATTTGGTGTCCAATGTTGTTGTTGTTGGTATTAGAAGGAATATTTTGAAAATGTGAGTGACCTAATGCTGTCACGCACATTAGGAATAACGGTAAAATGAAAACAACAACCTTGATTTCATGCGAGAAAAACACACATTTACTTAGGCTTGCTTTTTCTGAGTTATTCTAAAGAATCACGAACCAGTATTTGTTTTAAAAGTCCAAGCTGCTGCCATCCTGGTGAACACGTTAAGTATACAGTTCGCCTGTACAGAATACAGTTTAAGTCTGCAGCTGCTCGGGAGGATAACAGCCTATTTCTTTTAAGTGCTGCTCGAGGGCCTCCCAAATTGTATATATCACATATGTTGTATTTTAAGTCCTGCTACCCCAGTTGTACCATCCAAATTCGGTTAAAATCTATGTAGCCATTTCACATAACATAGAAACTTAATTTTATTTACATAGGTTCTTTTTCTTTTATCACCTTGCTACCCTTTGTCTCCCTGGTTCATGATTTCAGCTTTTGTGGAATTCCACCTTTATATGGATAAATATCCCATGTCTAATCTCACTAGATGTCCCATTGCTGAAATAGAAACGTACCTTGGGCTCATTTAGCCCTTTGACCCTGCACTACACTTCCCATTATGTAAGTCTCTAATGCAATGCATTGAGTACAGTATTATGCATACCCACTTTGCACTGGCTACTCCTACAGAGGCATATATCTTATATTCACAATGCGACAGCATTTTTAGGGTGTTAAAAACATACCAATCCAGTGGTCTTTTCACTGGAGGATGAGTAAAAAATCAGATTGTACTTTTGAAGAATATGTGTGGATATGAAGTATGATGAGTAGCTGCTCTACTTTATCAAATTCAGAATTAAAACTGGATTTAAGTGATTAAAAATAGAGGCATTCTCAGTTTATGGACTTTCTTATTATCTTAAAAAAAGTGATAGTGAGGTTTCCAGCTGAGAGGAATGGTTGCAAAAAACATTTTGTTCCAGTTAGTTAATTTTTCCCTACATGTGCTATATTCATCGTATCCATTTTAAAAGCAAATGAGCCATCTCTATCTCCTCTCGCATTTGTGGCAAACTCTTGCTGTGCCAATTTCAAATTACATGTATCTTAGGGAGAATAAAATGTTCTAATCTTGATTATAATTTTAAATTAAAAGAATGAAAATAGTTCAATATGAGGATATTGATAGGTTGCACTAGTCAGACCGCCTTTGTTCCTTTCAAAAAAAAAAAAAAACAGAAAAAATGCCTATACCCAGGATAAAATGTGTAATAGAATGCATTATACTATGAATGCTACTAGATTTCAACTCAATCAAGTAATCAGTTCATCAAAGCTAAAATTTGTTGATAAATATGCTGTATACTTGAGAGTTCAGCCATTTTGCAGATAATTGCAGCCCGGTTTCAATGAAATTATTTTCATTATAAAAACAGATATTTCCCAAATGAAGATGCAGGAATGGATAATAAGCACATGAGAAGATACTTGGCCCCATTAGTCATCAAAGAAATGTAAATTAAAACCACAGTGAGATACGAGTATACACCCATTAGAATGGCTAAAATCTAAAAGATTGATCATACCAAGTGTCATAAAGATATGTAGCGAGTGGAATCCTTAAA
Source organism: Panthera tigris (assembly GCF_018350195.1). Taxonomy (NCBI): domain Eukaryota; kingdom Metazoa; phylum Chordata; class Mammalia; order Carnivora; family Felidae; genus Panthera; species Panthera tigris. The sequence continues at coordinate 25,158,917 of NC_056677.1, forward strand.
CATCACTGCTGGGAATGAGAGGAAATTCACAGATTTTCACTTATAATGCCCCTAAACTGGAAACAAACCTAATGCCCATCAATAGGTGAATGAACGAACGCATAGTGATACAACCATACAATGGAAAACAGCTCAGCAGTAAAAAGGAACAAACTACTGATACACATCAGAATGTGGAAGAATTTCAAGCCATTATGCTGAGTAAAGAAGCCAGACGTGAAGGAGTGCATAGGCATTAACATGAAAACTAAGCAGTGGTGATAGAAATTACCTGTTATTGCCTGGTCATGGGGGAATCTGCTGAGGGAATGGGAATATTCTGTACTTTGTATGATAGAAGAAGTGTCATCGACCCCAACAACTGAGCATGGAGAAGATCTTCAATTTCAAATTGCTTTAAGATGATTTAAGTATTCAGGCCACAGAGATAGAAAAGAAAGGCACAGTGGGAAGGTTGTACATTTAGGAGTAGAAGCCGGCTGTGAAAATGGAAGCAGGATTGAATGATGAGGCATTCATTCATTCAATCAAGAGCCAAATAGTTATTAATGTGCGAATGACGAGCCAGACCGTTCGAGGCACTGGGGATATAGGTGAAGTCTCTGGCCTCATCTGATTTACACTTGAGCGGTCTGAGACATACCATAGGTATGCGACAAAGAGAATGATCACAGATTAGTGCTCTAAAGGAAATAAGACCACCACAGACAGGAAGACTGTCACAGATCCATTTCTGGAGAATCCCTGGAGAAGAGTGTATCTGGTAGGGGCAAAGTCCCCAAGGTGCAAAGCAGCTTATTTTGCTCGATGAGCAAGGAGAAGGAGCGCAGTGTGCCTAAAAGGTGGGCCGACTTGTGTGATGAATGTGAAAAGCCAGGCAGAGAGATGTTTCTTTTGAGCCTTGCAGGCCACAGTAAGGCGTGGACACCGAAGCGAAATGGGAAGCCATTGTGGAGTTTTAAGTTAGAGTTGCATTACTTATTTGTGTTTCTAAAAAATGGCTTTTGTTTCATATTAATGTGTGGATTGAAGTAGGAGGAGAGCAAGAAGTAAGGAATAAGCTCGTAAAGACTATTGTAATAAAAAGAAAGTAGAAAGATCGGTTAGGAGCTTATTGTAATACTCCAGAGAGGAAATGAGAGTAGCCTGAATTAGGGGATCAGCGGGGTGGCAATAGAGATAATGAGAAGAGGACAATTTCAAAATGTATTTTAGGGGCACCTGGGTGGCTCAGTCGGTTAAGCGTCCGACTTCAGCTCAGGTCACGATCTCACGGTCTGTGAGTTCGAGCCCCGCGTCGGGCTCTGTGCTGACGGCTCAGAGCCTGGAGCCTGCTTCCGATTCTGTGTCTCCCTCTCTCTCTGACCCTCCCCCGTTCATGCTCTGCCTCTCTCTGTCTCAAAAATAAATAAACATTAAAAAAATATTTTTAAAAAAAATGTATTTTAGAGGTAGACCCGACAGGACTCACTAAGAAACTGGATGTGGAAGAATGAGTGAATTGGAGAAACCAAGGTGATTCATCGTTCTTATTGCTGGAGCTCTGTGCCAGTTACAGAGACGGAGAAGTCTAGGTGTATGAGGCAGGGTGTCATGTGAGAAAGCGTGAGAAATAGATGCGTATCTAATCAGAGAGAGGTTCAGCAGGGAAGAGACGGTAGTTCCAAACCTGGTAAGATGAAGGGAGAGACTAGTTACAAAGCTGTGGGAAGTGCGTATGAACAGTGGGTTAGTGTTGGACCCTAGGGCTTGTACTGATAGGGAGTCATTACTATCCCTACAGTACAAGGGACAAGGGGAACAAGCAGTTAGGATGGCTTTATGGAGAAGCCTCTAGACAGGAGGTGGGGATCCTCAGTAGAGGAATCCAGCAAACCAACAGAAACCTGGCAGGAGGGCCTTTGTTCTTCTTGTGGCTGGAAAACACTCTCACTAGCCAGACCCAACCTGGACCTGAGGGGGTGGGAGGGGATAGGTGGTGGTGAGTTGTAGGGAGCAGGGGTGTGGCCTTGGCGGTCACCTGGGACTCAGAGGGCGGAGAGTGAACCTGGAAAGGCACAGCAAGATACTTAGCATAACGCCCATATACTGAATTCCATACAATTTAAAAGTATATTAAACTTCCTCCCAATTAATTTGATTTCCCACATCTAAATTACAGCCAACATATTTTGTGGCAACATAGAAATTTCTGTCCCTAAGAAGGCTTAGAAGACTTTTCTAGTTATGTATTAGCCATGTATTATTGTTTTAATACCGATTAGAGGGAGCTATTCCCTTACCATTTTTAGAAGGGACAAAGCGTATTAGGAATTATGGGATGCTCAAAACCTGAGGACAACTTTAGCATTACAGAGGATCTTGAGAGTACTAGACAGATGGAAGTGAAGAATGCATCCGTTTTTTACCGGTAAGACCTTGCATAGGTGTTTGTGACATTTGGAGCTAGGATAAGAAAATCAGGTTTTATTCCATATGCTCAGAGTCTTTATTATGTTTGTCAGTATCAGTTAATCTTTTTAGGTATCACATGTAATTCCATTTCTGCATTTTGCTGGATTGTCTACAAAGACAGCATCTTTATGTTTTCTAATACATGTTATCCCAGGGTCACATTGACTACTATAAATGGTTTTGAAAGTTTATTTAGTCAGAAGGCATGATTGTCAAAGCATTGACATCAGTTTTTAATGAAACCCTCATTTAAACCAGACAATTAATGCTTTCCCGATATTTGTTGCTCTGTGATATTTTATTAAGTCTGTGTGGTCATGCACTGATTGATCACCAACAGGTAATAAGGCCTTTGGAAATAAATAGGATTTAAATTTGATATGTGTGTATGCATATGCACATACAAATTATTCAGTGAGGCAACGGTTTTGGATTTATTCAGAACTTAAGAACATTTATTGGTTCCACAAATATTTACTGAGTGCCTCCTATATGCCAAGCACTCTTCTAGGCACTTGGGCTACATCAGTTAACAAAATAGACCCAGGTTTCTATTTCTGTAGATACGATATTCTGGTGAGGGAACACAGACAGTAAGCAATACATATAATAAAAAATAAACTACATAGTAGATTAGAAGGGGATACACTGTACTGGAAAAACTAGAGCTTGTACAAAATAAAGCAACATTTAACCAAACCAAAGAAGGTTCATCTACCCAATGAGCAGCAAGCCAATAAAAACTAATACTGAGCTTTTGCTGTGAGGAAAGAAAGCTATTTCCTGGTGTGGCACTACCCAGGAGAAAGAGGAGCTAATGCTCAAAAGTCCCAAACTCCCCAATGGCTTGCAAGTAAGGGCTTTAAAGGCAAAATTTGAGGCAGGTGTCTCCTGAGAAGGTGGACACCACTGTTTGGAGGCCCATGAGGTCATGTTAGCAGTTGCTCTGGTGTTGCTTTGTCTGGTCCCCTGGAGGTCTTTTCCAGCTCAAGACTGAGAATCTGAAAAATATCTTTACTTGTAAGCTAGTGGGGTTGCATTTTGACAGGTTGCTTGGCCTGTCCAGCCGTGCCTGGGTTGATAGGACCTCTAGTGTTCATTCTTTCATCTGGACGGACAAGATGGATGCCTGGATGCTGCTTCAGTATTTGTCAGAGTCATGAAGCAACCTTAGCCCTACTCTAATCTGATCTCCTGATCTCCTTACATTCAGAATTGAAGCTTTTTAGGCATCAGTTCTTAAATAGTCAACCCAAAATCTTTATCAGAAATCCCTGACACATTCATGCTTATATTAACATGTATGTTAACATTTTGAATCCCTAAATTAACTTACAATAATAGATCAGTCTTTCAATTTTCATTCATAAACTTGCTATAATTAACTATGTTTATGATGTTGGGGAGGAAGAATTTCCTCTGTCCTTCAAGATCCTTCTAGCTGGAGTAAGAATCAAATCGACATGAGTCAGATTAACAGGAGAAAATCAAATTTAGTTTCATGCTTATAGGGAATCCACACAGACAGGAAATTCCAAAAACAGTCAGGCAACATGAGGCTTATATGACCTCCTGAGCTAAGGGGAGGGGTAGCGGTCTGAAGATAGAAAGAGGAGGAAAACCATTACTGGGAAGGTGGGAGGTGTTTAGAAAACGAAGGTTGCCCTTCACCTGTTGGGATGAGCACTGGGTGTTGTATGGAAACCAATTTGACAATAAATTTCATATTAAAAAAAAAACAAAGGTTGCCCTCATATGGAAATAAATTTCTTAGGCAAAGAGGAATCTCTGTTAATAGCTCTCTTCTGGTACAGGCAGGCAGTTGAGGGGGAGATAAAGAGCGTTTCCTGAATCTGCTGAGATTGGATTGCTTTTACCTTAAAATAATGTTCATGCCAAAGTGGCCCAACCTGGGGCGGCCTGCCTTTGGCTCCTACAAAGAAAACAAAATGGACAATAATTTAGAGAATTTCATTTTGTAATCAATCAATCAATTCAGGATCTGTTTATTGTAGCTGTGTACTGGTATATCATTTGTCTTTTTAGGCATGTGCTGAGAGCAGTGAATCTGGAACATAAAGGTGTTAGGCTTTGTTTTGAAAGAGATTCTATTCACATGAGTTTTAGTCTAATTGATGTCTCTTTCTAGTATTGAATGCAAAGGAGAAATTATCTTGGGTGTGTTTGTGCGTGTTGGTTTTGAAGAAACTATATTCCCATGAGGTTTAATCCACCTTGAAGTTTCCTTTTTATTAAAGCTTATGGAAAATTGCTGAAGTTTCATAAAGCCAAGTCACTAAGCAAAATTCCCCAAAATGACAACAGTTAGAAAGTGAACCGAGGGCAATCATCCCTTTAGGCAATGGGCAAAGTGCCCAGTTAGGAACCCTGAACTCACTCAACTAAGAAATCTATATATGATACTAGTGTCTATTAGACTTGTCTTCCTTTTAACCAGCTTTATTCTATTTAGACTCCCTCTTTTTATTTCAAGGTACACTAGAAAATAGAAGAAAAGGATAATCTCGTTTTGGGTAATTGGTAACTTTGGAAAAAGTGAATTTCTTTGGTATCTTTCTGGCAATAGTCCTAGGTGAAACAAACTTCTTTTTCAACAACTTGAAACAACTTATTTCCTCCAGATTAATAGAGTTTGCATTTGACATCAGATAAGTGATTCTTCTAATTTGTCTAGGCTTTCAGCAAACTATTGAAAAATATTCCCTGTCATTTATTTTCTATCTTTCTTCATGAGTTGTTTTGTGTGTTTTTTTTAATCTCAAGGTGTTTTTGAAGATTGGGGGTTGGCTTTCTAGCTCCTATAAGAATCTAAAAGAAAACATACCATTAAGCATTTGAGCTTCTAAGCTCAAAGTCAGTATTTAGGACCAAAATATTGTTACACAAGGTTTTCTGATCTTAAAAAATACCTATAGTGACTTGGAGAGAGTGATTGTATCTGTCAGCCATTGGATTAACATTTATAAGTCTAGAGGCGCCTGGGTGGCTCAGTCGGTTAAGCGGCCGACTTCGGCTCAGGTCATGATCTCGCGGTTCGTGAGTTCAAGCCCCGCGTCGGGCTCTGTGCTGATGGCTCAGAGCCTGGAGCCTGTTTCAGATTCTGTGTCTCCCTCCCTCTCTGACCCTCCCCCATTCATGCTCTGTCTCTCTCTGTCTCAAAAATAAATAAAGGTTAAAAAAAATTAAAAAACAAACATTTATAAGTCTAATACTCCTGATGAATTTCCCTCTGTTCTGGTATTTTTCTATCAGGTATATAACTCATGAGGCTAAAGCAGTATCCAATAAGCATAAACATTTTATTACTGCCATATGTTTGGTGACTTTCTGTTTCTTTAAAGGAAATAAAGTTGTTCTTTAATGTTTTAGTGAATTTATATGATTTCTTTGGGAAAGTTACCACTAGGATTTACCATGATTTACAGCAGTATACTTAGTGCTATTCAGAAAACATTTCATCCCTTTCCGTTTTTTTTGTTTTTTTTTTGAAGGTTTATTTCCTTTCAATGTGTCTTTAATTCTCCTTATTTAAAGCCTGGGCCTCGAACATCCATGGTTCTTATTATAAACTATAAAATATGTGCTTAATGCCATTATGCTTTCTAAAAATTGTCTTGAATCCTTATAGTTTAATCACACATCTTGCCTGTAACTAAATTTACCAATATATGTAAATTGTCAGAACTCTGGGAAAACAAAATGACTAAAAATATTATGTAATGATACAGCTTTTTAGCAATGGCTCCATCGCTTGTTTTGTAAAATTATTTTATGTAGCTTTTTAAGTTCTATTTGCCCATTATGTGTATCTAATAAAATCAAACCAGAATTTAAAGAGTGAATATGTTTAAAGCCAACAACCTTGGTGCCATCCTTCACTTTTCCTTTTCTCTCACGTCTGACATCTAATCCATCGAGTCCTATTGGTTATATCTCAGAATTGGCCCTGTACCTGTCCACAGTCTTATGTCATCCTCTTATTTCAAGCTTCTTCCCTGTTCTCTCATTAATTCGTTCTCCACACAGCAGTGAAAGCCACTTCTTTTTAAAAAATTTTTTTAATGTTTTTATTTTATTTCGGGGAGAGAGACAGAGACAGAGCGCAAGCAGGGGAGGAGCAGAGAGAGAGGGAGACACAGAATCAGAAGCAGGCTCCAGGCTCTGAGCCATCAGCACAGAGCCAGACGCGGGGTTCACACTCACAACCGGGAGATCATGACCTGAGCCGAAGTCAGATGCTTGACCTACTGAGCCACCCAGGACCCTGCCATTATTTTTTTAATGTTTACTTATTTTCGAGAGAGAAAGAGCAGGGAACAGGCAAAGAGAGAAGGAGACAGAGGATCCAAAGCAGGCTCCATGCTGCCAGCAGAGACCAACACAGGGCTGGGACCCATAAACCGTGAAATTATGACCTGAGCCGAAGTTGGATGCTTAACTGACTGAGCCACTAAGGTTCCCCTTGAAAGCCACTTCTTAAAGGTAAATCAGATTGAACCACTTTCATAGTTAGAAGTGCTCAATGACCTCCTGAAATCAAATGCCAGCTCCGTAACCTGGCCAGGTAGTCCCTACATCAGCTGGCTCCTGCCTCCTTCTCTGATCTCATCTCCTGTCATGTCCCTTTCTGGTCACATACCAAGCTCACCTTTCCACTTTAGGCCGATGGCTCTAAGTTGCCCCAAACTCTTTCTTTGCCTCATGGATTCTCCCTTCTCATCCCTCAGATCTAAGCTCAGATATCACCTTTCCAAAGAAGCCCCTGACCGTCCGGTGTAAAGAAGCCCCAAGTCATTCTCTCTCATATCCCCCAGTGCTGTTTATTTCATTGCAGTTAGCGCCATCTGAAATTACTTGTTAGTTTATTTGGTTGCTTCTTTGCTGTCTAAATCCCCATCTTCCCAACCCCTTTAGATGTTTAAAGAGAGGAAGACCCTAATCTTGCTCATTGTAATACCCAAGATCCTAGGTTAGAATCTGGCATATAGTTCATGCTTCCTAAAGATGTGCTGAATGTATTGTATACTAATGTGTCAAAATTCAGGGCATGTATCAAGCAATTATTTTTTGAAGCACTGGTTCTCATACATTTTCTTCTGGTATAACTGCTCAGTTTACCTCGCTCTACATGATCTGCCTCCCCTAAAACTGACTCAGTATTCTCAGGCTTCTCTGCTTGTTAGAAACACTTTTTCTACCAGTAGAATTTAATTTTGGTAAAATGTTCAACAGGTCTTGAGTTACATAAATCATGCTGGAACTGTCTTTCACATAAGGAGACCAGTAAACTGACTGACCATGTACGATGGTAATCAAGAGTTTCTGAAAGCATTAAATCACTTCCTTCTACCTTCACCTCACTTACGCCTGAAATCTTAGGTTTAAAGTTTTATTTCTTTAGTTGACATTTGACCCATGTTAAGATAGAAATGCTCCTGGAAAGATTAATAGTAAACTCATTCATCTGTTTAAGTATATGTTATGAGACTCTAAAAGGACATTTTGAGAACGAAAAAAGGCAAACAGTAAAATACCAGGAAGCTGCGATACAGTCAGAAAGAAGCCCCTACAGGGTGAAAGCCATTCAAAAATCTTGATCTGCTTGTAAGGTAGGTGGGTAGGGGTTTAGTGGGGTGTTATGTCCTTTTCCTGGCTCTGCCATTAACTGCAAAGTTGGACACACTATTCATTCTTGATGTGACTAATTAAGAGACTGAACTGAGTGACCTCAAAACAATGCCGGGTTGGTGACTCTATACTCAATACTTTTACCCATACTTAACCCTCTCCTCTTCTCATAGGTAATGGAAAATAGGAGAGAGCTGATTTCATTAAAAGCCAATATGGTTTCTATACATACAAATACAATAGCACAGGACAAAACGGTACCTCGAATTCAATTTTTAGTATATGTATTTCATTCCACATATATTTAGTGTTTCATTCCACATATATTCACAGACATGAACGCATGTGCCTATGCGCTCTCACATGCTCATTGCCCCCTTCACTGAAAAATTACACCATTATCCATTCAGAGGCACTGACTCAAAGAGTGAAACGGAAGATACTTCTCTTTTACACAGTATCCAATAAGCCATTCCATTTTCTGATTTTCTTCATTACATTGCATTTTATGTATCAATATTAGGTTGAGCCAGAATGCACAAAGCCATAGCAGGCTGAGAAGGTTAGCAGAAGATCATCTATTTCTTTTTTTCAACTCAGCCTCTTTTCAGAGAATTCATTCTTGGTGAGTCTCTTTCTGATTTAATCTCCTTCCTTTCACCAACTCCCCTGATTAATTCGTTCACATGGGGTCAATTGTAGGGATCCTGGCAACACAATAACAATTAACGATTGCTTGTGCACTAACAAAAGACTTAGTATTTTGTTAATATTTAAAAAATCTCCATCAGGGTCACAATGATACTTACTACATTATTACACTTAATATACTTATTGCTTATTATATTTATTACAATAGTCATGGCCAAAAGAATGATCCACAGATTCCAACTCTCAGGACGCACTCAATAAATATTTGGTGAGTGAATGAATAAATGCAATGTTGGAATTAAAATACACCCTCGACATTTCAACAAAACACTTCATTAAAAAGCATGGCGGGGGAACATGGGGTCAGAGGCTGTGCCCTGGAATGGTTAGATATTTTCCCATAGCATGAGATCCTGTCCTCCTTAAAATGCATATAATGTGAAGCTTTTGCTCCTGGAGGACCTGCTGTGTCCTATTGAGATTCTCTTCACCAATCTGTGGATTAGCTAGCAGGAGGGGAGGAGAGGGCTGATGTTTGTCTGTGCCTATGTATATAAATGACTGAAGAAAAGAAATAATAGGGATTAGCATTCTGCTTTTACAAACGTAATTATAAGTTTAACACCGGGACTTTATTTTTAATGTGTTCATCTGTGCATTATGAATGATATCTTCAGGTCATATCATTTTTGAACAGCATTTTTGAATGCTTTTTTGTATTCATGTTCCATCTTTTGTGGAATTGGAGTAAATTCATCCAGTTTACAAGTGAAATTCAGAACTTCACATGAAGATGAAACAAGGCATTATTTTTGAAAGGTGAGGATAAATAAATCATCAGAACTTTAATATTAAGTGTTCAAAAATTAATCTAAAAACATACTTAACTCAGTCTGTTATTTCTCTGTGCAGTTGCTTTAAATGTTTTAAACTTCTGCTATAAAAACTAACCTAGGCTCATCTGACCATTTAGTACTTTTCAGGTTCTTAGAGCAAACTTAGAAGCCTACAGTTAGAGACAGGTGGAATGATCCATGGCAACCTACCAGGTGCTATGCTAAAATTAAAACAAGTCATAGACAAAATAGCCCAAATTCTGTCAAATGTACCAAATTTAGTAGCATATAGGCACAAAAAAACATTCTCACTCTCAGTCTGTGGGAACTTCCACTAAGTCTCCTTACAAGATGGGTTCATTTTGAGAAATATTAGCCAGACTTCTAGTCAGATTAAAGGGCAGCACATCTTCCATGAAATAGAATAGAGGGCAGACCAGGGGTGCCTGGGTGGCTCAGTCACTTAAGCATCCGACTCTTGGTTTCAGCTCAGGTCATGAACTCATGGTTTCCAAGTTTGAGCCCCATGTCAGGCCCCATGCTGACAGTGTAGAGCCTGTTTGGATTCTCTCTCCCTCTCTCTCTGGCCCTCCCCTGCTTGTACTCCCTCTCCTCAAAATAAAAAAAAACATTAATAAATAAATAAATATTTTTAAATAATAAAAAAAAAGAATAGAGAACAGACCAGAGACAGTTTAGACCTAGATCTAATGCACTTGTCTGAAGGTATTAGGCTCCTGGCTTTGCTGAGTGCATATGCTTCATTCACGGTAAGGCCCATAACATCTATTGGGCCAAATGAACATCTAGAACTCATCTCATCAATGAATAATTACTTTGAGCATGCCTTTTTTGAATTCATAAAACCTCTAGTGTAGATGTTGGTAATGATACGTAAAATTCTTACATAACCATTTTTGAATTGTGGATTTTTAATTTGGGAACTTAAAATGCTAATCACCTTAGGTATGAATTAAAGTGAATTTACAGATGCATAATTCCTAGTGATGTATTTTAAGGTATGTCACCATACCCATAATGTAATAGTTTTCTAAATAGATTTATTAAATACCATAACATGTAGCTTTTAGATTTGCACTGTAATGTTACATGCGCACCAAGAAGATATTGATTGAAATATATAACATTTTATAGATTTCCTACACATGTTATTTCATATATATTTCTACTTCTATTTATCACTGGAGGAGGAGTAATCACAGAAAATGAGGTCATTTGAGCCAATGCCCCTTGGTCATTTAAATGATATTAACTTCCGGGGCGCCTGAGTGGCTGTCAGTTAAGCGTCCGACTTCAGCTCAGGTCATGATCTCACAGTTTGTGGGTTCGAGCCCCGCTTCAGGCTCTGTGCTGACAGCTCAGAGCCTGGAGCCTGCTTCAGATTCTGTGTCTCCCTCTCTCTCTGCCCCTCCCCTGCTCAAGCTCTGTCTCTCTCTCTATCTCTCAAAAATAAATAAATGTAAAAAAAAATTAAATGATATTAACTTCCAGCCATGTAAATTCTTAGGTACTCAAATAATGTAAATTTTACAGGTATGTGGAGTGATCTACTTTTAACTCTATTGACTGCATATAACTTTCTTATATTTAAAAGAAGTCTTGGCTGGTGAAGGAGACCAAGTCAGTTGAGTTCTTTAAACACTTTGGAAGGAAAACAGGGACAAGTTAAATGTCTGCCTTTTCCCACAGAGGAATTCCCTGGATGAGAGAGAGCTCTCAAATTTCTTTTCCCAAAGAAAAGTTTATAGACAATGAAAAGTGCCCTAGAGTAAAAGTTCTGGCGCTTGCCTAAAAGGTAGGTCTGGAGGTAGACTAAGAAGTAAAGTTTCAGGAAACCTTCTCTCTACCCTAATGACGGTAGTGTGCTTCCCATCTTTCAGTTAACCCTTTGTGAATGCTTCAAGTGGTTTGCTTTTCAATGGTATATCAGCTCCTTTACCTTTGACAAGAGGATTTCCATTCCTACTTCTGCATCCTGTTTCCCTATAATCAGTTATGCATAAAAGCATTGGAAATCAACAGAACTTTCCATTATACTTCTTTACAGATAGAAGGTTCAGAATAAATCTGAGATTGAGTGCTTCCCAGGTGGAATCAATGAGTCTCCTACTATCTACATACATATGACTACCAAATTTTTATTTCTAACTCAGACTCTGCTGAACAAAGACTCACATAGCCAAATGACTAGTAGAAAACGCCTCCTGAAAATGTAGCAGGCAACTCAACTATAGCATTCAAAACAAAAATAATGGTTTCTTGTTCAGCACCCCAAATGGCTTCCCATTCATTCCTCCCCATTACAATTAAAGTTTGCAACACACCCACTGTTGTTCAAGGTAAACCCCTAAGAGGCATTCTACATTCTCTTTATTCCTTTTTTTTTTTTTTACAATTTATTTATTTATTTTGAGAGAGAGAGAGAGCATGCGAGTGAGCGGGGAAGGGGAAAACAGAAAGGGGGAAAGAGAGAGAGAGAGAGAGAGAGAGAATTCCGAGCAGGCTCCTCACGGTCAGTGCTGAACCCCACATGGGTTTCGAACTCATGAAACACAAGATCACAACCTGAGCCAAAATCATAAGTCAGAGTCTTAACCGACCTAGCTACCCAGACACCTCTCCATTCCCTTTATCCCTTATGCCCCACAGCTGATCTGTCTACATTTTTATAAGCTGCAACTCACCATCTCTGTTGCTATTTTTCCAGTCCAAGCCTCCATCAACTCTGACCCCAAATGCAGTAGTTTCCACCGACTAGCTTGCCTTTCTTCTACCCTAATTCTTCTCTGGTCAACAAAGCAACTGAATGATAATGAAAAGGGGAGCAAAAGATCCTATCACTCCCTTTATTAAAACCCTCATATGGCTTGTCTTGTGGAAAGAATCCAAACCCTTAACAGTGGCCTACAAATACCCCACACAATCTCTGGACCTTCAGATCTTACCAGTTTCCTCCTTGCTCTGGACACATAGATTTTTCTTCTGTTCCAAACAGAAAGCCCGCATAGCCCAGCCTCAGGGCCTTTCCATTCACTACAGAGCTCAAAGTTTCTTAATTGGTTGTTAGGTGCTTATTGTCCCTCTGTTCTGAATATAATGTAAATTTCGTAAAGTCAAGGATCTCTTCCCCTCTACTCTATTTGCCTTGCACAGAGAAGTGCGTTTTGTTGAATGAAGGGATGAGGACTCCCACCTGGGAAAGTCCTTTAAAAAAGGGGAGAGTCAGAGTGACCTTTTCCAGTGTGGTTTGGGTCCTTGGTATTATGCTGCATTAGCAGAGCTGTTCTGAAAGACCCAGAAAATAGACCACCCTAGTTAAATCCAGTTCTGAATATATTAACTGCTCCAGGAGCCACCAACAGGCCGATAGGATCATTCTGAGTGTTTCTCATTCCCTCGGGTCCCTCCGTCCTTCGGTTTGATACATCGATACAGGAGGAAGAGGAATGGCTTCACATTCAATAACAAGGATGGCCTATGAAATTTGCATCATCTCCAAAGAGAATTCAAAGGGACTGACTTGATCTCAGAGCCCGAGGGCAGTAGTTCTCAAAGTGTGGTTCCTAGACCAGAAGCATCAGCACCACCTGGGAACCTGTTAGAGATGCACATTCTCAGGGCCCACTGCTGGCTTGCAGAATCAGAACCTCCAAACCTGAGCTAGCCTTATGCTAAAACATGAGTAGTACTGTGCTAGGGCCACAGTGCCCAACCTTGATTGCACTTGATAATCACCGGCTGAGCTTCTAAAATGTCTCATGCCTGAACCCCTGTGCTAGAGTTTCTGATTTAGTTGGTGTGTCACGGGCCAGAGCTCTGTTCTAAGTTCTCCCAGGTGATGCTGGTGAACGTCCCAAGTTTACAACGACTGCCCTAGTGTGGGAGCAAGATAATTGCAGGTATATCCAGGTACTTGGCAGAGGTTCCTCCTGGAAAGGATTCAAACTTGGAAGTCAAAAATTGTTCACTTGACAATTTTACAGTAGGGGAGAGGGGAAATGACTTGGCCTAAAACACAGCATATGGTTATAAATGTTAGTGTTGTATAGCCTCATCCAAAGCATCAGTTCATAGGGAAGCACATTAAAGCAGTATAATGTTCAAAACCAAGTTCCGTGGTAAGCATCTACTATAATAGAATGACTTATTCCAGAAGGGAAGTTTCATTTCAGGGGAGCTTATCATGATATCAAATATGTTTTGAGTTAATGAAAATGCAGGAAGCACCAAGTTAATAGGGCAATTTTCAACCATAAAACCTAATTTAACTGCACTGAGAATGACAATGCTCTGCACAAAAGGAAGTCTCACAACTTGATTGATCAAATAGAGAATAACTAGGAAGCTTTGTGGCATCTTCTTTGAAAAAGCTAAGTTGACTGGGAGAGGCAGGCTTCTTTAGAATATGGTTATTTACTTCTTAATTAAACTCCGAATGATTAAAAAGAGATTTCCCTTTAGAAGGCCACAGAAATTGTTTGATAAAACTGTTGTGAGCCTCCAGACTCTCGTTTCCATTGTTGTATTGATTCCTTATAGTTGTTTTCAGAAAGATTAAATAGAGGTTCTTCGGGTTATGTTTACATATTTCCTTTTTTTAGTTGTTGTTAGAAGTAAGATAAAATTTGAGTGACAGCAGAAAGGGTGTTTATTTTCACAATAAAAACTGAATTGGTGTAACATCGAAACCATCCCTTTTATTATAGATAACCCTGTATTTTAGCTGCTTAATTTGGAATTTTTACGTCGAAAAACTAAAAGTCAGTTACTAATGAAAGAGGGCTACATGTTTTTCTCATTTTATAGATGTTTTATACAATATAAAGCCAGCCATTTCATTGTAGTCTTCTGAATTGAATCTCCTTGAGAGCTTTACTGAAATTGTATTTGATCCACAGCTCTTTTAAAACTTCTTAGAAAATTTACTTCTTAGTAGTATTTCTTTACATATCAAAGTTTATTGGTACTGTTGTATGCTGAGAACTTTTGTTAGGTCTCCTCGATTCATTAGGAAATTCTAAATACCTTTAGAAAACGTGGCTAGCTAAAGTTACAGTTTAAATAGTCCAAATTAAATAATATTACAAACTTACTTCCTCGGTCACACTAAGGTACATTTCCAATGCTCTATAGCCGTATGTGGCTAGTAGCTATTCTATCGAACAGAGAAGATATAGAACACTTCCGTCGTTACAGAAGTTTCTGCCGGGCAGTGCTGTATAGGCCAGTTTGCGAGGAAATCGATTTTTAAAAACATTGTTTTCTGGGATATTGTAGGATCGCTTTAAGAATTCTTAAATAGAATTAAATTAAATGTTGACCAAGGAACAGTGCCTCACGTGGATGATTTCTTAAAATAATTGACCTTCTAGAAGAGGGGTCTAAGTACACAACACACACCATTTTTTATCCGAGTTGATTGCCTCGGGCTGTTTTACATCTCAGCTTCATAACTACACCATAAGGGTTTGGAAGGTCACATCCTTAATGTATCCAGTGTCCTCAAAGCACCAAGAAAGGGTGAAATGCAGAAAGTGAATTTTTACCAAAAGCACCAAAGCAATTTGAAGCTAGGAGAAACTCCATAAATATCAGCTTGGAACTTGAACAGGAGTTTGTGATTCTGAGCCCAATCAGCACTTGACTATGGGGTCATTCTGAACAGTAGTAGGCCATGACTTTCCTTTAGGTCAGAGACTTCATGGTAGAGTCACAGAACCAAGTGTCCTCTCAACCACTCCCTAGACTAGATGCTACCTGCACTAACACAGAGCTCCTATTCCCCATCATACCCTCTTTATACCTGGTCCAGGACCAGCCAACGTGAATATAGACTGCCTCCCAGGATTTTCATGATTTGATTATTCAGCTTGAATTATCATACGACTTCCACCATCAAAGTTCACCCATCTTTAATTCCGTTTCTTTCCTTATTATAGGAGATTGATACTCCAAATACATGTACACACACACAAAATCAACACATGTATGCAAAAGCAGCAATGAAATTCCTCCCACCAACTCAGTGATCTAGTTTTGTTTCCAAATATTTGTGATGCATAAATGTCACAAGATACTCTGACCTTTAACTTAACATTTAATTCAAAAAAGATTACTTTATTTGGAAAAAATATCTTTGTGTATTAGTTTAAAACTTAGAGAAGCACACACAAACGGCTTCATTCCTGAATTCAGGTAAGGCAAATATTTCCAAGTATTTTCTAATCTCTTCATGATTGTTTAACACAAAATACTGTATCTCCTTTCCCACTAGACTGTATGTATCTGAAAGGTACAGACTATTGCAAAAGAAGGCAGGATAGGAAATATTGACACAACTCTGGTCTGAAAATCTTCCCTTAATACATCGCATGTGTTTTTGAGACAGATGTTTGGAGGACATGTTTTTTAGGGCAGAACCAGCACAAGTGTAAAGCTATGCCTGGACACCTGTTAAGCCCTTCTGTGCCATCTGCTTATAGGAATGTACACATGACCTTAAAATAGTTGCTGCTTTTGGAGGTCATTTCACCAGGGTTGAGACTACAACTCCCACAACCATAAGTCTTAAAAAGAGATTTATCTCGGAAGGCAGGGTTGTCTCCAAGCATGGGCTTCATTTCTATGAGCTAAGCTTGAAGTCCCTGACATTTAGAAATGACAGTGTGTCAGTGTGAGGTTCTTTCGAATAATCCTTCTAAGTTTTATCAGCTTTGCAAAATGTTACTAAGTGCCAGTATTCCATTTATGAAATGTTTTAACTGTTGAGAGTGTGATGTCGGCCAGAAACGCTAGAGTCCTTAGCTAAGATTGTTCAAAGATAGTTCAGGAAGAGACTGTTTTATAAGTGGGGTGGTAGTGATGTTGTTCCCTGGTTTGGGAGAGAAGTAAAAGGATTCTCTAGTTACTGTTTTAAGATGTATACTCACTTTTACATCTTTTATTATTTTTTTTTTACTGTTTTTGTGTCATAAAATGTTTAAATTACCTTTGAGAATTGAAATGGGTCAAGAAAATGTTTAGAAAAGTATTCATAACTAAGGAATGTGATTCAACTACTGAAAAAGGAATTTAACGACTTAATACACCTTAATATTAAACCTTTATATGATCATAAACAGTACTTGAGAATTTTATGAATAAACATCCCAAGAATGTGCATGTTCTTTTGTGTATGGATATGTATGTCTGTGTTTGATTTAATGAGGGTCATTTGCCAAATTTATGTCCCATTCCTTTGAAGATCTTGCTTAATATATGCTTCATTGGAAGAAAATAGGCATAGAAATGTCTAGTGACTAGCTTCTAATAAACTTATCAGAGAAAAGTTGTGATAAGAAACTGAGACTTAAGAAACTAAGCTTGATGATGTCCAAGCTTGATTCTTGGATGAGAATGAAAACCAATTTTAATTTAGCTTTTAAAATGATAATAACATTAACAGCGATAAAATACATGAATGCTTCCGAAACTACCCGAGGTTATTTGCCAGGTGTTTTGTTTTGCTTTGCTTTAATTTCCAGTCCCTTGGGGACTGAAACTTTGGTAAAATATCATAAAAAATGAATAACTGCAACCAGTATTTTTTTAACAAAGGCATACAAAAATATAAGCTAAGTTTTCTTTTTTATTGTTTCACTCAAATAGCAAATTAGCAAATTGCTCTAAACGTAACTAAATATTTACCCTCACTTGATGTCCTTCAGGTATTGAACAACAATAAAAACAGTTTGTAGACTGGCTCTGCTCTTTGGGCCATATTTTAAATAGATTTGCCCTATGTCGCTGTGTATTAAACTTGGTACATAGGTGTATTCTCAGGGAATTATGACATATCTACAGAAAAAATAATATGTCTGTATATGTACACCTGTATGTGTATAAATTCGTTTTGATTTTGAGGATAATTTTTTAAATAATTTAACTGTTTTCTGTATTATCTGGCTGACCAGGAAGTACAGACACAGACACATGATATAAGTTCCCATGTCTGTGTTTATGTTTACAATCAAGTCAGCAGTCAGTATTATTCTAAGTGGCAAGGTCTGATGAATAAAGGCAAGGGGAAGTTGAAGAGTCTCAGACTTTGAACAGTCACCTCTATTAAAAGGAAAGCTGGGGGGCACCTGGGTGGCTTGGTCGGTTAAGCATCCGACTTCGGCTCAGGTCATGATCTCACGCTCCGTGAGTTCGAGCCCCGCGTCGGGCTCTGTGCTGACAGCTCAGAGCCTGGAGCCTGTTTCTGATTCTGTGTCTCCCTCTCTCTCTGCCCCTCCCCTGTTCATGCTCTGTCTCTCTCTGTCTCAAAAATAAATAAACGTTAAAAAAAGGAAAGCTGGGCCTTGAATCCAGGTCTTTTCATTCGTACTGTAAGGTACTTTTGTTTGTTTTAAAGCAAATGCACATCAGAAATGAAATGATTTGTATGAATCTTTCATTTGAAGTATATTTTATTACTTCAAATATATGAGAAAATAATAAAACCAGACCGTTCGTTTCCACTGGTTTTTTCAGTCACAACTTATATAACATTTTCCCCCAAATTACACTACTTTTATTTGTATAATTACATATTTTAAGGCAAAATTAGAAACCAATAATAGAATGTTTATGATGCATTAAATGCATTAGAGGCTTGATTTATATTCTCAAAGTTTTAAATGTCCATTCTGGGGTTTGGGGGGTGAAGGAGGAATAGTTACAAACATGCAAAATGCAGAATAAGATCTTATAAGTCAATGGCCAATTTGTGTGTCATAATTAAATATATTAGGAGTTCAGAGAAGAGGATGTTCAAATTCAGGATGAACTGGCTTCATCACTGATAGCCTCACCAAAGAGCTTGACCAAGCTTCAGGATGAATGGTGTTTCTTTCGTTTCTCTAAATAAATAAATCAATCAATAAATGCCCATTTTTGTTATTTGAATAACCCTTTTATGTTGAATGTCTAAACATTTGCAGGGTAAAAGATTAAATAGAAATTTGTGTATGTCTCACTAACTTAGTAAGACTCTGGCAATTAATTTTTTCCTTAACCATTATAGTAAACTGAATATTGGTTAAATAGTAAATCTTTTATTTGTATATTTCAGTTTGGATATTCCTGCTTTTTGTGTATGGTCATTCTCCAAATGACAAAATATTATTTACTGAAGGATTTGGGATAAGATTATATTATTTAACATTCATGGCAGTATTACACAGTGAAACATGCACTTCCATTTGTGCAACATGTCGGTCACCATTCCGCTTTGACGAAGGGAACAGTGTTAGAACATTTTATGAATGGGGAATTCCCAGGGTCACACTGTAACACATTAGTTGGGACTAGTATAAATTTTGTAGGTTTCTCCTTTAAAACAGTTACACACACATATGTGCATGGGCATACACCTGCACACAAATGCATGCACACACTAGCTTGGAAATCGTCAAGCCAAGAGTGCAGTTCATGGTGCTAAAAACACTCCACTCACTTTGAGCGCATGCCAGGCCTAAAAAAGTCTCTACCCATTGGAAAAAGGGTCTATAGTTAAATTTTCTAAATGATATCTAGTAAGATTATTCTGCATTATAAGAGAAAAATAAGAATTTTTTTGAAGATTCAAAGTAGCAACAAATTTCTGAAACTATGTTTCTACTAAAAAAGGTGAAAACTGGGTGTTGTATGGAAACCAATTTGACAATAAATTTCATATATTGAAAAAAAAAAGAGGTGAAAAGTTTAGAAGATTTCTTGGTGTTCTCAAAAAGAAGCAAGAATACATGATCACTATGAGTTAAAAAACTGAGAGCCCTAGACAGAAATGTTAGAGAAGGGCAGAGATGCACAAGAACTTGTCAAAATGAGAAAGGAACATAAAGAAAACCAGACGCAACCAAGAATCTAAAAGTTGCATTTAAAGGTATTAGAATATAGGGGCACCTGGGTGGCTCAGTCAGTTGAGCATCAGATTTTGGATTAGGTCATGATCTTGTGGTTTGTGAGTTCAGGCCCCATGTCACTCACGCTGCTGTCAGCCTGCCAGTGCCAAGCTAGCTTTGGATCCTCTCACCCCCTCCCTCGGCCCCTCCCCCACTTGCTCTCTCCCCAAAATAAATAAATCTTTAAAATAAATAAATAAATAAAGGTATCAGAATATGAAATAACAGAGAAAGCTGGCCAAATTGTATAGGGATAAATGAAGAAATGTCTCCAGAATACAGAATAAGAGAAAAATATATACAAAAATGAAAGTTTTGGGGGCAGAGTTCTAACCATGTAAATACATCTATTTCAGATAAAGAAATGAGAAAATGGTAAGGGAGTAACTATATCTGCAATAAACAATTACAAAGATGGGGTAATAGGAGTAATGCCTTCATTCTCATTCTTGCTCTACACATACACAAATACATGCACCTGCGTGTGTGTGTGTGCACGCACACACACATGCACACACACACACGCACACACACACACACACACACACACACACACTTGACTAGGAAAGTTGAAGGCAAATGAAGGAAATTACAACCTTGACACAGAGTGATAGGTAAGCATTTCGGTAAATGGAGATATGTATGTATTCTTCCATGGGAGAACAAATAAAAATATAAGAAAAGCATAAAATTCCTCCAAAGATTTCCAGCCAAACTCAATTCTAATTAAATCCAATAATGTTTTTTTTTTCTTAAACTTGACAAAATTATTCTGAAGTGCATTTGAAAGAAATAGTTAAGAATATGTTTAAGAAGATTTCCTATTTCTTGGATTCAAGATTCATGATTCAGTCATGGTATCTTGTGCATTTTTAGGAATTATCTGTTTTTTTTTTCTAAATTATCTGATTTGTTAGTATATAATTGTTTATCATAATCTCTTATCACATTATGTATTTCTGTGGTTATCTATTGTATTGTTTTCTCTTAATGTAGTTAAAGCATTACCAATTTTGTTTATTGTTTTAGAAAAACTGCTCATTACTTTCAATGTTATGTTATTTTTATTCTGGTCTCTATTGTCTTTATTTCTGATCTTTGTTATTTCAGCTAAGTTTCTTCTTTTTCTAGTTCCTTGTGGAGTAATGTTGTTTGTTTGAACTTTTTTTCTTAATACAAGCATTTGTAGCATAAATTTCACTCTAATATCTGCTTTTGCTGCATCCCATAGGTTTTGGAATCTTGTGTTTTCTTTTTCTTGTTTTGAGATATACTTTGATTTATCATTTGATTTTCTACTTGGTGATCACTTGTGCAATAGTATGTTGTTTAATATTTACATATTAAATATTTAGTATTTTTATTTTTTTAGGTTTATTTATTTTGAGAGAGAATGAGTGGGGAAAAAAGCAGAGAGAGAGAAAGAGAGAGAGAGAGTGAGAGTCCCAAGCAAGCTCTGCACTGTCAGCACAGAGCCCAGTGTGGGGCTTGAACCCAGAAACCATGAGATCATGACCTGAGCCAAAGTCAAGAGTTAGACGCTTAACGGACTGAGCCACCAAGGCACCCCTAGTATTTTTTTAAAGAATACAAATATAGTCAAATATATTTTTAAAAATCTACCCTGTATACCATCATTTTCAATAGTAGTATGGTTTTCCATTTTAAAAAAGACTATGTTTAAAGTTTTAAAGTAATACAGGAGTACTTGCTATACTAAATGTGTCATAGATTATAGTCATTAAAATCATATGGTAGAGTGATAAGAGCGAGATGAAGCAACATGAGATCCACAGCCCACATCTCTCATAGAAAAATATATTCGGCAGCCATTTATAGAGAAAAAGGTCTTCGTGGAAGTTTTGGTATCCAGGTAGGAGGTTGCAAATCCTCGGTGGAGCAGAAGATCAAGAAGGACCACTTTAAAAAAACTCAGAAGGCAGGCCTGTGTACTGTCTTCTTGTAGTCTGGCTTTGGCCCCACTTGTCTGTGGTCTTGCCACTAGCTCCTTCCACCAAGGGACCTGGGAAGAGTCACAGCGGTCCATGTTACTGGTAAAGGCCTACTGACCTTGGATCTACTGTAATGCTTGTAACACTCTCATGACTCAGCTCTGGCCCTGCTCTGCCACTAATCCAAGACAGTCTTGCCCAGCCGCAGATCCGTCCAAGGGATGTGGCAGAAACAATGCCTATAGGTACACCCAGTAACCGGCCCACCAACCTCCAACCTGACTGCAGTCCTTGAAGCAGTCCTATGACTCAGTTTCAGCCCCACTCTACCATAGTCTAAGGCAATCTTGCCCATCCAGAGACCCACCAATACGACTAGGCAGAAGGTATTGTCCATAGACACCCGTAGTTAATAGGCCTGATGACCTTGGACACAACTGTGGTCACTGAAGCAGTCCCATGACGCAGCTTCATTCGCTCTCTACTGCGGCTCAGAGGCAGCCTGTGTGCCAGGGACTAGCCCACTGACCTGACAAAAGCATGCCAGGAACCCACCAGAAGCCACACCCAAGTATTCCCCTGGTAACAGGCCTACCACCATGAATCCAACTGTAGAGTCAGTAACAGCGATGAGACCTGATTCCAGCCCTGCTCGGCTGCAATCCCAGAAGCAGTCCCATCAGCCCAGGTATTTGGCAGGAAAAGTTTTTTGCTTGCCAAACCCAGTCTGCAAAGATAGGAAGAAATGTCTGCTCCTTCCAATGTACCGACACCAATGGAAGCAGCACAGATCACAAAATATCAGGCAAACATGGAAACTAATAAAGCTCCAGTAACCAACCCTGAAGAATTTCAGACCCATGCACCACGTGACAAAGAATTGAAAATAATTTTCTTAAAGAAGCTCAGTAAGCCGCAAGAGAACGCAACCACACAAAATCAGGAAAACAATACCTGAACCAAATGAAAAGTTTAATAAAGAAATGGAAACAATAAAAAAAGAACCAAACAGCAGTCTTGGTGCTGAAGCATGCAGGGACTGGATTGAAAAATTTAATGGAGAACCTCAGCAGTAGACTCAAACATGCAGAAGAAAAATCAGTGTAGTTAAAGGAAAGTCCTTTAAAATTATCCAGTTAGAGGAAAAAAAGAAAATAGCATGAGAAGGAATGAAAAAAAGCCTCTGTGACTATGGGATTAAATGAAAGGAACCAATATATGCATTAAGGGAGTACCAGAAGGAACAGAGAATGAGAAAGGGGCAGAAAGCTGATTTAAAGAAATAATGTGAAAACACCTTCCTAATCTGGAGAAGGAAAGAACATCCAGATCTATAATGCCCAAAGAACGTCCAGTGGGCTGAAGTTCACTGAGACCCTGAGACACATTATATTGTCAGAAACCAAAGACAGACTTTCAGTTTCCAATTCCACCTATAAGGAGCTTGGGAAGCTGCCACTCCATCCTAAGAACAAGTAAAAAGCTGGACAGACTGAAAAATCAACGGCTCTTTCGAGAGATGAAGAAAGAGGACAAAGCACTGCCCTCAAGATTGAAGACACAGACCGTGAGTTCAAGCCCCGCATTGGGCCCCTGTGCTGACAGCTCAGAGCCCGGAGCCTGTTTCAGATTCTGTGTCTCCCTCTCTCTGACCCTCCCCCATTCATGCTCTGTCTCTCTCTGTCTCAAAAATAACTAAACGTTAAAAAAAAAAAAAATTAAAAAAAAAAAAAAAAAGATTGAAGACACAGAAAGGCAAATACCAGGAGTTGTGGCTTATCAAAGCAGACACTAATGAGGAGAAACTGCTGCAGAAACCAGTACTAGGTAGGAAAACCTGAACTGTAAGTGACAGATCACTAGAGGTTTAGTCTGAGAATTCAACATCCAGAAACAAGTGGGCCCACACAGTTTTGTGAGATTCACCTCTAGGAGTTCCACAGTGGTCTCAGGTAAACTTTGGAGAAAAATCTCCTTGTGCTTCTGGCAGAGAGGGGGCAAAAGGAATCGTTTGAAATAAGCCAGAGTACTCTGTTCTTCTTAACAAGGGCTAACCGTGGGGTAAATGATTGCACCAAATTCGAACCGACTAGGGTATCATCAGAGACTAACCGACCTGGAGGAGGGAAATAAATAACTGCAGTCAGCTTTAGCCTTCCACATGGGGAAAGAGAAATACCCAGTTCAAGCCCACTGTAGCAGTGCTCTCTCCCTTAAGGAGGGGGTGCATAAAAAACTGAGACACACTTGTGAAGTTCACAGTAAAGAGGTCTGGGCTCACCGAAAGACTGAGACCTAATCACAAGACTCTAGAATGCTTGCCTGTTCGCCCCCATACCTTACACCGTATTACTAAACACTTATTTGCAGCAGTTCCTTTTGCCCGGTACCTCATGTCTGGCTATTAAGAAAAAAAATGACAAGGCAGAGTCAAAGGCAAAACATAAAATTTGAGGAGACAGAACAACATTAGAACTAAACATGGCAGAGATGTTAGAATTATCAGACTGGTAATTTAAAACAACTATGATTAATATGATAAGGACTCCAATGAGTAGAGGAGATAACAATGCAAGAGTAGATGTGCAGTGTAAGCAAAGAGATGGAAATCCTACTAACCAGCAATAACTGTCAAAGATCAAAAACACTGTAAGCGCAATGAAGAATGCCTTCGATGGAATTATTCGTAGATTGCATATCGGTGAAGAAATGATATCTGAGCTTAAGAATGTCTCGATAGAAACCTCCTCAACTGAAAAGCAAAGATAATGGGCTGAAAAAAAAATACCAGAATAGAATATTCAAGGACTGAGGGACAACTACAAAATGTGCATCATAAGCATGATGGGAATACCAGAAGGAGAAGAAAGGGACAATGGAACAGAAGATATATTTGAAACAGTAACGACAGAATTTCTTTCAAATTGATGTCAGATACCAAACCACAGATTGAGAAAGTGCAAGAATACCAGGTAGGACAAATGCCAAAACAACAACAACAGTAATGACAGCTACAAAAACCACTACACCTAGATATATTATTTTAAGACCACAGAAAATCTAAGGTAAAGAAAAATCCTGAAAGAAGTAAAAAGCACCTTATCTAGGCAGGTGCAAAAATAAGAATTACATCCAAATTCCCCTCAGAAACCATGCAAGCATGAAGACAGGGGCTCCTGGTGGCTCAGTCGGTTAAGCATCCGACTTTGGCTCAGGTCATGATCTCACAATTCATGAGTTTGAGCCCCACATCAGGCTCTCTGCTCTCAGCACGGAGCCTGCTTTGGTTCCTCGGTTTCCCTCTCTCTCTCTGCCCCTCTCCTGCTTGTTCTCTCTCTCTCTCTCTCTCTCAAAAACTAAATAAACTTTGCAAAACAAGAGAGCGGAACAGGACATCAAGAATGAGAACAGAAAGGAGGGCTGGTAAGAAAATTGTCAGGGTGAGGAGAGAGGGGAATGGCTGTGAGGACATAAAAGAGAAAGAGTGATGTTAAACAGCATGAGTTCATAGTGAGAGACAGGTTATTGATAGAGGAATATAAGAATGGGCCAGAGAGACAGGATGGAGAATGAAAGCTAATTCCCCACGCACAAAAAACAAGTGAAAAATGAGAATGGAGTGAACTATTTAATGTTTTGAGAGAAAAAAAAATACTACATCAAACCAGAACTCTGTACCCTGTGAAATTATCCTTCAGCAATGAAAGAAAAATAAATACATTCTCAGACAAACAAAAAGGGAATTTGTTGCCAATAAACCTGCATTGTAACAAATGTTACAAGAAGTTTCTTAGGTAGAAGGAAAATAACACAGTTCAAGAAATCATATCTACATAATGAAAGGAAAAGAATAACTGAAAGTAAAATTAAAACTTTTATGTTTCTTATTCTTAATGGATCTAAAAGATAAGAGTTAGTTCAAAATAATAATAGAGACAATGTATCCAATGTTGTAGACTTATGTGTTATATATATATATATATATATATATATATATATGCTTATACATAAGTGAAATGAATGATGCCAGTGATACAAGGGAAGGGTAAGAGAAATAAGGATTATTTTGCTATTATAAGGTACTTACACTACCCGTAAAGTGGTATAGTACCATTTGAAAGTAGACTTGATTAGTTGTAAATGTATATTGCAGATTCTAAGGCAACCACTAGAAAAAGTAAAAAGTGTAACAAGTCAGACAGAGGTGGACAAATACCATATGATCTCACTCATATGTGGAATTTGAAAAAAACATACAGCTCATAGATAGAACAGGTTGCTGGTAGCCAGAGGCAGCGGTAGAGAGTAGGCATGGAGTAAAAATAAAGTAAAAGAAGTATAACTGATACGCTAAAAAGGAGAGAAAATGGAATTATATAAAATCCTCAGTTGAAACCACTCAAAGCCGAAAAAGTAGAAGATTAAAGTAGGAACAAAAAATAAGGGCAACAAATAGAAAACAGTAACAAATATGGTGGTTATTAGTATACCTATATCAATAATGACTTTGAGTGTCAATGGTAAAAATGCACCAAGTGAAGAGTTCTTTAGAGTGGATCAGAAAACAAAAATCCCAACTACATGTTCTCTATAAGAAACCCACTTTAGCTCTAACGACACATATAGATTAAAAGTAAACTGTGCAACCATTTTTTACATTTTTTTATGTTTATTCATTTTGAGAGAGAGAGAGAGACAGTACAAGCAGGGGTGGAGCAGAGAGGGAGAATTCCAAGCAGGCCCTGCACTGTCAGCACAGAGCCCGACACAGGGCTTGAACCCACAAACTGTGAGATCATGACCTGAGCCCAAATCAAGAGTTGGGCACTTAACCTACTGAGCCATCCAGGTGCCACTGTACAGCCACTTTTTTATGACAGTCTGCAGTACTCTTACATGATCCAGCAGTACACCAGGGAATTTAACCAAAGCAGTTGAAAACTTAGGTCCCTACAAAAACCTGCACGTCGATGCTTATAGCAGCTTTATTCATAACATCCAAAACTTGGAAACGACCAAGATTTCCTTCAATTGGTAAATGGATAAACTGTGATACATCCAGGCAATGTACTGGTATTCAGCACTGGAAAAAAAATGCCTATTAAAACATGAAAGATATGAGGAACCCTAACTGTATATTACTAAGTGAAAGAAGTCAAGCTGGAAAGCTTACATACTGTATGATTCCAACTCTACGACATTCTGGAAAAGACAAAACTATGGACACAGTAAAAAGATCTGTGGTTTCCAGGGGTTGGGTATGGGAACAGGATATACTCTGTATGATACTGTAATGATGGATAAATGTCATTATTCATTTGTCCAAACCCAATGAGTGTACCAACACCAAGAGTCAATCCTAAGGTAAACTATGGACTGTGAGTGATTGTAATGTATGTTCATCAATTGTAAACAATATATCACTCTGTACTTTCTACCTAGTTTTGCTGTGAACCTAAAACTTCTCTAAAAATTTAAGTTATATATAACTTGAGAAATCTTGTCATTTACAAGAAACCAAAAGAGAAATTAGAAAATGTTGTGAAACAACCAATTATAGATTGAAGAGATATCTACACTCCCATGTTCATTGTAGCATTATTCACAATAACCGAGATATGGAAACAACCAATGTCCATCAATGCATTAATAGATAAGGAAAATTATATTCAATGGAATATTATTCATATTTAATAAAGAAAGAAATCCTGCTATTTGCAACAATATGGATGAATCTGGAAGATACTAATGTAAGTGAAATACTCCAGATGAAGAAAGACAACTGCTGCTTGATCTCACAATGTAGAATCCAAAAAAGTCAAATTCATAGAAGCAGATACTAGATGGTGGTTGCCAGTGGCTGGGGGTGGGGGGGTAGGTAGATGGAATGAGGAGGGAGTTCAGAGTACAAAGTTTCAGTTATGCAGGATAAATACATTTTGGAGATGTAATGTACAGCATGGTAACTATAGTTAATAATACTGTACTGTAGGGACACCTAGGTGGCTCAGTCAGTTGAGCTTCTGACTCTTGATTTTAGCTCAGGTCATGATCTCAGTTTGTGGGTTTGAGCTCTGCATTGGGCTCCATGCTAACATTGTGAAACCTGCTTGGAATTCACTCTGTCTCTCTGTTTCTCTCTCTGCCCCTCACCCCTCTCAAAATTAGTAAATAACTTTAAAAAATGATAATAATACTGTATTGTACAGTTGAAATTTGCTAAGACAGTAGACCTTAAATATTGTCACAACGAAAAAGTAACTGCGTGAGGTAATGCATACGTTAATTAGATTGATTGTGTTAATTATTTCACAGTTTCTATGAAAACATCACATTGTACACCTTAAATACATACAATTTTTATTTGTCAATTATACTACAATTAAGATGAAGAGACAAGTCAACGGATGGGGCACAGGGCCTTGAAGTTGACATTACTATATAAAAGATTAATATTTAATTTTTTTAAATATATCATTGACCAGTTGGAGAATGGTTTTATAGATTGATTAAATATACATATTATATAGTGATTTAGAGAGTACATATTAAAAAAAGAGACCATAAGACATATGGAAAAGTTACTGGTTAATAAATTTCTAAATAGAAAAAAGCTTTCCAAAAGTTTTTATTGAAAAAGAGAGGGTCTTAACAAAAGAAAAGGTGATTTTGATTATATTAAAAAGGACAACATTTAAAAAAAAATTTTTTTTTTCAACGTTTATTTATTTTTGAGACAGAGAGAAACAGAGCATGAATAGGGGAGGGGCAGAGAGAGAGGGAGACACAGAATCTGAAACAGGCTCCAGGCTCTGAGCGGTCAGCACAGAGCCTGACGTGGGGCTCGAACTCACAGAGCGTGAGATCATGACCTGAGCCGAAGTGGGACGCTTAACCGACCAAGCTACCCAGGCGCCCCTGGATTAGGACTTTTGAAAAAAATAAGATCTCACATCTAATACTAATATAACACATAAAAGAAACATTATATTTGGATAAATTCATTTAATGATACTAATCTTTTTAAATTTGTAGAGTTGCAGTAAGGCACACTATGTTATTCATTTCCATTAATGCTCCATGTGTGTTTGAAAGGCTTTTGTATTGTGAAATTATTGGGTTCATTAGATCAAGCATGTTCATTGTATATCTCAAATCTTATATATTATACTGATCTTTGTGTTGTTTTGTTTTGGCCTGCTTTATCTATCAGCTGGTAGGAGGGATTTTGAAAACCTTTCACTAAGATGGTCTATTTGTGTATTTCTCTTCACAGTCTATCAAATTTCACTTCGTATATTTTGACACTATGTTTTTAAGATATATAATTATATAGTCTCAGTATGTATCTTAGGTATATCTTTGTGATACACCAAAACGTACCATTATCTGTTGGCTCTCTCTATGTCTAATAATACCTGTTCTTTGAAGTCTATTTCATGTGTTATCAATATAGTTATATAGTTAAGCCAGCTTTATTTTGTTTATATATGCTATATGTCAATATTTTTTATCCCATATATACTCTTAATTTCAATGTGTCTCTTATGAACATATTAGTTGTGTTTGAGTTTTCCTGTGGGACAGCCTTTGTTAACTAGAAGTTTAGTTCATTGTTAATTGTAATCAGTGGCATTTGGATCCTCTCTACCATATTTTGTGCTTTCTGTTTGCCTGACATTTTTATGCATCATGTTCTCTGATTTTTTTTTCTTTTTTTCACATTGATTGAGTTTAGAAATTTTATACCTGATATCCATTCTTTTCTTTATACCCTAGAAAATTCACACATCTGCCTAATTTATCGAAGTTCACTTTTAACTCTGTTTTTATTTTCCTCCAGAACAAAGTAAAAACCTTAGAAGACTTTTTTTAATTCACAAAAGGTGCATTGTTCGATGCTATTCCTCCAGCGCTTAAAGCATGGCCTTTCACATAGTCATTGTTCACAAATAATTATTGAATCTGTTCATCAAACATACCCAAGTATTTAACACTTTTGTGTCTCATCGTACCTTCCAGCATCACTTTCTTTCTGCCTGAAGAGTAATTCTTTAGAATTTCCTTCAGTGGGGGTCTGCCAAGTACAACCTGTTTGTTGTGTGAGAGGTTTGAATTTTGCTTTCACTCATCAATTATACTTTTTTTAAAACAGACTTTTTTAATTTTTAAAGTTTTTATTTATTTATTTGAGAGAGAGAGAGAGCGCCAGGGAGAGGCAGAGAAAGTGGGGGACAGAGGATCCAAAGCGGACTCTGTGCCGATAGCAGAGAGCCCACTGTGGGGCTCGAACTCACGAACCGTGAGATCATGACCCAAGCCAAAGTCTGCTCACCAACTGAGCCACCCAGGCGCCCTGCTCATTAATCGTACTTTGATGGTTATTTAGTTCTGAGTTCTTGTCGGCCCTGTGAAATGTTATTACACAGGCTTTTGACTTCCATTACTGCCTCTGAGAATTTGGTTGTCAGTCTGTCATTCTCTTGAAGGTACTCTGTCTTTTCTCTTATTTTATTTTTTTTCTTTTCTCTTACTTTAGAAGTTTTGCTTTGTTTAGTTCCACATAATTTCATTATACATACCCCACAGTGGATTTCCTTTGATTTTCCCTTTTGAGAGCCATTAGTGTTTATAAGTGTGGGAACTGGTGTCTTTCACCAGTTATGGGAAACTCTCAGATACTATCGCTTTAAAGATTTGTCAGCCTTATTCTTTCATTCTTTTTCTCCTTATGGATCTCCACTTAGAATAAGATATACCTTCTTATTCTACTCTCCATATCTCAAACCCTGTTTTATACCATCCATTGCTTTGGTTTTCTTCTGCATTGTGGATAATATCTTCAAATCTCACTTTTTAAAAACATTAAAAAAAAATTTTTAAAAATGGGGCCCCTGGGTGGCTCAGTCGATTAAGCGTCGGACTTCAGCTCAAGTCATGGTCTCACAGTTCGTGAGTTCGAGCCCCGTATCGGGCTCTGTGCTGACAGCTTAGAGCCTGGAGCCTGCTTCAGATTCTGTGTCTCCCTCTCTCTCTGCTCCTCCCCCACTCATGCTCTGTCTCTCTCTCCTTCAAAAATAAATGAAAACGTTTTAGAAAGTTCTTAAATATCTTCAAATCTCACTTTCAAATAACTATTTCTTTAGCTGTTTCTAATTAGGCATCAATCTAAGTGTTCAATTATTATTATAACCATTATATCAGTGATTATATTTTATTTCTAAAAGTTAGAATGTTTAAATTTTAAATCTGCTCAATCATTTTCTATGGTCTCTTGCTTCTTATTCATATATTCAACCCCTTCTTTTTCTTTTTACAGCATATTAAGAATACTTTATATTTAATTTTTAATGATTAGAATATCCCAAGACTTTTTTAGAATATACTATCTATATTTTCTTATGCTTCTCACTTATGGTGCCTACTGTCTGTCTTTTTTCTATGTGATATGTGGCTCTTCTAGGAAATGCTGTCTAACGTACTATGAGTGACAAAAGAGCTGCATCAGTGATTTTCTTAGTATGTGGGATATGAGAATGGGAGGAAAAGAGAATGGGAAGGTGGGCAAGGTTACCGACATTGAGATTACCTGAAGCGCACAAGAATACTTTTCAAGTGATGTATATGTTCAGTATATTATTACTGGGGTGCTGGTTACAAAGGAGTATTCATATGCAAAAACTTCTCAAACTGTATGCTTTATGCAGTTTATTGTATGTTGATTATACCTCACTGGAGATGTTTTTGAGATGTTGGATAGTAGATACCAGAATCTTAATAATGGCCAGTCTCCTATATGGTGAATTCATTGATCATTTTAGTTGCGCTTTTCTCACTTTTTTATGTTGAAAAAAAATACTCTTTGACATAGCGATTTCATGTTTCCAAATTCAAAGCAAGTTCTCAGAGGAACAAAAGATTACATACAATCATGTGCATTCCAATTTTGTTGATAAGAAGAAAAATTTAGAGGCAACTTAAATACTGAACAGCAGAAGTTAGGTAAATAGATTGTGAAATGGAGGTAATGGAATATAATGTAGCCAAAATCATCTGGGGAGGGTTCATGATATAATGTTGAGTAAACAAAATCGCATAAGATCGGATTGTTTACACTATGATAATTTCATAAAGATTCAAAGGGTGACAGAAGATAAACCAAAAGAATTGTTAGTTATGTTCGGCAATGGAATTGTGGGCAATTTTTCTTTTTCTTTTTATGCTTTTCTTCATACTCCGAATTCTCTACCATGAATATGCATCACTTCTCTCAGAAAAAAAAAAAAATTTAGAAAATGACTAAAAGGAACTTTCCCAAATAATTGTTCTTTTATCTTTCCATGAGAAGGCTTTTAAAAGAATCCTCTCATAGAGGATTTCAAGCACGTCAAGAAAATTGTTCAGAACTGCTAAGAGTCTTATGGTGAATGCGACAAGGTTATATTCCAACTTTTGACATGTTCATCATTAACGTTTGGCTGGTCCCTAGTCTGTCTGAACAGAGAGATGAATACATTAGAGATGGGTAAATAAAACAGTGATTTTCTTTCTAAATTAATATAATGACACACTTTCATGATGAATTTTCTAAATCATTTTAGGTTATACCTTCCTCTTTGTGAGTTCAATTATCTTTGTCATAAAAAACTTTTTTTTTTCCAAAGACAACCTTTACCCATTTTTCATTGCCTAATTTAACTATAAAGCTGTTAACATCCCATTTTAAAGCTGATGATAAATTGCCTTTTAACCTATTAGAAATTTTTGAAATTAGGTGGTATAATATTCACAGATATAACCTTACCAATTATAAGGAGGAAAAAAAAAAACCTGAAAACATAAATATGGCTCTAACCTTGAAACTTGACAGGCATTTGGATAAGAAAAAGAACCATTTCATGTATTTAAATTCCTCTAGACTTCTAGCTGTCTGTGTGTCATTGTTATGATTAGTCCTTCTTAACACTTACCTTCTACCAAATGTGGGAAAAACATGCATTTCCTATTGTTAGTGACTCAGTAATATTTTACTCAACTACATAATCTGCGACAGTTTGAATAAATAAGAAAATTCACATTAGCATTTACTGATTCTTTGTATGTATGTGTGTTTCATACCTTCTCTTTGTAGGTTATCAAAATAGTGTGAAAATTCAGACTCAGGCTTAGAATAACAGCATCTTTTACTCCAAATCTCTTCGTAAAGGTTACTCAAATTAATTACAAGTGGGCAATATACCTTACATTTAAAATGAATACCTCCTAACACCTCTTTTGTTTTACCCTGTCATCTACTAACCAAATGCCAAGATTCTGACATAGGACAGTAAATAACTCTTAAACCCAAAATAAGAAAAATCTTTAAAAGTCAATTTGTTTTAAAAAATCAATTTGTTTGGGACTTTATTTACGTGAGCTATTATTTTCTAGCATTTTACCAACGCATGGGTATTCCAGGTATTAATGGTGCATTTTCTTACACTGACCCCTTTTTTTAAATGGCATTTAATTTGCCCCTTTTTCCTCTTTCTGACATTCTACCCTATGATTTTTGTCGTATCTAACACTAAGCAAGTGTCTTAGGAAACAGTCAAATATTATTTTGGTTTTTTAATGTTTATTTTATTTATTTTTGAGAGAGAGAGAACGTGAGAGGGGGATGCGCAGACAGAGAGGGGGACAGAGGATCTAAAGAACCCTCTGCCTGACAGCACAGAGCCCAATGTGGGACTTGAACTCACAAACCCTGAGACCATGGCCTGAGCTGAAGTCGTTGCTCAACCGACTGAGCCGCCCAGGTGCCCCTTAAATACCATTATGTAAAGTTCTGCAGTAGCCTGTGTGTTAATATCATTTATTCTTCTCGTTACCATGATAATGTAAGGGATTTAACTCTCAAAATTATATTCTTTCAAATATAGATAGAGAAAGCTATCTATCATATACACATATACCTGTAGGAATATAACATATATAGAGAGATCTATTTATCTATTTCTCTGCAAATATCTAAATCTGTCTCATCTCAATCTGTCTATATCCAGAAATAGAGAATATGTAGAGAGGAGAATCTCAGAACAGGCGAATTTTAGTTTGAGAAAATTAAAGCCCTGATGAGGTATTTCACTTCCTACATGCCACCTCAAGTATAGTTTGGGAACTGTGGGAGCATAATAATGTGTTGTCTCTTTCTTCCTGTTTGCTTTTGCACAATAGCTTTTGAGTTGGAGGGTTTTTTTTTTTCTGTTTGCTACGCAATTAGCTAAATATCTAGTTCAGTTACAAGGGTCCCTTTGGCGGCTTTGGTGGTATGTCTTGACAGCCTGTTAGCCTTGGAGATTCTAATGCATTTCACATTACTTATCTCTCGGTCATCCCAGTATAATATGGCTGGTGAATTTCCACTTGTTTACTTGTTTTGTGGAATGTTTCCCAATTGATCTACATTGCACCTGTGGCTTATTTCCCTGTGTTGGCAAAACTCAGAACTGGAAGGAGTGTAAAGCGTAATGCTATTTCTTAGCTAATTCTTGGTGGTAAGTTGGCGCTAAATATGCTGATGCATATAGTGTTTTTCTGCAATGATATCTCTCTGGGAAATCCCATTTAACTTGAATTACAAGCAGCAAAGATAACAGCAATAGCATAAACCCAAACTTTTCAGAGCATTTAAGGACAAAGATCTCAAACAGTTCATAAGAATTAAGATATTTTTCACTACAAGTAATGGAAATCCAAACTCCACCTGATTAAAACAATAAAGAATGAATGGCCTCACTTGACAGGAAGTTCAAAGATGGGGTGTATTTCAAGGCAGGCTGATTGAGCAGTGTCATCAAGGGCCCAGGTGTTTTCTTTCTCTGCCCTGTAATTCTAAGTGTGCGTACATCATCGGCATAGTAGCAAGAGAGTCACAGGTATCATATCTATGTCCAGTAATGTCCAGGGGACAAAGAGAATCCATCTCTTCCTATGGCTATCTCATAGGAGGAAGAAAATGTTCCTTTAGTCTCTGGAAGACTTCCCACTACATTTTAGGTCAAAATGGGGTCATATGCTGGTTCCAGGACCAATCATAGGCAAGATTACTCTTGAAACAATTTCTTCCTGGAATTAGGAATGCATTCATTTTCCTCTGAGACCTATAGCTGCTTGGATTTAGGCAGATATCTGACAAAAAATTGTGGTTTGAATAGTATTAAAAAGTGGAGAAATTCTGGGAAGGTAATAAATACTGTCTACTACGTGGTTGTACCGTCATAATTGGACCGTGAAAAAATACAGAGGGAAATGAGTGCCCCTGTGGCCAACTCACTGTGACCAACATGTGTTTCTAAAGCATAGCTTGGGGAAAACAGAAGAGAACAATAAAATTGCCCATCTTTCAGCCTGAGGCTAAAATAATGAATATAATTTCTTAGTGAACAGATAGTATAATTTGGCTCACTGAATATCCTTTCCAACCCTTTTTTCCTGTTCTGTAGAGATTGCAAAGTAAAGTCCTTGATTCACAGGCTCTGTAGCAGCTTGGGTTGGCCATGAGGAGAATTCTGGTCAATGAGACTTAGGAATAAGTCACTGGAGCAGGCCTCCTTTCCTGAATAAATGTCAAATTTGGATATGACGTTTGGAAGCTCTGTATCTGCCTGGAGACCAGGAAAATAAAAGTCACCTGTCAAGGGTGGTGGAGCACAAAGGAGGCTAGGCTCTCAATGGCATCGTTCGAGCTCTGAACTGTCTACCTCCAAACCTTTGATTATGTGGAAAAAACCTAATAAGCCACAGTAGTAGCTGAAGGCAGTACAATAAAATATGTAAACTCTCAAAATTCATTACATACATTTACTCATACGTTATGTCACTTAACTTAGCCTTTTGTTGTTTCCCAAAAGCCAAATTAGAGAAACTCCTCAAATCGCTTGTATCACAACTATTTGAACTCCTATCAACCCAGGAAGCCAGCTCATCACGCTCTGGGTGCTTAAGCACAGACAGCTGTGGCTGAATCTGCACAGCATCATTGATATGGATAAAACGCCCGATCCACTACAAGTTTCACAGATCAGCAGTCCATTTTGAACCCACCTGTCAGTCTCATTAAAACAGTGAATGCAGCTCAACTGAACAGAGAACAGTTAATTACGTCTTACGTAAACTGATCCTGAATTAGGTCTGAAAATATTAACATGCATGAATGGGGTTGTATTACAGCAAAGAAGTGAAAATTTACATCAAGGATACTTTGCTTAGCAATACTATTTGAACTGTTCACAAATAGTAAGCAAAAATTATTTGATTTAAAAAAAACAGATTGCTTAGAAAGTATGACTTCTGACTACGTGCAACCACGTGACAACAGATGTTAGCTGGAGGGAAATTTGTTCTCTGCCAATAAAAAATAAGTACCTTTACTTTTTTACTTTACACAATTAAGGGGGAAAACTATTTTTAGTTTAGAATTACAAGCTTCTCAACTGCTTTAATACCACAGATTTATTCCATTTGCTTCTCAACTATTCCTGCTGGGGTTTCTGCTGCAGTCTATTGACATGTAGAAGCGTTTCCATTACCTTTGAAAAACAAAACCAGCAATCATTTTTCAAAAGACACTTATGCTGTCAGTATGTAATTATTGCTAATATTAAACATTCGTTATGTTACTGAATGCACTGCACACACAAATTCATTGGGACAAACTTACATTCCCAAAAATAGGCAGGGGGGGAGGCTATTCACAATTTAGATCGACCTAAAGGGTATTATTTCAAGTGGAAAAAGTTAAGCAGAGAAAGACATATACCAAATGATTTTACTTATTTGTGGAATCGTAAAAAAAAAATCAAGCAGAAATACGAATTGGTTCTCTGGTTGCAAGAGGGGAAGACGCTAGGGGAATGGACCAAATAGGTGAAGGAGCTTAAGAGGTTCACAATTGCTGTTACAAAATAAGAAAGTCACAGGGATGAAAGTACAGCCTAGGAACCATAGTCAATAGTATTTTGTTTCAACGTTTATTTTTGAGAGAGAGCGCGAGCAGAAGACTGGCAGAGAGAGAGGGAGACACAGAATCCGAAGTAAGCTCCAGGCTCTAAGCTGTCAGCACAGCGCCCACCGTGGGGCTCGAACTGATGAATGGTGAGATCATGACCTGAGCTGAAGTCAGACCCTTAGCCAAATGAGCCACCCAGGCACCCCAGTCGATAGTACTTTAATACCTTTCTATGGTGACAGATGGTAAGCACACTTACCTTGGTGAGCACAGCATAATGTACAGAATTGTCTAATCACAATGCTCTCCGCCTGAAACTAATATCATATTGTATATCAGCTAGACTTCAATTTTAAAAAGTTGTGGTTTAAAAGAAGGTATTAAAATTAGAGCTTAAAAAAATGTTCTCCCGCACAAATGTGATCTTAATCAAAGTTGGGACAGAGATACCTGGGAGACATTCTGCCAAAATGATTATGTTCAAGATACGATTCTGTTGTACTCTGGGTCTGGTTTCTATTAGAATACCTCATAACCATTTAGTCGCCTTCAGGTAAAATAGGAAAATAAGGACTAGCTAGACGAATATGGGGCGGCTTTTATACAGACCCATTCATACAGTTAAAAGTACTAATACAAGCTGCTACATGGTATGTTGATAGTTTATTCTTTTCAGTTAACATTCACCATTACTGTCACGTATCATAAGAAAAAGAGGAAAGGTTTAGGATTGAATAATATACTGGAACATTCTCCTCTAATAGATGTATGCAAAACTGGAGACGGTGACTTTGAAATGTTTCACGTTACTATTTTTAGCAGTGTAATCCTTTCTTTAAACCAGAGCTTACGAGGAATCCCAGTGCAGAGTCACAGATAAATACAGAGCTCTTGGTTGAAGCACAGCCGGCATGTTTAAAAACCGGTCTTCTGACCTCACTCATTCCTCCTGAATGGCCCCTGAGGCACTTCTGCCCAACTACGAGAATCTTTCCTAAGTTCCAAAGAAACTTGGGACCCTGACGTTTTTTCCGTTGTTGTAATAAGCGTACCTATTTTAGCTTCCCTGTGGGGATGATTTAGGTCGCTAAGAATCGGGAAGAATGACCCTTCGTCTGGGAAATGGAAAGTGTCCTGAATTCCAAACTGTACTTCATGCCATCTCTCTCGTCTTTTGGGGGCATCTGATTATTGTATAGAAGGGACGTCTTAGCGGTCCTTGGCATTTCCTAACTGGAAGCTCCAACTCACGTTTTACTGCTTAGGTAGCTGTAGAAAGTTCATAGTGATATTAGAGTTCTAGACATTAAAGATCCTTTCCCTTCTTTTGGTGAAAAAGCGTGTGCGTGCGTGTGTGTGTGTGTGTGCGTGCGCACGCACATGTGTGTATACGTGCTTCATGACCTGAAGTTTAAAACCATCCAGTTAGCTTTGGGCCAGTCCTGAGACGTCCATAGAGGTTACATTAATGTCGCTCTAAAACATTGCTGGTGAAGGCTATAAAAACAGAGTATACTTTACAGTTGGAGTGATTGTGCTATTTCATTCTAATTCCTTTAAGCAGAGAAACTAGCCTCCATGGTATACATAAAAAACCACACAAGAGGTGACACAGCCACAGATGCTCTTTTGGCAAACCAGCTACAGACCATCTGAAACCCATTCTTCAAGCTGCCTAGAGTTTCCTTTTGTGCCTTTACCTCAGATTGTACACACACTTTCACTTTTCCTGGTTAACACCTGGGCTTCTGTAGGATACACTAGGCTTTCTGTACCAACAATATACACTTAGATTCTCATGTATTAGGGAGTGTTCAGTTAGGAAATTGGTGACAAACTCGCCAGGACCGTGGGAGAGAGAACATGATGTAGTTGTAAGAGGGGTCTGCCCAACTTGACCTGTGGCCTTGGGCAAAAGGACATAACCCACCAGAGGGCACTCAGCAGGGAGGTGGGAGAATAAATACCTTGACCTCATTTTTACCCCACTCTTCTGCTAGTGCCTCTTTTTGGCCATACCTAAATTAAAGTGTCCTGGGGCACAGAGGAGGGTTAAGGAGGATTGGACAATACAGAAGAAAATAGAAGAAAAAAATCTGGCACTCTTGGAGATGCTTTTTCTATCTAAACCCTTTTATGACTAACAAAACCTATCATTTACTACATTCCAGCCTCTGTACTAAGCATTCTATAGGCATTATTTTCATGTACACATTCTAACTTGTTTTAAAACACAAGTACTATTATTATTCTTTCCATTTTACCCGCAGAGAGAGTGAGGATGAGAGTTACAGTACCTTTCTGAGGTCTTATAGGCAAGCAAGTATTAGAGCCAAGCCTTGAGCCCACATATGACTCTGAAACCCATACTTGTAATCAATTTTTATGTAATCTTCCATTGATACTCCAGTATCATTCTCCACTAACTCATTAGGTTTCTCTGCTGAATTTCTTGAATTTTTAGACTGCATTGGACAATCCTATCCTTTAAAATATAACTTTGGGGGCGCCTGGGTGACTCAGTCAGTTAAGCGTCCAACTTCGGCTCAGGTCATGATCTCACAGTTGGTGGGTTTGAGCCCCACGTCAGGCTCTGTGCTGACAGCTAGGAACCCGGAGCCTGCTTCTGATTCTGTGTCTCCCTCTCTCTCTGCCCCTACCCCACTTGCTCGCTCTCTCTCTCTCTCTCTCTGTCCCTCTCAAAAATAAAATAAACATTAAAAAATTTAAATATAACTTTGAACCTGTAAAGCTCCATATTGTCACTTAATTGTGGTAATATTGATGAGAAAACCACAAAGCTTTTAT
Source organism: Panthera tigris (assembly GCF_018350195.1). Taxonomy (NCBI): domain Eukaryota; kingdom Metazoa; phylum Chordata; class Mammalia; order Carnivora; family Felidae; genus Panthera; species Panthera tigris. The sequence continues at coordinate 25,198,203 of NC_056677.1, forward strand.
TTGTCTTTGGTGGGAAGATGATATAACCTAATATAAATTTTGGGAGAAGACTAAAAAAGCCTTATAATACCTGCAGATCTAAGCATTTAGCAGTTAACATGATGAATGGCTGACCTTCCAGAAACTGAATAAAATCTTAATTCTTATTCATGCAGACAAATAGTAATGTGACCAACCTGATATCGCCCATTAGTAACCAATCATTTCCTTCTGATTCCGGTACCATAGAGAATGGATTTGGAAGTTACATCCTTACTTTGAACATTAGTTTATTTTCCCCAGATCACTTACAAAACACTATTTATTTATGACAAATTTCTATCATGACCTGACCCATGTCATTAACCTGGCATTTAAGAGTCTAGATTCAAGCTTTTTCTATTCAAATGGCCAGGACTAGATCTATTTAGAAAATTAATATTACTTTTAGGGGCGCCTGGGTGGCGCAGTCGGTTAAGCGTCCAACTTCAGCCAGGTCACGATCTCGCGGTCCGTGAGTTCGAGCCCCGCGTTGGGCTCTGGGCTGATGGCTCGGAGCCTGGAGCCTGTTTCCGATTCTGTGTCTCCCTCTCTCTCTGCCCCTCCCCCGTTCATGCTCTGTCTTTCTCTGTCCCAAAAATAAATAAAAAACGTTGAAAAAAAAATTTTTTTTAATTAAAAAATAAAAAAAATTAAAAAAAATAAAAAGAAAATTAATATTACTTTTAAACGTGTGTAACTATTTCCACACAACAGTAATGACTTGCTCTTTCAAAAGGGAAAGTTTTCTTATCTGAAGGCACTCGTTTTTCCACACTAGAAGAGACATAATCCTGTACCTTAAGCAATTCCTTCTTAGTGCTCCAGCTTTCTTGTGCAGTATAATGAAAGGTAGGTTGGCTCTGGACAGGACTTCATTTTCTGGTGAGAGCAAGTTGACATTGATCAGAATGATTTTGTATGCTTGGTGTATATGCCATCCAATCTTCCAGCAATGTATGTGTGCAATATATAAGTATCAGAGTAAAACAAAGTTAGCCTAGTTATCTTCTAACTCCTGGCTTATAACCACTCACCTGGAAGCCAGAAAATACAATATAGAATTTCAGTTTTCTTCTATTTATTGTTCTGATATTTAGCATCACTTAGAATAATAATGTGGATACTTAATCTAGCTACTTCCGAATGAATTTATTTTGAAGTCATGTGACTGTGATTGTCAGAAATACATTTTATTATAAATGCCTCTAAAGAATTCAGATTAAAACACGTGTGGTAAATACTTGTGGAAAAGTATTCCATGTAGCAAGTATGTGAATGTTTTAATATTAAAGAACTAATAGAACTGATTAACAGTAGGGGTTTACCAGATGTGAATCGTAGAAAGAGATCATGAATTTATAAACATTAAGACAATATGTTTGTAATTTATATACAATAGACTTTTAAAATTTTCAAACTTCTTTTGTCTTTGTGTTTAAAATATTTTGTTTTCATTCTTTTGTCTGCATGTATAACATTTAGATATTCTGAAAATTAATTTGGTAAAATCTTCTCTTGGAATAGAATTTCCTATTAATTTATCATGTTATAAACCAGAATTTATGTTATTGTAAGTGAGATGAGCTACTCACTTATGTATTCCACATATATCTTTTCAGTACCGACAACATGCTTGACATTGTATCAGACAATGGGATGGCAAGGATTGGATTTTATTCAACTTGGCACCTTCCATGTCTAAAACATTGTTTTAAAAGCTATTGGTGTTCTGTAAATATCTGTCGAAATAATGAAAACGAGCTCCTTGACTTTGGGGGATTACACATGCAGATAATGACAATATCGTACTACAGTAGGAGAATAGTTCTGATATCTGTAGAACTTCTGGTGGAAGGCGCAGGAAGTTTGCCTGGAGGGGGAGGTATTATGACTTGGCACTTAAAAGGTGGGTAGAAATTTGATAGGTGGGTATGGTGAGAGGAGATGGTGTGGCCAAAGGCACAGCTCTGGAAAAGAATAAAGTATCCGTATTTGAAGAATGATCTCTAGATCGATTTGACCGGACATGGTCTCTGTGCAAAGGAAACAAACTCGGCAAGGTTGTGCGTGTTCTCGAATGCAGGCTGAGACGTTTGAACTTTCTTTGGGAGTCTCTGGAGGCTTCTGGGCATATGTGTGATAAGATTGAAGTGTCCTTCATTGTTCACATGGAAGGTAGTAATAGCCTGAGTGGCCAAATGGCATTCCTGTATTTGAGACTATTTCTCCAACATGCCTCAAAGTGTTTATGAGAGATTCCAAGAAGTCTCCAGTTTCAAGCAATCACTCTTACTCTAAAATAGCACCATATTACGTGAAACTACCTCCTTCCTCACTACTTTAGGATATTAGGCATCCTCAAATATGCACAACACAAGAACTCGGTTGTAAATCTGAACTTCTGCTAGCCTCCATTGGAGACCATCTTAGGCCCTCGCTGAGAGTCTCTTTAAACTTGTAAACACAATTTAATGAAACACATTATCCTGATTTCCGTAACGTATGAGATCAGATTAAGCTAACCAGAAGGTGACAACAGGCTCAAAAAGTATAGTCCATTTTTGTAGGCACACCAGCACCTGAATCATTTCTGATGATGTCCGTGTACTTTGGCAAATAATATTGAGAATGGTGGTAGTTCTCCCAAAAAGTTTAAACTTTCTTTTGCCATTTCTGTTAACGAAAGCTAGAATATTCACTTCGGGGCGACCAAAACTGAATACCTTATTTTTGTTTTATAACCAGCACCAGTGCCTTGAAGGGTGAAAATTGAAATTCGAGAGGCAAATACAACTTTGTATGAAATCATCACTTTTTTTCTATTAATTAATTAGTTTATTTATTTATTATTTATTATTTTTATTATTTATTTTGAGAGAGAGAGTGAGCATGAGCGGGGGAGAGGCAGAGAGAGATGGAATGAGAGACAATCCCAAGCTGGGTCCACACTGTCAGCATGAGCCCGACTTGGGGCTCAATCCCACGAACAACGAGATCATGACCTGATCCGGAATCAAGAGTCAGATGCTTAACCAACTGAGCCACCCAGGCGCCCCTATAAAATTGTCACTTTTTTAAAGGTCCAAGTCTTAAAAGTACATTTCAACTTCTTAGAACACAAGTTTCCAAGGTAGAACTTAACATCAACTAATGATGATTAGTTGAGGTGTCAGGATTCCATACTGATGGAAACGTTATGTCGCCAATGCCTGAACATATAATATGAGATTTAAAAATTAAGGAACTTGATTTTATTCACTGTCATTTAAGCTCCCTATGTTTGTTTGAACGTTTCTCTGAAGCACACTTGCTCTGAAGTGCAGCCAGTATTTCTTCCACTGCGGTAGCTAGTTCCCCTCGAACTTTTCATGTCAGCAAAATTTGTCATATAGGGGTGCGTGTGCGCACACATTCTTCCTTCCCTTTCTCACTTCCCCAGATGCCCATTGCCCTTATGCCTCTCACTGGGTCTTAAGCTTTACAGTGTGCAAGTATCACCAGAATCAATTGTTTAAAATATGTACTCCTGCTCCTCCGTGCCCTGGAGTTCCTGGAGTTCCACGGTTTGGGAGCCTGAGACTCTGCATTTTGATAAGCCTCCCTAAGTGGTTCTGAGGCAGGGTTTCCAGGGTTCATACTGTGAGTGGCTGTAACTTAAGCCCTCTCTCTTTACTTGTGTTAGACGTCATGGTCTTGTCTTTAAAGAGGGGCTCTTCATTATTTAATTCAATTAATGGATAAAGCCAAGCAGTGTGGATGGCCAGGAAATTTTTACTGAAATTCAGAAAAACAGCACGCCCGGCTAGACCACGAGTAGCATCATCCCACATTGAGAATTGCAGTTTTACACTTGCAGTCCTGAGATGTTGCATTGTAAGTCCGATGATCTAATTCATACTATGTGCTGAGATGTTTCCAGAGACAAATCACTTCCAAGGGTAGTACCTTTTACGCCCTTAATTACGCTTGGGTTCCATTCCAATTCAAAACTATGTCTACAAAGGCTGGCATTTAGTCAACTGAACATTTGACTGCTTCTTTGTTCCTACAGAGGAAAGCACAAGACTAATTTCTGTACATGTAATTGCAGGTGCAGGTTATGTTTGCAGTCTTAAAAAAGGAAGTGTCTCAGTGAAGGGGAAATTAAATGAGAGGGTTAAGTGCATGACCTGGAAAGGATATTTGAATCACCTGTGATTTTCCATCCTGTTTTAGAATTCATCTTTTCTACACGGTGTGGCCACGTTACTAGCTGTGTTCTTAATAGAAGCAAGTGAGGAAGTGGAGAGAGAGAGAAAAAAAAAAAGCCGGAAAAATGAGCCAAACACAATCACCGGGACATATTAAGTCTTTTTAAAGCTAGCAGGAAGTAGGTCAAGATCTACACAATAAAGGGGTAAATAAAAACACATTAGGAAAAAATGCCTGAGTGCTTTCCATCCACTAAAGACAGTCACATGCTGTCGTTAGGTCTCTTTGCCCAGTTCACTTGGGAATGAACTTTCTCAGCTAAAATACCAGCTGTCGTTTTTGTTGGCAGAGAATATTTCCAAGTTCTCCAATCTGATAAAAAACTGTTTGTGAGGAGTATCAACATCAGTAAGACAGGTAACTTGAGGCCCTTTTTCCTCCAGTGTGGAGTCCGTCGCCGCATTTGTCCTACTCCCAAGCTTTCCGGAGACGCTGCTGCCGCCTGTCCGTGACCGCACTTTGAGACCGCTGATCTAAAATGCATTGCTTACTCCTCGTAAATACTGTACGCTGTGCGTCATTCATTTTTTATACTGGTAGTGGTTGAGCTGTGCTTTAGACATTGAATGCAACAGAAGAATTCATTCCACAAAATTTTATTGAGAACCTGCCAAGTGCCAGGCACTGTTCTAGACATTATGAAATACATCTCTCAACGACAGAGGCAAAGTAGAGTTTATATTCCAATGTAAAACAGTAGAAAGACAGTAGAAAATAAATAAGCATCTAACATATCAGGTGTAAAGAAAAATAAGAGAAGCTACATCGCTTAGAGAGGGGACAGTAGGGAAGGGGAAAGTGGCCGAGAAGTCCTCTCTGAAGAGGTGATGTTTGATCAGGGCTTTGGAGACAATGAGCTAGCAAGAAATGCAGATTCAAATGCACATTGTGGTAAAAAAGCGTAGAGGCTAGCCAGAGTTCCACACTTAGCACTGGCACTCTTCTAGAGCTTTTTGACCCGGGACAAATTATTGAACCACTCTGTGCCTCAAATTCCCCGCCGACAAAATGGGGATAATAACATCTCCACTGAAGTATTATTATAACAGTTTAATGAGGTAGAATGTTAAAGCATTTAGAGCAGTGCATGGCACATAGTTTCACATAAGAGGTGGATTTACTATAAGGACATTGAAGCTAAAAGTTTGGCCCCTCATATATATGGACCTGTTCTGGGGCCCTCTATTGAATTTTGTGTACAAAGTGTCATATGCTTTTTCTAAGGAGATCCCCCAAATTGTACAAACCTCAGGCCATGTATAGCTTGGACCTGCCCCTAATCTTAGCTACTGTTTATTAATCTCTGGGATAAATGATGGCAGACAAAGGCAACAAGAAGTGCAAAGGCCCAGAGGCTGGGAGAACATCAAGGAGGACACTGTGACCAGAGGGAAGCAAATGAGAGACAGAGAGATCAAGGAGCAGAGATGAGATCGGAGGGGACCGAGGGTAAGATCCTAGGCCTAGGGCAGGCCTTGGTCAAGTACTTTGTTATCCTGAGTGAGATAGGGAGACGCTGAAGGGTGTAAGAGAAGGGAGAGATGAACTGGTTCACATATTAATAGGGTCACTCTGGCGTTTAGAGAATAGGCAGCTGGGGAGGCGAGGTTAGAAGCTGGAAGACCCATGAAGAAGCAGCAGTGTGGGGAGGAGATGACGGCCCTCAGGACTAAAGCAGAGGTGGTAGATGTTGATAGTTTCTGGATATATTTTGCGATGCAATAAACAGGATTTGCTGACAGATTGGACGCGGGAGTGAGAAGGCTGTTCCCCATGTTTGGAAGGTTTAGGTCTGAGTAACTGAGGAATGAGGACCAGGACTGGACATGCATGTGAAGTGAAAATCAAGACTGTGGTTTTGGACGTGTTAGTTTTGCGAAGCCTCTTTGATGTGTAGGATTCTGGTTTTTTATCCCAGGTATATAGCCTTGATGGACCTGTTCCAGGTTTGCTTCAATTAAATTGCTTTACACTCATATGCCTATTACTTGACCACCTAACAGAACATTCCAAGTCTATCTCGAGCTTCAACACATTCTATTTCATATGAATTTAGTTTTCCTACCTTTCACAGCTTTAAGGTTTACCATGGAAATGAGACCTTTAAAGATACGCTGTGATACTTGAAGGTTTATTACATCTGAAAAAGCTGTGTTTATCATTATTACTTATGAAAATATTTATTTAGTGATGTCATCATTAATCCCAGAGTTCCAAATTTTAGGTATTCTGTACTCAGAGAAATATCCATTGAGTTTCTTTTATTTGTTCATTAATTTAAAAAATATTAAATATGTTGAGACACCTGGGTGTCTCAGTCGGTTAAGCCTCCGATTCTTGATTTTAGCTTAGGTCATGATCTCGTGGTTCGTGGGTTTGAGCCCCACATTGGACTCCATGCTGATAGCATGGAGCCTGCTTGGGATTTTCTCTCTCTCCCTCTCTCACTGCCACTCCCCTACTTATGCTATCTCTCAAAATAAATAAACATATATATATATATATATATATATGTTATATATATATGTTATATATATATGTTATATATATGTTATATATATATGTTATGTTATACATATGTTATATATATGTTATATATATGTTATATATATGTTATATATATGTTATATGTATATGTTACATATATATATATAAAATATGTCAAATTTGTAAAAGATATAGAGCATGGTTTAAAGAATATGCTTGTATTTTCTCATTTGTCCAGCCTTTATCAGCTTGTCCTCCATGGCAGTATCATGAGTCTGTCCCTTTTATGTCACATGATGTGGAAGGTTTCAATTTAAACTCTCTCATCTGACTAGATAACACTATCCATATTATTTAAAATATTTGTGTTCTCGGGGTGCCTGGGTGACTCTATCGGTTAAGCATCTGACTTTGACTCAGGTTATGATCTCAGTGTGTGGATTCAAGCCTGGTGGCTCTGTGTTGACAGCTCAGAGCTTGGAGCCTGCTTCAGGTTCTGTATCTGTGTCTACCTCTGAGCCTCCCTGGCTGCCTCTCTCTTTCTCTCTGTCTCTCTCTCTCTCTCTCTCTCTGCCTTTCAAAAATAAACAAACATTAAAAATGTTTAAATATTTTGTTCTCTTAGACATAAGGCCCCAGGGGAAAGGGTCACTTTTACTCATTTCATAACCTACTTCCTATCCCTGTGCTTGACCACAGTAGGTGCTAACCATGTTGCCTGAATCAAAGTTATAATGATGTGTATGACGATGAGGTTATTTTGGGTATTCTGTTTTTGTCTAAGAGACTTAGTATCCACAAGGCACTATCGATGACAGCTTAAGAATGGACAGTGTGGGAAAAGCGTGTGACTTCAAATTCCAAGTCCATCGATTTGGGGCTTAATTGACAATAGGGTACACAGAAGATTCAAGGGCCAGATCTTGATGCCCAGCATTGCTTACGGGAGCAACAAGAAGACAAAGCACGTGCTGCCCAGTGGCTTCCAGAAGCTCCTCCTCCACCATGTCAAGGAACCCGAAGTGCTACCGATGTGCAACAAACCTTACCGTGTGGAGACGGCTCACAGCGTCTCCTCCGAGAACTGCAGTGCGTCGCAGAAAGAGCAGCCCAGCTGGCCATCAGAGTCTTCAAACCGAATGCCAGGCTGTGCAGTGAAGAAAATGAGTAGCTTATGTGCACGTCGTATTTGTATTAATAAAACCATAACGCTGCAAAAAATATATGGAAAAACATGATCTGGAAAGTACCAAAGATTGTATTTGGATCTATGTAATCTGGAAGAATTTTTATCGACCGTGTCTAATCCTTACTCTGAGAATAATGTATTTTGCTACAGTTGCCAAACACTTTGCATAGAATTAGTGAAATGGACTTTCTAAAACTTCATTTCCCTCAGTATAAATTACAAAGGGTTAGTCATTTAACTTCAACTCCCATTAAAAGGTGAGGTTCTTTTTAAACTAAATTGGCTCTCTTTGAGATTCATATGTGGAAAATAATCTAGTACAGGAAGGCATACTGCAAAAGTCCTCTGACATTTCGTTTTGAATTTGACATTTCAATTCAATTATTCTGAATTTAAGGTTTGTTAAATCAGTGAATAAGTTTGAGGGATTAAATGTCCCCGTGCCTTTGCATATCTTTCATAACCTCTTACACATTAGCCAGATTTAGAAAAAGAAATAATCATTTTTCCTGCCTTAAGCTAACATAGAATAGTTGGCACATTTAAACAATAAATGATGAAAATAAGTGGCAATGATAAAGTTTCACTGAGTCATTATGAAGCCCATTGTAGTTCCATTGGATGATCATATGCAAATTTCCATATGATTCAACACTTAATCCTATTTATACTACTATTTTAAATAAAATTTTTCCTTGGATATATTTCCATATTTTCCCATAGTTCAACAAGCATCCAGTCACCATTTACCAACTAGCAGACTCTGAAGGGATAAATGAATGCGGTTGGCCCAATCAGTGCAGGTCCCAAAGGACAGAAGTTAGGAGTACATTTTGTCCATATATCTCATTGCATGGTGGCATAGACACAAAATCATGTTCAAAACAGTTTCAGACCACAAGGCAAGAAGAACTGCCTTTACCCAGATGGATTGTCAAAACAAGGACAATGCGAAGCAGTATTTATGAGATGTGTTTTGGAAATGGGCCTGTGAGCTGGGGCCATATACATTATAAAGTATGTACATTATACATAAAGTATAATGGTTCCAAATTACAAATCAAGAGGAAAATTAGAGACAGTATCCCTAGAGACCAAGATCCTGCTTGTCTTATTCACTACTGTATTCACCATGCATAGTGCTTGAAATATAAATATTTGTTGGCTGGAAAAAAATGCTCTTGATCACCTGTGTTTGTACATGTCCCTGCTAAGGGGTCATGTGAGCAAACTGGATGCAATGATAGACTAAGGAAGGAAAGAACAAGATGACAAGGTGTGCTCCTTGCCTTCGAATACCAGGCGATGAAGCTTCCCACGGAACTCAGTTTACAGGAAGCAATACTTACATTATTTGGGAGAAAAGAGTCTCAAAGGATGATTAGAAACTGAGCAGGAGACATAACAGGAATGGAATCCCAGCAAGAAGCCAAAGTATGTGCAAAGTTTTTGAGCTGTACAATAGGATGGCTTGTCTAGAATATGCATTATAGTTTAATATGAGTGACGTGACAAATGACACTGACAAGATGACATGAATCAGATTATGAGGCATATTCAATGACATGCTAAGGAATTTGAACTTTGTTGAGACTAAGCCTCAAAGAGTTAATTCTAGCATGTTGACATAAAAGTATGGCCCAAATATTTTAATCTTGTTATAGGGAAATTTAGCTTGTTAGTAGAGGTATTATACTGATCAAAAGAGCGTACTTAAGTCATGAAAGTGGAGACCCTTTAGTTCTAAGGAGGAGAGAAAAAAAAATATATTGTCAGCAGCAGTGGTAAAACATGCACCTTTCCCTTCCCTCTCTAATACAGTTCACTTAAAAGATCTTTTTTATATCAGTCTTCAGGGACATTAGGTCCCAATATGTGTATCCTCAAGTTTTATTACATAAGATTAGTAATAACCTTGTGTATATTTATGGTTAGAGTTCATATACAAGGAGGTTTAAATTTATGGTATCTCACAGTTTGAGTTATTGTTCATACAGTTTTTCATAATGTCATCAACCTATAGGGCCACCAGCGACATTGTTTGTCAGGAACCAACATCACAACTAAGATTGTACATGATGTTAAAGTAGCAGAAGGAGCTGTTCATGACACAAAAAGAAATACCTTTCTGCTTCTATTAGATTATATTGAAGGACCGACAAATACTTCAGATTTGGGTATACTTGGTGTGAATGATTTTATGAATGTGTGCCTTTGATAAGGATAGGATTACAGAGGATGAAATTAAAGCCATGGTCTGTCTGCCTTATACATGCTCATATTATCTCTTCATTTTGAAATATCTAGTATCCTTATATAAAGAAAAACAATCCCCACATAATTATATTTTTTCCTACCTAGCACATCCAAACCATCAAATACAAGCTCTGTTTTCAGTTCGAAAAAAGAAGGAATAGTCGCCAGCAAAATTTGGGCGTGTCTGTAGGGAATTAGAGGCAGAAAGAGGAAGGGATGGAAAGAGAAATCTTCATGAACATCCCTGACTTTGTACTACAAAGGAAATTGAGCATTTCATGCATAAAACAAAATATCACTTGTTAGGCAGCATATGATCATATCAAAGGAGTAGCAAATATCACCTGCCACATACTGACTGGTAAAAAAGAAATGTGTTCAAGTGGGCCATGACTCACTTCTCAATGCCCCATAAGCTTTTTCCTCCCTTATTTCTTCGATAAAACCTCACTGTCAGTTTTTTTGCCATGCAAATGCATGCAAACACACACACACACACACACACACATTCACTCCCCATGCACATTGTTCTATAGAGTTTCCTCCTAGATCCATTCATTGTTTAAAGTCCTCCCTTGCTCTTCCTGTAATGAATATCTGTTGGCTTTGATGTTCACTGTCGGGGATAAAGAAATTTCACCAATATTTGCTTCATGCTGCTCAAACTTGTGACATTGAACAAGATGTTACTCATTAATAAGTGGCGGGGGAGAAACTCAAAGATTAATAAATGTTGTCATGGTTGCTGATGGAATAGCTTACAAAAAGAAAGATACCTACAGTTGCCCTCTTACTAGTTTAAAGTACAAATATCAAAAAATATTGTATATTTAAGGTATTTGGTCCATTAAAATTCTCTTCAGATATCAAATAACTGTTGTATTGATATAGAGCAAAATATTTCAACCCCACAAATTCTTCCACAATTGCCTTTCATACTAAGATAAAACTAAGATCATCAGATTACATAGACTCATGTATATACACACATGCACACACATATATGTAGTAGATACGAAACAATAATCGATGATAGATGGATGGATGATGGATAGATGGACAGATATAGATAAATGGAGAGATAGCTAGATGTAGATACTTTCTCCTGCTGTGTTTAAAGAGGCAGGAAATGAAATCTAATAGTATTTGAGTGATAGTCACATTTTAATCATATTTACAATGGGTTCAGTTTTTTATTTTTATTTTTACGTTCTGTATACTTTGGCCCACACTTGGATTCTCAGCCATGGAGCTGAAAGTCGCCTAAGTGGCCTTATAGTTTCATATTTTCTTACATGAATCCCATCTAGAGCACTTTCTCATGGTGTCCCTGAATACTTCCCAGAGACTTTTAGGGAGAACACACTACTCTGACTGAACACATTGATTTATTTTTTTTTTATATTTGGTAAGGTTTTTATTTTTTATTTTTATTTTTCCAATATATGAAATTTATTGTCAAATTGGTTTCCATACAACACCCAGTGCTCATCCCAAAAGGTGCCCTCCTCAATACCTATCACCCACCCCACCCCCCCACCCCCCATCAACCCTCAGTTTGTTCTCAGTTTGTAACAGTCTCTTATGCTTTGGCTCTCTCCCACTCTAGCCTCTTTTTTTTTTCCTTCCCCTCCCCCATGGGTTTCTGTTAAGTTTCTCAGGATCCGCATAAGAGTGAAAACATATGGTATCTGTCTTTCTCTGTATGGCTTATTTCACTTAGCATCACACTCTCCAGTTCCATCCACGTTGCTACAAAGGGCCATATTTCATTCTTTCTCATTGCCACGTACTACTCCACTGTGTATATAAACCACAATTTCTTTATCCATTCATCAGTTGATGGACATGTAGGCTCTTTCCATCATTTGGCTATTGTTGAGAGTGCTGCTATAAACATTGGGGTACAAGTGCCCCTATGCATGACTGAACACATTTAAACCTTAGAAATGTATTTGTATGGGTCTAAAATGTGCCACTAGGACACTTGCGTTTGTTCTACCTGGAGCTCACCTCAGAAACTGTATATGCTTCTGAGATGACAAAGACTTTTCCTCTCTTGAGAAACTTCTGATTGGGAATAGCTGGCTGGAGAATTAGAACGGTTCTCAGGTGTTTGCAATCTCATCAGGAAAGAGCGCAGTGATTTATTAGTGATGCCTGCTGTGGGCAGCATATAGGACTGGCCAAGGTGGGGTTAAGTCTAATTCTTCTTCCTCATGAAAGTCCCTCAAATATATGAATATAATAGACATGTTCCTTTTAAGGAATATCTTCTGCCTAAATCTGAAATCTTCAGCTGCCTCACGGCATATCATGCTGTAGCTTGGTCTATGACTATCGTTCTAGCCAACACCTCAGTGATAAAGCACAGAGATGTTCTGTGCTTGCAGAAATTTCATAGGAAAATCTTTCAGGGTCACAAATGAAGCTTGAACACTTCTTGACACTTTCTCTGAATTCATATCTATATGCAGTCCAGTGTGCTAAAAGCAAACCATTTGACTACTAAGATAGGTTGCCATAACCATCAAAAATTTGCTTAAAATTGCATTTTTGTTTCTTACTCTGCTTTTAAAGGGCATTGCTGATCAACTACATATTCTATTTCTACCTTGAAGATTTTGTATTCGTCTGTGTGTGGAAAGGCCTAGCTGAGGGTACCTTGATGACTCTAGCAGTAAGTGCGACAACACAATTGACATAAAAACTGCTTACATCGGTTAAATGGAAATCCACTTTTGAAAATATCACAGCACAGCCCCTCACCCCAACCCCTCCCAAGAGACTGTGAAACAGGCATGAATTTTTTCCTTTGTGTTTCTTTGGGTGATGACCTTTTAAGAGCTAGTGAGACAAAGTGGAATGTTATCCCTTTTAGTGCTACCCAGGTCCAGATTCCATGTGCCCTTGTATGATGGACTTCCAGAATAGCCCTGCATCAATCCCTAGAAGATTCTATAATATACTTTGAATTACAAACCTATTGATGTAAAAGTATTTCAGTTGTGAATATCCTCCATTCCTGCTGCATAACTGGTTAGGTAAAACCATGTTGACCTTATGATGAACAACTTCACTCATATTTTATTTTTGATGTACTGGTGTACGTAGGGTTTTATCTTTCCCTTTTATAAGCTAGGCTATGTTGTGTCAACAATGTATATAAAGCTGTTCACGTTTCCCATTATGACAGCTGTACAAAGTCCGTGTCTCAGAGCTGTATATCAAAGTAGCAAACATAATAACACAACACAGATCTGTTTTGACAGTAATATGGATTTCATGCTTGTTTCACAGCCCCTTGGCCAAACATTCAAAAACATTGTAGTACCCAGTAAATAACAGACAAGAAGCAAAATCCAGAGGCTATGTCCATTATTTCAGAGCAAAAATTATGAGCTACAAGAATGCACAGTCCGTTTCTGTATCCTCCATTTTATTTTGTGTCATGTGTTTTTAGGATTAAAGTACTTCATTCCCCCCAACTGTAACTGAAGGTGAAATAACAGGCTTCTTTAGAGGTTTCTCTTAATTTTAAAATAAAAGTATCATTGTTTTGCCCCTAATTGTCTTGATTTCTTTTCAACTTACTCTGCCAGGCATCTAGTTCTTCATTTTTATAAGAATTAGGTTGTTTAAGTCGTAAAAGGACCCTTGTTAGGCAGATTCTATTATTACTCCCTGTCACAGGTGAGAAAACTGAGGCTCAGAGGGATTAAGTGGCATGCCCAAGATTCCAAGACAATAATAGTATGGTCAGGATTTGGACCCAGAAAGTCTGGCTCCAGAACCCCCAGAGTTATCAGCGTATCATGCCATCCAGTCTGTAAAAATTATAATGAAGTGCAGGTTTGAGTAAAGTACTCAAGTTTGTTGAGCCCCTGCTGTGCATCAGGAACCATGACAATCAGCATTGACAATTGTACTTAGTTGTCACGACAGCCCTATTAGTTAGGAACCGACATTACTCCGCGTTGTAAGTACAACTCTGAAGGTTAAGCAAATAGTCAATAAAAACCTTCTCTAGAAGGTAAGAAGACCTTAGTTACACAGCCGGTGAGAGAGAAGAGTTGGATATGAACTGCCATTGGCCAACATCTGGACCAAACATTCTTTCTCCTTTTATGTCATCTCTATTCTAAAACCACATCTAACCTTACGGTACAGCGGTCGACTAAATTTTCTTCCCTATTTTCTCATTTCCATGATCTTTCTACATTGAAGGTCCAAGAAAGTGAAAGGCTCTGGGTGAAACAGAACATACTACTGTGTTTAAACATCTTGAAGCCAATTGAAATCCTATTAGTGTAATCTTGCATTAATTTTTTCTTGGAAATTGAGTGGCACTGTTAGTGTTTTGAAAGGCAGCAAATATAACTGCATATTATATCATAAGAATAGACCATTAAAAAAGGAGTATAAGATGAAGTACCTTCACACGAGCTGTAATCGCAGCTGGTAATTAAACTGAAGTGTTTCATTTTCCCAGTCAGCTCATCAGTGACACCAGAAAATAAACAATTTGAAAGTGAAATCCTTATGGGCAAACAATTGTAATTAATTGCATTTTCCAAGGGAAAAGGCATTCCTAAAGCCTGTTTGGGGTGACTTCTTGAGTAACATACACAGTGATTTACACTGTGAGCAGCAGTGTGAGGTTCAGAACCAGGCAGGATGTAATTTGAATATTCATGAAGTCTCCAGTATGATTTATACTTCAAACCCATCTCCATTGTTAAATTTATTGTCTCTTAGGTGAAAAAAGAAAGCAGATTTATATTCTGAATAATTCACATTGCGCAATGAGATGATCAGCTCAGAAAGAATTTACCATGGTGGAAACACAGAAAGTGCGACTGTTATTAATTTCTTCAAACTTGGATTCTCCTCAAGTATCAAGAGTATTTTTGTAGAGATGCTTGGGAGTCGAAATGAAAATATTCATGCATATCAATTTGGGTCCATATCTCATAAGCCTATTGGATTAGAATCATAACATTTTCCCGTTGTTCATTTGCACAGAGAGCTACGTTTGGGATTTGTGCACATCTTTTTTGGCTCTTCAGATCACATGGAACAACCTGCTATGACTTTAACTCTGATTTATGCTGCTTGCTCTGGTACCTGACCTGAAGTGGGCTAACTTCTACATAATTCCATGTAATTTAATCAAGAACTCTAATACTACTTTCTCTTCTCTTCTGTGTTTTTACTTACGATGTGACCATGGCCTTTGAACTCAGATAGGCATGGGCACAGAGCCTGACCCCACTGCTTACTAATACCCTGTATCAGTTGGCTTTTACTTTGTAACAAAGAACCCCAGAATGGCGACTTAAAATAGTGCCTGTGTATTAGCTCTTGATTCTACAAGAGGGCTGTTTGGTCTGGGCTTAACTACATGGTCCTTCTGGTCTAGGTTAGGCTCATCTGATCTCAGTTTGGGCTCACATATGCATCTGCAAGGAACTGCCAGGTTAGGTGGGGTAGGGTGGTCTAGAGAGGTTTCAGCTGGCAGGGCTTGTCTCTGTGTCGTGTGATCTTCCATTTTCTAGCAGGCTAACCTGAACTTTGTCAAATGATGGTGCTGCAGGGATCCCTAGATTGGTAGGAGAGGGCAAGTCCAAACATTCAAGTACTTTTCAAGTCTCTGCTATTGTCCCACTGGCCTAATGACCAAGCACAGACATAGTGATGGGTACCACCCAAAACTGAGGATACCAAGGAACATAAGCAAATTGGGTGCCATTACTATAAGAATTCAGCACATATACATATAAGAAACTCTGAGCTCTCTTCTTAATCCCTCAGTCCCAGTTTCAGCATCATCTCATAGGGTTTTGGGGGGATTCAAGTAACCTAATATATGTAAATTGGTGGGTAAACTGCCTGCCATATGGAAGGCACTTAATAAATATGGGCTCCTTCTCTCTTTTAGATGTCTATGCAGACTCATTTATTGGTTGTACAAAACAGGTATTTTTTTTTAAGTTTTACTTATTTTGAGAGGGAGAGAAAGAGAGAGCATGCACTGGGAAAGGCAAGAGAGAGCAGGAGGGAGAGAATCCCAAGCAGGCTTGGTGCTTACTGATGTGGCACTCATTTCCCACAAACTGTGAGATCATGACCTGAGCTGAAATCAAGAGTCAGATGCTCAACCAACTGAGCCACCCAGTCACCCCCAAAACAAGTATTTTAAATATGAGAGCAAGTTGTTAGTGACATGTCTTCCCATCCCATCCTTCTTCATTAACAATTTCAGATCAGTCTCTGCTGAAACTATGCATTAACTTGGAGGTTCAACTTCTACAAAGTATATTCCTGAAATTGTGTATGAATGAATGCATGTATGTAAATGTATTTCCATAAAAATTAAACATTTACTGAGCCATTTATTCAGTTCCTCTTTTATTCCCCTACAGCCCACCGGTCAATGGCAAAACTAGGCCAATACAGTCCATGCATTGCATTAGGGGTCATGGGCTAGCAGAAGTCATAAAGTTTCAGAGTTTTCAAAGTATTGATCATCGCCACTGAAGCAGCTAAAGCATTATAAAGTCAGGTTGACATTATAAGTAAATAATCAAAAGAGCCCTTAAATTGAACTCAACTAGTACCCGATTTTCTTTAAAATCTGGCTTCAATATTAATGCACAGATGCTCACATCTTGAATTTGGAACTAGGCCACTGACACAATAGAGTAGATGAGCTTCCATAATTTTCAAGGGCACCCATGCTTTTTTCCATTGATCTGCAGATAATAGATCATTCTATTGGCTTCCTTGCAGCATTCAAATACATTCTCCTTAATTCAAAAATGGTTAGTAAATATAACACTAAAGTACCATGACCTGAAGATCGTATGAACGAAAATACATTAAAAAGTCACAGTAGACTTCTGTACTCATCATATTTGCTCTGTGAAGTATGCAATTTGTTAATTTCACCAAAATACATTTATTATACATCTATTGTTTCATAGGTCATTAAAATAGTGCAGAGCTTATCAAGTTTATTATAATGTGCAAAGAGATCTTGTATCTCCTGTGTCTTTCAGGACTATTGGAACCTCTCTGATCTTAGCTGACTTTTTAGCCAAAATGAAAAAGAATATTTATTTGGTCAGTATGCACTGAGACAAAGAACTATGGTTACACTTGACAGTCCTTTGATACTGACTGTTTTGAGGATAAGGAGGAAAAGAATTTGAAGACTTTACTGGAAAATGTTAATGGAGGACAAGGTGAAACCTACTTTTTTTAACATTTATTTATTTTTTGAGAGACAGAGAGAGCATGAGCAGGGGAGAGGCAGAGAGACAGGGAGTCAGAGAATCCAAAGCAGGCTCCAGGCTCTGAGCTGTCAGCACAGAGTCCGACACGGGGCTCGAACTCACAAACTGCTGACCTGAGCCAAAGTCAGACGCTTAACTGACTGAGCCACTCAGGTGTCCCTAAAATATAATAGTACATTTGTCAAAATATTCTCTTTTCTGTTATTCCAATGATAATCTAACATATATTTTTTTTAATTTTTGATCAGTCTATTTTAGTGAGTCAGTCTGCCAAAAACCAAAGTGATTGGCTCTCTCATCTTAGAGCTTTCTGAGATGACAAGATTATAATTTTATTTTTGTGTTAAATTAATTACTTCTAACTAGACACAGGATTTCAGGTGTTAGCCACCTTTGTTGACATATCTATATTTCTTAATCCAACTTGATTAACTCAAATGGATGAAAAGAGTGAAAAATGAACATCAGTTGTAAAATCTTTTCAAAGGGACCACCAAAAACACTAATAGGGCAATTACTGACTTGTGAGCATTTATTAAGAAGCAGAGTCTTGGGGCGCCTGGGTGGCTCAGTCGATTAAGCGTCCAACTTCGGCTCAGGTCATGATCTCGCGGTCTGTGAGTTCGAGCCCCGCGTCGGGCTCTGTGCTGACAGCTCAGAGCCTGGAGCCTGCTTCGGATTCTGTGTCTCCCTCTCCCTCTGACCCTCCCCCCATTCATGCTCTGTCTCTCTCTGTCTCAAAAATAAGTAGACGTTAAAAAAAAAAAGCAGAGTCTTAAACATAAAACTATGAACGTGCTTAGATCATCTTAAAATACTACATGAACACAATAAGACTGTTTGAGGTGTGTACTATATTAGTTTTGTTTTTGGTAAGTTTAGTCACTGTCTTTATCACAGAGCAGTCTGTCTCCAAATATACACCAGTTAAAAACCAATCAATTTAAGAGTTATAGAGGGATGATGCTTTATGACATGTATACATCTCATCATAGAAGCTCAAGCATGTAGGAAATAAAATGGCAGTTACTTTTATTTGCTAATTATAAATCATGACCAAGACCATTCTGGGAGTAAAATTCAAAATATCAACCTACTTGTGCAGACAGAATATGATCTTTATTATATTGCCATGTTTTGCTTGATAATCTAAAGTCTGTGTGTATGCTAAATAACTTACTTAAGCAAAAATATTATCTTTAGTTATTAAAAAAGTTAACAATGTAAGGATGCTGGAGCACTTGGGTAGCTCAGTTGATTAAACACCAGACTTCAGTTCAGGTCATGATCTCACAGTTTGTGGGTTCGAGCCCCACATCGGGCTCTCTGCTGACAGTGTGGAATCTGCTTGGGATTCTCTCTCTTTCCCTCTCTCTCTCTGCCCCTCTCCCACTCATGCTTTCTTTCTCTCTCTCTCTCTCTCTCTCAAAAATAAATAAATAAACTTATATTTAAAAAAAAGAAGGTAAGGATGCCAAAACTCATGCTTTTGGCTGTATTCGAATAAATCGTATTCAATTCTCTTTTTACAAGTTGCACCTCAAATGACAGTTCAACTGAATTAGTATTTAGTGAGCAATTATTTAGCTGATAGTCACTGTGCTAGAATATAGTGCCACAAAGATGAACAAAGCATGATCCCTGCCCTGAGAGGAAATCAACACATACACAGCAACTATAATACATCCTGCAAAAGCTTCACCAGCGGTATCAATTGGATTACTTAAAAGAATCAAAGGAGTGAGCCTTCGGGGGTAAGAAGAATGAAAGAGCCTTCACAGAGAAGGTGATGTTGGAGCTGAGGATGCAGAGAGATGTATCTGGGGTCCTTGAGGGCAGCCCCAGTTTTAAGAATTAGTAGAAGAATTCCTAGGACCCAGGAAATAGTTGTACTCGTGGCTATGATGTATTATAGTGAGGGGCTACAAAACCAAATTAACAAAGAGCAAAGGGGCAGGGGGTAAATTCCAAATGAAATGAGACACAAGGCCCCACGAATCTCATTCCAGATAAGTGACACAGGATTCACTTCATTCTTTCAGCAAGAAGTCATGACAGCTGAGGATTTGGAGGTGGGGGAGAGGTGGGGGAGGGAGGGTCACATAAGCACCCTCTGCCCAGCACAAACCAAAATTCCAGACTCCCAGAAGGAAAGCAGATGTTCAGCATAAACCATATTGCTTGCACAAGACATTGAGGCACAGCAAGCCATTCTTATTAGAGAACGATGGGGGCCCTCCTGAAATGTGAGTTCCCAGAGGCTGGCTAAGACCTAACCCTGTGATCGGGCCTTTGTAAAAAGAGCTATGACAGGCTTGGTAGGTTAATTCTTCTCTGTACGGGCGAACAGGAGAAATGAATTCAGGGTGAGGAAAGAACAAGAAAGGGCTTGGAAGTATGAAAAATGATTCAAAGCATTTCATTCAGTGGAACCCTGAAGCCCAAATGTTACTGGAACTTTTAAGGATGTCCAATCCACATTCCTGAGGTCCTGAGATGATTCTGGCATCCCTGAACAGGCATCATCTTATATAAAGAAGATTAAAGCGGTTGATTGTGTTAATTCAAAACATTTTGCATCAGTTGTCAACCTGCATTTATGTAAAGATGTATTTCTAGTTTGAAGTATCTGGACATTTGTCTCAGTTTTTCATTTTCACCGTTTCTGGCCATAACACACTTGAAGTCGTATAGTTCAAAGGTCTCTGTTACAGTATAATGGAGAGTTTAATGTTGTCCTCAGGGGAGTGTGTGCCATCAGAGATGACATTTCAGAATATAGGACATTTATAAAAGTGATTGACAGAAAAATGTCATTTTTATCACTAGCACTTACTGCATTAACTGTAAACTGTGGGATTGTGCTCTTTCTTTTTCCAAGCCAGATTAAGACCTGCTTCAGTGTCCATCAGACCCTATACCTGTACATTCTAGAACAGAATCCTCCTTCTCTTTCGCTAAGAGAGAAATGAAAACTCTGAAGCTTATAAATATTTCACTACAGATTGCTATGTATTAGCTGCTCACTGTTGAATTCAGCTGCTGTGAAATGCTGATAATTCTCTACTGAGGGCTTGAGGACAACCTCTATTTCAAGAAATATTATGGCTTGTACTGATTTATGAGTTCTGTGCATTCACTGACAGACAAGATGGAATATGTTAGCCTCACTAATGCAATTGGTGCAGTGTACTCAAAGCACTAGGCCTCAATCGGAGAGATTTAGCTGCTTGGGTGTAGTCCCACTGTAACATGCGTGGGCCTCAATGGTGTAAAAATATGTTTCTTTTTTTTAATGTTTATTTATTTATTTTGAGAGAAGAAGAGCACAGGGAGCAGGGGAAGGGCCGAGAGAGAGAAAGAGAGAGAGAGAGAGAGAGAGAGAGAGAGAGAGAGAGAGAGAGAGATTGCCAAGCAGGCGCCATGCACTCAGTGCAGAGCCCAATATGGGGCTTGAACTCACGGGCTGTGAGATCATGACCTGAGCCTAAATCAAGGGTCAGACGCTTAACCAGCTGAGCCGCCCAGATGCCCCATATTTTTTATAAAATATTTTACAATGATATCTCTGCTTTAATTTGGAAATACATCAGAAGATATGTACATTTTGTTTATCTTCCACTGTGTTAATACCATTAGGACATTATAAGTGAGTTCCAAAACCAAAAACACAGCATAAAAACAGGATTCTTATCTTTTTTATTATTATCTTCTTTACCGAAGGCAAAGTAGGACTCTGGGAAAAAAACAAAACAAAACAAAACAAAACAAAAAAAAAAAAAAACCACGTTACTCCCCTGTATTGGTATCTCATTGCTGCTGTAACAAATTGCCATAAACTTAGTGGCTTAAAACAACCCAAATATATTATCTTAGACTTGTGGAGGTTGAAAGTCCAAAATGCGCTTTACAGATTTAAAATCAAGGTGTGAGCAAGACTGTGTTTCTTTCTGGAGGCTCTAGCAGAGAATCCATTTCCTTGCCTTTCCAGCTTCTGGCGGTTGCCTGCGTTCTTTGGTTTGTGCCTCCTTCCTTCGTTCTCAAAGCCTGCAGCAAAGCAGCTTCAAATCTCCTCCTACTCTCTCTCTCCCTCTAACCCCTGTGTCCATTGTCACACCTCTTTGTTTGAAACTGATCCTCCTGCCTCCTTCTTCTGACTCTGACTGTACTGCCTCCCTCCAAGAAAGATCCTTGTGACCACATTGGGCCCACCTAGATAATCCACGATTATCTCTCCACCTCAATACCCCTAATTTAATCACGTCTGCAGTGTTTCTTTTGCTGTGTAAGGTATCATAGTCATAGGTTCTGGAGATTAGGATGTGACATCTTTGGAGGGCCGTTAATGCTGTCTACCACAACCCCTATGTCCTTGTTTTATATAATTGCAAATACTATAAATAATTCCATACTAATCAATAGTATTTAACCAAATTTTGGCCATTTAGTAAATATTTACTGAGCACCTACTATGTAGCTTGCAGTGTTGTAGATGCTGAGGAACAGCAGTTAACCAAATAAGGTGTTTGGTGTCATGGAGATTACTTTCTAGAAGGAGGGACAGATAAATTAATACTTGATATGTTGTGAATATTTGGTATTGCAAAGAAAAATAATACAGGGTTAGATGGGAGAGTGTGATGGTTATATGTACTGAGTATTGCTCTTTTATCGGTGAATGTGGTCCGTGATGGCCTCTGTGAATGTGACCTTGTATGGAAATAACTTCTTTGCATATATACTTAGGTTAAGGATTCTGGGACAGGATCGTCCTGGATTTAGAGTGGGCCCTAAATCCAACGATGAGTAGCCTTATAAATGCAGAACGGGAGAAAATAAACTGAGGAGGACCATGTTAAGACAGGCAAACACTACAGTGATGCATCTGTAGGCCAAGCAACACCGAGGATTGCCAACGATCACCAGAAGCTAAGAGTGAGGCATAGAAGAGATTCTTCCTCTGAGTCTCCAGAAGAAGCTACCCACGCTGATACTTTGATTCTGCATTTGTGGCCCTCAGAATTCTGTGAGAATACAGTTTGGTTAAGCCACCCAGTTTGTGGTCGTTGGTTACAGCAGCCTGAGGAAACTAATACAGGCGATGTTTGAGCAGAGACCTGTCTGAAATGAGAAAACAAGCCATGCAGATATTAAAGGAAACGCACTACAGGTTTCCAAACAGCAAAAGGGGGCAGTGTGACTCGAACCCAGAAAGCAAGGAAGAAGCATGTTTGAATATGATTTCACAACTGTCCTCTGGACCAGATCTGGTAGGGAGTATCTTGTGGGCTATACTAAAGGTTTGGGATTGTCTTCTGTCTATACATTAGTTTAATTGTGACCTAATAAAATATAGAATTCTATATTAAATACTTTATCTTTTTTCTTGTGCGTGAGTTTTTACTGCCAGAAGGAAGGAACCACAAAATAGGAAGGTTACATTCTAGTAGGTTCGAGCATATTCCAGTAACATAACTATCTAGTTTCCAAATAATTTTGGCCTTGGCCTGAACTAAGAAGATATATTGGTCCCTCCATTCCCACCCTATGTGCATTTATTTCCTTCTGTGTCCATGTATATAAACTCTGTTGCATTCAGCCTCTGAAGCAGCACTGTTCTGTGTATGAGTAGTGTCACTGATAAACGCTGATATTCACACAAGATCACCCTGCCTTGCCCATAAGTGGGAACAGAGGCCGCAGACTGCAAAATGGAAATCTTGCACCAAATGTAAAAGCCAAGGAAGTTCACCAAAGTTGTGAACCAGTAGTAAAATGACTGAATTTCAGTTTTACCTCCCCTGCTGATCCCTGCGATCTCTGACTCTAGCTAGCCATAAAATATCATCAAGAGATGGCAGAAGAAATAGATTCAAGGGCTCCTGGGTGGCTCAGTCGTTAAGCATCTGACTTTGGCTCAGGTCATGATCTGTCTGTTTGTGAGTTCGAGTCCCATATTGGGTGAGCTTGAGCCCTGCTTTGGGTGAGCCCTGCTTTTCTCCTCCCCCCACCCCGGGATTCTCTCTCTCTCTCTCTCTCTCTGCCCCTCACTCACTTGCACCCTCTGTCTCTCTCTTAAAAAAAGAAGTAGATTCAAAAAGTGATGAATGGCTTATTAAAACTTACAGTATATGTGCTAATATTTGCTAGAACTGTGCTAGAAATGAGAAAATCGTAATGGGGTAGGAAGGTATAATTCCAGGCAGATGTCTCTACATTAAGAAATAAAGGTCAAGTCTTGGAAAATGAAAGAAAATATTTTCATGGCTTTGAAACTATGTAAGTGTTAGGATCCTCTCAAAGAAATGAGTAATGCACAGAAACAAGCAATGTGAGTTTATTCGGAGATGTTTTATTTCTTTAATATTTGTCTCTCCCTCTGCTATGTACGATTTAAATACTTACTCTATATACCCATCAATGAAAGTAAAACTATCCTATATAGTAAAACTATGTGTGTGTGTATATACTTTCTATAATTATATATAATAGTGAACCTTAGCTTACATTCCTGTGGGCAAGAAGAACAAAAGACACATGTAGATTTCATCTCTGCTCATTTTCCCATGCTCCTTCATTTTGTTTTGCATCTCACATGCAAATTAATATGTTCTAAATGACAAAAGAAAATTTCTTTTATGGAAAATTAAACGTCAAATGTGAACTGAATCTTGATTTTGGAATCTCAGCTGTTAGAACATTTCACACCCCTTTCAAGGTAGCATCTAACTTCATTTGATTACAGTGTAGAAATCTCTGTAATACTTTGAGTAGATCATGATAATCTAGAAATATGAACACGAGCAAAGGAACGATCTAAGTTCCTTGGAATCAACAAGTTTGAAATATGCTTACAGAAAACATTGCTTTAGTAAAGGCTATTATAATCCAGAACTATTACATCCACAGAGGGGTGGTCACCAGAGAGTGACAAAGAATGCCAGTGTTAGCGTCAGAATGCCAGGATTCTAGCTCTGCCTTTAGCATTAGTGAGATGACTGACTTCACACAGGTCACTTAACCTCACTGTAACTCAAGTTCCTTAAGTTTAAACGGAGCTGGTGTGAACACAGGCAATAACCACATTGACATTTTAAATTGTATAAAATGTGGAAAATGTTTCATTTTAAAATACCATCAATGTTATCAAAACCATATGTTTAGATATCTACAAGTGCTCTAAGCACAAGCTATTCTTATAGAAGGCATACGTGGACTGCATATAGTACCGACGTTCTTTATTTTGAATGTGAATTAGTCATAGTTGTAAATTCTGCCACTGAAAATAGTTAAATACCTTGAAAGAAAATATACATCGGTCTTTCCACATATAATTTTATATCTAAGCCTGTTTTATCTTGGTTTGACATAGTTAAGAGTTTCATCCTGTACATAGAAATAAAAAACCTTGTGATCTGAAGGCATTTTTTGGTTTCTCCTCCCATGCTTTTTCATTTGGTTTATGGTTTGCTATACAAATAAAATGTTTTAGAAAAACTATTGACAGATTCATATATTTTGAAGATTTATTCGCAAACATGATCCATTCTGCTCATTCTGTTCGAGGACTACCTATTTTATTTACAATAACCTATTATAATGGAAATGAAGAGCAGACACATGGTCTTATCCAGTAGACACATTTCTCCAATGGAAGAATTCAACCCTTCGTAGATGATCACAAGTATATTTCACTGAAAAAAATGTGACACTTAAAAAGTCACAAATTTTCCCATGATGACAACTAATCAGCAACAGAGGCTAGGAGAATGTACACCTCTATGAGGTAGGTTGTAGGAGAATGGGCACCTGTTAGCACACTCGTAAATGAAAATGGTTGAGTCAGCCTAGTAATTTATACGATCTATGTAGGCTATTTTCTTCTCCCCTTGGGTCATTTCCAGTTTGATTATTTTCTGTCATAAATTTTCATTGGGACTAATATATGCTACCGATCCCTTCCTACTCTTCTATGGCTACACTTGCTATGCACCATGTGGACAAATAAATCAAGTCACCGCATATGTGAGTTCAATATTTTTTCTCTGTTTCCAAAGTAGAGCAAGAATGTAGTTTCTTATCTCACTCCCAAAGGAATAACCCTTTGAGACGTGTACAGACCTGCTTATGTCAGGGATTCCAAATAGTGGCACCCAGGATGTAGGCGATACAGACTGTACATAAAAGGCCAAAGCCACTAGGTCGTTGTGTTTTTGTTTGTGTTTAATATTATTTTGTTTTTGATGCTTTAGCCATATTTTGTTCAAAAGGAAGCAATAAAGTTTGATAGAAGTTTGGATGGAATGTAGACTGGGCCAATGTCAAGAGAGCTGTACTCTGCTCTATACTACACTACTGACTTACCATGTACCTGTAGTTTCCCTGTCTTAAAAACAAGAAACAGTAAAACTTGCTTTTTATCAACGTCATGGGGATAAATGCAAGAGAAAACTGAGGTAAGCTGCAGGAAAAGCTTTTACTTTTAGGAAGAAATGCAATTCACTCTTTGTTGCGGTGTTATGAAATTCTCCCTCATGTTTTGACCTAAATTAAACCTTAAGAAATGTAAATGAATATTGCTAGCCAGCCTTGAGACCTGTCTCTGACACCAGAAACTTGAAAGATTGTCCCAATCATACAGTCTGTCTTTTCTGAGATGTTGAATGAGGCACGAAGTCTTTTGGATGCTGGGATACCTGGTGACCATGACAAACCCCTCGAAGTTTGTGTTCTATGGAGTAGACAGACTCTATAAAGTGAAACAAATATTTTCTCAGGTCTCGATAAATGCTGTGACGAAAAGGAAGCTAGGTATTGAATAGACAGTGTTAGGTGAAGGGGACACTTCCATACAGAGTGGTGAGAGAAGACCCTGCTGAAGTGGTGACATATGAATTGAGGACAACTGAGTCGTCCAGAGATCTTAGAGACAATCATTCCAGGCAGAGGGAACAAAAGGGTATATAGAAGGAGCTTGGCAAGATGGAAGAACTTGAGGGTTACTGGACTGGACAGAAGGGAAGTGGGGAGAGAGCAGGGGATCAGGTTGAAGAGGCAGCCAGGGGCCAGAACAGACAAGCCTTGTGAGCCAGGACGAGGAACTAGCATTTCATTCTCAGTCCAAAGGGAAGCCACTGGGAAAAAATGCAGATTGTTAAAAGACATTCCCTCAACATGACAGAATTGGGGCGGGGAGTGTTTACTCAGCATATTACCCAGAAAACTCTGCCCTGATTCCCGTGTAGATTTCTCTTCCTCTCCCCAAAGTTTTTCACTTTTGAGTGGCTAAAATCTTCATCTCTCTCTGTCTCCCTCCCATCAAGAGTAAAACTGTTCTATCACTTTCCCTTTTAACACCTTCCACTTTGGCATTTGGGGCACCTGCCCTCAGCCCCCTTACTGCATATAGTCCCTTGGGAATATAGGTTCTCTTCTCCACTCCTCCTCTTCTAATGAGAGCCCTCACACTCTTTAAAGAAATTAAAATTCTGGTGAGTAAAATTCTTCTACTCTGCACACTCTCTGCCTACTTAAAGTTTTACAGTCATGTGCCAAGGGGGGCATAATATTTGTTTGTACATCCAGGAGTACTTCCTATTCGTGGCCTTCTGACCCTCCTCCTTTGAATTCTTTCCAGGGCTTCTAGAGATGCTTCTAGGTTAGGCATGGCCATGTACTTCGAAATTCAATCCATCGGTTCTAGGACCTAGCCCATAAGGAACCCTCTGTGCCCAATCTCATTTAGGTTTAGTCAGGACCCCTCCGAGGCCTTTCTCAGGAGCAAGAAAATGTGATTAATGGATGAAAGGACTTAGGGTACAAAAGTGCCAAAAATAAGGTGAGGTGAACCACCTTCTCCTCTACTGGAGTCTCTCTGGTGGCCCGGGATGGGACACACTTACCTTCCAGAGAGAATGCACGTCATCACTGCTCACAGATGCCCTCCAGCTGCATCCCCTCCAGAGTCTGCAGTCAGATCTGCCAACTCTTTCTCTTTTTCAGCCTTTGCAGGCAATGAGAAAGCAGCCCCCGTTCTTCCATTCAATATGAAGTCTGAGATTCTTCGATAATATTTAGCTACTCATCGCTCCCATAATAACTTTATCTGGAACTTTGGGCCTTCCAGATTCGGTGTATTGTGCCATCCTGGATGGCCCTTCATGACCATTTTTCAATTATTTACAAGTAGAGCACGACTTTCCTCTTCTTTTCCTTCTGTCTGAGGGGGGGTTAGGAATTTTATATCTGAGTCCCAGTATCTGTCCACATGGCTGTGCTCTTCTGCCTTCTTCAGTTGGTAAGAAAATGTGCCACCAAATCTGTATGTTTATTAGTTTCTTGTGGGAAATGTGGGGAGAATGCCTAAAGGAAAATCCTGAGCACACTCACACAGTCATTTCTTAGTAATTCCACCTTTAAAATCATCTTGAATCATATTTCTGTATCTCTGGTTGCGTTTTCAAAACCATTAGGACTCCTGTCTGACTTACTGTGCCCCTTTAGATCTTAAGTCCATGAGTTCGGTTGGCCATGATGAAAATACACCACTAGTTCAGTTTGTTGGCCACGTTGAGGCTGGGTACCTTTGATATGCCATCCTGAACAAGTAGTCCTAAGTATGACCTGTTTATACCGTGCCACCACTAAAAAGCCTGTCCATGCACCCATAAAATCAAAAGGCCATAAGTCCAATTCCAGAAAGCTGATGAAATGTTGTAGATTCCTAAAAGGAGATTTTTTTTAAGTTTGTTTATTTATTTTGAGAGAGAGAGAAAGAGAGCACATAGAGAGGGCCAGAGAAAGGGGGAAAGAGAATCCCAAGCAGGCTCCACACTGTCAGTGGGGACCCCAAGAGGGGGCTCGAACCCACAAACCGTGACATCATGACCTGGGACAAAATCAAGAGTCAGAGCCACCACCCAAGCTCCCCCTAAAAAGAAACTTTATGAAGTGTTTTAATTGGCATATCATACCAAAATTATCTGAAGAATCCTTCTTTGAATGATATATTACTCTCCCCATAGTTTTCTGTTTAAGGAAGTCACAAGATTTCTTGCCTTCTCTGTCATCCCTACCCCTCCATGTTTTCCCCCACTTTGTTTCCACATAGTCAAGGTCAGTCATGCCTTGATCTGTGCATAGGTCGCCCTCTGACATGCATCTACCCATGGGAGCTGTGGCTCCTTTTCCCTTCTCACTACTTTTATTGTGAGCTCTGTCTCCTTTTCCCTGGTCCCACTCTACCCCCACAATTATGGTAAAGAAAAATTAAAATAATAATAATAACAATATGAAGCCATCGTTGGCTGCAGCTTGTTGCTAGCAAAAGATTCAGTTTAATTCAACAAACGTGTGCCTGCCTACTGGGTATTATGGACGGCAATAATCAGAGTGACAAGTTTTTCTTAAAACACTGTTAAGTTCTTGAAATATTTTAGCATGAGCTGTCTGCCTTCATTCAAACACACACAGGGGCTGCTCTTGAAATTTTTCTCACCAGTTCAGGGGCCGGTCCTCAGACTGACCTCAATGAAAATGTAAATGAATCTGCTCACTTCGGGGTGACCACGCCGTGGAAAAGTGATGGACACCAAGCCAACTTGCCAGACACTGATTTATAAACCAGAATGTTGATTCATTCAGTGAAATGGGAGATGAATCTGGTAAGATAACTGGCATCAATCATTTGAACATAGCACTCCCTCTTAATGAATAAGTTCATTGAGGAGGACAAAAGTGTAGAGCAGGATTCTTGCTGTAAGGAATTAGAAAAAGAAAGAATGTTCAAGGGCATTCCTTCAAATTGAGGTTGCTCTGACAATTTGTTCCTCCCCACTCTGGGGGGAGTCCAGTGGCTGACACGGCCAGTTCTTACCCTTCAGCTGGCTATTCTCTCTTCTCCATTCATACCAACACTGGTGTCTTGGGATAGCAAAGCCCCAGTGTTGTGAAAAAGATTTAGGTCATGGTTCGTTTTGCATTCACGACATTTAGTCTTCTGTGGTTTTAGGAGATAAACCAGAGAATTCAGTAAAGAAATTTGGGAAGCACCTTAAACTCATCAGCCGCCTTTTGTATAAGTCATTTTTTATAATGAGTTATTTCAACAGATGAATAACCATGTCTGTTTCAGCTTAATGCTTGTTAGCTGTAATTTTCAAGAGGTGACAATTTTTCCCGTTCAATTTAGCAACTACTTACTGAGTTCTTCAAGAGCAAGAAAACTCTCCAGAGGAAGTATAAATGAGCAAGACAGTCCTCTCCAGAAGCTTATAGAAATGTTCAAGCGACGACAACAACAAATAGTACAAATAATTATGGTAGAGAATTAAGAAAGCATCTAAGAGAGTCTGTTCCAGAAAATGAGGCAATAACACGCCTGAGTGTAAAACTTGAGTGGTTTTTGAGCTGGACCTTGAGCCTTGTAGGACACACGGGGTTTTGCCAAGAGAGAAGGGTCTGCTCTGCGTAGTGGAAGAAATGTTGGTAAGCTTCAGGGAGAACAGCCCCAGGCACATTCCTAGGAAGCATGATGGCATGGACCCTAAGTGAAGACAGCAAGCAGTGCATGTAAATGACCTGACCTGCCAGTTCTCTTTTGGCCTTCACAAATCTAATAAACAAGCACAGAAATGAAAAACACACATGAAAACCCTATCCCTATTTCTAACCCCAACTAAGTTAGCTGCTGTGTTTTGCCTGACTTTTCCGGGTGGCACTCACATATGAAAAGCCAGGACAATTAAAAGGCAGTAAGCGTAACATTTAACGATTAAGTATGTTTGGAGCAACTAGATCATAATCAGTCATCAATTGCTGGTCCACATTTAACCATTTGTTCCGGATAGTGTGTTCTTAGTAAAAGGAAACATGCAAGATTCATATACATCCTTTAGTTTCTGAACTTTTGCCAATCTAGTATAGCTCTGGAGTCTGGTTCTATGTCCTTTTCCATGATCTGATTTCACTCAGAGGTGCTCTCATTTGGGGTATTTTAATTACTGCCAGTTCGTATCCTTCAGCTGGCTTTTCTCTCTTCTCCATTCATACCACCACTATTGTCTTGGGATGGCAAAGCCCCAACATTGTGAAAAAGATTTAGGTAAGCGTTCATTTTGCATTCATGACATTGAGTCTCCTGTGGTTTTAGGAGATAAACTAGAGAATTCAGTAAAGACATTAACTATTAATCAACAGTTCATAAGAAGATAGTTTGACGGGCACATGGGTGACCCAGTCAGTAGAGCGTCCGATTCTTGATATCGTCTCAGGTCATGATCCCAGCATCGTGGGATTGAGCCCCTCGTTAGGCTCTTCACTGAGCATGGAGCCACCTTGAGATTCTCTCTCTCTCTCTCTCTCTCTCTCTGCCCCTCTCCCCCACTTGCATGTACTCTCTCTCTAATATAAAAAATAGGGCACCTGGATGGCTCAGTAGGTTAAGTGTCAGATTTTGGCTCAGGTCATGATCAGGTTCATGAGTTCTGGCCCTGAGTCGGGCTCTGTGCTGACAGCTCAGACCTGCTTTGGATTCTGTGTCTCCCCCTGTCTCTGCCCCTCCCTCGCTCAGGTTTACTCGCTCTCTCTCGCTCTCTCTCTCTCAAAAATAAATAAACATTAAAAAACAATAAATTAAAATACATTAAAAATTTAAAAAGAAGATAGTTTGAACCAAATAACAAGATTGTTTTTAATTTTCATCTGTCTCCTGTAAATACTGGAAAGGAATCTCACTATATCTAACATGACTTTTTGTGAATCTTCTCTCTTCCTCCTTCCACATTTTGGAGGTATACAAGATGACGTCTGGCTTCACATAAATTGCCCTGAAAAGTTCTATAGCTCGCGGCAGCAGGCTTCCACTTACTTCCAGGAGAAAGATTCTATTCACACATAGTTCAGGCTTTCACTGGCTTGAGCAGCTTACAACAGGGCGAAGAATGTGACATTATCCAAGACTTTCTTCTGGCTTTTACTTTATGCTGTCTGTGAATAGCACATACTGGTACCTAAGTGCTGAGGGGCATGGAGATGGGTTGAAAAGAACTGAGTACATTTAACCCTGACACAGGGCTTTCTGAGATGAAGTTAGAAAGGTATTGTCAAGGTAAGAGCCACATTAGAAATAAGTGTTTTCATATGCTGTATATAGTTTTTAATTTTAATTCATTCTTGGTTCAACTCAAGGTGCAGAAATATTGGAAGAATATTTTCCCACCTGGTCATTAGACTTGGTAGGCCACCCAGGGGCAAGATTGGGGACTTGTCGGGCTCTGAAATTCCATGGCCTCGTTTGAACCCCAGCTTCTCCTTTTTACTAACCGTGACTTTGGACATGTGACTTAATTCTGTACCATTAGATTGATTTTCTCACTTATCCACTGGAAATATACATTCCTGGTATTACAGTCATGATTAAATGAATGGTGTTTTTAAAATACTAGCACATTTCCTGGCACAGAGTGATCAAAATAAATGGTAACTGTTAGTAAAAATAAGGGGCACCGTTTCTTCATAGCACCTGTTTATTTTTGTGTGGGTGTTTGTATGCCTCTTTTAAAAAATCTGTCTACATAGAGACATATAAGACACCCATGGCTACTACTGAAACACAATCTAAATACACCCTTCACCACGCCCAGTGAAGAAATAGAGGAATTTCGGGACTGGTATATCCAAACCACTGAATCAGGAAGACAGTATTGGTACAGACATTTCCATCCAGTGCATTTCTCTCTGTGAGAAAAGTGTGCTTTCATGTCAGTGGAGGAGGAAGTTCATTATCCATGAATTGTTCAATGAGACAAATGGTAAGCACGTACTGAAATTCACCTACAGAAGTACGGATACTATGTTTGTGTATGTGCACACAAATATAGCACCTAAATGTACGTGCATACACACACAGGATAGAAGAGGGGTTAATTGAAACTCCTTTTTTTAAGGATTTTTTTAAGTTTATTTATTTATTTTGAGAGAGAAGGCACACGTGTGCATGCAGGAACAGGGGAGGGGTAGAGAGAGAGGGAGAGAGAGAGGATCCCCAAAAGGCTCCGAGCTGTCAGCCTAGAGGCAGATGCAGGGCATGAACCCACGAACTGGGAGATCATGACCTGAGCCAAAACCGAGAGTTGGATGTTTAACCAACTGAGCCACCCAGGCACCCCTAATAGATTAATTATTACATCTTTAAATATGCTCCCGTTTTACTTAGGTCACCCTTATTCAGTGGGAATGTGAGACTTATTTTAGGGGGTGTTTAGGATATCTATAATTGGCTCAAGACTCTATGTAGGGGCACCTGGGTGGCTCAGTCAGTTAAGCATCCGACTGTTGGTTTCAGCTCAGGTCTTGATCTCACAGTGTGTGCGTTCAAGCCCCATGTCAGGCTCTGTGCTGTTAGTGCAGAGCCTGCTTGGGATTCTCTCTCTGCCCTTCCCTGCACACACACACATGGGCTCTCTCTCAAAATAAATAAATGTAAAAAAAAAAAAAGACTCCATGTAAAGATGCTGGGGCTAGAAGCCAACCCGACTTTCTGATATCAATTGGTTATTTATACCAAGGTATGACAGAGACGCAAAGTCCTAAGATTTAAGTTTTTAAAGCCCCTTTTCACAAGGGTAATTCATGCTGGAACTGTATAGGGATGGAGGTAGGGTGGGGGATGAGCTCTTAAAGCAATACTATCTCCTTAGCCCACATTTCTTTTTTCAGCACACATTTGAATACCCAAATGTTAAGATATTGCATTATTTCTACAGCCACCATATTATTCACTTATGCCCCTTGTGAACTGGAAGATTATAGCACATAATACAATGTCTGCCCCATATAACTGCTCAGAAAGTGGTAGCTGTTATTATCTTAACTGCCTTAAACAGTACCTGGGTCCCTCAGTTTTCTACCATCACTGTTAGTTTCTTCCCGCCACTATCTCCCGAGGTAGTTTTCATTCATTTCTAGGTCACACACCTCTTGTGGAATTTTGTGAAAGCCATGTATCCATTCTTAGAGAAAAGGGCATATCCCTACACGGATAAAGCAAGCACAATCTCCACACCTATTTTACCATGCATTGAGGGTTTCAGAACACCAGATTAAGAACTCCGGGGCTGCTTCAGAAACTGCTCTTTCCTTCTCTGAGAAATATATTCTGTTGGCAAAGCTGTGGGAAAAAAGGGACCCTTGTGTGCTGTCAGTAGGAATGTAAATTGGAACAACCACTGTGGGAAATAGTATGGAGGTTCCTTAAAAAACTAAAAATAGAACTACCCTGTGACCCAGCAATCCTGCTTCCAGGTATATATCTGAAGGAAATAAAATCATTATCTCGAAGAATTCTCTGTACCCCTGTGTTCATTGCAGCGTTATTCACAGTAGCCAAGGCATGAAAACAACTTAGCTGTCCATCAGCAGATGAATGGATAAAGAAAATGTGAGATATATATATAATGGAATATTGTCCAGCATAAAAATTAAGGAAATCCTGCCTTCTGTGACAACATGGATGGACCCCTAAGGCATCATGCTAAATAAAATAAGTTAGAGAAAGACAAATACCGTATGTTCTCACTTATATGTAGAATCAAAAGGGCTGAACTCATGCAAACACTGTAGAATGGTGGGTGCCAGGGGCTGTTGGGTGACGGAAATGGGGAGCTGTTGCTCAAAGGGTACAAGCTTCTAGCTATAAGGTGAGTTAGTTCTGGAAATCTAATGTCATGGTGTCTATAATTAACAATACTGTATTATATACTTCAGAGATTAAGGGAGTAGATCTTAAACGTTATCACCACAAAAGATGATAATTACGTGAGTGGATGGAGGTGTTAACTAACCTTATATATGTGTATCAAATCATCACATTGTATACCTTACATATGTTATATGTCAATAGTATCTCAATAAAGCTGGAAAAACAATGACAACAACAAAGATATATGTATTTTTCAAGTGCCCTGGAGGTGATTTTAGCAAATATTAGTCAACAGACTCCAAGCTCCTCCCCTGCATCCTTTCTCCTGGCTCTTGAGCTAAAGCCCAGAGTCCTTGCTTCTCTGGTAACTGTTCAGACATCCTGAGAGCACTTTGCAGAGGGAGGAAGTGTGAGGCCCATCAGCTCCTTCTGAGGGGCTGGGGCATGATGTGGTTCTGAATTCGAAATTATTCAGAACGTAGTATGATGATATGGTGTATCTGTACCATGTATTACACACCATCTCAAGAGAGTTCAGGAGCAGTACCCCATAATCAGAGTAATATCTCCAAAGCAAAACATGAATATTCACACTAAGTGATAAATAAAAGACCATAAAATGCCTTATAGCAGCTTCAAGGAAAGTTTTGCGGCCACATGAGTTACATTACCAACAAGCTTTCGCTTTTCAGAGGTTTTAGGAATTGCAAATTGCAAAGAAAGAATTGCGGATCTATAGCTGAAGTTAGGTATCCAGGGAATTGGTATTAGATTCACATTCCTCTCTCTTTCTGCAATGCACCTAAGGGATTGTAAATTGCTCCTAGAAACAGTCCTGGATATCAGATGCAGAATTTGTGAATTTGTGAATTACATAAACACAGACATAGGCACAAATAAATTCATATATATGTATATATATTACATTGTATTTATTATTCTATATAATTCTTCTTTTAGCAGCATTTAGCAGTGCATCCCGGTAGCTCCACTTGAACTAATATAAATTGCTTGCCTGGCCTAATACGAACATAGAAATCATTGAAAAAAGACTTGAAAACCACAGCTGGAAATTAGAAACCTATCTCTGCAATGAGATATTTTTATGCAAAGAGAAAATGAATTGAGTACTTGAATCTGGAGCCCCTCTCAGCTTCACTTGAAACAATTTTCCCCCAAAATTGCATGGCATGAGTTCACTGATAAGAAAAGCAATGAGTTTTAATAAAATAAGTATGTCTAAATTTAAACTACCTTTCAGATTTCAAATGGTGCAAGGGAAAAACTTCCTCAAAGGTTTAAAACCTACTGAAAACATGAAAGGAAATGCATAATAAAAATAGTAAAAGTAAGCCAAATCTCTGTGTCTCTATCCTTATATTTATCCATCCACCTGTCTATTTATCTCTCTAACTAGCTATCTAGCTATCATATTGCAGTCAAGCCATTACAAAAATAAAGTATGACCACTGTGAAGATGGTAAAGACTGCTGCTCTCTTTCAAGGAAAATCTCGCTTTCATGTATGGAGAACACTTCTATATTGCCTCCTTCCTCTTCCATCTGTCAAGAATCATTTGTATACCTACTGGTGCTCCAAATGTGGCTTTTTAAAGCTTTGAGTCTAGGAGTACCAGAAATACCCTTCTGCTAGAAGAATGTACAGTCCAGTTAGAAAAGATGCCACTGGGGTCCTATGGATAAAAATCGCACACAAATCTGCCATAACGTGTGTTGTGCATGATAAAATTTGCTTGACTATCACACATTTACATTCACAGCTAGTACCTTCCAACCCCTTATTTTTCAGTTTGGACTCCATTCAGATCCCAGGACCACATGTGCCTTGGTGGGAAAAAAAAAAATGTTACACTGAAACGTATGAAGTTTTGTTCCGTCGATCTGAAACGTCAAAATGTCAGAAATCTCATATGGTTCACTGTAAGGTATCTATTGCCCTAGGGGAGTTACTCATTCGTTCCCCTTCTAACCTTGACCTTGGACATCTTGTCCTGGAGCAACAGCCACTCCCTACCATGAATTTGTCCCTAAAGTCTATGTGCCTTCAGACCTCCCTAGGGCTAACTGCTTAACCTGGAGGTTGGATATTGCCTGAGCATTTGGCTCATGGGTTTATATCTGCCTACTCTTTTCTCTAGGCTTCAAGGACTATGAGAATGAGTGCTTCTTTAAGTTTTGTTCCCAGGGCACCTTGTTTTTTTTCTCATTCTAGTCCTAACCCTGCATGACATCTCACTTGATCATCAACCCAGAGCTGTCTGAATTCAACCATCAAAACTCAATCGAAATGTTCTCCCTCTTAAGTAGATATTTTTCATCCTATTCATATTACTCCCCTCTGCTGCATTTGATATTACAAGTCACTGTGTCCTTCTCCAAAATTCTTTCCTTTGATAATCTATCATGAAGTAGCTGCCTTGGCTCTCGGTACACCTGTGCTACCCGAACCAAACAATCACCACTCACCTCTTAGAGCTCCCCAAGGCTTGGTCTCCTGTCTTTTCATTTTGAATTCTCTCAGCGCAGTCTCATTCCACAATGGCTCTGGCCACCAACTATGTGCTGATGGCTCTCTAAGCTCCACCTTTAGCTCAGATTGTACTGTCTAGTGCCATCTTCACTGGGAGGTGCCACAAGGGTCACAGACTCAACTGCTCCTCCTCTTCCAGTGTTTTCTTTCTCAGTTGGTGACATCATACACTCACCTAAATAAGAACTTTGGAATTCATTTCTGATCCCTCCTTTTCTCTAGCTTCTCCATGGTCAATCCACCACCCTGCCCTTTCTTTCTCTTCTAGCTAGAGGCTTCTTAAAACTATTTCTTCCTACCCATCTTTTCTGAACTTGCAGTGGAGATCATCAAGGTTACCCAGAGTCTTCCTTCTATCACACCTCTGAATGCAGTCCTTTCCCTTTCATCTGAGACTGGCGTGAGAAACATCTAGAAACTAATGCTGTGATTAGCATGCTTGATTTTTGTACAGCTTTAAAAAAAAATTTTAACGCTTATTATTTATTTTTGAGAGAGAGAGACAGAGTGTGAGCAGGGTAGGGGCAGAGAGAGAGGGAGATACAGAATCCGAAGCAGGCTTCAGGCTCTGAACTGTCAGCACAGAGCCCGACGTGGGGCTCGAACTCACGAACCGCGAGATCATGACCTGAGCCAAAGTTGGAAGCTTAACCGACTGAGCCACCCAGGTACCCGTGTACAGCTTTTTAATAAATAATTTCCATGTAGGAAAAGATTTCTTATTATGGACTTTTATTACACATGTTAAAAGTTGTGATAAAATACTTGTTCTTAAAATTTTTTTGAACAATGTTTCTAGAAGAGCTAAAGATATGCCATACACAATGACTACAACTGCCATTTGTTTTTATTATAAAACACTACTGATAAAATGCTAATGCTGGAATCAAATGTTTATATAGTAAAGGTCTTCAAAAAGATATTAATGTGCCATTTAATATCTTCTAAAATCTATATGTAAAAATAAGATACATTTGGTGCACCTTTAAAAATAGACTCAATTTTTTGATCAGTTTTAAGTTCACGGAAAAATTGGGCAGCAAATACAGAGAGTTCACATATGTGCCCCTGCCTGCTCCCCATAGGCATAGTCTCCCCCATTATTAAGACCCCCCGCTAGAGTGATATACTTGTAACAATTGATGAACCTATAGTGGCACATAATTACCCAAGTCCATAATTTACATCAGGGTTCATTCTTGTTATTGTACATTTTGTCGGTTTGAAGAAATGTATAATAACATCTGACAACATTATATGATCATAGAGTAGTTCCACTGTTCTAAAAATCCTCTGTGCTCTGCCATTTCATCCTTCCTCCCCCTAATCCCTGACAACCACTGACCTTTTTACTGTCTGCATAGTTTTGCCTTCTCCAGAATGTCATATAGTTAGAATCATACAATATATAGCCCTTACAAATTAGCTTCTTTCCCTTAGTAATATTCATTTAAGTTCCCTCCAAGTCTTTTTATGGCTTGATAGTGCATTTCTTTTTTAGTGCTGAATAATATTCCATTGTCTGGTTGCACCACTATTTCTTTATCTATTTACCTACTCAAGGACATCTTGGCTGCTTCCAAGTTTGAGCAATTATGAAGAAAGCTGCAAGAAACATTCACGTGTGGGTTTTTGTAAGGGCATAGGTTTACAACTCCTTTGGGTAAATGCCAAAGAGAATGACTGCTGGATCATACGGTAAGAGAATATTTAGTTTTGTAGGAAACTTCCAAACTGTCTTCCAGAGTGGCTATACCATTTGGTATTCCCACCATCGATGAATGAGAGTTCCTGTACCTCTACATCCTCAACAACATGGTATTGTCAGTGCCCTGAAATTTGGCTATTCTAATACATGCGTAGTGGCCTCGAAGGTATTATGCTGAGTGAAATAAGGCAATTGGAGAAGGACAGATATCATATGTTTTCACTCATATGTGGATCTTGAGAAGCTTAAAAGAAGACCATGGGGGAAGGGAAGGGGAAAAATAGTTACCGAGAGGGAGGGAGGCAAACCATAAGAAACACTTAAACACAGAGAAAAAACTGAGGGTTGATGGGGGTGGGGGAGAGGGGAAAATGGGTCATGGGCATTGAGGAGGGCACTTGTTGGGATGAGCACCGGGTATCGTATGCAAGCAATAAACCATAGGAATCTACCCCAAAAACCAAGGGCACACTTTGCATATCGTATGTTAGCCAATTTGACAATAAATTATATTTTAAACATTTTAAAAAAAGATGTGTAGCGGCCTCTAAGTTTTGTTCAATTAGCATTTCCTTGATGACATATAATGTGGAACATCTTTTCCTATGTTTATTCGCCACCTGTGTATCTTCTTTGTTAAGGTGTCTTTTAAGGTCTTTGGCCCATTTTTTTTTTAAGTTTGTGTATTTATTTTGAAAAGGAGAGAGCAGGAGAGAGAGCAGAGAGAGGGAGAGAGAGAGAATCCCAAGCAGGCTCCCCACTGTCAGCGTGGAGCCAGATGTGGGGCTCAGACACACAAACCACGAGATCATGACCTGAGCTGAAACCAAGAGTCGGACACTCAACCAACTGAACCACTCTGGCACCCCGACCCATTGCTTGAGTTTTTTGTTTTCTTACTGTTGAGCTTTAAGGGTTCTATGTGTGTTTTGGAAAACAGTTCTTTATCAGATGTATCATCTGCAAATATTTTCTGCCTATCTGTGCCTTCTCTTTTCATTGTCCTGACAGTGTCTTTCACAAGACAGAGATTTTTAATTTTAATGAATTCTAGATCATCAATTCTTTCTTTTGTGGATTGTGCCTCTGATATTGTATCTAAAAAGTCGTTGCCAAGCCCAAATCATCTAATTTTTTTCCTACGTTATCTTCTAGGAGTTTTAGAATTTTGTGTTTTACATTTAGGTCTATGATCCATTTTGAGTTAATTTTTGAGAAGAGAATAAGGCCTTTGTCTAGATTCAATTTTTTATAAACGAATGTCCAGTTGTTACAGTGCAATTTGTTGCACAAACTATCTTTGTTCCTTAGAATTGCCTTTTCTCCTTTGTCAAAGATCAGCTGACTACACTTATGTGGATCTGTTTCTAGGTTCTCTATTGTGTTAATTTGATCTGTTTATCTACTATTTTTCCAATGCTACCCTGTTTCAATAACTGCAGCTTTATAGTAAGTCTTGATATCGGGCAGTCTGAATCCTCTAACTTTGCTTTTCTCCTCCAGTATTACACTGGCTAATCTGGGTCTTTATAAACACTTTGTGGACATCTACAAAATAACTTGCCAGTATTCTGCTTGGGATTGCATCGAATCTATAGATCAAGTTGTGAAGAACTGACATATTGACAATAGTGAGTCTACCAGTCCATGAAAATGGAATAGAATCTCTCTCCCTTTATTTAGTTCTTTGATTTCTCCCACCAAAGTCTCGTAGTTGCTTCATATGGGTCTCATACTCATTTTGTTACATTTACACCTAAGCATTTCATTTTTGGGGGTGCTGATGTCAATGTTAAATTTAGGATTCCACTTGTTTGTTACTGGTACATAGGAAAGCAATTGGCTTTTGTGTATTGTTAGCCTTGTATCCTATCCTGCAACCTTGCCGTGATTACTTATTACTTCCAGGAGTTTTTCTGTCAGTTCTTTCAGATTTTCTACATAAATAATAATGTCATTTGTGAACAAAGGCAGTTTTAGTTCTTTATTCCAGATATGTATATCTTTTATCTCCTTTTCTTGAACTTACTGCATTAGCTAGCACTGTCACTACCCTGTTGGAAAGCAGTGACAACAGGAGACAGCCTTCTTCTGTTCCTGATCTTATCGGGGTACCTTTGAGTTTTGTACCTTCAACTATAATGTTAGCAGTAAGTTTTTGTAGATGATCTTTACCAAACTGAGGAAGGCTCTTTTCATTCTTAGCTTATTGAGTGTTTTTATCACAAATGAGTGTTAAATTTTGTCAAATGTTCTTTCTGCATCCGTTGACATGATTATGTAAATTTTTTAGCCTGTTGAGGTGTTGTGTTACATCAGTTGATTTTCAGAGTTGAACCAGCTTTACCTACCTGGTATAAATCCCACTTGGTCGTGGTGTATAATTCTTTTTATCATTCAACGCACTTTTAATAGCTTCAGGAGTTAAATAAAAGAACTTTTCTAAAAATGAGCAAAAACAAGAGTATGAGTATATAAGGGCTGAGGACTGAAAAACGGTATAAGGTACCTAGAAATCTCAATATCGGTGCTATGTTTTTAACCTACAAGGAAGAGTGATGTGTAAACTAACCCAAGGCACAACGTACTCTTCTTGTTCCAAAAGAGTTCGTCATTTGCTAATGTAAATAAAACGTACAAATAACTATGATACTCTAGCTGCATATTTTATGGGTTGTACAAAGTGGTCATGAATTAAGTGACATGACTTACAGAAAATCGCCGTCTCGTTTTAGCACTTCTTTCTTTTACTTGCTTTTGGAAACCTCTTTTGAAAATCCTTTCTAAATTCCTGTCCAAAAAAATATTGTAGTAAAAAGGAGCATAAAGAAGAGGAGTAGGAAGAGGAGAAAGTAATGAACTGTGATGAAAGATTAAAGCTTTTGTGTGGAGATAAAGAGGAACATGGGAAATCTCTGTACCTTCCTCTCAAGTTTTCTCTGAATCTAAAACTGCTCTAAAAAAATAAAGTCAAAAAAAGATTAGCATTTTTTCAGAAGAACACTTTATCAAAGCTTTCTAGAGAGCTCAGGGGTTATCGTGGACCCAATGCTGCATTTTTTAGGTAACAATGGATGGAAATGATCCCTGGAAAGTACTCTTTTTTTTCCTTTAGGAGTGGAAAAAATTATTCCTCCGAGTGAACAAAAAAGAGTGTTATGCTCACATATTGAGGATTTGAGGAGAAAACAAGGACAAGAAATACTGTAGAATTAAGGGACTTTGTTCCCTTTTCCTTCGCTTTTTCTTTATTCTAGGAAGAGGTTCTCAATATTCAAATCATCAGTGGGAACTTTTAAAAATCTCTTTTTTTGAGTTTCACCCCAGAGAAATTAAATCTGAATCTCTAGAGATATAACTCAGGCATCTGTCTTTTAATAAACTCCCCAGGCAATTCTAATATGCAGTCACAGTGGTGAGCCATGCCCCAACAGATCCGAAAGGGGGGTGCCAATGAAGACCTTAACAAGGAATTTGAGAGGACGTAGATATATCACCTTCAGCTAGTGTCACCTTACCAGCTGATCCTGATAAGATTGGTGGGACTACAGCCGCCAAAATAAGCAAGGTCTGGGAGGGAGTCTCATGTCTTTACCGTTGAAAATAAGAGGGTTGGAGGGGCGCCTGAGTGGTTCAGTCGGTTAACTAACTGTCCAGCCCGGAGCCTGCTTCGGATTCTGTGTCTCCCTCTCTCTCTGCT
This sequence comes from Panthera tigris, assembly GCF_018350195.1. NCBI lineage: Eukaryota > Metazoa > Chordata > Mammalia > Carnivora > Felidae > Panthera > Panthera tigris. The sequence goes on from NC_056677.1 coordinate 25,240,362, forward strand.
CGCCCCCACTCGTGCTCTGTCTCTCTCTCTCTCTCTCAAAAATAAATAATAAAAAAATTACCACTTGCTACAGCATCTTGAACTGACTAAAGCTAAAGAAACAGAGAGGGGGAAAAGGTTTCCCTAGCTATTAAATCCCCGGTGAGAGATTTCTTCTTCTAGCCTGCCTCTAAAATGTTCAGTCTCGGTCCACTAATAAACATATACTCACTGAAATACACATTAAATGATCTGAGCATTTGGGAAAATAGTAATATGGAAAGTCAGGTATGAGGTTGGTATGTGGGTGGATGATTTCAAAAGCTCTTAGCTCTTGCTATCAGTAAATGTATGACGTTTTTCCTCCCTTTTAGAATTCATGTATTGTTTACTGCTTGCGGGGTACTTTGGGGTGTGTAAAGTCACCTCTCACCTATTCTCATTGTGGAAATGTGCCAGTTCCTCGGTGTAGAAGAAGAAAAGCTACAGTTGGTTATAAAAACGTGATGGATGATTTAGGTGACTGTATTCAGCTGGTAGCAATAAACGCTGAGCTCGGCAGAAACGACCACAGGCAAAACACAAGTGATTTACTAGCTATCCAAAGCACATGAGATTTGTAATGCATGAGACCCTCAGGCCCATCACTTCTCTTCAGCAATGGGAGACCATATTTTGGTGAACAATGACACATTTAATTTCAACTTCGTGTTGCAAAACAAAAAGGCAGCCTCATTTTCATTTGATTATGTTTTTTCTCTCATAAAGTGTCTTTGCATCTTTTGGAAGTGCAAATGGTTTCTTAAGAAGCAGAAACAGCAGAGCATGTTAGAAACAATATCCATCGGGAGACATTTGTCATTGACGGTGTGTTTGCACGTGGTTGGTGAGATCAGAATGAGAAATCCAGAGTGCTGTAACAGATCCGTTGCATTCTGATAGCCTCTCCCGAAAACGGATTCTAATAGCTTAGTGCTTTTTAGGGCAGATGTGTAGCCAGGTGCTAGCTATGAAAACAGTCTTGGCATCCTCAAAAAAAAAAAAAAAAAAGCCAGAGAAAAATAGTAAGAGAAGAAACGTTACCCACTGAACTGAGGGTAAAACGTGTGGTCACAAAAGACCATGGACTCAAATCCCAACTCGGTTAATGATATATAGTTTGAATGCTATAAACTTACTGCATCTCATTGTATCAGCCTGTGAAACACTGACCTATTTTGCAATTTCAATGTGAGCGATAAATAAAATCTCTTCCCAGCCACTTTGAAAATAGATTCTGCATTTCAGAATAAATGTTAAGCAATAATAATGATGATGGAATAGCTGACACAGTGCGAATTTTAAATAGAGCAGAGTAACTTTCTAATTACGGGCTAAGTTTTATTCTTTGTAAGTGTAATTAGAAAGCGACTATGTTCCTTTAATTAGAAAGTTAATTAGATTGTGACCTCTTTTCCTGTCTTATTGTCTTGGACTGCAGGCCAGAAGTAAATTACAAATCCCACTCCTTGCGTGACTGTGTAAGGCTGGAGAAACATAGATGTGATTATAAAGACTAATAGTAGGACTTACAAGTCAGATAGGACCTTCAGAGGCTATGGATGGATCTCCCAATAGAAAAGAGTTTAGCGGGATAAATGAAGAAGATACTCCTCTAGATAAAGCCTGCATAGTAAGGACCCTAAGTTGTGTTCTTCGGGATGCTGGTTCTCATACTTTGGTACGCATGCATGAGAATCACCTGAAGGTCTTGTTGCGTTCTTCTCACCTAGAGCTTCCAATTCAGCAAATCTGGGGTGGAACGTAAGAATTTACATTTTGGAGTGCCTGGGTGGCTCGGTCTCCGACTCTTGATTTCGGCTCAGGTCGTGATCTCACAGTTCATGAGTGTGAGCCCTGCACTGGGCTCTACACTGACAGCACAGAGCCTGCTTGGGATCCTCTCCCTCCCCCTCTCTTTCTGCCCTTCCCCTGCTCACTCCATCTCTCTCTCAAAATAAATAAATAAACTTAAAAAAAGAATTTAAATTTCTTGTGAGTTTACGGTCCATGCTGACGCAGCTGGTTTAAGAAGCACACTTTGAAAACTGTTGCCTTAAACTATTTTTTTTTTAATTTTTTTTTTTTTAACGTTTATTTATTTTTGAGACAGAGAGAGACAGAGCATGAACGGGGGAGGGGCAGAGAGAGAGGGAGACACAGAATCGGAAGCAGGCTCCAGGCTCTGAGCCATCAGCCCAGAGCCCGACGCGGGGCTCGAACTCCTGGATCGTGAGATCGTGACCTGAGCCGAAGTCGGACGCTCAACCGACTGAGCCACCCAGGCGCCCCTGCCTTAAACTATTAATAGCGTTAGGCTTAAGTATTGTTTACAATCAAATAAGTTCGAGGGTTCTTAGAGTTGAACAAAATTAAGCCCGTTTCTTTCCTGTGTGATACCTCAGAGCCTTTTATATGTTATTTGACTTTGTGAATTTTCAAGAAGCATGGCAACGTGGCAGGCTCTACGTACCACTTACTGTCAACTAAAGTATGGAGGTGCTGAGTTGCCATCATGGCACTCATTTCCAAAGGTGGACCCTGGGAGCACTTGAGCTCTCTTTCCTCGGAGGTCCACCGGAGCTTTTACTGTTTCACATACTGTTATTTGAATGGGTTGTTAGAATGGTTTGTTAATTAGCATTAACAGCCGAATGTTGGAGTTTTCATTGATCTAATTAGGGATTTTCCCATGTGGGTACTGGTTAAAAGATTGTGGGGACATCCCCTTGCATGAACAAGGCATACAAATCTAGTAAGGCTTCACTCTTTAATGTGAGAAATGGTGTTCTAAATTTGATTCCTAATTCTGGAGACTTCTTGATTGCCTGGCTCCTACCAGCCTAATTAGCTGAATTCTTTCTCTAATATTATCATACTTGCCTTTGGGTGAAGCTTTCATGCGAAATGATGTTGGATCCCTTTAAAAGACATTTGTGGCTTCATAGAGTTGACTGGCCGTTTTGTGCTTGCTTGTTAATAAATGTCTAAAGATGATTTTGCTCCTAGTTGGCTCAAATTACAATCTAGGAGCAAAGCCCCTCGAGGAAGAGGCTAACCCTTCACCACATCTAGCCAGGGGCAGCTGTGGCCATCTGCAGGAGAGGACACAATAGCCGTGTGAGAGGAGATTGCCTTAGGTCAGATCACAACACCACCACCCCCCCCCCCATTATTCTGGAGTCTTTGTGAAGCATTTCTTGCGACCACTGCTCTTCAAAAACATGTGGGGGAAATGCTTGCTGTGCGATTATTTTCAGCCTCTTAGAACAAAGGAGGCCCATGTCACAGGAAACGAAACAGCATTAGTAAACCGGTCTGTGGAGTCTCTATTGTGTGAAAATTCCATGCAGAGCAAAACAGAAACACAAGAATCGCATGGAAGCAAGCAAATAGAAAAGAGGTAATGATTTCACGTTTACATTCTTCGCTGCAGTTTCCTAGGGAAATAATAACTTAGGGTAACTAGTCCATTTTCCTTACTTGGTGGTATAAATTGCATTTTGTCTAGAAAAAGAGTGCTCTAGAACAGGAAGACTTCAGCTAAAAAAAATTGTGTGTATGAACAATACTGGCAAATTCAAAGATATCCTTTGGTCTGTTCTTATTTTGCTTTCTTGAAAACAAGATGCTCATATGTACATAATCTCAAAATTGAGTGAAATTAAGAAATCTCATCCCTAATATATTTTTACATACAAAATAGGTGTCCAGTAGATGTCTGGGTTTGCACTGTTGTTGTTTCAGTTGCGGGTTATTACATGGGCGTAGAATATATAGAAATAGCAGGTATTTTGATGGCACAGTGGCCCTAATCTACAGTGAACTTTGAGTGAGTACCATTTCAGGCCAGAATTAATAGAAAGCACTCTACTCTCGAATTAGATTTGAGTTCATTTGTTGTCTGTATCACTTACCAGCTCTGTTGGCTGAAAGATACCCTGGAAAATTCTGATTTATTTGAGTTTCAATTTGCAACTCTCAAAATGTGATTGATAAAACCTTACCTCATAGAATGACTCATTCACTCACTCGAGAAACCTTTATTGACTCCTTTCCATGTGATGGGCACCGCTGCAAGACTGGGGGGACAGCACTGAACAAGCATGTTCATTACTGTCACGGAGCCCTCATCTAGTCACAGAGGATAGCAAAGGCCACCCACACATGGGCAGGGTAATATCTGGGGATTATGAGCTTTATGAAAAAAAAAAATAAGTCAGGATAAAGGGGCAAGAGAGAATTTTAAGAATGCTGTTATTAGGAATCAAACACAGCCTTTATGACAAATGGATATTTGAGCAGACTTGGAGGAAGTGAATGAGGTCTTCTGTGCTGCGAGGTACAACATGGTAGAACATATGTAAAGAACATTGTAAAATACCTGACACAGAGTAGGTGTGTAGCAAATGGTATATATTTTCTACTCTGTTATGATTACCGTTGACAACATTATCGCTGATGTTGATGCGTTTTCATAAACACTTAACTCATGCACATGTTTGGTAGACCAACTTGAGGAAACAATTGCTAGCTAAAAAAAAAGCCCTCGCAGATGAACTATCACTTAAGGAAGGGTCCAGACTTCTTGATATTGCTGCAACAGAAGTCTAAACTCTGACCACTGCTTTTGGCAAGAGCCTCATTATAATCATTGCAATAGTCTGTACTCCCAGGATATTGATAGAGACAGTGCGTGGGACGGTAGCTATTAAAAATAATTTCAGCCACCATCATAAGTTACTGATTACTTTTTATTCATCATGCAATGTGCTGAGTGTTTTACACTCACTCTTGCTTTGAATTCTCTAGACAATCCCGTAAGGTCGATATCGTTGGTATGTTCTAAAGTAACTTGCCTAGGATTGGAGGATTGGAGGATTGGAGCCTGGAGTGGTGTGAAAACAAGGCCCACACCCTTATTCACCATATTCACAACGTAAAATATATTGGCAAAAAAAAAAAATTATAGCACTCTTGAAATTGTACTTATTTCAGTTAACATTATGGAGTATGAAACTAAATTTTTGCTCCTGACTTTGGAACCTAGGCTTCTGTGTGCTTTTTGTTTTTAAATGGAAACTGTATTTTTAATACCAAATAAAAAACACGAAAATAAACTTTTGGAGAACCTATTTATGCACCAAGAACTTTCTAGAAATAACAATTCTTGGAATTCTGAACACTGAGAGAGCAAAGAATGCATTTTGACATTTTAAAATAGTGCCCCCTCCCCTCAATTCCCTATGTATCCAACGTCTCTCTAAAGTGTTGTAGATCACATTCAAATGCCTGAGTGGAATCATTCATGCAATTCTAAATCATTACTAAGGCCTATTTAAGACATGGAGGTTTTATAATTTAGGTGTTGTTTGAAAAACCAAATACCTGACTAAGACAGCTTATTAGATTTTTGAACTTTATTTAGTGGAATGACCTCTGGTGCAACAAATAGTATAAACTGGTTTTGAATTATGATTCAGAGTAGCCTGTGGCTGGCCCTGAATAGACAGACAATTAGGTAGTGAATTTATTACAAAGTAAATCCCCAGTGACCTACTGTTTTTCTTTTCTAGTCAAGTTCCTCAAAGTATAATCCTATCACTGTGGACTTGAACGAGCTAATCACTGTCTCCCAGGCTGAACTATAGCGTCACGTGGAAGTTCACTTTTCATCTTATTTAATTTGACCTTGAGGAAGCTGGATCACAAAAAGGCAATACAATCTCCAGTTCTAAACTCTAAGCATCTTGTAATTTCTCCGCCCAGAACGATTCCCAAGATAGCTTGCGAAATTTAAAAAAGAAAGTGGTCAGATTCGCTACCTCGAATTTATTCTCCCAGATCTTTTGGCATCTCTTTCTTTTTATCAGTGTGTCCCACACACAGTTCACTGTACCCAGTGGGCAACCCTATGCATGGGGCAGAACCTGGCAATAATAAATGCCAACCATCATCCTCTGTGGTTAGGCCTCCAGCTCTAATGCTTAAAGCAATACCTGACACATAGTTGGCACACATATGGTGTTAGCTGTTTGAACCACTAACTCAGTAAGTTAATGAATAGATCAACCATCCAGCGGACTGAAAACAGAAAGCTCGCCTTCTACTTTCATTTGTTCGGAGTTCAGTGCAGGACTAGAGAACCCATTGGAAAAAATATTGTACATACATATAGTAGCAAATGATTAATGATTAACATTTCCTGGAAACATATTAATATCCTACTTTGACTTTCTGTAAACATCAAACTAAAGGAATGCTTAACTGGAAATTTTAAATTCTCATGGGGCAAAATCATGAGGGAGACACTGCGGGGATGTGACTGGATACATTGTTGGCATCTTTCTCAACATCCAGCATCCTAGGAGTGTAAAATATGGGCTAGATTGCCACTTAACCTGTTGGAATTTCAGATTTACCAAACTATGTCCCCTTTATTTACTCTTTAGACTTTCATCTGCAGATAGATAATTCATTTGGAAAGCATAAAATGAGCACCACTTTAAGTAGAGGATGGGCAAGACAAGGGAAGTTTTGAAAACCATCTTTTGAAATAATTTCCTTGTCTGTACACCAACACCCAGGAGTTTATATGGCCTAAAATTTTAAAGCAGTAATTATAGTATGACAAAACAATATTCAGTTCTAAGATACATTTCAAAATTATAAAGCACACTTCAAATACATCAAGGCACATTATTTGATAACCGTAAGATTAATGTGCAACCAGAAATATCCTTGGTATTTTAGTGTTAAGGAATGACAAATACTTACTGCAGATTTGAATGTCCAGGGGCTCACATTCCTGCCTCTTACTGTAGGGAAAGGTCAAGAAGGGCAGGCACTTCCCCTACGCCTCTTGGAAGAAGGTCTGGTGATGGTTAATGCTGTCCATAAATACCAAAACAGAGGTCACCAGATACAACTCCATAGCTGGGGTGAGACTGGGAACACTGGGCCAAGCCTTGTGAGCTACGAGTCTCAGCAGAAGCTGAGAGTCTCATCATAGAACTCTCACACACTGTTTCAGGTAAGCATCAGGGTAGTAACTTGAGATTCTTGCTATAGTCCGCTCCCTATTGTAAAATTTGTCTGACTTCAAGGAGAGGTACAACAGTTACTGCTATTCGCCATGGATAACCGGGGTGAAAACTAGACATTATGTGTCAATTACCCCGCAATGGGCTTTGGGCTGACAGCTCAGAGCCTGGAGCCTGCTTCAGGCTCTCTCTGCCCCTCCCCTGTTCCCATTCTGTCTCTCTGTCTCTCAAAACTCAATAAACGTTTTAAAAAATTAATTGTAAAAAGAAGGAAACTACTGTGGGAATGAAAGACCGTGGTGATATAAAGGAGTGACTGACACGATGACAGCTAGTCAAGGAATCTGCCTTAGAAGGTGGCCAATCAGGATCAATTCCGGAAAAGGACTTGTAGAAGATATTTGGCATGTTGAATGGACATGGTTTGGTGTTAGACTGGATAATGAGAGCAAAAGTGTAAAACATCACTCAAAGTCGAGGAATCGGACTATTGCTAGTGACAGAGAGACAGATGAGTAGCAGGGAAAGTATGAGAAGGAGGAAAAGAAGAGGAATTTTCAAATGATTACTTTCAGCATTATCCTTTCTGCTTTGGAACCTCCTACCTCCCTCCAACTGAGGAGAAGAGGTAGTCCCACCTAAAGGATCCTGAATGAGGTTGAGGGTACCTAGGCTGCCGTGGCTTCTCCCGTTCAGTGGAAACCTTGGTATTAGTTATGAGCTGCAGGATACAGATGCTAACCTGATAAATCTGTTGTCCCTCTCAAGGCCTCCTGAATCACAGCTCCTGAGGCCCCAATGTGTTCCACTTCACAGAAAACCTCCTCCACCTCCTTTCTGGTTATCCCATCTTGCGTTCCTCATAATTCTCTGCAGACAGAGCCCCTCCTTCTTCTTGTGTTCTGATGGTGGTGCTGCTTTCTGGATTGCTCTTCGGATGACACCCTTCTGCTTGCCTGGTTCTCCAGGATTCATAGCAAGGATGTTCCAGCACTCTGTCTCATTCACCTGGTCAGAAGCCACCGTCTCACTTTGGGCTCTGCTCATTGATCTGTGCCAAGCATAGGACCAAGTTGTGATTTTGTAGAAGTGTGCTCCTTAGAAACTGTGCCCTTTTTTCTATCTGTACGCCTACAATTCTACCTCAGTCCAAACCATTTTCCCCAGTGTCTGCCTCATCCTAGAGGGCTGCCATTGTTTCAAAATAGTTACAGCCTGACACGCGTAGAACACGTGTGCAGGATTCCCTGCTATGTACTTGGCATATGTTATCTCATTTAATCTTAACGACTATCCTGAAAAGAAGATGTTATGACTTATTTTTGCAGATGACAAAACTGAGTTTCACAAATTTTATAACTCATACAACACAGGAGATATGTAATGGCCAGGACTTAAAATGGGCTGTTTAAATTTGAGACTTGACTTTTTCCAGAGTGTTATAGCAAAATAGGGATGTGGACAAGTGTTAGGAGATAGCTTTCTGTCTGTTGCCACCTATCCTGTTTACCGTGCTGAACCATGAGACCTCATAGCTCATACTCAGGATGGTTATATCATCCTGTTTAATTGAGAAATTACTAAGAGCTATCTATAGCTTGATATTCTCTAATTAAGGTGTAAGTAAGAAATGAGTAGGTGCAACCATAAAGCTAGAGATATGGATTGGAGATTTGTCTACACACGGATTGTATTTGATTCCTCTTGCTGCTGTGGCAAACGGCCACAAGCTTAGTGGCTTAAAACAACACAAATTTATGAGTAAGTCAGTGACATGGGTCTCATGGGGATAAAACCAAAGTGTCAGCAGGGCTGAATTCCCTTCTGGAAACTCTAGGGGAGGCTTGGTCACCTTGCCTTCTCTAGCTTCTGAAAGTTGCCCACATTCCTTGGCTTGTGGCCCACTTTCTCCATCTTCAAAGCCAGCAATGTCTAATTTCTCTAACCATGTTCTTATCATGGTATCTCTCGCTGACCACAGCAGAAAAAGGCTCTCTGCTTTTAAGGACTCGTGTGATTAGAAAGGGCACACTGCAATAATCTCTCATCTCAAGGTCCGTAACCTCGACCACAACTGCAAAGTCCCCTTTGTCATGTGGGGCAACATATTCACAGGTGATTAGGATGTGGGTATCTTTAGATTATCTGATTTCTGATTATTATCTGGTTATTATCTGATTTCTTCAAAGATATTTTCTGAACCAGAAAGAACAGATGAGAGTCTCATAGTCATTGTCAACTAGAGCCATTTTGATACATAACACAGCCACCCAAATGACAAGGAAATCCTCTGAGGCGATACAGACAGTGATGCTCTATCCTTAATTCTACATAATTATAGATTTTCTGTATGGTGGCAGTGGTGTCTTGTCTTAAAGTGACAGTGACTCCCACACCTTGCTAGATAATGCCACATATTCCAGTTCATCCCACTTAGCCATTAAAAGGGGAACGTTTTTGTTTCATTGGAGCAAAGGGATGTCTGTCATTTTCTGAGGTTCTTTCCATTGGTGTCTGATTTTGTAGTAATTTGAAATCTAGACCTTTTTCTAAGCTATTCAAGTTGACATTTTTTCTTCCCTGACAGTTCCTATCTGGGCAACGGTAGTCTAGGAGAAGGACAAATACCATGAGCTGAATCTTCTACTAGTTGGAATTCTCAGAGAATGAGTATTGGTAGTGTCTTCTAGGCCCTTCTCAGATGCAAGGGTTATCCCTTGGACCTGGTTATCCGTGACATCAATTTGCTACATCCTAAATTTCATCAGAGGAAAATATTCCTCAAGAGAAATGTTATGTCAGGTAGCTTTTTAGCACAAAAGCTATGTACGTCCTGAATTATATAAGAAGGGACTTTACAACAAGTGTTGGTTTATCAGTCCTCAGCAAGCACCTAGCATGTCTTGTCTGTAGATTATCTTTCACCATTTCTGTTTCTGACTGAATAACTAGTTGTCAGATCTAGCTAAATATCTCGCCTTTTTGCTTCAATGAGCTGCTTTCCTAGGATTGACTCCTATGTGCCTACACAGAGCATGGCCCAGTGTCATTTCAGACACTCGAACTAGGTCAGAGTGGATTCAGGGCCTTAATCACAGACACTCATGTCAGATGGATGTCACTATCAAAATCAGAATTCTAGTTCTATCTCATATTGGCCAGAGAATAGAGTTTCTAATTTAAAATAAATGGTGGGAGAAGGGATAGAAAAGTAACAATATGGAACATGAGCAGGATGTCTACTGATTTCTGCATCCTTTCTTTTTCTCACTAATTATTAAGACAGATGACACCAGAGCCCTTTGTTCGTAACCCCCACGGTTGCACATGGTTGCTTTCGATGATGCAGTATCATCTAGAAGTGAGCATTCGTGGGCTGGAGGACTAGGAAGGCAAACGAAATCCAATCCGTACGAACGAACCTTAGCAGCTCCCCTGCCCCATTCCACTAACTGACATAAAGTACCAAAGAGTTAGATAGGCTGTGTCATTTTTTCAAGTATGTAGAGAAATACTAGGTGATTCTACTTCAACATATGTAGTTACCAATGAGTACGTCCTGCCTTTTCACTGGTGTGGTTCACATTGGTCCTCAGGTGGTCTGCCTGAAAATTTACCATTTGTGGGCTCTGGTGGTGATGTTTCTAGAACCTGTTTGTTTTCTTGTCGATTTAGCATTAATCAGGACACCAATGCCAATAATGGATGCATCCCCTGCCTCTCCTGTTATACAGGTCTCCTTTTCACAGATCAATATGGATATAGGTAGATGTAGATACTGAGAGGTTACCTAAGTCTGCCTTTCCAGTCTGTCCCTTAGGTTAGGGTCACCTTTTGTGTTAAGGCCATTTTCCTATATACTATGACCCAACCACCTCATAAAAGCAAGGCACAAATTCCAACCCTAAAAGGCCATTTCTCTGGGCCACTATTTGCCTCCACCCATTAATTTGCTCCCAGTTGAATGTGTTTTCTCTCATCTCTGTGTCGGAGGTTCCTGACACTCATATTCCCCTTTGGATTTCCTCGTTTGGGTGGATTCTTTAGAATTATCCCTTGGCTAGTAAACCCTTGGTTATTCCTCTCTTAGTGTTCTACTGCCCAGATGACAATTCCCTGTTCCACTCCCACCCAGGCCACCCATGGATCTTCCCTCTCTGCCATTTTCAACAAGACAATGAAGTGTTTCATCAGTGTTTTTTTTTTTTTTATGAAAAAAGGTATGTTTTAAGATGGTTTAAATATCTTCTTCAAAATAACAAAAGAGTTCTTTATTGTATATGTATGTATAGTCTAAGACTTTCCCCCATTCCATGCCTCTTCTTCAGCTACCTAATGTGACTAATGTAGAATTTCCAAATTTTCTTCCAACGTTGATGTTTCACTTATTCCATCGTCAAGACTACATCAAATGACATTATCATTCTTGGGATCCTGGAAGTAAGATCTTTTGAGAAATCACAGTGCCAACAGAAATTATAAAATAAAGGTACTTGGGTAAGAGGAATGATCACTTATGGCATTTATAGATTCAGATTGAAAACCAATGGTTACACATTTCGCCTCTAGCTTTTGCTAAATAGTTGGTTCTATTGCTTCATTCACAATAAGCAATAAGATATATTTTGGCAAAACCATTTACAAAAACTCTTCCCGAACATGAACAGAGAAAGAGATCCCGAGAGAGATGCTATGAGTATCTTAAGCATACAAATTTCCACCCTCCAGAAATCTCATTTTAGCATTTATCTTTGACTTAGGGCGGCCAATTTTAAGTATAAGTGGCTCTTCTGATAAAATACTTTACTTTCAGTTTTTTCTTTCTCTTAAAGAGAACACAATTTTGAGGGGTTTTGGTTTGTTTTCACTAGTTGATGTAATGGCCAGAACACTTACCACCCTCTACTTCCCTAACACACATATACACAGTTCTTGAATTCCCAAATTTTTTTTCAATATATGAAATTTATTGTCAAATTGGTTTCCATACAACACCCAGTGCTCATCCCAAAAGGTGCCCTCCTCAATACCCATCACCCACCCTCCCCTCCCTCCCACCCCTCATCAACCCTCAGTTTGTTCTCAGTTTTTAAGAGTCTCTTATGCTTTGGCTCTCTCCCACTCTAACCTCTTTTTTTTTTTTTCCTTCCCCTCCCCCATGGGTTTCTGTTAAGTTTCTCAGGATCCACATAAGAGTGAAAACATATGGTATCTGTCTTTCTTTGTATGGCTTATTTCACTTAGCATCACACTCTCCAGTTCCATCCACGTTGCTACAAAGGGCCATATTTCGTTCTTTCTCATTGCCACGTAGTACTCCACTGTGTATATAAACCACAATTTCTTTATCCATTCATCAGTTGATGGACACTTAGGCTCTTTCCATAATTTGGCTATTGTTGAGAGTGCTGCTATAAACATTGGGGTGCAAGTGCCCCTGTGCATCAGTACTCCTGTATCCCTTGGGTAAATTCCTAGCAGTGCTATTGCTGGGTCATAGGGGAGCTCACCAAACTCCACACCTGAAAAACAAATAACCCAGTGAAGAAATGGGCCGAAAACATGAATAGACACTTCTCTCAAGAAGACATCCGGATGGTCAACAGGCACATGAAAAGATGTTCAATGTCGCTCCTTATCAGGGAAATACAAATCAAAACCACACTCAGATATCACCTCACGCCAGTCAGAGTGGCCAAAACGAACAAATCAGGAGACTATAGATGCTGGCGAGGATGTGGAGAAACGGGAACCCTCTTGCACTGTTGGTGGGAATGGAAACTGGTGCAGCCGCTCTGGAAAACAGTGTGGAGGTTCCTCAGAAAATTAAAAATAGACCCAATTTTTTTTAAAAAAAACTTACCTGTTCAAATGCTTGTTTATATGGTATAGATGCCTTGGCGATGTGGACCAGTTCTTCTCTGTCATTTATTGTTCCCTCTCAGTGATTTCTAGAAATCCATTTATGATAAAATCATTATTTCATAATTGTTACATATTCAGAAAACTGGTGATTTCAGAAATGTGGGCAAATTGCCTTATCAAGGCATACATTTAAGGAAATGTGCAGATTTCAAGATATCACAACCTCAATTATCAGGTGATTTGAGGACCTTCTTCATTAGCTTCTCTGAGGTGCTTTTTACCAAGATTCATCCCCTAGCCTACTATAGACTTAGTAAGCCAGAGTCTCTGAGGATTAAGCTGGGGAAGGGAACCTGCTCTGATAATTTTCATGAACACTAAAACTGGAGAACCATTAGCCCTCACAGCCATTAGAAATCTAGTTTGGGGTCTAGAAGAGGCAATCACAATGTGTCATCTAAAAAACCCTGTATGGGTGACTGGGTGGCTCAGTCAGTGAAGCACCCAACCTTGGTTTTGAGCTCAGGTTATGATCTCAGGGTTCATGAGTTCAAGCCCTGTGTCAGGCTCCGTGGGGCCTGCTTGGGGTTGTCTCAGTCTCTCCCCCACTCTCTGCCCCTCCCCTTCTTCCACTCTTTCTCAAAATAAATAAATAAACTTTAAAAAAAAAACTAAATAAAAATTAAAAACCCTGTATTTCCTTTTTTTCTTTTTTCTTTCTTTTCCTTTTCTTTTTCTTCTAAATATAATTTATTGTCAAAGTAGCTAACATAAAGTATATACAGTGTGTTCTTGGTTTTGGGAGTAGATTCCCCTGATTCCTCACTTACACACAACACCCAGTGCTCATCCCAACAAATGCCCTCCTCAGTGCCTGTCACCCACCCCCTCCCATCAACACTCAGTTGGTTCTCTGTTTTTAAAAGTCTCTTATGGTTTGCCTCCCTCTCTGTTTCAAACTATTTTTCCCCTCCCCTTCCCCCATAGTCTTCTGTTAAGTTTCTCAAGTTCCACATATGAGTGAAAACATATGCTATCGGTCTTTCTCTGACTGACTTATTTCACTTAGCATAATACTCTCCAGTTCTATCCACATTGATGAAAACGGCAAGATGTCATTCTCTCTCATTGCCAAGTACTATTCCATTGTATATATAAACCACATCTTCTTTATCTCTTCGTCAGTTGATGGACATTTGGTTCTTTCCATAATTTGGCTATGGTTGATATCACTGTTATAAATATTGGAGTACATGTGCCCCTATGAATCAGCACTCCTATATCCTTTGCATATATTCCTCGGAGTGCTATTGCTGGGTTGTAGGTAATTCTATTTGTAATGTTTTGAGGAACCTCCACACTGTTTTCCAGAGTGGCTGCACCAGTTTACATTCCCACGAACAGTGCAAGAGGGTTTCCCTTTCTCCACATCCTCGCCAACATCTGTTGTTTCCTGAGTTGTTCATTTTAGCCACTCTGACTAGTATGAGGTGGTATCTCTATGTGGTTTTGATTTGTATTTCCCTCGTGATGGGTTACATTGAGCATCTTTTCATGTGTCTCTTGGCCATCTGGATGTCTTCTTTGGAAAAGTGTCTATTCATGTCTTCTCTCCATTTCTTCACTGGATTATTTGTTTTTTTGCGTGTTGAGTTTAGGAAATTCTTTATAGATTTTGGATACTAACCGTTTATCTGATATGCCATTTGCAAATATCTTCTCCCATTCTGTCAGTTTCCCTTTAGTTTTCTTGATTGTTTCCTGTGCTGTGCAGAAGCTTTTTATCTCGATGAGGTACCAATAGTTCGTTTTTGCTTTTATTTCCCTTGCCTTTGGAGATGTGTCAAGTACAAAGTTGCTGCAGCCAAGGTCAAAGAGGTTGTTGCCTATTTTCTCCTCTAGGAAAAAAACCTGTATTTCCATTCATGACTTCAAATCTGTACGTTTCAATTGTTTCGGTCCCTCTAAATCCCTTCTCTTTGGAAAAAGGGCAAAAAGGGATAGTAGTGAAAGCACTGAAGCAAATGAGATCAGATAGTATGAATATGAGTGTGATCTGGTACTTTTACTAGTTCAAGAAAGAAGAGAATGATAGAGGAAGCAGACACTGACCAACTCCATTTCAGAGCCATTCTGCCCCCTTTGGCTATACAACTGTGTGTCTTGGACAAGTTACATTACTTTGCCAGTCAAAATGTCAATGACAATATATATATCATGCTGGTTTTGTGAAGATTAAATGACTGATGTAGAGTTCCCAGAACAATAGTAGACACGTAGTGGACCCCCACATATTAGTTACATTTCTTCTTGTTTGCTATCACTGCTGCTCAAAAGGCAGACTTTAAAACTTTGAGGGACATCTGTTGACAGTCCAAAGTTTCTGTAGGTGACATCTCCAGGTCATATGGAGATACAGTTTGCTTGCCAAAAAGTGTAGTCTTCTACACAATTCAAGAAATGAGCACCAGTATGCTTTATCAAATAGCAGCAATGATAGTCTAATATTTGTAGACCTCAGGGTGGGGCCCCTCTTACAGGTGCCCAAGGGTCTGGCCACATAAGTGAAGAAGGATCCGCTCTGCACGTAAGAAGACTGCACGTAGGGAGTTAGCTGCACAGAGAGGAGTCTCCGAGGAGGAGAAATAGGGTTGCAGTCTCCTGGAGCTTTTACTTAGGAGAAAAGAGTAAGAGAGAGATGAGTGAACAGCCCTGGAAAATGGCAGTAAAGGAGAGCAAATAGGATAAAAGAGACATAAAATAAATAGAGCACAGAGAAGCTAAGTAGGCTGACAACTCATGATAAATGGTCTTTATATTTTGACTTCTGATTCCTGAATCAGAATCCTGCACTAAAAAACTACTAAATAGATCAGCCCAATTATGTTTTAGCACCTTATATGAACAGTGCAGTGCACTAGACAGAATGACCCAGAAATAAATAAGGCCCATCTCTGCCTTCTAGTATTTTGCAGAACAGCAGGAAACGTCAACATATTTGGCAAAGGAAACGGGAGCTAATCAGAAAAAATTAAGCTTATTTCAATGTACTTCGGCTAAAAAGAAAAAGCCCCATACTTCTTGTTAAAAATAAATGGGGTTTAATTGCTCAAAGTGATCCCAGTCCACAGATTATCACAGTAAATAATTGCACGCCCATCTCTTTCGCAAATCACAAAGCACCCTGCTCCATGCACCTCAGATGCTTTTCGGAATCACCACAGAGGGAGATTTTTAATCATTTCAACAACCAGAGCCCCAGCTTTGTTCTCCAGTAACGC
This sequence comes from Panthera tigris, assembly GCF_018350195.1. Lineage (NCBI taxonomy): Eukaryota > Metazoa > Chordata > Mammalia > Carnivora > Felidae > Panthera > Panthera tigris. The sequence goes on from NC_056677.1 coordinate 25,256,569, forward strand.
CGGAAGGTTTCCAACATCTGTGCTATCCATAGCACTATACTTTTCTGACTTAATATAGGCAGGGGTTTTGTTTTGTTTGTTTGCTGCTCAGTTGATGTTGTCATATTCCAGAAACAAGACAGGCCTGCAAAGCAATGCTTCAGGTACTGCTATGTATATATTCTCCTCTTCAGATTTCTATTTGCTTGATTGGGACTACCGAGGGGCCGGAGGAATTGCCTGCATCTGCCTTTCATTCTCAATTTGGGTGAAATGAGTGGAGGCTGACTCTAACACATGCTTTTTAAAATCGAGGATCTAAAATGAGTCCCAGCTGTCCCACTAACAGCATGGATCCGTTTGGTGAGCAGCATCCTGAAGGGTCAGTGTCCCATCTTGTTTATCCCTGGGAAAGATGACAAATTATGAACAAGTTAGCATCAATATGAACTCTTCTGCAGAATGGTCAAAATAGGAATACAAAATACAAAAACCACAGAAGTGAATCTTGTTAATCACCGCATTTTCAATAACAGTCTGGTGAAAAGAATAATTAACAAATTACTACATTAACCTAGAAAGGGGACATAATCACTATATAATCACTACGAAGACATTAGCTACAAGTAAACAGGTGTTTGCCTGTTCTCACACACACATATTCTTATCTCAGAAATCTGATTCATTAACCCATAAAGTAAGACCTAAGCTAATTGGAGAGTTCTTGCAGGGATAAATGTCTAATGTGAGTCCAAGTGAGCTCTGATTTTCAAAATTATTTGAACAGATGTCAGAACTGTTTTTAATAACTTGTGAATAAATTTCTATACCTTAGAGTTTTAGTTTAAGGCTTAGACCAAACCACTCTGGAAAAAACACAAGTGTCTAATGCTGAATCACTTGGACTTATATGAGCACGTTAGATCCGAGAGGACAGCATTTTTGTCTATTTTCAATCACCAGTGTATCCACAGTGCCTAGAAGAATGTCTCGCACATTGTGGGCTATTAGTAAATTTTCACAAAACAAACGAAGCAATAATACTTAACTGTTTCATTACAGTTTCTCTGTCTGAATGTCATCATTGGCCGAGCCTGGTAATAGGCATAAACATCTAATAACCACAGGAAAATATGGGACCGGACGCTAGCTCGTGGAAAGTGTAGAATACAGTGTCTCGTGGATGCCGTGATCATGTGTTCCACACAGCCTTAAGCTCAAACTAACTAGAAAATCCAGACAGTCATTTCTTTCACATTCTCTAGCAGCTTTCACCCCCTGTTGCCTTCCAGACACAACTCAAGGAGCTCTCTTTATTTTTCCCGCCCTTTACTTTCTTAGATAGGAACCCTTCAGTTCTCCCCCACTGTGTTTATATGTATTTAAGAAGATTGTTTTTGTTGTTCTTATAACCTCATTCTTATGGCTGATGGAAGAATGGAATTTGAGGCATTTTTATGAAGAAAAATGGGACCAGTTGTCAGAAATCACTCTCTGTCTACCATCCCATACTTTGGCTTTTCACACTGCTGATGAGGACATAGGCGATTTCAGATTCCTTTCTAACCATGCGGAAAACTCTGAAATAATATCCGTGGTTTTGCATTATCTGCAATCATAGTCCTTTTTATTAGCTAAATAATGAAGGAAAATATTTTTCTCTTCTCTCTGAATGAAAGGCAACCATGTCGTTTTCAGTCAGCTTCTAGAATTTCACTTCTAAGAAATGGCCTTAAGATATATCAGTTACAGAAGAGAACTTCCGTTTGTCCTTTTGGTATTTTATCAGCGCTTTGATTTAATGTTTAAAATATCTTATTGAGGGGCGCCTGGGTGGCTCGGTCAGTTGGGCGTCCGACTTCGGCTCAGGTCATGATCTCACGGTCCGTGAGTTCAAGCCCCGCGTCGGGCTCTGTGCCGACGGCTCAGAGCCTGGAGCCTGTTTCGGATTCTGTGTCTCCCTCTCTCTGTGCTCCTCCCCAGTTCATGCTCTGTCTCTCTCTGTCTCAAAAATAAATAAAAGTTAAAAAAAATTTTTTTTAAAAATAAAATATCTTATTGAATCTCTTAGACAGCTAAACATACGCTTACCATTTCACTCAGCAGCCCCACTCTGTATCATTTACCACAGAAAAATGAAAACTTGTGTTCACGCAAAAACCTGTGCACAAATATTTATAGCAACGTTTTTCCTTTTGGTGCATTTTTATTGAAATTCCAGTTAGTTAACATACAATGCAAAATGAGTTTCAAGTGTAGAATATAGTGATTCAACACTTCAATACAACAACCTTTTATTTATACTAGCTTTATTTATATTAGCTCCAGACTGGTAACAGCCTAAACGACCTTCACTGAGTGATGGGATAAATCAATAGTAGTACATCCATACAGTAGAATACTATACAACAGTAAAAAGGAGCAAACTACTAATATACAAAATAACTTGGATGGATGTCAAATACATTATACTGAGTGAAAGAATGCAGTCTTAAAAGGTCACATCCTGTATGATTCCATTTATATGACGTTCTGGAAAAGATAAAACTTTAGTGATGAGAACAGAACAGTGGTTCCCTGGAATTAGGAGTAAAGGAAGAATGACATTTCAACAGAATAGTGCAATGGAGATGGGTAGGGGGAGTGTTCTGTAACCTAACTGGGGTGGTGGTTACATGTATCTGTATATGTGTTAACACATATAGGACTGTACATCAAAAGAAAACAGGTCAATTTCACTGTGTGAGAACTTAAAAAGTAAAATTTTTAAATAAAAAAAACCCCATAATGTTCCTTGTGAATGTGTACCGTAGAGATACCTGGAACGGTATCCTCCAAAACATTATCATCTGCATGGAGGGAGTTCAGAGTGAGAAGATATTTATTTGAAAATAGCTATTTCCCTTTTTCAAGTATTGTGAAATAGGTTTATTTTTATTTAGAAATGATCAAGTTGCTTCTTCTGTTTAACCCATTCTCTTACAGCTTTTAGTTAAAGCAAAGAGCCAAATCATTAATGACTTATTTTTATACAGTATTTTTTGGCAAGATTAAAAGTATTTGTGTATGGTGAGTGTTGTATTACTTCCTGCCAAGCTTGGAAACCAAGATGACAAGTGCCAAAAGTATTAAGAAAAAACATATAAAATTAATAGTTTCGTGCCCAAGAGCCTCTCTTTGCCCACGAGATTAGTACACCATTCTTAGTTTCATTTTGCAGTATAATTTGCCTCTTCAAAGAGCTCACTTTATTCCATTCAATTGCAAAGGTGGAATGGTTGATAGGCCTCTAATAAGTTTAGAAAATTAAGTTATTACTACAAGGAAGTTTTCGAAACTCTATCCACTCACAAATATTTTACTTATACTCCTCATAATAGAGCAGGTGGAAATACAGGTACTGTCTCTCTTCCTTCCCTGAACTCACCCTCTAATGCCTTGAAAATGAAAGCATGCTATGATATCACATATGCACACATGTGTGCCTCTGAAAGAAAAATGAGCGCATGCATATGCATACGTTTGTAGCCATATCTTTTTGCTCTCTGCTTTAATTTCAGAATATAGCTGCCTTTTCCTATGTTCTAATCTCAACCAAAGAAAATTAACTAGCCTGTATAATTAATGCTTCCCTTTTATCCCGGGATAGGTTTCTTCCTGTGTTTTGCATATAATGTAACACAGGGTTGTTGGGGTTTTTCTCATTGAGCTATTTTGAAAGAAATCCTTGAAATGGCCATGAAGAATGGTCTCTAGAAGAACTATGTGCAATATTCCACTCAAACTAAACAAAAATAATAAAATGAGATATTCAAGTGGATTCTGAGAGATGAATGGATTGTTATGTTCATTCTAAGACAACATCTAAATATTTCATGTTTCCATTTTATGTCAAAGGTGAAGCTTTAAGTGGAATAAAAAATGTCCTTTCTCGGTAAAATCAGTTGATTTAGCAGTTTTGTGCATGAATTAAAGCTTTCAATCAACATTTTGTTTCTGTCAAATTTCCCTTCTTATGGGAAATTCTGTGCCTGATTCTTTTTTTAAAAAACATCATTGAAAAGAATCATAAAAGAGCACCAAATGTCTCTTTTTGTTGAAAGTTTTTAAAGAAACACCACACAAAAAAACCCTTTATTGTCTTATTTGGAAACTGTCTTTATAAAAGGGCTAATTTTATACTGGAAACTACTATTAGAACTGCATGACTAACATTTCAGTATGAATCATGGTCACAAACAGGGTCATTGTGAATGGCAGAGCTGAGAGATGCTTGTCAACAACCATTCAAAAATAGATACTTGCCTGAGTTCCATTTTAATTTCCTCTATTTTCATGTGAGAGATAACCTTCCTTTCTTTCTTCTCAAAGCATTTCCTCTCACCTTCTTTTGGCTCTTCTCACATCTGAGTTCCCCCCCGCTCCTTTTCTCACAGACTGGAATACTCTTGGGGGTCAATGACCTGTCAATCTGGGGAGTTTCTTGAGGCACTTCCAAAATTCCAGTTGTTGGATACTCATGACCATGGCAGCCCACAGCCCAAGGCAGAACCAAAGTGAGAGTTAACTGATCAGAAACAAGGCTGAGACCCCTCAGAGAAGCTGTCAGGGACCAGGTCACTGAGTTGACTCCACAAAGGAGTCATAGAGGATGTGTGGAGTCACAAGGAGGCTGCCTTATTTTGAAGTCATCAGCTGAGGGCTAAGGAAAGAATTTACTGGGGGTTCTGCTCTATCAAGACAGAGGCTGGGCTTTTAGAATAAAAAAGAACACTGATCTTACCGTAACAAAACTTTCGGCAGTTGCTTTTGCCTTTTGCTAAAACTCTTGCCATTCTTCCTTCTCTTTAATTCTGTTCCAGTCTCAGTCTAGATCTTCAGAAATCACTGGCCCATTTCATTAAAGACTTGGGAATTTTTATAGATCAGAACTTAACATTTGAATAATATATTTTTTAATATAATTTATCGTCAAATTGGCTAGCATGTAGTGTATATAGTGTGTTCTTGGTTGGGGGGTACATTCCTGTGACTTATCGCTTACATACAACACGCAGTGCTCATCCCAACGAGTGCCCTTTTCAATGCCAATCACCCATTTTCCCCTCTCCCCCGTCCCCCCATCAACTGTCAGTTTGTTCTCTGTATTTAAGAATATCTTATGGTTTGCCTCCCCCTCCCTTTCCTTCCCCCATCATCTTCTGTTAAGTTTCTCAAGTTCCACATATAAGTGAATACATATGATATCTGTCCTTCTCTGACTGACTTCTTTCACTCAGCATAATACCCTCTAGCTCCATCCACGTTGCTGCAAACGGCCAGATTTCATTCTTTCTCATTGCCGAGTAGTATTCCATTGTATATATAAACCACATCTTCCTCATCTCTTCATCAGTTGATGGACATTTAGGCTCTTTCCATGATTTGGCTATTGTTGAAAGTGCTGCTGTAAACATTGGGGCACGTGTGCCCCTGTGGATCAGCACTCCTGGATCCTTTGGATAAATTCCTAGTAGTGCTATTGCTGGGTCATAGGGAATATATTCTTTTTTACATATATGCAAAACAGTGATTGGGTAGGAAGAGATCTGAGTTTAAATATTTACTGTGGCTCCAGCTGCTTGGTGACTCAGTACATTATCTGAACCTCAGGAATCCCAGCTCTGAATATCTACCTACTATACTGTGAAAGATGAGTTCCATAGAGGGGAACCATTGCAAAAGTTGTATGTGCTCTACTAATATATCATGTATGTAGTAGAACTGATGATAGATTGATTTATATGGTATTGATGGCAGGTGGACTGAATTTTTTCTATAAGCAGTTGAAGTTGCTTACCAAGAAATAGTTTATCTATATCTGTTGCATTTCCTTGAGGATGAGTAATAAAATATTGCTAAGGATATCTATGATCTTTTTGTTTTTCTCAACCCAAGTTTTCTCTATGGTATGACACTCACATTACTTCCATTCCTGTGATGACCTTCAGACATTATTGGGAGACATTGCACGATCATAAGTTTGGGAACTCGTCCTGGATTCAAGTTTTGAGTCTGCCACTTTCTCGGTTGTAATCTCAGGTCATTTATTTAATTCCTCTGAGCTTCAATTACTCTTCCTCCGTAAACTGGGATAAGACCAGTACTAACATCAAGGGTTGTGAAGAGAATAATCTACAATAAGCATCAACAAACATTTCCTCTATTAGACCAGATAGCAAATATTTGAGGCTTTACAGACCGTATCACGTAGTGTCTTTCACAACTATTCAAGTGCAAAAGCAGACCTAGACAATATGTAAAAGAATGAGCGTGGCTCCAGTAAAACTTTATTTACAAAAATAAGCAGTAAGTTGGATGTGGCCCACTAGATTGCCAACCACTGATCTACTTTACTGCTTGGCGTCATCCTAAACATTAATTTTAATGTAAATGAAATTATATTAATCCTGTGATGTAAATTGAAACTTAACACCATTATTTAACAGTATGTCACAATCGTATGAGGCTATAGTGTATTACCTCAGAAACTAAAATCACTCGATGCTAAAGGAAACTACCAGGGTATAGAGATTTGTTCTTGAGGAATTCTGCGGTCACATCTGCCGATCTGATGAGAAGGAAATAATAATCATTAACCATTTTGCAGTACTTTCAAATCAACTGCATAGATGGGGGATGCTAAAATATTGAAACAAAAGTCAGATGACATTGTCAGTAAGGTAGGGCCCCATATTTATTCGTTTTTCAAAGTATTTATTCTCTGTCATTTCCTTCCTAAATGTTGCTAATCATATGCACCTAGTACAGGCCTAATGTGCTGAACTTGTACCATTACATTCCTGTTCCTTGTCTTCCTAATATAATGAAGCTGATTATGCTCCTTGTTTTATAATGTTCATCCTGTTAGGATGGGCGAACCCATTGGCTACCGAGCACCGCCTGACGTTCATGTTCTCATCATTAGCACTGCTCTCGCTATGAAGCTGTCAGCATTTTTAGCCGAGATGCTGCTTTCGGGGCTTTGCAATTCAGTCATAAAAATTAGCTGCAGGCAGAAACTTGACATATCAAGTCCAGACCCAAGAGAAGAATTTTATTACATTTTTAACAGGGAGAGGGAAGTACGTTTGACCATTGTAAAAAGCATAAAAATCACTGCACTGGGCTTGCTCTTGATCCTTTTCTGTCCTGCCATCATTTAAGATTGCATTTGTACCCTGCCTCCTCCGTTTTCCATATATCCATGGAGGAGCCCTATGGACTTCCATTGTCAGACGACTTTACAACAAGTTCCCTTAAGGCTACCGTTCTATTTTAGATTGGACCAAAGCAGCTTTTTGACTACCGTTTGTCAACGGCCAAAGGAAATTTCACCCTCTTACTATAGCCTTCTATGAATTCAAAATTCGAATCATTCTTCTGCCATAATATAGCAACACAGGGTATGACCTGCATCAAAACTCCTGGTTTATGCTTGAGCTTTAGAACTGGCTTGTGTGTGTGAAGGCATTTCTTTGATGCAAGAGTGAATTGAGACAGCTTAGCTCACATTGTTTAATTAAATACTGCATTGTGAACTCAATCACGGTGTCCTCTCCAAATGTGATGAGATTACTGTCTTTGTTTCAATAAACAAGACGGGTTATAGGATTGAAAGCTTGGACAGTAACCATCCCTTCCCTTTCTCATCTGACAGTGCTGTTTTCTGGAAATATTTTTAGCCACTCATCTAATTGTAGGAATTTGGTAGAAACACATTTCTCAGAAAGGCTCAAGGATATGAAAAATGATGCCGGATCTCATGATTGACAAGAGTAGTGTTTTACCCATTTAATGCCTCATTCAAGGTTATTCTAGTCATTAAAGACAAAGCCTGTTTTCAGTCCCTTTTCGTTTATTTTTTGTATGGAATATAATGTATGATGTAGAACACGTATCGTGTCATACATAATATGTGATTTCCAGTGATTTCTTCACTGTAATGGCCATGCCCCCTCCTCATCTCCTGTGGCTTGAGAATAGCGCTCACACCCTTCCTCTGATGCTCCTTTTCCCCTGGCTTCCAGGACAGCGCAGACTCTGGGTTTCTTTCCCACCTCTCCGGTCCCTCGCGCTCACTTTCCTTTCGCGGTTATTCCTATTCCTCCTTACCCCGAACGTCGCAAAGCCCCAGGTCTTCTTCTCTACTCTCGTTCTAGGCGTGCTCTCATCCCACCTCTAGGCTGGTGGCTCCCAAGTGTATATGCCCAGCCCTGGTATTTCTCTAAAGTCACATATCTGACCACCTGCCCTCTCCACTGGAATAGACACCCCAAACCCCACATCTTCGCAAGTGAGTCCTGATCTTTCCCTACATATCTGTACCACCCACAGCCTCCTCTGTCTCAGGAACAGTAGCACCAGTCCTCAACTGCTCAAGCCAGACACTTTGGAATCATTCTTTTTGTTTTTTATTTTTTTTTAATGTTTATTGATTTTTGAGAGAGAGACTAAGCGAGAACAGAGCAGGGGCAGAGAGAGAGAGGGAGACACAGAATCCGAAGCAGGCTCTAGGCTCCGAGCTGTCAGCACAGAGCCCGACGCGGGGCTCGAACTCACGAACCGGAGATCATGACCTGAGCCCTAGTGGGACGCTCAACCGACTGAGCCACCTGGGTGCCCCTGGAATCATTCTTGAACTTTTTTTTCTCCCTCACTCTTCACATCCAACCTGTGAGCGAATTCTGGTGGCTCTCATTTTAGAATTATTCAGGATCTAACCACTTCTCACTTCCTTGACTGTTACTACCCTGGCATGAGGAACTTGACTCAACCACTCAAAAGCTCCCTGTTTCACATTGTAAGCAGGGTGTCTTACAATGGCCTATAAAGTCCTACCACGGTGACCTCTCCGTCTCCGGTATGACAACATGTCTACCTCTCTCTGACTTCCTCACTCCACACCAGCCCCTTGGCATCCCTGCAGTTCCTCTAACAGGCTTGGGACTTTGTACTCACCGCTCCTCTGCCTGCGATACTCCCCTGTAATGCATCTACCTGGCTAACACCCCTGCCTCCTTTAAGTCTTTGCTCAAATGTCACTATTTCCATGCACCCTCTTTTGACACCATATTTAAAATTGCAGACTCACCCTACTGCTGGCATTCTTGGGTTCTTCTTTTTCTCCTTTTCCCATATATCTAATCACCTTTCAATATATTGTATCATTTTTGCCCATTCCTTTTCATCTTACACTAGGATACAAGGTCCCATGGGGGCTGAAAGTTTTGTTTTGTTCTTTTACATATCCCAAGCACCAAGAGCAGAGCCCGTCACATAGCAGTAACTCAATAAATACCTAAAGTGCTAAATGCATGCATAACCACGGAAAATTAAAACAAGCATTCACAATAGATAGTACAATGCCAAAGGATTTGTTAAGCCTTTTAATTTAGGGTAGATGACTTTTTACAAGTAATATTTGTTTTAAATTATTCTTACTAGTGTTTTGAAAGATTTATCTTTTTACCTAATTAAGGATGGATGGCAACATTCTATACTAAGCTAGTTTTAAAGAAATAATAGTTACGTTGTCAGAGTTCTGTTTTTTAAGTTTATTTATTTTGTGAGAGAGAGACTGACCAAGAGAGCAACTAGGGGAGGGGCAGAGGGAGAAGGAGAGAGAGAATCCCAAGCAGGCTCCATGCTGTTAGCATGGAGTGCAACACGGACTTGAACTCATGAACCATAAGCTCATGACTGGAGCCAAAACCAAGAGTCAGACACTTCACTGACTGAGCCACCAGGCGCCCCCATTGTCATAGAGTTCTTTTTTTTTTTTTAATTTTTATTTATTTTGAGAGAGACAGTGCAAGTCAGGAAAGCGCAGAGAGAAAGGGAGAGAGAGGGGGTCACCTGGGTGGCTCGGTGGTTAAGTGTCCAACTTCGGCTAAGGTCATGATCTCACATTTTGTGAGTTCGAGCACTGTATCAGGCTATGTGCTGCCAGCTCAGAGCCTAGAGCCTGCTTCGGATTCTGTGTCTGTATCTCCTTGTCTCTCTGCCCCTCCCCTGCTCATACTGTCTTTCAAAAATAGATAAACATTAAAAAATTTTTTTTTCATAAAGTAAACATTAAAAAAATTTAAGATGGGGCACCTGGGTGGCTCAGTTGATTAAGCATCCAACTTTGGCTCAGGTCACGATCCTGATTTCCAGGATTTGTGTGCTCGAGACCCACATCAGGCTATGTGCTGACAGCTCAGAGCCTGGAGCCTGCTTCGGAATCTATGTCTCCCTCTCTTTCTGCCCTTCCCCCACTCACACTCTGTCTCTCAAAAACAAAATTAGAAAAAAAAATTTTTAAATTTTAAGAAAGGGAGAGAGAGAATCTGAAGCATGCTCCATGCTGCCAGTGCAGAGCCCTATGGAGGACTCGATCCCACCAACCCTGAGATCATGACCTAAGCTGAAATCAAGAGTCAGATGCTTAAGTGATTGAACCACCCAGGTGCCCCTGCCAGAGAGTTCTAAACAACATTTTCCCATGGAAAATTAAGCATGTAAAGCAATTGCATCCTCATGACTTTTGTAAATAAAATGTCCAAAAGAAATCAGCTCAGTTACACACTTAATGAAGTGGCTCACAACAAAAGCCCTTTTCTACTTTGGCAGCAGAAGGAAAACCTTTGAAAGATTTTTCTTCAAAGTTTTGAATATTGTTATATTTTCCTAAAACGTTGTAATTTATTTACCTATGCGTGCTGCCTGGAAGCAAGCAGTCAGCGGTCCTTTTACTACGAGGTTTCTAGAACCTCCTGCTCTGTGGGTGTGTTTTGCCCCACGTTCTGCTTTCTCTACTCCAGAGGTTTTAATCAGATCACATTTTTCTTAATGAGGCTGATTAGAGGGTGAAAACCAGCAATAACCTCAGGGGTAAAGTAGGCGGCTCCCTTAGGCATTGAATTCTAACCACTTGAGTTAAAGCTATTATTGATACTTACTCAGGATGTTATATTAACTCACTGAAAATCTTTAAGAATGATGATGGTGGAGTCAGTGCTCATAACTTAATGACAATAGAATATGTTAAGTGCTAGAAAAAATAAAATAGATCTAGATTACAACTCCTCACTCAAATCACTATAATAATTTTTTAGTAGTTACCATTCCCACAATACAATTTAGGTAGAAATAAAAGTAAGAGTTAGATGCAATATGGAGTAGGCCTAATAAGAAGTAGAAACCAAAGTTAAGTTGAAAATGATAGTTCCCAATGTAATTGTGTTGCAGAGCCTTGCATGAAAAATACAAGCCATAAGATAAAATTTGTATGAAGCCCTTACTGAAACCTCATTTTTATACATTTGCTCTTTGGATGATTTACATTTCTAATTTTACATCTTGAGTTGAGTGTGCTGTAAGGAAAATTGTGGAAACATGTTTCTCAGTAGAGGAGGTGGAATCCCCTGCATATAATCTATCCCAATCAATGAACAGGAATTTGCTTTCTGCAATGTATATGGCTGCTATCCCATAATTTGATTTTTAATTATATATTAAAAATGCTTCAGCACAAACAGGGAAGGAATTATTAATTTTTTAGCTACTAACATAGCCCAATCAAGTCTCACAATTCCCACTCATAAAAATGGAAAAATTATTAGAGTAAAATCACTACAGATTATCTCAAGTTATATGAACAGGAAAATTGTAAAATTTTCAGCAAAATATATTTTAATATCATTCAACTGTTTTGCATAAAGCATTTAATGTTATGAAAAAAGTTTAATTTCAACTATTTGAGTAATAACTTCTAGTGCTGAAGATACCTTATTGCTGTGTCTCTTCAACTTTCCAGACCAGCGCACCTAACAATGGAGCCACTTTGGGTGCTTTATGCTTATTTTGACATTAAAACTATTTTTTTTAAATAATCTACCCTTGGAAGCTTATTGTTGCGTTCATTAATCAGTGAGATCCAGTTACATTGAATTTCTCAATTAAAAAACATTGGGCTGACACATTTCAGGACTTCTCTGATGAGGTGTTAGAATATTTTGATTCAACAGACTTCTATAACTCTGAGGATACAAATAGCAAGAGAATGTATTTGTTTTTCAATTGTTTTTAACCCAGTCAGAAAGATTTCTAAGTATAGATACCCAATATGATGCCAAGAGGTAGAGAAGAGCAAAACTTTTCCAGATAGTGGTGGATATTTTTGTAAGTTCATCCTCTTCTAAGAGGTCAAGTCACTTGTGTCCAGTGATGGATGTGAAGGGTCTCTGGTACACAGGTTAGTCTTCCTTATTGTCTCAAGGAAGAATAAAAGGGCTTTATCGTTAAGGAAAAATGACTAGAAGATCTCTGTATTTCTAACTAATGGTATGATTTTGAATTTGTCGATCAAGTAAGAATCCTGAACACTCATAATCCCTGTGAACTCTTCATGCAACCCTCAATACTTATTTTGACTACAGTGATCTTATTATGAATAATAAAAACATTCATAACTTTGCCTTATAGTTGTCGATAAGAGGCTCAATTTGGAGGGGGGGCGATTTATTTGGGTACCTCCTCTTTCTCACTGTGTTGTTTAAAATAATGATAACTGTTCTAATGCAGGGGAGAAAGAAAATCTTAGGAGCATAATATAATGGAAGTTTATTTGGGGGTCACATGAAATGAAGTCCATTGGTGGCACAGATTGTTGGAGAGCTCTGTTCCATGCACTGGAACCAAGGAGATGGAGACTGTCACATTCAACAAATGGCTTCCAAATTCACCATGGTTGTTGAAATCTAAATTGGACATGAGAGAAATAAGTGAGTATTTTAGGGAGGAGGAACAGAATAGGTCAGGCCTGGAAGTTTCCTTTATCATTTTTGCCCACCTGCATTTGGCCACAACTCAACAGTAAGACTACTCTTAACTGCAAGGGAGGCTGGAAATGTGATTTGGCTGTCTGCCTAGAAGGAAAGGAATACTGATTTGGTGAATGGCTAGCCAGTCTCTGCCACAGTCATGTTTTGTTTGTTTGTTGCTTGTCTCCGTGAAGACAGCTGACAATTCTGCAGAGATTTGGAAAGTTCTTCCTTGCACTACATATCACATATACATGCAATAAACAGGTTTTAAGGTTTTCCCATTTTGATACAATTATGTCTAAAGAATGGGAATTTCAGCCACTGTTGTTGACAAAGTTTATGATTTTTAACCACTGTGTTAAGCTCCTTAAAAAAAATGAAAAAGGTGAACTCTGAGACACTGTCCTTTGTGAACGATGCAGCAGCCGGGGTATTTGGGGTGAAAACTAGCCCCAGTGAAGGCTACCATACTTTAGCTCTATCTTTTGTGATATGACCCCCTCAGTGTACATATCCTTCCGATTACTTTTCCCATCAACTTCAGGCTCACTAAAAAAAGGCCTTGTTGAACAATTCCTCAGTGATTGTTTTCCATCAAACAAGTCTTCAGAGGTCTTCGCAGGGCTCACTTTTTAAATATTTAGAGTCAAAGACAAACACCAAATCATCTAGAGGTTTAATACATTCCTTTATGTAAGCTTTCATAAAACTATAAGATAAATAATAGAATTAACCTGATAGAAGAATGAGTTGTTCTACAATGTTTTTGAGCACTTTAAAAGATGTCCTTTGTTAGTGTCGGTAAAGTCACATTTTTTACAGCTTCCCTACCTCCTTTTGGCTCAAAACAGATTCTAGCATATTCACAATCCAAGTTTTCAACCAAATTTTCTCTTTTTTAAAAAATTTTTTAAATGTTTATTTATTTTGAGAGAGAAAGAGGATAAGTATGAACAGTGGAGGGGCAGAGAGAGAGAGAGAGAGAGAGAATCCCAAGCAGGCTCTGCACTGTCAGATCATGACCTGAGCTGAAACCACAAGTCAGACGTTTAACCGACTGAGCCACCCAGGCTCCCCCAACACATTTTCTCTTAAAAGAAATACCACCTTCCAAAATGATGGTTCAAAGATGAACTTTTTTGTTTGTGTTTTTTTTACTAGCCGAGATTTTCTTTCTAAATTGCAAAAAGAAACAAAAACAAAAATAAAACCACGAGCTCACTTTTTTCTAAATGTGCATGATTGATTTTAAAATGCCGGTGAAGAATGACAGTTTCATGGAGCATAGCTTCATGCTTTTTATGAGCCAGATGCTAAAATAAATGTAGGCTCATTTCCATCACCAAATTAAAAATTGTATTCAAAATAGGAAACTAAGTGTAGCCTATATAGTTTAGATTCACTCCTGTTTATTCCTGACTGGAATCATCTGGGTATTACGTTTCATGACTGTGACAAGCCTTCAACGTTTCAGATTGTTTCTTCTTATGTATCTTACATATTTTCACCAGTGTCAAATTTACACTTCAAAATTCCTATTTTTTATCCATGACCTATTTCAAAATATGATATACTTTATGGTAAAGATATCTATTCACAGAGGTGTCGTCCAGCCCTTTTTATAATAATAAATACAAAATGAAACAGAAAAATGTTCATGAGTATGAATTGGTGAAATACACTAGGATCCACATATTACCATGCTGTATAGTTACTGAAATGACAAAAGAGAGCTATTTGTACTGATATAATCTAATTCGTCCTTTGTAAAGGATATTTGTGTATGTGTTCACACACATACATATGTAGCATACACATACTTACATGTACAAATGCATATGTTCGTATATGCATAATAGCTGAGAAACATACTGAAAGAATTGTTTCTATGGTTACCTGTGGAGGAGTGAAGCCAAAGCATGGGATGAGGCGAGAAGCTTTTTAGTTTTCATCTTCTACCTTTCTTAACTGTTTGAATTTTTTTTTACCATGACTATCTGATTTCATTTATTTTATTTATGTGTGTGTACATATATATATATACACATATGGTATATGCACATATGCATATGTATCATATATATACAACCTTGTAGTGACTGTCCTTGAAGTTTTGTGATAACTAAGGAATAAGAATGTTAAAGATGGAGGAAACTTCAAGCTCCAAATAACGTTGTAGTGTTTAAATGCCGCTTTTCATTTCTATGCTGCCACTGTCTGTTCCACTTATCAGCTAAGCTCATTTCCACCTGAGAGTTAAGGGCAGCAGCGTCTCTGATCACAGCTGGGAAACTTGTAACTGGGAGTTAGGCCATAGCCTTAAACCAGCAGCATCCATGGAAACTAAATACCAGAAATTAGCAACGGTTGCAAAATGGAGTCCCAGCCCACTCCCGCTCCTTTCTAATTACTCACTAATGTTTCCTAACTGTGTGCAGCCAGGCTGCCGTGACTGAGGTGTGAAGAGTGCAGAACTTTTTGAATAAGGCAAGGCTTACTCTGGAATAAGGTGATGCTAACCAAAAACCTAACTGCAGTTAAAATGAGGCAAGAGTTCCGACTGTTTCCATCAAATTCATTCTGCCCCAGGAAAAAGATGATGATTTGATCCTAATTATGCCAGCAGCATTTCAAGAGCCTCCAGAGAAAATGCCTATTTTCTAAAATGCGGATCACTAAATTATACTGTACTATTTAACAATGCCTGTCACTGAAGCTTCAAGGCTTATCCCAACTTAACTTGGGTTTAGTCAGCTTAGGATTGAAATCCACAGTTTTCTCACAAATTCTGCTTGCCCTTTAGTGCCTAGGACACAGTCTCCAGGCATATGGCTCTTCAGACCCTCATGATTCCTCTGAGCCATTCTAGAGAGCCTAGGTCCCAGCTGGGGTCTGGCATTCCGTTCACTCAGAAGGCCCCACCCCCAGCTTGTAGCGTCCTACATTTGTTTCCTTCTGGGACGACAGGTAAAACCCACAGGTACCCAAACCTGCTATGCCCCTAAGTCATCAGAAAAACTTATTAAATAGATAGATTCTTGATTTCTGGGCTACACTGATACACAGGTTTGAAATCCCATCTCTGGGCTCGCTGCCACATGGCTTTTTCCTGACAGATAGGTCCCTACACGCCATCGTGCGTAACCATTGTTTTTGTACATAGCCTACCTTCTCTTTCTGTTACTCCCAGTTTCCTTATGAACGATTCAAACCAGCTCATTAAGAGCAGTATAAAAGATGCCAGCACCAAGAGATTAACAGTCAGACCTTTGCTTTAGGCCAGATTTGCCTCTGTTGCTCTGCTTCCTGAAGGCCTACCTCCGGACTCTTTATTGATTCAGGATGAGTGTCCTGCTTTCCCAAATGGCCAGCAATGCGGGGTGAGGGGTAGTCACCCTTAGTATCCACCGAGAGGCTTTTTTAGCCCAAAGCGGGAGACACGGCTTTTGAGCCTAGAGTCCTCATAGGCTCTGAGGTTCAGGATTCTATGAGCCTTCTCTAATGGGTCTCATTCAGAGGGATGTTATCGGTGATATCATTGATGAATATTGCTATATTCTTGTACGTTTCAGGAAGGGGCTTCTGTTACTAAGAACTACTCAAATGATTATTATACAGGGGTGCCTGGGTGGCTCAGTCGGTTAAACATCCGACTCTTGATTTTGGCTCAGGTCATTATCTCACAGTTCATGAAATCAAGCCCAGCATCGGGCTCTGTGCTGACAGTGCAGAGCCTGATTGGGATCCTCTGTCTCCCTTTCTCTCTCTTTTCCCCTTACTTGCTCACTTGCTTTCTCTCAAAACAAATTAATGTCTTTAAAAAGATTATTATACACACTCTCAGCAATAGGAGATTAAAATGAAAATCTTCACTGAAGAGATTTGAGTTTGATGGTTTGATTACAGCGTGAGTTGCAATGTCTATGAAAATCTCCCACAGTTATCTTAGAGTTTACATAGGAGGAAGTAATTTTCTTTAAGTAAAAAGTAGATGAGTACAATACCAGTATAATTTCTCTTAAGAGACTTTAACCTGTAGTCAAGGAAGATTTGGGAAGTTTTTCACTGATCATGAATGACTATCAGTAGCATTTCAAAGGGCTTGCTAGACATAGAAAGCCATGGTGAAATAATTTCACAGATACCCCATAGTCTTATAGATTTGGAACAATGTCGGGAGATAGTCCCTAAGACAAAGTACAAATTGGTATACTGATAGGCATAGTTGCTCATAGGTTCCGGAACTGTTAAATATAATACTGTGGCTTTGATTACACAACACATTTTCTGTTCCCACTCAAATGTGGTTTAACATAATTGCCTGAATTTGGGTTCTAATTTACCTGCCTTAGACTCTCACTTAGGTATACAATTACATTTTCAGTATTCAGAAGACTATGTTACTGTGAGCAGTTCCTGAAAATAGGACAGTATTTCATAGTTCTCTGGAATTGAAGGTTTGTTGTTTATTTGTTATCTTGTTTGCTTATTTGTGAATGACCATAAAGTGAATCCTCATAGGGCAAGGAAAAATATCTTATGTTTTCTTATGGATCTAATCTCTGAAACTTTTAGAGTATCACTAATGATGTCCCAGGAGTCCTTGGAGTTAAATTAAGAGGGTGTACAGTTCATAAATTTTTATTTAGATGCAATCCTTGCTTGCAAATAAGTTTACAATCTGGTAAAGAGGCAAGGTCATAATGAACCTGAAGAAATGGATTGAATTTAGACAGTATCCAGAGAATATAGCAAGGGCTTGTATGGCCCCTTGGGAAGATGATGGGAGAAATTGATGGGAATATTTGAGAAAGGCTTTCTGGATGGGCTGGGTCAAGCCTAAGTTCTAAACGACAGCTCTGGGACGGTGGGTAACACAGCAACCTAAAACGAAGTTGGGAAAACAATTGAGAATGGAGCGTGTATCTTACAATGAAATTCATCAGAACAGAGCACAGCAGTGAAGAGCCTTCACTTCAGTGGGCAGCACTTGCTCTTTTATCCTTTGGATACGTTAACCCTGAGTTCATTGCTTATGGACTCATACAGAGTGAAGGGAAATATGGCACGATCTTTTAAATCAAAAAGTCTGGGGGTGCCTGGGTGGCTTCGTGGGTCTAAGCATCCAACTCATATTTGCGGCTCAGGTCATGAATGCACAGTTCATGAGATCAAGCCCCGCATCAGGCTCCACACTGATGGCCCCGAGCCTGCTTGGGATTCTCTCTCTCCCTCTCTCTCTCCGCCCTTCCCCAGCTCCCACGCACATGTGCACACACTGTCTTTCTCAAAATAAATAAACTTTTAAGAAAAGTCTGTAAACATTGGATGTGTGGAAAGAAAACATGGCAATGTGAAAATCAAGTAGAGAAACACTTGTTAACAGAAAACTAGCTCTGTCTTTAGCAAGAGATACTTTGTATCTTGGTACTGTATTTGTTATGTGACTATGTGTCATCATTTTTACCAGTATTAACACCCGCTGTTTACTGAGCCATTACGTCTGTGCTCATTTACAATGTGCTTAAGTGCTTTATATACCTTATTTGTACATTTAAGCCTCATAATAAACCTAGGGGTTAAATATTTTTACACTCAGTTTTGCAAATGAGAAAGGTAAAATGTTAGGTTAAGTGACATATCTTGGTTAAGGTCAAGGAAACAATACATGGGTAAGTTTTATTTGGACATAGATTTACCTGATTTAGGGGTCCCGATTCCAACCAGTACACGGATGCTTTAGAATCGGCATTACAAATTGATTACCAGAGCACCAAAATCAGCCTGGGGATCTGCTTTGTTCAGGCCACATTGTGTGTTTTCAGAGAATTCAAATGTGTATTTTTATAGAGAAGGATGCTAACTGGAATCACCATGCATCATTGCCATGAACTATCTTGACATAAGAGTTCAGTTACTCATTTGAGATTGTAGGTTGAATATTCCCCTGGTTTATCTAAAATTTATTTATATTTAAACAAAAATTAGGGATGCCTGGGTGGCTCAGTGGGTTGAGTGTCCAACTCTTGATTTCAGCTCAGGTCATGATCCCAGGGTCATGAGCTAGAGCCCCCCGTAGGGCTCCACACTGGGCACAAAGCCTGCTTGGGATTCTCTTTCTCTGTCCCTCTGCTGATCCCCCACTTGCATTCTCTGTATATCAAAAAAATAAATAAAATAAAAAGTATATATATAATTAGATGCAAACTAATGCTTTTATATCTATGCAATTATATATATACTTATATATGTAATTTTATTTATTTTATATACTTATATGTAGACAACTAGTACAACATATATTTATAGAAAATTCTGTTGTTTGTGCTGAAGAATGTAAGGAGGAGACATCATTTGGGGGAAATAGTACATTCTTAAAGTACCCAAGGGCATTGATTTTGACATCTTGAGGTAACAAATTTCCAAAGTTTCCTTTTTTCTGGTCTCATTTCACATCTTGCTTTCCATGAGTAGACACAGCCAGGGGGATTCCTGTCTGTAATCCCCATCCATATGCCTCTGCCAGCCAATTAATTGCTCATTAATGCATCAACCTAGGTGTTAATTTGTTGACAGACAGACACATTTAAGAAAGAGGTTATAAATACTGTCTCAGTGGCCTTACATACTCTGGAATGTAGGAGAAATCATAATCACAGTGAATTTATTGTCAGATTTCTTGTCTCAAATATTTATTTTTAGCCACTGTGATAATTTTTCATTGACGTTCTATTATGACTATAGTTTGCTTTGTTTGACATTATTTTCCATCATGGAACTGCGTTTTGTTTTCAGAGTAAGGACATTTTGAGGGAAGTGGCTATTTTTCAAAAATTTATTTTTTACTTTTCCACAAGCTGGTGAACCAGTTAATATTCAAATATTTGTAAAATTATATCATATTCCTAAAAGTATGTAATAAATCCACTAACTGGAGAAAGAATGGTTGAGAATTTAGATGATATAAGCAGTGATTTTAATACAGAAGTGGTGTTCACACTGTTAGCACACAAAAACAGTTTTAAGATGGATTTATGAAATTCCATGTGAACTTTATAATAATAAAGCCTCACAAAGAATATCTTAATATCTTAAACTGAATAGCTTATTTTTTAAAACCTTAGCTTCTTTATTGTCATCGGATAAATCATCGGTGTTTCAGTTATTTCTTTTCAAAAGTCCCAGCAGGACAAACATGTTTGTTTTGACAAACAACTATAGGTTTTCATTTGTATTCACTCAAACAGACAAAAAAGATACCTAAAAGCAGCATGAATTCCCCAACACCTTCCTGTGAAATTATAACTCTTATATAAAATAATTAGTAGTTTCTAATATCGTATTTTAACCAGATCACAGATCCTTAACCCAGGATTTTTGGATTTATGAATAAATATCAAGGGGCCTTAAAATTGTAAACATACAAAATATTTTCATGGCAGGGCAATGACTCTATCTTTCATCAGTTTTTTCAAGAGTCTGTGATGCCAAAAAATTTAAGGCTGACTTGGAAGAAGGAAATTAGAGATTACTGGGATGAGGCTTCTTTATTGAACTGTCCCTTTCACATAATTTGAATAAGAGCTAGTTGTGTGAATTAGCCTGTGATCACTCACTCTCAGCATCTAATGGTGGCAAAATGTCTTTCCTGAGCATGGTTATTTATTCTTTAACTTTCCGATATGGATTTATTGAATGCCTACTAAATATTAGTTAATGTTTTGCAAAATAGGGAAATCAGAGGATGAGCCATTTGAGAGACAGATGTCAAGTCAAACTGCTGACATGTCGAGTGGGAGACGTTTGTGGGAGATCCAAGTGGAGATGTCCCTGCAGGAGAAAAGCCCAGTGAAAGATTTAGATTTGGAGATCAGTAGAATGTGGGTGGTAAAGACATTAAAGTCCTTGATACATATGAACCCACCCATGTATTTGTAGTGTGAGAAGGAACAGCCAAACATAAAATACCTATACATACATATATATGTTTATAAACATAAATTTATTTATTTGCAGAGAATTGGTTTACACAATTATGGGGACTAAGTAGTCTCCACTTGATTGGCTCTGCATTTAATGCTGAAGTCTAAAGTTCACAAGCAGGCTGTCGGGAATAGAAGATGATGAGCAGGGTAGAAAACCTTGAGTATGAACTGGGCTTGCACTTTCCGGGACATGCAGTCAAGTAAGAAGATTATGAGCAGACTTGACCTCCACTGAATAGACTGAAATCCATGTCAGCCCTTGTTGCCTCTGACCTTAGCACCAAGAATGAGCCAGGGCC
This sequence comes from Panthera tigris, assembly GCF_018350195.1. Classification (NCBI taxonomy): domain Eukaryota; kingdom Metazoa; phylum Chordata; class Mammalia; order Carnivora; family Felidae; genus Panthera; species Panthera tigris. The sequence continues at coordinate 25,277,683 of NC_056677.1, forward strand.
CTACATCATAGAGCTAAACATATACACCTTCCGGCCTAGGAGTCAGATGTACTGAAGGAAGATCCAGGGAAAAAGCCATTTCAGGTCCAACTGCTACTTCATGCCAGCAAAGTGGGTTGGCATATCAGTGAGAATGTGCACACACATGCACACACACACACACACACACACCCCAAAATGGCTGCTGCTTCCCTTCCATCCTTCCACTGGTATGAGAGAATCTCTCTGATGGCTTACCCTCACAGGATACATACAAGAAAATGGAATTCTGGAAAATGCAGTTCAGCCTAGCCAAATCAGCACATTACTAAGCTATCACTATGTGCGCTCTCAAAGATGGCAAGCCTTTGTGGGTGCTAGAGTAAGGGGTCTCTGTCATCGTGCCATGCCATCGTGGTCATGTCATGAACATGCTGGCACTTGGAGGATAAATGAAGGAAGTAATGTAGAAATCAGAGGATGGGACCATAGAATCGACTTGTTTATCCTCACACTTGTTCCAAGAGCATTGCTCACATGTGTGTGTACAGATTAGGTAAGCCAAGGGATTATGGTCTGATGAATTTACTCACTTTACCTCTATACTATCTCCCATCCCAAACAGCCATTCCCAATATTGAAAAGAAGTGTCCCCTTTCCACCTTTTTTTCAGAGACTGTTTTTCTAAGATGGATAATATTGATTATTACAGTGAGAACAGGAGGCTCTCTGAAAATTTTAAGAGTAGTTGAACAAACGAACGTGACTCTGTTGGCCTAAATATAGGGGAGAACGTAAGTACCGTTTACAACTCTTCTCCAGCTCTCCAAAAGGAGCACATATTGCTGTAGGTTATAACCTTATGTATTGCCATGAAAAACTCTAAGTGGAAAGGTTTCATTCCTACTGTCCCAAACCCCTGTTTTTGGAGTAAGATGTTGGTGGAAAGAAAGATGTTGAGGAAACCCACACGGTCCCTAACTATGCATGAGAAAGATGTCTCTTCCAATACTTATTTTGTTACTGCTGTGTTTCCAAGGAGTATCACTAACCCATAGTGTCTACAATGGTATTTTCTGTAACTCCAAATATACAGAACTGATCTTGGCTGAGAGAGAGTTGTTTCTCCAAGAGCCTTCTATGACCCTAGACTGTTGGAAAGAGGAGGTAGTGGAGGAAGATGGTCTGTTGTGCTGCCTTGAAGTAGAATATATGGTGACGTTTTAATGCAATATTTATTTTTTTCCGAAATTATAAGAGTAATATTTTCACATTGTATAAATTTTGGAAAACAAAGACAGATATAAAGAAGACAAGAAAGGAATAACCAAGATGTGTCAAAAGTGCTTTAAAGCTTCATCCATGGAATCTTAAGGGTCTCTTTCTTACTTCAGATGAGAATGTCACAAGCATAAATTTGACTAAATAGTGGTTAAAAAATTGCTAATTAAGTAATGTTTCAGAATTGCAATTTTCTGCTCATAAGAACTGGTTATGTTTGATAACTTTATTAGTTTTGTCTTAATTTTGTTATCACAATCTCTTTACTATGTGATGCTCATGGCCGTGGTAAATTAAAGTATTGGATCGATTAAATTTATCAGATCAATGAGTTTTTTCATTAATCCAAGATAGTGTTTGATTCAGAATGCACATCCAGTCAGCAAAAGTTGCCATTAACTTTTAAATACAGGGCATTCCAACAGCTAGCACCAAGGAGTTAGAATGTATGAGACATCATCTGGATATGAACAAATGGCTTTAGTCTTTCCTTTATTTTAGGCTTCGTGAAAGTTGCCAGAGTTTCACCTGTGTGAATTAGACATACTAAAAAGTATTCCCCCACAAGATTCAAGTGCTAAGGGGAAAAGCAAGCTTCTTAATATTATGACAGATAGAACACCAGTAATGTAAATTATTCTATAAATATGTTAGGGAAAGTATTCATCTTTATGAAATGATATGATTGGTCCTTTTCTATAGACAAGAAGACTCAGTTATTTTCATTTACTTCTCCAACTTTCCACATAGAGAGTTGCTAATATTAGAACATAAAAAATCACAGTATAATAGTGATGTGCACAAAAATAGACTTCAGAAAATCATATACCTTCTTTAGGTAAGAAACCTGTAAAGATACTTTCAAATGATAACCTTTATTAGATGCTGACATGTCTCAGAGGCTACTTTACAATCCCTTTTATTAAAGACATCTCGACGGTTATAAACCTTCTAGATCAATGTGTCTCATAAGCCTTGTGCACAGCACTCGTGATTAAAAGCCATGTGAAAACCCTCTGAAGAGCTCACAGAAGAGTACCTAGTCTGTCTATTATTGGATTCTGTGTGTGAGTGAGTTTTTAATAAGATCCCAGTTTAGTATAAAGGCCAGGAATAAAAATAACACCATAAGGGAGGATAAAATTATAGAAAGTAAGACTGGGAACCCCGAAAGAAGGAAAAAATTAAGAACGTCACAGCTTCTCCAGAAATTGCACGTTTAGAGTTAATAAAAATACTTTCAGGGGTGCCTGGGTGGCTCAGTCAGTTAAACATTCGACTTCGGCTGAAGTCATGATCTCGTGGTTCCTGAGTTCAAGCCCCACATCAGGCTGTGTATTGACAGCTCAGAGCCTGGAGCCTGCTTCAGATTCTGTGTCTCCCTCCCTCTGCCCCTCCCCTGTTCTCTCTCTCTCTCGCTCTCAAAAATAAATAAATGTTAAAAAAATAAAATAAAAATACTTTTAAACACGAGGAGGAAAATATCTTGTGAACCCGAGGTTCTATGATCAGAAAAGAAGGCTGAAAGTTACAAGAGCAGGGCTACTCTCTAGTGTCTTTTAAGAGGCCAACAGGAGAATGGATTGCAAGGGAAGATACAGATTCCAAAGAGAAATAACATATATTTTTCAAGAATGAAAAGAACGGAAAGAAACAGCTTTGCTCATAGGCTAGAAATGAAAAATTACGTTAAATTTTTTTAAGTAGTAAAAATATGTATGAATGCTGTCAACTTCTAAAACTTGCTGATAAGTCGGCACCAAAAATTCCCTCCCATTTTGAGCTTCAATCGTTTAAACTGCTTCCATGGCAGTTCACGCTACTATCGTTTCTCCTTCTATGGAATGTGGACCAAAAAATAAGCCGTGTAGTGTGTTTTGGGCTCAGAAGCTTTCAGAAGCATTTTATTAAGTCGCTATGGAGAAGAGACACACAGAGCAAACCACTGTACGAAACACAGCAGTTACACTGAATACTTTTAATACAGTGCTCACAACGAAAGGCCTTCGAGGCAGGAACGAAGAGAACATACAACAGTGAGTTCACTGAATGTGCATTTACATTTTAAATAATAAACATCATGCATGAGCTATCATTATGTCCTACACTAGCCATGTTTCATTAGCTTATGAAACTTCCTGAAGAATATTTCATTAACCTTCAAAGCCACATAAACCTCAGAATTATGGTTTATGTTTTCTAAAACATAAGAAAAGAAGGCTTTGTGCGTATCTCAATTTTCCCTTTAAGACCTTGAGTATTAGGACACTTGGGGAAGGGGCAGGGTGTCTCGTTAAAACTCACAGATATAAAAAAAATAGAGATGAAGCAAAATGCAATTTGAATTGGACCTTCCATTTTAGTGTAACCAGGCCACATAAGAAACAGCAAAACAAAATCCCCTTTTAAAGTCACAGGTACTGTATGTGTTTTAGAGCAGATGCTATTGACTGTATTAACCTTAAATAAATGAAAGCTAATGCCTTAGAGTTCTCCTCTAATTAAATCTAAGTTCTTTCTGAAAAGAAGACTCATTCCTAACTTCGTGCTTTCTTTCTCAAATAAGGGTTTTGTATTTTTCTGTTTCTTCATTCTGTACTTAGGTACTGTGGGAAATGATTAGAGGACAGCAAGAGGTAAATGGCTCTTGTCTACAACACTGAGTGGATCAAATTAGTGTAATGCCATGACGTTTATCCTGCCACACTGCAACCTGGCAGACAAGGTGACCAAAGTACATTCTAGAGATCCTGTTTGGGCACAGCCTAAGCTGAGTAACAAATCCCCAAAGTACAATGTCTTCAATAAATTAGAAGTTGATTTCTCTCATTAAATAGACCAGTAGAGAGTAGCCCTGTCTGGTGGAGTGATTCTGTTCCGTTAAGTCATTCAGGGACCAAGCCCATTTCCTTACATCTTGTTGCTCCACCATTTTGTCTTCATATATATGGTAGAAACCAGTTCACGGCTTTTGACCCTACAGGAAAAGGAAAAATAAAAGTCTAGGGCGTGAGGATGATCATAAAGGAGACTGTACGTAAAGGAGATTGTACACATCACTTCTTCCCCCATCTCATTGGCCCAATCTCAGTCACATGGCATATCTACCTGTGAGGCAAGCGTGGAAATATCATCTATAGCTGTGGCCCCGTGCCTGGCTAAAACTTTGGGGGTTATATTACTAAAAGAAAGAGGGATAATAGACACTGGGAGGCATTTAGTGATCTCTCCCTTAGTAGGTAAAAGCCAGGGTTTTGAGAAAACAGATTAAGCACATGCGAAAAATGAAGGCAATGTTAGGACACGGTGTGCTCAAAAGGACAACAGCAACCTGTGTGTAAAAGTTACATTTGAATAAGCTTTTGGGGACATTTTGATACCCTTCACCATCATCACTAATATCTCTTTCTTTCCTCCTTCTTTTCATATCCCTCATCTACCTCCCCCTCTGTTTTCTTTTCTCTTGTGTCACCTGCTTGTTATACTGAAGTGTAAAGAATTTGCTGATCACTGACCCACAGATAAATGCTTTCTCTATGTTTGTTAATGGTTGATTTAAGTATAATTGAAGCCTAAAAATGGAATAAGCATCACAAGAGTTAAAAGAAGCAGTGAGGAATTTAGTGTAGTGAATATGTAGTTAATGGAGCAAAAATAAAGTAGTCGTCTTATCAAAATGCAATGCCCAAAACTTGAGATTGGTAAGGGCTCTGCAATAAAAACTTAAAAATGTCTGCATTACAAAAGACGAAAGTCTACTTTGTGAATGACTCAAAACAGTTTTAGAAATGCACAAAATTATCTGCAGTTCTGATGTCTTTGCCAGAAAGCAACCCACAAGTCACTTCTTCTATCCACTCTTCAACCGATGGGCAAAAGTGGCCCTACTTTCTTCTTTACTTAAAAATGACTAAGATGGTAAATTTTATATTATGCAAATCTCAATCCAATTTTTAAAACATCCAAAAAAATGGCCCTACTTCCTTTCCTTTATCACCAAGAATTTCTGAATAATCTTTTTGAGCAAATCCATTTCCTGGCAGTTGAACGTTTTCCCCTAAGCGTTCACCAGTGTCCTCGTTTTATCTAATACCCATCTTCTCAACACTCAGTTGCAACATCACACTTTTCCAGGGGTGAGGTCATCAGAGGGCACCAGATGTTAACTGACGCTTGATGAGTTCCTTTCTTTAGCCTGGTGTCCACTGATTGTTCTGGATGCCATAAACTTTTGTATTGTGCAGGTAAAAGGCAGCCATCAAAAGCTACAATTTGAGTCCTTACAAGCACCTTTGAACTATCAAAACACAATGCAGTAATAATATTCCCATTTGTACACCTTTTCCTTTCAAATGCATGAGGTTTTCCCATCATACTGGAAGGGTTTTGCCACTGTCTCTCTTCATCTTATTAGTTTGGGAAATATCCTCATCAATTTATACAAATCCCTATATGCAGCCCTCAGGTTCCTGAAGAGAATAATTTGGTCTAAATGGATGCATGAACTGCAAGTCATTACTTATAGAAAAGTTTAAGTCCCATAATAATAGTAATACTAGTAATAGTAATAATTGGTAACATTTTGTGAGTTTCAAATTGTTTGTGGCTACTTAGATCCTCTTGTAATCTATTCCCCTCCAAATAAGTTGCTTTGTTCCGAAAAGCTACAGAAATACGCTGTAAGATAGTAGAAAATAAATGTTCATCAAGAAATCTGACGATACAGTTAAAATGTGGTTAGCAAATTTAAAAGTGTCTGACTAGTTTTTCTGTGATTTTGCTCTCTTGACATTTGAGCAGACATTGTTACATCTTGCACGAATAACATCCTCATCTATGAGCTCGATATAATCTATCTCTTGCACTTCTTTCCTTTCTTTTGGAATCCTTGGAGAAATCTCTGATTTCCGGAGAACAATCTAGTTAGATCGTTAGATACTGGCAATTATTATGTACCATAGGTGTCGATACTTATTTGGGTAAAGCATCTTGAGGAAGTTCCAAGGGAACTTTCTTTATTTGTGTGTGTGTGTGTGTGTGTGTGTGTGTGGCAGTGGTGGTTGGCGGAGGAGATTCTTCATTTCTGAATACAGCTTTCCAGAAGAGGAGCCATTCAGTGTGACCAATGACAAAAGATAAATATGTTCTGTAAACTGCTTTGCTTTTATCTTAAATGGAGAATCTGGCAAAACGTTTATCTTTACCATGATCATGCAATAATTTTAATATGCATGATTACTGGTGCAAATGAAATTAAAATCACCCTACTATTCAACATCTTATTTAAGAACAGAATGCTCTTGAGGAGAGGGTTCAAGGTGGTGGCAAAGAAGATCCCGAACTCACCTTTTCCCATGGATACAAAAAATTTACAAGTACACATGAAATAATTTCCTCAAAAAAAAAAGACCTGAAAACTTTACAAACAGAGCATCCATAACAAAAGATAAAAAAGATCAGCATCAAAACAGGTAAGAAAGGCAAAGACTGGATTTCACCAAAAAGCACCCACCCCGGGCATGGCAATCCACAATCAGGAGAGATCTCAAAAATATGGAACTTTTCCCCTGAGAAGCAAGCAGTGTGTGCTCTACATCAAACACCCCAACTTATAGATACTGCACAGAAGAGATGAGCCACCGAAACACCTGGCTTTGAAAAACAATGGGGATTATATGCAGGAAAATCGTAGAACTGTAGAGAGGAGCAAATCTGCTCTTGAGGGGCTCACACACAGACTCACTTGCCAAGGGACCCAGGTCAAAACACGAGCTTGCAAAGCACGTAGACCATATGTGAAGAAGACCCACTTACTAATCTTAAACTACCTGCCAGGGAGACAGAAATTTTATGGCATTCTCTCAAGAGACAGAGACAATAGCAAGTGACGTTTTAGATCACTGGGCATCATTTTTCTGAATTCATTCTAACTTGATAATGCTGGTGCTAGCGGGTGTCATTTTGGAACTCTCCCCACTGACTTGTTGGCACCAAAGGGCCACTGAGACCCACTGAGGGCCCTGCTCACCCCCGAATCACAGCTGTGTGTTATCTGGGCTGGGCAAGAGCCCCATTCACCCCTGCACCACAGCCATGGCTTCACCACAGCAGGTGGGCACATGCAGCTCAAACAGGGGACACCCCTTGAGTGTCTGGCTATGGTGGCGAGGGAGGGTAGCACTTTTGAGCCGTGGGACATCTTATACACAAGAACATTCCTTCAAGGCTGGAAGAGTTAGCTGATTTACATAATATATAGAAACAAACACAGAGACAGAGGCAAAATGAGGAGACAGAGGAATATGCTCCAAATGAAAGATCAAGAGAAAATCAAAGAAAAAGACCTAAATGAAACACAGATAAGCAATCTACCTGATAAAGAGTTCAAAGTAATGCTCAAAAAATGGTCACCAAATTCGGGAGAGTAGATGAACACAGTCAGAACTTCAACAGAGATAGAAAATATAATAAAGTACCAAACAGAAGTTACAGAACTGAATAATACAATAACTGAAGTGAAAATCGCACTAGGGGAGTTCAACAGTAGACTGGATGAAACAGAAGAATGGATCATCAAGCTGGAAGACAAAACAATGGAACTCACTCGACAGAGCAGAAAAACAAAAAATAATTTTAGAAAGTGAAGAAGCCTTAAGGGGCCTTTTGAGGAAACATCAAGCAGAATAATATTCACATTTAGGTATCCCAGAAGGAGAAAAGAAAGAGAAAGGGCCAGAAAACTTATTTGAGGAAATAATGGCTGAAAATTTCCCTCATCTGGGGAAGGATAGAGATGTCCAGGTCCAGGAAGCCCAGAGAGTTCCAAAAAAGGCAAATGCAAAGAGATCCACACCAAGACACAATATAATTAAAATGCTAAAGATAAAGAGAATATTTTAAAAGCAGCACGAGAACAAATTATTACATACAAAGGAAAGCCCATTAGGCTATCAGTGGATTTTTTCAGCAGAAACTTTGAAGGCATGAAAAGAGTGGCATGAAATATTCAAAGTGCTGAAAGGAAAAAAACCTTCAACCAAGAATTCTCTACCCAGAAAGGTTATCATTCAGAATTGAAGGGGAAATAAGAGTTTTCCAGATAAACAAAAACTGAAGAACTTCATCACCACTAAACTGGCCTTATAAAAAATGTAAAAGGAACTTCTTTAAGCTGAAAAGAAACGGCACTAAGAACAAGAAACAGTACAAATATAAAACTCTCACTGGAAAAGGTAAATACATATTATAGAAAGTGGATCAATGACTTCTAAAGCAAGTATGAGCCTTAAAAGACAAAAATAGTAAAAGTAACTAAAACTACAAAAGTTAATTCAGGGATGCATACAATAAAAAGAAGCAAAAGGTGGAGAGTAAAAATGTAAGTTTTGGAATGTGTTCAAATTTAACTTCCTATCAACTTAAAACCACCCATTATGCACCGAGGATGTTATGCACAAATGTTATGTTAACCACAAAGCAAAAACTTACAGTAAAACCACAAAAGAAAATAAGAAAGGAAACAAAATGTAACACTAAAGAAAGCTATCACACCCTAAGAGGAGAGAGAAAGAGGAAAAGAAAGGAACAGAGGTTGTTGAAAACAACCAAATGAACAAAAATGAACCAAATGGCAATAAGTACATACCTTATAAGTAATGACTTTAAAAGTAAATGGACTAACTTCTCCAATCCAAAGACATGAGTGGCTAAATAAATTTAAAAAACAAGATCCATCTACATGTTGCCTATGTGAGACTTACTATGAAAGGACATACACAGACTGAAAGTGAAGATATGGAAGGGATGGAAAACGATATTACATGCAAATGGAAACAAAAAGGAAAATGGTGTAGGGGCACCTGGGTGGCTCAGTCGGTTAAGCGTCTGACTTCAGCTTAGGTCATGGTCTCACGGTTTGTGAGTTCAAGCCCCACATCGGGCTCTGTGCTGATGGCTTGGAGCCCGGAGCCTGCTTCATATTCTGTGTCTCCCTCTCTGTCTGCCCATCCCCTGCTCACTGTCTCTCTCTCTCTCAAACATAAATAAACATTAAAAAAAATTTTTTAAAGAAAAGTGGTATAGATATACTCCTATCAGACAAAATAGACTTTAAAACAAAGACTAATAAAAAAAAACAAAGTCATTACATAATGATAAAGGGGTCCATCTAGCAAGAGAAGATAAGGTTTATAAATATATATGCACCCACATGAAAGCACCAAAATATATAAAGCAAATATTAATGTACCTAATGGGAGATACTGACATCAATACAATAATAGGGGACTTTAACACCCTGCTTCCATCATATCATTGGTTAGATCATTTAGACAGAAAATCAATAAGGTAATGTTGGCTTTAAACAACACGTTAGATCACATGGACTTCATAGATGCAACATTCCATCTAAAAACAGCAGAATATGCATTCTTCTCAAGTGCACATGGAACCTTCTCCAGGATACATCACAGGTTAGGCCACAAAACAATTCTCAGTAAATTTAAGAAGATTGAGTGCCCATCAATAGATTTTATATATATAATATATATACTTATATATTATATATATATCTCTATCGATAGAGATAGATATATCTATATATAATGCTACATATATATATAATGCTATATATGTGTGTGTGTGTGTATATATATATATATATATGTAATGCTATGTATATATAATGCTACACAGCTATAAAGAATGAAATCCTGCCTTTTGTAACAACTTGGATGGAACTTGAGGGTATTATGCTAGGTGAATTAAGTCAGATGGAGAAAGACAAATACTGTATCACTTTACTCATATGTGAAATCAAAAAACGCAAAGCAAATGAACAAATAAAACAAACTTACAGAGACAGAGAAAAAATTGTGGTCATAAGAGGGGATGGAGGTTGTGGGAGAGCTAAATGGATGATGGATATTCATCGTATAGTGATGGATGGTAACTAGACTTTCAGTGATGATCACTTTATAGTGTATACAGATGTCCAATTTGAATGTACACCTGAAACTTATATAATGTCATATACCAGTTTTACTGGATTTTTTAAAAGCATGGTCTTGTCCCTCCTGTTGAAAGAGGGAGGAATTATCATTGGTGCCATTTGGGTCATATGTCAACCCCTGTAGCCAACCACTGGCTACACACTGATGTCAATCACTATACCCAAGAGGATAGGGTACTATAATTGGCTGACACTTAGGAAAGCAGTTCTCTTACATGAGGAGGGTGGAATTGGGGATTTTGTTTACCAGAAAAAGGAACAACGGACAAACAAAAACAAACAACCCCCCCTTACAAATCACAACTTTATGTATATAAAATATGTACATAAAGTATAAAAGAGTATCTAATTATGTTATACGCACCTCCCAGAAAATTTGAGAATCCACTGGCTAAATTTCTTATTCCTCTCCACAGAATTTTCTGTCCATATGGGAGACCTTGACCAGTTCATTCTCAACTAAGCCAGGATATATTAATTTCCTGGGAATCAAGATGTGTTGATGATTAAATGAGAAAATAAATGGTGTTTGACACATGGCAAAGAAAAAAAAAAGAACAAAATGCTCACTATTGCCTGATTCTGAGTAAGACCTCTGGATATTGATGCTTTTTAATTAGAGAAGAATTTTTCTTTTAATTAAAAAGGTGAGGTTTTGGGGTTTTGGGGTTTTTTTCCCAGTGTTAGAGAGTGTCCTCTAGTGGAGAGAGAATCTCTGATCTCAGCAGCGTTAGAAATGGTCAGAGGATACAAATTAGAAGGTTGCCCTAAATAACAAGTGTCCCTGCTGCCGATTAGAATCCCCTGGTTGAAGGGAAAACATATTATTTTTCCTCTCAGGCCTCCTCACATTGGCCTACTTGAAAGCCTGCCATATGACAAGCATTGTTCCTATTTTAGATAGCAAACGATTTTTCATGATCAATTTTCGAATGCTTCCTTCTGAACCGGGTAAGATTGAGCTGACAGGGCACCTTTCGACCAAAAAGGCAGCAGAAGCATTTAGTGCATTTTACTGTAGCTTCTACCGGTATCACCTTGAGACCGCAAGAATACCTTTATCTTCAGGATTCCGGCCCTGGCTGCCGGATACATTTGATGCGTTTCGCTCCCCACGCCACAGGTTAAAGTTTCCTGCTATTATTTGAAGGAAAACAAAGAAACAAAATGGAAAGGACAATTCAATTAATGTGTCTCTCCCTTCTCTGTGACTTGTGGAATTCTGATGCTAATTTCCTGTGTTTCTGGTTAAGTGTAGTAAATAGTATTAGCGCAATCACTTGGCTTTCAGAGAAGAGACTGAAGGTGTTTTTTCAATATCTAAGTGGTTGAGGATGAGGAAGAGCTGTGGTTCCCGACTCTGAATCACAGGCTAGGATTGCCTTATCAGAAATTTCACGTTCCAGCAAATTACAGAGCACAGGACAGAAAAGATGGAGTTTCTCTTGGTAACAAGTTAAATAGTCCGAACTTCAACAGAGTAAAAATAAAATTCTGTGGCCCATTATTATATTTGAAAAAAAGAATAAGGAGAATGTCCATAAAATCTTTCGGGAATCAAACAAATGTCAGAGACAGATCATGTATATGTAAATATAATATGTTGATTATTTCAATGGCAGTGATAAGCAATGAGGCAAGCATTGTATTCCTGTTAACAGATAACTTCCAGAAAAATTTACAATCATGACCTTCGTACAGATATAAGAATGAATACATGTTAAAGAAATTTTGCTTGTATGATATGAAGAAATCAGGCAGATGTTATGACCGGCCCCAAGGTAAAGTCAAAATAGCAGATTCATGCAGAGTAAAGGAATGTTGACATAAATTCCAACTCGAGACAAAATTGATTTTTCTCTGGGTTGGGGGTGGGAAGGAGCTAAGAGAGCAGAGGGAAAATGAAGTCAATTAAATCACTACCAGACCTGAGAGAATTTACATATCAGTTACTTACAATTTACAGAGTCGAAAAATAGCTAAAGGCAGTGAAGAGCTGGCATCTGATAACTCAGAAAGGTGTGCAGTAGATAAATGAGTAATTTTCCACGGAAACACAATTTTTCTTTCCTACATTCCTTAGGAAGGAGAATGTATTTCGGTAGCTTGGATTAGGTTATCAGGGACCCAGTCAGACATCTCTGCCTACACTGCTACCTCTCTACCCACCACTGTCATTATTACGAACCCTATTTCCTCTTCCCCAGCCTCCCTGTCCCTGCTTCCTGCCTGAGGGCCCTGCCTAAATGTTTTTCAATCTGGTTTCTTTTCTGAGCCCCAATTCCACTTTAAACAAAGTCCAAGGTAAGAAGAAATTGTTCCAGACAGTTAACTGTCACCGCTCACAAGAGAATCACCTGGGAGTACTTATTAAAAATGAAAATCCTTGTAACCCTCCACACTTGCTGAGTCAATACCTGCTTGGGGATGGGTCAGATTTTTGGCAGTAAGTTTGAGATTCACTGGCTTAAGTAAGCAAAAAAAGTCAAGTCTGAAGCCATATTTGTCTAAACTAACTGATACTGTTGAAGATATGGGAGTATAACAAATATGGCATGAAAGTTAATGGAAAATTACAAAAATAAACAAGGTTAATGGTAGCATTAGGACTTGCAATACTAATAATCTTTCCTCAAGTTGCTATCAAAATCTGGCTGAGGGGCCTGGCTGGCTCAGTCGGAAATGCATGTAACTTTTGATCTCAGGGTCATGAGTTTGAGCCCCTATGTTGGGTGTAGAAATCACTAAAAAAATAAATAAACTTAATTTTTTTTAAATCTGGCTGTGATCGTTTTCAAGTTGAATATCTGGAATATTAATCTATTAATGACCTTTTCGGCACTGTGCTAAAAGTTCTTTATTGCTTTTTGTTTTTAATTGAAAACATACTCAGACATACATTAGATAACAAATACAATAAAGAAAAATTTATAATCATTCTCTGTTGTCTTCGTTTTCTTTGTATTATTTTCCATTCTACTAAAATTTTACTAATTATATATTCAAATATGTCAATCTTGAACTTTCTGGTAGTTTCTAGACTAATTCTAAAAATGATTTTTCCTCCAAGATTTATAATACAATAATCTCGTAGTTTATCTTTCTTATAATAATATTTAACAAATCCCAATTTTTTGTTGTGTCCTGTGAAATTAATTTGTGTTTCCCAATTATAATTCAATTCTGAAAACTCATTGCCTGTAGTTAGGTCCAGTACCCTTTCTGAGCATTACAATTGATTCCAAAGAGCCATATCTCTGCCAGAGGGCCAAAAATCATGTTATTTTTATTGTTGTTTTTAAGTACATTTTGCAATAAACATGAGAGTACAGATATCTCTTCAAGGTAGTTATTTCAATTCCTTCAGGAATGTACCCAGAAGAGAGATTGCTGGATGATATGGTAGTTCTATTTTTGATTTTTTGAAGAAACTGCATACTTTTTTTTTCTGTAATGTCTGTACCAATTTACATTCCCCTCAACAGTGTAAAGGATTCTCTTTTCTCCACATTCTTGTCAACATTTTTTACCTTTTAATTTTTTTTATAATAGCCATCCTAAAAGGTATGGGCTAAGATCTCATTGTGTTTTGTTTTTTTGTTTAAGTTCGTTTATTTTTGAGAGAAGGAGAGAGGGCAAGGAAGGGGCAGAGGGAGAGAGGGAGAGAAAGAATCCCAAGCAGGCTCTGTGCTGTCAGCACGGAGCCAGAGGTGGGATTTGCAGGATCCTGAGATCATGACTAAGCCATCTGGGCACCCCACATTGTGGTTTGGATTTGCATTTCCCTGATGATTCGTGATGTTGAGTGCCTTTTCACATAACTATTAGCCATTCACAATAGTCAAGATTGGAAATAGCTTAATTGCCCATTGATGGATGAATGGATTGAGCAATTGTGAGAATATATATATGTGAGGTGAAATTTATTCAGCCTTAAAAAGGAGATCCTGGGGCCCCTGGGTGGCTCAGTCAGACGTCCGACTCTTGATCTCAGCTCAGGTCATGATCTCATGATTTGTGAGTTTGAGCCCCCCATCAGATTCTGCTCTGATGGTGCAGAGCCTGCTTGGGATTCTGTCTCACCTTCTCTGTGCCCCTCTCCTGCTTGTGTACTCTTCTCTCTCTCAAAATTAATGAATAAACATTAAAATAAAAGGAGATCCTGCCATTTGCACAACCACATGGATGAGCCTGGAAGACATTAAGTGAAATAAGCCAGACAGAGAAGAAAAAAACTGCATGATCGCACTTATATGTGGAATCTAAAAAAACATGTACATAAAAGGAGAGAGTAGAACAGTGGTTATGGGGGGGGGGGGGGAGATGGTCAAAAGGGACAAAGTTGCAGTTATGTAAGATGAACAAGTCTAGAGATCTAATGTACAGGATGATGACTATAGTTAAAAATACTGTACTGAATGCTGGACATTCACTAAGAGAGTAGATGCCGGGGGCTCTCATCCCAAAAAATAGAAAATTAACTATGTGAGGAGATGATATCTTCATTATCTTGACTGTAGTAATCATCTCACTATATGTGTGTGAATGTTTGTGTATAAAATCATGCTGTACACCTTAAATATATCCAATTTTTTATTTAAGAAAATATATAAAAGTCAATACATGTTGCTCTTTCTTTGGACCATCCACATGCTGTCTGTCCCCTGTTACTTATCATTATACTTTTTTGTAAGGATAGTTATTGACAATAGCTATCTACTTAAATTTCTAAATGAATACAGATTAATTTTGCTGAATTCTACAACTTATTAGATTTTTTTTTTTTTTAGCACTAACATTAAATCTAAAATACAGCTTGTCAGGGCACCTAAGTGACTCAGTCGTTTGTGCGTCCAACTCTTGGTTTCAGCTCTGGTTACAGTCCCATGGTATGTGTCATGATCTCACAGTCAGTGAGTTCGAGCCCCAAGTCAGGCTCTGACCTGGCAATGCAGAGCCTGCTTGGGATTCTCTGTCATCCGCTCTCTCTCTCTCCCCGCTCCCTCTGCACTCTCCTTCTCTCTCTTAAAATGAGTAAATAGATTTTAAAATGTAGCTTGAGAATAGACTTCAAAAATATTTACTTTTTCCAACCAAAAATGTACAAATGATACATATGTGTGTGTGTGTGTGTGTGTGTGTATTTCATAAAACTTTTAAACTGACTTGATATGATTTTGTGGTTTATCCACAACCATCTCTCGTTATAATTTGTTGTTTAGTTCTCATGTAAATAAGATTTTTATTATTTTCTTTTTGGTTACTATGGAAATTAGTATGATGTTGATTTTTAGATATCATAGACCATGGATAACCATAAGGTTTTCCTCTTAAGGCTGACAAAAGTATGATAAAAATCAGCGACTCCTAGAGAATAAGATTAAAGAAAAAATAATTTAAAAGCACATTAACCAGCTAAAATAAAAGTGCATTAATTTGCTATGAATCATATACTTTAAAAAAAACTCAAATATGTCAGGCTTCCAAATCTACCCCATTAAGGAAAACTTGTTTCTCCTGAATTGCCTTCTTCACTTGTTCATTGCCACAGGGTCCCAATGTGCTGAGGTAGAATGTCCTACAATCTCATATTAGGCAGACTGTGTCTCATTTTAAAATTTTATAAGCAAGCTTTTAATAATTTTAGAATTAATGCTCTTTAAGCCTGCATTCTCTGTTGTTTTTATTTTGCATGTTCTGGCTCTTGAGTTTCTTCAGGGCATTTTTTCTGGATGTGAAATTCCATCCAAATATATTAAGAGGGTGGATAGCCCTCTCATTAAGCATTACCACATACACTCCATTTGTTCTATAGGGATGATGAGTCATATTTTTGACAAGATATGGGTATATTTTTTATATGATTCTGTTTAGAATAACTCAAATTGCATATAGAACAACTCAAAATGTACAGATGTTTACATTTTGTAATACAAATACAAAAGTCTGTTATATCAAAAGGCCAAACTTTGACACTTTGTTGGTAAGAGACTATTATATATTTCTTTTTTTAAGTTCATTTATTTATTTTGAGAGAGAACGTGCATGCACACACATGAGCAGGGAAGGGAGAGAGAGAGTGAGAGAGAGAGAGGGGAAAGAGAGAATCCCAAGCAGGCTGCACGCTGTCAGTGTGGAGACCAACACGGGGCTTGAACCCACGAACTGTGAGGTCATGACCTGAGCTGAAATCAAAAGTCAGACACTTAACCAACTGGGCCACCTAGGTGCCCTGAGATTGTTATGTATTTCTTATATTTGGACAGTTGAAAGAAAGAACTCTTCAAAGAAAGTAAAAATAGCAGGTCTTTTAAGTTGGTTAAGTGTGCAATTTTATTGTATTCAAATAATAGTTTTATCATCCTTTTAAAGCACCTTACAGTTGTTTTTTGCTTATGTCTTGTTGTAGCAGAACTACAAAGAAATTTTCATATAAAAATGATGCGGATAGGTGTTCCTGTATTGAATTTAAAGGAGATAATCCTGTGGGCCCCATTTATATTAACTTCTTGTTTAATATTTGTCTACTTTTAAACATTTGGAAATAACTCTTTGTAGTTTTTCTTAAAGAGCGTAAGCCTTTGATAACTTATTCTGTTGGTATGAAATCTCATCTAAAATTATAAATCCATCAGAGGATCTACAACACAACGGTGGAGAAATAAGCATTTTAGGCATGATGTTGACAATTACATTCTGTGGTCTAATAAAAGCCCTTTTATCCTGATATTGTTTTTATATTTTGAACAACATTGAGTATTAATAATAATTATATGTAACAAAAATTTTTGGTTTAATATGAACGGTAAGAACCACAAAAAGATGATACTTCACACTCATTAGAATGGCTATAATCTAAAAGATAGATATAAGTTTTGGTAAGTATATGGGGAAATTGAAACCCTCATTCATACATTGCTGGTCAGAATATACAATGGAATAACCACTTTGGAAATCCACAGGTTGGCAATTCGTCAAAGATTTAAACATAGAATTATCTTATGACCCAGAAATTTGACTTTTAGATATAAGTTCTACTTTTAGATTCCACTCAAGAGAAATGAAATCATTTATGTCCACACAAAAATTTGTACAGGAGTGTTCAAAGCAACATTATTATTTACAGCCAAAGAGTGGAAACAACTCAAATATCCATCAACTAATGAATGGATAAACAAAATATGGTACACCCATTCAATGGAATATTATTTAGCCACAAAGAGGAATGACATACTGATAAATGCTGTAACATGGATGAACCTTGAAAATATTAAGCTAAGCATGAGAAGCCAGGCACAAAAGGCTACGTACCGTATGATTCCACCTATACAAGATGTCCAAAATAGGCAAATCCATAGAGGCAGAAATTAGAAGTAGATTAGTGGTCGTTGAAGGCTGGGGAGGATTGGGAGGAAATGACTAGTGACCAGTTGGGTCAACATTTCTTTGAGGGATGAAAGTTTCCTAGAGTTGATTGTGTTCCTGGTTCTGTGACTATACTAAAAACGATTTACATGGGTAAATTGATAGGTGAATTATTATTCTTACATGTGTGCAATTTCTTTGAGAGAACAGTTTTAAAGAGAGTGGTGTGCCGGTAAATGCTTAACCATTGGTTCTCCAAGTGTAATTCTGACATCTAAGTGGTCTTGACCCTTTAATTTGCATTGGCAAATAAGAGTGAGACACTGGAGATATATGTCAGAACTGTATTTGTTTATCATTGATGTAAGCAACTTCTTTACTGAAATCAAATCATAGTTTTTGAATATGAGAGGAATATTTTTATGTTTGTGCTTTTACCAATATAACAGCCGTAGGCCTGGCACTGTGAAGTTTAATCTACATTAATAACATTTTCTCCATGTTGCCTCAAGTATAGACAGACAACAAAAACGATAAATCATAACCTGAATTGTAGAATTTGGCAACTTCTGGGGTATATACTCCCACCATGGCTCATGATTGCAAGCTACCAACATAAGATCCCTAAATGTGCAGTTGGGGAAAGATGAAGAATCTAGCCAAGTAATTTGGAATTTTTGAGCTTTAAATGTCTAATACCTTTGTTTTTAATACAGTATATTTAATTGTAAGCTTCTATACTTTGATTTTTTAATAACGACTGTGTTTAACAACCTGCTTACAAGAATTTCTGAAAATTGTACTCATTGACTCCTACTGGTATGAACCGGCTCCAGCCCACAAGTGAAATAACATCTGAATGAGGAGGTTCTGCATTTGCAATGTTGAAGACTGGTTTATAAGATAGACTTGGCCTTTTGCGATAGGCTGTAGACACGTAACCTTTAATAAATGAAGCTTTGAAAACAAGGAACCAAGGGGAAATGCGAGTACAAGAGATATTAAGCAGGTTATTCATTGGAAATTATGTACTGAGTTCCTAACACATTCAAGGCACTGTAATGGGTCCTAGTGATGTGCAAAGGTAAATGCACATATAATTTCTGCCTCTGGGTTAGACATGCAAACAAACCAAGTATTGTAAGGAATATGTTATGATAAAGTACAGACATATGTCCCAAGGGCTATGGGAGAAGAAAAGACAGAAAGACTATTTCTAGAAAAGCCAAGTCATTCTTTCGGAAGAAGTGGAAATGAAGAAAATTTAAAGCAAAGAATATAACATTAAAAAGCATGAGAATGTGAAATGAATCATGGATGGACGGCTTCTAAAATTCACATGCTAAAAACCTGTCACGTAACTGACGTGTCCTGCTTCATCCGCCCAAGGTATAAACACAGTCGGATTGTTTTGAATTTCTTAATTCCTATTTCCTAACTACATAATTCCCTAAATCTCCTAATTTCTATTTTCCTATCTGCCCTTCTTAATTTCTTTCTGCCCTTTTGGGTAGAAGTGCATCATCTCTCCCTAGATCCCACCCTGACCCATGAATTTCCATCAACTCTTGGTTCTTATTCAACATAACAGGGAGGGACAGTAGTCCTTTAATCATGCTTTCACACACAGGTAATACATACTTGGGATCCAAAGTCACAGTTCTCTGGCACTCATGTGATTAGTTGTCATTTCTCAAAAGAAAAGTACTTACTGGGTGGACACAGTTTTCCTCCCCAACCCGTAGGCAATTGGGTAGTCTCAGGTGTGAGCCAGACTTCAGCTGGCCCTTCCTTCCGGACTGACTTGCCAGGGGCACTCTTGCTGTCCTTTCCTCCTAGCGTAGCTATGCATGAGAAGGGGTATGGTGCCTTTTGTTCAGCCACACGAGTAGGTATAATTAAGAGAAACCACTCAAAAATCTCTTCACAGAACAGAGCTCTGCTCAGGTTGACTCTATCCCGATTGCATTCAGAAGCAGCTGGCAACTTCCCAATCTCTCTCTCTCATGAGTGAAATCATATGGTAGTTGTCTTTTTGTGACTGACTTATTTCATTTAGCATAATACTCTCTAGCTCCATCCGTGTCATTGTAAATGGCAAGAGTTCATTCTTTCTATGGCTGAGTAATATTCCAGTGTGTGTGTATGTGTACATATATACATATGTGTGTGTGTATACGCACACACACACACACACACACACACAAACACACACACATATCAGGGTGCATGTATCCCTTCGAATTAATATTTTTTTTATTCATTGGGGAAATATCTAGTAGTACAATTGCTGATAGTTCCATTTTAACTTTTTGAAGAACCTCCATATTGTTTTCCAGAGTGCCTGCACCAGTTTGCATTCCCACCAACAGTGCAAGAGGGTTCCTCTTTTTCCACATGCTTGCCAACACCTGTTGTTTCTTGTGTTGTTAATTTTAGCCATTCTGACAGGTGTGAGGTGATATCTCATTGTAGTTTTGATTTGTATTCCCTGATGATGAGTGATGTTGAGCATCCTTTCATCTGTCTGTTGGCCATCTGTCTGTCTTCTTTGGAAAAATGTCTATCCATGTCTTCTGTCCATTCTTTAATTGGATTATTTGTTTTGGGGGGTGTTGAGTTTTATAAGTTCTTTATATATTTTGGATACTAACCCTTTATCAAATATGTCATTTGCAAGTAGGTTTACTCAAGCAATCACTCATACGCACAATTTCCGGCTATGTTCACTATTAACTCATAACTCTGAGGTTTCCAGTCTTTAGGATCCTCCTTCCTTGCACTTTAAAGGCATTTAGTTGTCAGGATCCTTTAGAATCTTCTCAAAAATTTATGAAGACGAGAAAGTTTGCTTGCTTCAGATGCCAACAAATGTGTTGCTGGGGGCTAGTTTTCAGCCCTTCTTGTAATACCTAAGGGGAAGGAAAAATTCTTCCTTTACCATTCAAGCTCTTCCAGCTGGACTAAGAATTGATGTGAGACAGATTTACAGGAGAAAAAAGTCAAAGTTTTATTATGTGCACACAAAGGCCCAATAATGAAATTGATTCCTAAAGAAATGACTAAGGCAGGCAGTTGTTTTTTTGGTTTGGGTTTTGGTTTGTTTGTTTGTTTGTTACTTTTCAGACAAAGAGGCAATAAATCTCTGAGGAATGGACAGGACCAAAAAAACTTTGAGAGTTTCCATTAGTAAAGAATTCCAAACAGAATTTGGACTGCAGTTGTACATTGGTAAAAACAACAAGGATTGTTTTCTCAGCCTTCTCAGCTCTGAATTCCCTTTGTCTGGTGATAAGGATGTCTTTTTTCCTTTTGGTACAGGGAGAACACCTTTCACATGGGATATTTATTTCCTGCTTTCAGGGAGACAGAAGACTGTCTGGATGTGTTTCTTGTACAGTCTGTCTCTTAAGTAACTTTTATTTAAAATAACCAGTATGCTGGGGCGCCTGGGTGGCTCAGTTGGTTGAGCTTCCAACTTTGGCTCAGGTCATGATCTCATGGCTCGTGGGTTCAAGCCCCACATAGGGCTCTGTGCTGACAGCTTGGAGCCTGGAGCCTGCTTCAGAGTATGTGTCTGCCTCTCTCTCTGTCCCTTCCCTGCTTGCTCTCTCTCTGTTGCTCGCTTGCTCTCAAAAATAAACATTAAAAAAATAATAAAATAATTCTGTGCTGAGAGCTCTCTGCTTCCAATTCTGTGTCTCCCTCTCTCTGCCCCTTCCCTGCTTGCTCTCTCTCTCTCTCTCTCTCTCAAAAATAATAAACATTAAGAAAAAAGAAAATTAAAAAAATACTAAAATAAAATTATAATAAAATAAAATAAAATAATCATTATGCCAAAGTAGCCCATCTTGTGGCAGTCTGCCCTTGGCACTCTATATACCCTAAGAGTTCCCTTGCCCCAATTCAAGTTGGAATAAGCCCTTACAGATCCCTATCTTGTGCATTTTCTGGCTCTGCTTAGAGGCAACAGGATCTTCTAACTCAGGTGTACTGGAATATTTCGGTTCTCTAATGCTGGCTAAGGCCTTCAATCCAAGTATTTGCAAAATGGCATAACCTGTCTGGAAATACACCTTCCTTTTGCAGGCATTATATTCACTTCCACCTTTTAGTCAGAGACCTCCACTTACCTTATTAAGTAGTCAACCAATCTGCACTGATCATTACAATGGTGTCTCCTGTTGAAAGAAACTAATCTCTGCAGTTGCATCATTGATTTTACATGTAATAAAAATCCCCAGTATTTATTCTCATGAGTTGTTCATTTGTTTTTTAACGTGCTTTTCTACCTGAGCGTGTGTCGGTTTCCTTAATTAAAACATTATTCCATATATAGTGATAATATTTTAATAACATTTTTAGGGGATTCTGGATTTGCAGTTCCTTTTCTTTCCCATCCAAAGATTTTGTTCCTTTTCTATTTCCCACCTCCTTCCACCTGCCCTGTAAAATCTTGTAATTACTAGTATTATGTACCCTCTGATACCATGCTTTGAGAAGGGCACATCACCTCTCTGGTATCATTCTCAACAATTCATAACCTAAATCTAATCGTATAAAAAACATGGGGCAAGCCTAACTGGGAGAACCTTCTATAAAATCGCCAACCAGTCTTCTTCAAAATCTTATAACTCCCATTTCGTTAAACAAGCTGTCAAAAGCACATATTCTATAAATTTGACAAAGATTAAAAATACCTGAGAAAACATTTTAAGTTAATGTTTCATTAAATCAATGAAGTGATTAAAATTTTACCTGCCAGTTTGCCTAAAATAAGAGTGTACAAATAGTTTTATAACACATTTCCATCTCTTCTCTCTGCAGGCGACTCAGCTAATCTAACCTGCAGAGCTTTCTTTGGGTACAGTGGAGATGTCAGTCCTTTAATTTACTGGATGAAAGGAGAGAAGTTTATTGAAGATCTGGATGAAAATCGAGTTTGGGAAAGTGACATTAGGTAAAATATTTTTTTCTTTGAACTTGTACAGTCAAGTTAACATTAGTTCTGTTAGTGAATAGAAAGTGAGCTAAAGGAAAATAAATGGGTTTTTGCTATTTGAGGGTGGGGGTTACTATTATAAGAAAAATATCTCAACATTTAATGACAATGAGGCAGAACACTATTACGAGACTGACTATGCAATTGCAGAACATGGAGGCCATTTGCAGAGAATTTAAAGGAAATAAAAAAATTCTTTAGTTTTTCACTAAAGAATATACTGAGTATGAGACAGACCAAAATACCATCAAATGTGGAATATGATATTGATGTGATATGATATTGATATGATATTATGCCTTTTGTTTGTAAGAGCTCTTTTTTTAATTGTCACGAGGAAGTTTTGACTCAACCAAACACAATCTTTGTCATTTCCTTTTATATGTTTTTTACATATCTTAGCCATTAAGCAGGCTCTACAACACTTGATAGGGATGATAAAGGATACACAAAATATTTTCATTGTCCTTTTTAGTCCGACTTTAAGGTCTAAATATTACTCTAGTGGGAATGATAAAGAATAACCATTAAAAAATACCATCTATTTTGAGGACATAATGCTTAAACCTCTTTTTTAAAAGTATTTATTTGTTCATTTACTTCCAAGTAAGTATTCAATTATGACTAAAATTATGCTTGGACATAGATACTCATTTTTAATCATGGTATAAGTAAGCAGGCACATAAATAGTAATTAAGTTACAAGTGAGTCAAAATGCTGATCATGTGTAAACACTCTCCCATCTAAAGGTCGCGTCTTCTGGGTATATGTGGGCATGTAAACCAAGTTTCCTCTTCTTAAATGCAAAGACTTTCAAAACTTGATCAAAGGTATAAGTGAAAAAGTTTTTCAGTAGAAAACAAAAACGTATAAAACTGTCATATAGGGTTATTTCTATTGGGATCTTCTTCCCGGCAACAAATACACAAGAATATTGTACTCCAGTTGGGTTCTGAGATGCCCAGATGGGCAATTCTCCAATATGTACTAAACTGTTCCTCTGCCATTTTTCATATTTACAACTTCACTATTATCTTTTACCCACATACTTTGAAATGTTAAAGTTAAGGAAGGACAATAAACCTCCTAACTTTTCCCCTCTCTCTTTTTACGGGTGCTCAAGAAAGATTCCAGAAAGGTATTTTTCTTTAAATCAACATTAGGAAGTAATGTACAGACATGAGTCACCAAACAGATCAGAGGACATTGGAAGCAGGGAAAGGGAGCCTTGCTTTGAAGTTTTCTATTTGCTCTGAAAGATTATGAAAATCTTTGACAAGTGAGGTTAGTGCTTACCGTTAATTTTAGCGTCAGAATTAAACACTTCATCAGAATACTTAGTCTATAGGTTTATACTTTCACATTTCTTTTAAAATCGTCAATTGACTTGTATGTATCATTTTTTTAAAAATGCCAGGCTGGAGCTTTCGAACGAAATGTCAAAATAGCTCAGAAATGTTCTCTTCTTCCTTTAAAGAAGAAAAAACACTAACCTGATCTATAATTAGTCCTCCAGCATAAGACATTAGAATTGCTTCTCTCACCTTTAGCATATCATATTTCTTAGAGGGAGAGCAATGTGTAAACTTTTCTTCAAGGTCCTTCTCACCTCTTCATCATGACACTGTGATTGTCCTGCTATGAGAGATAATTAACTGCAACTTCATTAGCATGTCCAAAAACAAGCTTCCTCATTAGAAGTGAAGAGGAAAAGGGCATGATATAATTTAATTAAGATAGCGTCAATCCCTAGCCAGATTTGAAGCCTAGATGCTGTAGGTATTTTCCCAGCACGTTCAGATTCATCTAAATTTTTTTTCTTTTTCACGTCTTGTGTATGTTTGTGTGGGGTTTTTTGTTTCGTTTTGCTTTATATTTTAGAATTCTCAAGGAGCATCTCGGGGAACAGGAAGTTTCCATCTCATTAATCGTGGACTCTGTAGAAGAAGGTGACTTGGGAAATTACTCCTGTTACGTTGAAAATGGAAATGGACGTCGGCATGCCAGTGTTCTCCTTCACAAACGGGGTGAGTGTCACCTTCTAAGCTTGAGTAGTCCTGAAACTAGAAAAGAGAGGGAAAGAATTGGAACCAAAAAGAAAAAAGGTGTGATTTTTCTACCTCAGTTTGTCCTAAATAAAACAATCACAATAGCATTAGGGCCATCATGGCAGATAACACAGTGGGAGGGTGACTAGCTCAGGATCTAGAGTCAAATATCGATTCCTTGCTGGGCTTTACCACCAAATCTATAACCTTGCGGGTGATATCTCACTTCCCTAAGCCTCAGTTTCCCGATCCTCACCAGCCCATGGTCAACAATGGTAGCAACTCTTCAATGTGTTTTAAGGATGAAAAAAGACAAGAAACGTGAAGAGCTTGCTTGGCGCAAAACCTGTACACGAGAGAAGTGAAGTTAAATGCTGCTTATTATTGTTACAAGGAGGCAAACCAATAAAAAAATAACAGGCATAATTTTAAGTCGCATTATGTTCTCTGTTTGAAGGTTCCTTCTTTGGTGTAAGAATCACGACATTGTTTTCTGCATTGGAGAGCTTTCACATGTGTAATATCTTCTCAGGGTTCATAGGAATTCCTTAATTACTCATTAATGAATTATTCAATTATTACTATTAATAATTTAAGTAAAACAGGTTGTGATCAAGTATGATATCTGCTGCACTAAATGTGATTCCGCAACAACCCCAACACCTTAGTCACAGGGTTAAAACATGCATAAATATAGATTGAATTGTTTCCAATTAGAGCCTGTTAAAAAACAAAATTCAGCTGAGTAAATGTGAAATTTCATTTATGAAATGACCCATGAATGGGGCAGAGCTGAGGAGCTGCACAAAATGGAAGGCTTTTATAAGAAGGAGGGTGGGGCAAGAAATTATTAACCAAAGAAAGAAAAGTACTGTTTCAAGCCAGGATGGCTTCCCTAGGTAGGTGGGAGACTGGGAAAGGCCGGGCTTTTTATCATGCAGATGACCTCCCCTGTGCTAATCAAGTCATTTCAAATTGGCTTTTAAAAGGTAACATTCCTGGGGCGCTGGATGGCTCTGTGGGTTAGGCGTTGACTTCAGCTCAGGGCATGATCTCAAGGTCGTGATCTCATGGTTCATGAATTCAAGTCCCGCATCGGGCTCTCTACTGGCAGCACAGACCCTCTGTCTCCCTCTTACTCGCCCCTCCCCTGCTCACACTCTCTCTCTCAAAAAGGAATAAACATTAAAAAAATAAACAAAAAAATAAATGAATCAAAGGTCACATTCCTGAGATAGGTCCCAACCATAATTAAGTCTTGCTTTGCTGTTGGGCAGGGAGGCAGATAACTCCGCTGGGGCTTGTTGTTTTTGTTTTTGGTGTTTTTTTTCTTTTTTAACAAGACCGTTGTAAACTTAGAACCATGCCTTCACTGCAGAAATTTTTGATGTATATTACAAGAGAAATATGGGTTTTTTTGTACATTATGCTAAGTGAAAAATTTCCAGTTTGGGGAGTGAGTACACTTGATGTTTTCTTACTCAGCAAATTCATAATGATCTTAATTTCAAAGCACATGTTTAATCCTAGACTCTTTGAGGTTGAAAAAGAAAGAGAACCTTGAAGACTCTTCCCCCCACTTCATCGGGCAATAGATTCCCTTTGAATAATGTTACTGAAAGACATTAAAACAGACACTTCTGTTGTCAGGTTACTGCAATATTAAAATAGTCTACCTTTGGAGGATGTGAGTAGAGGGGAAAGGTAAGGAGCAGGTAGCAATGATTGTTCCTTTCTTTCTATAGCTTCACATGAAGGAATTGAGAAAAGGAATGTTATGCCTATAAAAGGACGGAAATAGCTTCCCAGGGTTGGAAGCAACTTAAATGTTGTGTAACTGAACCACTCTGTAACATTTTCCTAAGGGATCCGTCAGCTTATACTGGATCACATTCCCTCTGAAGGAAGCCAGTTCTATCTCTAGAAAAACCTCTTACAAAGCATCCCTTTTCACTGTCTGCCCCTTGACCCGAGTTCTACACTTTTAATCTCTCTTCTCCCAAACAGCCCTTCAAAAGTTTGTTTACTATCACCATGATCCTCCTGGGCCTTTATTTCCCTGGATTCAACTTGTTTAGTTTTTTTTTTTTTAATTTCTTTTTCCTTTCTGTGGATACAATACTTTGACCATCCTGTTCACTCCCTTGAATATGCTCTAATTAGAGTCTAAATTATTTCTCAAGAAGAGAGAAGATATAGGGCACCTAGAAAAATCTGTTGACTTAGGGCACCTGGGTGGCTCAGTTGGTTAAGCATCCAACTATATTTTTAAAAAATTTTTAATGTTTTTTTCTTTTTACTTATCTTTGGGATAAAGAGAGAAAAAAAACACGCACAAGCTGGTGAGGGGCATAGAAAGGGGAGACACAGAATCTGAAGCAGGCTTCAGGCTGTCAGCACAGAGCCCAATGCAGGGCTTGAACTCGCAAATGTGAGATCATGACCTGAGCCAAAGTTGGACACTTAACTGACTGAGCCACCCAGGAGCCCCAAGCACCCAACTCTTTGGTTTCGGCTTGGGGTTCCCTCTCTCCTTCTCTCTCCGTCCCTCCCTCACTTGTGCTCTCTCTCTCTCTCTTAAAATAAATAAATAAACTTAAAAAAATCTGTTGGCTTGGACAACACATAGTTCTTTTAGGACAAGGTAGGAGTAACAGTTAAGTATTGATCGTCAGAGAGCAAGAGATAGTTAGCAGGGACAACCCCTTCAAGGGTCCTGCTAGCTGAATTAAGAATCAAATTGACTTGAGACAGATTAACAGGAGAAAATCAAATTTAATAGTGTATATATGGGGGATCGACACAGACATGGAAGTTCTGAAGATAAGAAAAATGAGGTACATATGTCATCCTGAACTAAGGAGAAGAGGGTAGGGGTCAGGGACTTTGGAGGAAAGGAATGCATTTCATAGGATGGTAAGAAGAAGAACCGATGTTTGGTAATTAGGTGTTTGCCCTACCATACAGATGGATCACTCAGGGAAAATTTATCTCTGCCAGGGACGCCTGGGTGGCTCAGTGGGTTAAGCATTCAATTCTTGATTTCAGCTATTCGGAGTCTTGATTTCAGGTTAGGTCATAATCTCACGGCTCATGAGCTTGAGCCTCCTGTCAGGCTCTGCACTGACAGCGTGGAGCCTGCTTAGGATTCTCTCTCTCTCCCTCTGTCTCCGCCTTTCCCTGCTCATGTACTCTCTGTCACAATAAATAAATTAAAAAAAAAAAATCTCTGCTAATAACCCTTATTCAGGGAAGGACCACTAATTTCCAGTCTTGTCTGTAGTTAAGGGAGGGGCAAAAGTTTTTCTTGAGCCCGTAGGGTTTCAGTTGCCTTCAGCTCAGAATAATCTTCATGCCAAAGTGGCCCATCTTGGGGTGGCCTGCCCTTGGCCCCTACAGGATCTTAAGGAGAAAAGAAGGAAAATGAATTGTATCTGAGGAGGCACACAGCCAGGAAGGGTCAAATATCCCCGGGCTATTTTTAGCATTTGTGGCCTAAGGTTAAGTTGCCCATAGCTACAAAAGCTTCCAGAACTACAAAAATAAATGATTGAAGAATCAAGGAAATTGTTTGAAAAACTTTCCTGATACTGTCTGGTTCCCTAGACACGGAGAAGAAAATTGTGGCCAATGTTGGAGCGGTCGTTCATACTTAAATGCACAACAGTTTTCAAATATGTATATATACTGCAAGCATTTTGGTTTTCGTAAAACAGAAGCATTAAGAAGCGAAAAAGGTGTTTGTTCTTCAAGGTCATGTACTCCAAAAGTCCCTTTTAAAGTTAGCTTGTGCCTTCCTTTTAAGAGAGCAGCAGCAATTGAGTCATCAGTTCACAAAGGCAGCAAGGCATGCAGTTTCCTGCCCTTGAGAGGCTTATGATCATGGGGAATGTTCTATCCCACTCATCTTTGTGAAAAAGAAAGGACTTTGGTTAACATGTGGCACGACTGCAAGTTCCCCGCCTGGCCAGGTTCAGAAGGTCAAGGCACAGCACATGCAGGTCTACAGTTTTGGTCTTGGACCACGGCGCCCCTGAAGGAGTCAGATTATTGTCATGCTAGCAATTAGGGAATTCTCAGATGAGTTGCCGTATTATCCAGAAGACTAAAAGCTCAGAGAAGGAACTGGAAGCTGTCACTATTAATCATATTTTTCTGCCATTTACTCATAAATCCCTTAACTTATCTTATCGGCCTTCCAAGCCTTTCATTTTAAAACCTCCCTAAAGACATGTGCTAAACCATTTGATGAACACAGAGCTTGCAAACCACCATTATCAGGTTTTTTGACAGGTACCCTTGCCAGGCCACACCTCCGTGCAAGTAACTGAAGCTTTCTTTCTGCCACCATTACCTTTTGTTCAGTATTGTTGACAGAATAAAAATGATGTCAGATCCCGCCAATGGGTGGTGTGTATTAGGATAGAAAACCTTTCCTGTCTTCCATTCTAGGTTCTTTGGCTCGTCTAATAATTAAATTGACATAAGACAGATTAACAGGAGAAAAACCAATTTAATTCCGTACATATGGGAGCCCCAGAGATATGAGATTCAGGGACAATCTCATGGCTTATCTGCCATCCTGAGCTAAGGAATGGGGCAGCGGTCTGGGGCTTCAGAGGGGAGGAGGGTAATTCATAGGACAATAAGAGCTGATGTTTGACTATGCCTCCACTGTATAGTCAGGTCTTTCAGGCACAAAGTTATCTCAGGTACTAGATTTCTTTCTGGGCCAGGCCCCTTATCTAATTTCATTTAGGTAGTTAAGGGAGAGGTAAACAGTTTTCTTGAGACTGCTGTGTCTTGATTGCATTTAGTTCAAAATCACCCTCATGCCAAAGCAGCATGTTTTGGGATGGCAAAACCTGTCCCCCTTCTCATGGATTCTTGGAGATATCACTCACATGTATCAAATGAGTCTTTCTTTTGTGTGTGTGTTTTTATTTATTTTTGAGAGAGAGAGTGAGAGAGAGAGAGAGCCAGGGTGGGGCAGAGAGACAGGGAGACAGAATCCAGAGCAGGCTCCAGGCTCCAAACTGTCAGCACAGAGCCCGATGCGGTGCTCGAACCCATGAATTATTGGATCATGACCTGAGCCGAAGTCGGACGCTCAACCAACTGAGCCACCGAGGCAGCCCTCAAATGTGTCATTCTTAATGCTAAGAGAATACTACAGTAAAGAATTCAGCTAGGATTGAACTAGGCTAGATTGTAGACCAGACTTTTATCTTAAAAAAAATCTTAATTCCACAAGAACTGGGTGAAAATTTGCTAGGAAACTTGACCATAGAAAAACTTTCTATGGGGGCTCCTGCGTGGCTCAGTCGGTTGGGCATCCGACTTCAGCTCACCTCATGATCTCACAGTTCGTGAGTTTGAGCCCTGCATCAGGCTCTGTGCTGACAGCTGAGAGCCTGGAGCCTGCCTCGAGTTCTGTGTCTCCCTCTTTCTCTGTTCCTCCCCCTCTCATGCTCTGTCTCTCTCTCTCCTTCAAAAATAAATAAAAAGGTTAAAAACAAATTTTTTTAATAAAAAAAGAAAAAAATTTTAAAAAAGCAAAACTTTCTATGAGGGGTGCCTAGCTGATTCAGTCACTACAGCGTGCAACTGTATTTCAGGTTTGTGGGTTCGATCCCCATGTATGATGTAGAGATTACTTTAAAAAAGTAAAATCTTAGAAAGAAAGAAAGCATGTAAGAAAGAACAAAAGAAAGAAAGAAAGAAAGAAAGAAAGAAAGAAAGAAAGAAGGAAAGAAGGAAAGAAAGAAAAAGTTTCTATGGGAATATTCAAAACTGTTGATTCCTTTAGCCAGGGAAGGTACTTGGACAGACAGTTGAGATCACGTCAGATATTCAGTGTAGATATATTTCACATACTCTACAAAGAACTAGATTATGCAGTGAACAAGAGATAAAGGGCCATGGGACAATATTAGTGTTCACTCTAGTCCCTGACCTGACAAGCATGCTTGAGAAAGAACCAAAACACAAAGTTGGCACATTCGTTTCCATGTTATTTCTTATTCCCACTGTTGCCCATATGTGAGTGAATTTCATGTTTCAGTCTCTGAATCTCTTACCCTGATGCTTTTGCTTAGGTTTCTAATTGCTGCTGCCTGACTTTGGCATGCATCCGACACTGGCCTTCACCTTTTTAGCTTCCCTCCAAAATCCTATCCTTAACTATTCCCTCCATCTTTGTTTTCCAATTCCCTGACACAAAGGATTCTTCAGAGCAGCCCTGTACTGTGGCCTCAGGCCGAGCCGCTCTTGAACCCATCAGGCAGTCCTAAATTACTTCTTCACTGTGTTTCTTGTCCATACCAAAACTCTGGATGGCCTCACAGTGCTGACGTGTTTACTGTATGGAACAAAGTGGTTTAATGGTTAAAGGTATAGACTCTGCAGCAATGTTGTGTATTCAAAACACAACTCTGTGTTTACTGTGTTACTGTTACTGAACTTAATCGTGTCCATGCACCCAATGCTCAGTAAGCCAATGTCTGGGATACTGATTTTGTTTTTTGTTTTTGGTTGTTTTTTTCCAAAAGTTTATTTACTTATTTTTGAGAGAGAGAGAGGAGAGAGAGAGAGAGAGAGAGAGAGAACACATGTGCAAACGGGGGAAGAGTGAGAGGGAGAGAGTCCCAAGCAGGGTCTGAACTCAGCATGGAGCCTAACATGGGGCTCCATCCCATGACCATGATATCATGACCTGAGCCAAAACCAAGAGTCCATCACTCAACAGACTGAGCCACCCAGGCACCCCGAGGCACTGATTTTGAAGCAAAGAAAGCCTTATTATGAGAAAGACAGCCCATGGAGAAGGCTGGAGTCATTCCCAAAGTTTCCTGGCCCAGTGAAGCCTAGGGACAGTTTATATGTGTTTGGGGAAGGCGGTAAATATGTGAGAGGAGGGAGAGGGGTTTCTTGAGAGGCAGGGCCTTGAAACAACCTAGAGGTAAGCATTCTTCCTGACAATGGCACACTATTTGGGGGGTACAATCAGATACCTCAAAACAAATGTTACCATGACAGTCCCTATTAGATTTCTACAGTCAGAGCACAGGGATAAAAAAGGACAAAGTTAATGACTGATCATGCATGAGGTTAAGAGGTGGGCATGAAACATAAGCCAATAGGGAACAAAACAGAACGTGGAGCTGATAATGCAACTAATACCAACTATAGTGCTGCTTACATTTTCAAAACAGGTCCAGGAGCCAAGCGTCTGGCCCCACTATCTTGGGTAAATCACTTAATCTCTGTGAGCCTCAAATTTCTCTTCCATTAGATGGGAATAATTATAGTACCTACCATATAGAGGAGCTATGAAGATTAAATAAACTAGTATGTGTCAACATGTATCACAGTGTCTGACACATATTTATCACCCAATAAATGTGAGCAGCTATTACGTGATTTCTCTGCTCCCACTACATGATATTCTGAGTAATTTAGGACGCAGAATAATATGTTCCATTAAAAACTCCCGCAAATCTAATTTTTTTTTAATTTTTTTTTTTTTTAACATTTATTTATTTTTGAGACAGGGAGAGACAGAGCATGAACTGGGGAGGGTCAGAGAGAGGGAGACACAGAATCCGAAGCAGGCTCCAGGCTCTGAGCTGTCAGCACAGAGCCCGACGCGGGGCTCGAACTCACGGACTGCGAGATCATGACCTGAGCCGAAGTCGGCCGCCTAACCGACTGAGCCACCCAGGCGCCCCCCGCAAATCTAATTTTAAAATCTAATTTGTCTTGTATTAAAATGGCCAGCCTTAGCTCCAGCCCCATTGATTCTATATTTTACCTTATAATAAATTTATTTAGTTTGAATGCGCTGTCCTAAAGGAGAGCTTCTTTCATTTATTCAGGCATTGAATGATAATTATTAAGAGCCTACTATGTGGCTGGCACTCATAAAATTAAATGGACAGGAAATAAGAGGCAATATAATTTGAAATGCCACCGTCTTCTTTTTAAATTACTTTGATATTAAGCATTCCTAATATAGAATTGTGCTTCTAGGAAGTGTTTAGCTTTGAAGCTGTCACATTAAGGCAATGTTCATTAACAATCCTGTTCTGAATGATTATGTTTAGATACATTGATTACAATAATATGGCAATCCATTCATCATGAAGTAGTTTGGGAGCTAGCAAACTATCTGAGAGACCAGCACCAGTTAATAATGATAAACATGTAGGTTTTCTCTATTCCCTCCTAAGCCCATTTTAATTCTTGCACACATACACTTTCCCTCTCCCTCCAAAGAATGTAATCAATAGAAATTAGACTTGCTCAATAAACTCCCTAGCCCCCAGAATATCTTTAGTAATGTAATTAACATGTACATCATTTAGGACACATTGTTTTAAAGTCAGATGAATTTAGACCCAGCAGACTCTATCCCTTTTTGTAATGAATCATTTTTTGTAATATATGCCCTTATCCTTGTTAGTATATACCTACTGTATTTATTTACTGAGAGATACAGTGAGATCACAGAACTGTTTAAGCCTCTCTTGGGGCTCAACATTTGACATCGTTGATCACTGACTTCACAATATGGCACAGCCAAACTTGGCCCAGATCAAACCCTTCTACCTCTCTTTCTGGTGACATCTCCCTAGAAAGACAATGGCTCATTAAAAACTGAACAGGCGTCCACTCAAGAGTCGCTTTTACTGAGTTACTGCTCTAGGGAGGAAAAAAATTTTCCTTTTACCCTTCTAGGTTCTTGCCTGAGGCCTCCCTGTAATAAGAAACCAGACTAACAGGAGACAAACAAACGGAACTTTAATAACTTGTATACCTCCTCTATGCAACGGAGATATCCTGGAAAATCAAGCAGCTCCCTGAAAAGGCCTGAGCTGCCCCCTTAAATACCATTCCGGGGAAAGGCAAAAGAAGTCGCTGGGGATAGGAGAGCCAGTAATGGAAAATTTCCAGGAGAAACACAATAATCAAGGGTGCGGTTGTTATGCAGATTTAAGTCTTTGCTTCCTCCATTGGTAAGAGTTTTTAGACTTAAGATGCCCATACAAATGGAGATTTCCCTTATACATGTAAATGTCTTTTACAAAAGGGTAACTTCTTGGTTTTCAAAATTTCTCCTGTGTCTGTAGTTCCTTAAAAATAATCAGCCTAAAATAATCCATATGCCAAAAAGACATATTTTGGGGTGATATATTCTCCTCTCCTTCATTGCTTCTGCAGTGCCCACATGTTAAGGAACTTTAGTCATGGTGCTGTAACATCTCCGCATCAGAGCCATGATGTTTAACACATTCTTTCCTTGGAGAAGATCTGACATTTTGCAGTCAGAATGTTTCATGTCCTGTAACATTTTTCTTGCTTCTCTGCTCCTCAGTTGTGTAGGACATCTACACAGCTGACCTCAATTCTTTCTTTTTTTTTTTTTCTTGATAAATAATGCCCAAACAAAAAATACACTTGATGGCTATTACACCAGTAGCACAAATTGTCCGATACTGGTGATTTTGTACCTTTGGGTTTCTTGATATGGGCACTTCAGCAAGGTTATTTACCACCAAAATTACAGGCATGAAAACTAACCTTTGGAGCTATTTCCTTAGACATAAAATATATGAGGTAAGTGAGATTACATTCAACTTATTTCTGCCTCAGCACTGAAATATCTTTTCAGAACTCTGTCAATCCCGGTTTTTCCTGATCGGCTACAGCATGAAGACTTTTTATGTAGTATAGTCTTGCCTTTTCCTCATTTTAGTCATTCAGTTCGCGTTAGTGTGAACTAGACTATTCAAGCAGCATCTTTGTTAGGAAAGAGAAGGACCACTGTTTGTGGATGATTAGCTTATTTCTCAGTTAATAAACATCAAGGGCGGGGGCGGGAGGGTGGATCCTGGACAAAGCAGGTATTGGGACCAAGAATGATAAACCTTCAGTTTTTATCATTCATGTTGAACTAATCATGAGGGCCAAAGCTCTCACTTTAATTATACGTGGACCTAGTCAATGGAAGTCCTTTCCCTGCCTTATTGAAATTTTCACTTGTTTTGCAGCTGTTAAATTCTTGATCAACACCTTTAACCTGTATTTCCGTGTTCTACTACTCAACATACGTAACCCACTTGTAAATGTGAGTGGGATGATTAAATGTATTCTGAGTAATATAAACTTTGTCTGCAGGAGGGTTTCTTAATCTTGCCACGACTGACAATTTGGACTTCGGTAATTCTTTGCTGTGGGGGTCGGTCATATGCACTGTAGAATGTTTCGCAGCATCCCCAGCCTCCACCCGTTAGATGCCAACACTACCTTCCCTAGTTGGACAACCAGAACTGTTTCCAAATATGGCCAAATATCCCCAAGTAACAAAATTGCCACCGGTTGAGAACCACTGACTGACAGAAGAACAGGTATTTTCGTCTTAAAAAACCTTCAAGATTATACCCAATGTGGTTGTGCTACTGAACTCAAGAGTTTGCCACTTGGGGTGCATCAAATTGAACACAACCCAAGCAAAGAGCTTTTTGTTATTTGTTACAAGTAAGGAGACAGGGAGATAGCTCTCAAAGCACTGCCTCCTTGTGGAGTTGGCACAGAAAGCCTTTATTTGGTGTATTAGGGAGTGGGAGCAGGAAGCTTACCTTGGCACATTTTGGCTCAATTGTGCATACCTAGCCTGTCAACATGATAGTGCATACATCGTGTGTTCAAAAAATGGCCAAAAAAACTGCCCACAGGAGGAGATCTTAGTGTTATAATGAATGGAAGTTAACTTCAGGTCAGCTTGGGGGGCGGGGAGGGCTTCTGCACATGTCCTTAGTTTCAATCCTGCTCAGACTGCTTCCCATAAGAGGCCATCAGGTGAGACACACCTGGCAAGGCACGATCCGATCCGCTGAAACACCTAGTTGGGTGTCTCCTTGCAAAACAAAACACATTCCTTCCCTGCTTTTGTTCCTTCTCCTCCTCCCTTCTGCTGATAGCTTTTAGCTCTCTTATTTGAGTAACTTCCTGCTGCATCCCACCTAACAGTTGGGTGTTTCTTATAGCATTGGAATTCACAAAAATTAGGTTCCTTGTGTTTCCACTCCTTGAGAGTCAACTAGAAGTCTGTAGAGCAGCCCTTCACAGTCTTTTTTTGTTGTTACTGTGCTACTGATTGAAACATCATAGCCACTAACTCAAGAAATGAGTAGGTGATCCCTGGGGCACCACCCAGTCCACTGCCCCTTCCTAAGGAATCCCAAGGGGACTGGACAAATCAAAAGCGTATCTCCTGACTGAGTCTGCCAATGCTTTTGTGGAACAAACTTGGATAAATTCACTGCAAGAGAAGCCAATAACTCAAGAGATGAGGGTTTGGAAAAAAGAGAGAAATTTACTTTGGTGCCGGCAGTTGAGGCAAGTGGCTGGCTCAAACCTTAACAAACGAACTCTCTGCCAAGAAGATGGTTGCCTAGACTTTTGTAGGGAGAGTTTAGAAGGAGTGCATGCAAGAGAGCGGGCAGAGAGCACGTGATCATAGGTGGGGGGTCAGTATGTGTTCAGCCCATGATGATGGGCAGGGAAGAGGACTTGGGGGTTGTGGTCTGCTATGCATTCCATTGTTATCAGGGCTTTTCTGGCTTGGTGGATGGAATGTTCTGATCACTAGAAAACACCTTCATCAAGGCCTCAAGAAAGTGTGATAAGAAATAAGAACAAGGGGCTTCAGTTAGAGCATGATGTCAGCAGTCTGGTCTATTTCGGGTTCTAACTTTTAGGGTCTATAGTTAATCAAGAGGGCTTGCTGAGAATTGCAGTCTTTATAGTACGTACAAATCACCTAGAGAGTTTGCTAAAAAGTGGTATGAATTCATTAGTCCAGGGTGGGACTCAAGATTTGAATTTCAAACAAGTTCCTTATTGATGTTGATGCTGCTGGTCTGTGGACTGCACTTGGCCTACCAAGGTCTTTGCCTAGACTCTAGGTCCTCCAATAAACTTGGTATCATCTTACAGGTAAAGAGCAACTAGCTCTCTTGAGTTCACTGTTTCCATGAGAGAGAAATGAAAAAGGAACACAGCCAGTCATTGGGATTAATTCCAACTAATTGCCTCATTCTTCTTACACGGTCAACACCTTTGAACCTATTTGAACATTAGTACATTGCCCTCACACTCTACTCTTAATGAGGTTACTTGCCTCACCTATTCAATGAAACTGTGCTTTATAGAACACATTTGCCACTTGGAGAGATGCCTGAGAGGGCACTCTCTTCAAGTGTTAAATAATTAACCTCTTGAACCAGAAGGGCCCTCATTGTTGGACACGATTCTTATATATCCCTTTTGTAAAGAGAGAATCTACCTAGGAATATGTCTTAACAACATGTATGTGCGTATATACATGTATTTCAGCCTATGCAAACAAGCTATACACACAGTGTTCGTTTGATGCAAGTAGCAATTACCAAGGAGGAACAAGGTATATGATGGGGCAGCAAATACCACGAATTTTCTGTTTTGGACACTTGTATTCAGCTGAATCTCAATTATGTGTAGTAAAGAAGGGCATACATAGTGTAAGAATTGAGGGGCGCCTGGGTGGCTCAGTTAAGCATCTGACTCTTGATCTTGGCTCAGGTCTTGATGTCAGGGTCGTGAGTTCAAGCCCCACATTGGACTCCACACTGGGGATGGAGCCTACTTAAAAAAAAAAAAAAAAAAGAATTGAACCTCCACATATGATTGGCCAATGATAAAACTGTGAAACAGACAAAGAAAAATTTGGGTAAATAGTAGCTACATGTTCAAAAGTTCGACTTATTTTAACAGGCATCTGTCTCTAGTAGGTAATAGAGGTTATATATCAGAAGTAAACTTGAAAGGGAATCCACTGGCCCTCAGATCTTTGTGTTAGAAAATCTTTACAGTTCACACAAACAGGCAGTTTAAAAAACAATAATTCCATTTAAAGTATATGTGAACAGAGATCAAAATCACAATAACTTATTCATAGCCACTGCCCACCAACACACTACTCCCTCTTCCTTCTCAGCACCACCTTGATGTTCTCATTATTTCTAGGTCAAAACAACCTGTTGACTGACGATGTTTCATATCCTGATCAAAATCTCATTCACTGCAGGCTGCTTAGAGATGATTCATATAATGCCACTGTATGAAAAAAACAACAAATCATCCCCATTCACCAAATAGGTATGGGCAAAGCTGTGGGCAAAGCCCTGGGTTAGGTGTCTTTAGTAGTTGAGTCACTGTTGCCAGAGGGGTGTCTGCCCCCATCCCGGGACATGAAAGCAACGTTTCTGGGAAGAGGGAGATGGCTGTGCATTTTTATGGCTGTGAATTCTTGTACTCAGTTGAGCAATGGCACAACTGGGTCATAAAATGCAAGGTATAACTTCTAATAAGCAGTTCCTGTATATCGAACTTTGACAACCAGGTCAGTAAAGTGAGAAATTAGACATGACACATAAAAAATGCTAACTACTCTCTCAGGCCATATAATAGGAAAAAATGTGTTGATTTCCAATAAATTACCATGGAAACCTATATTAGATTTGAGTGTCGAGGACTACATTTGCCAGCTATAAGAAATATGTTAGTTGTTGGTCTCTACTTTTAGGGCCCATTTACTATTATTAGTATGTGTTCTATGAAGATGAATGTATCTGGAGATTGATTTCTCTAAATTAAAAATGGACATTTAAATGCTGTTGTTAGGGAGGAAGAATTTCCTCTACCCTTCAAGGTCCTTCTAGCTGGCCTAAGAATCAAAGTGACATGAGACAGATAAACAGGAAAAAAAATCAAATTTAATATTTAAAATGGGGAATCCACACAGACATGAACTTCCAAAGACAGTGAGGCAACCTGACATTTATAGGAGCTAAAGGGGGGGGGGGGGTAGGTGTCTGAGGATACAAAGGGGAGAAAGACCATTAGCAGCAAGGTGAAAGGAGAGGTTTGGAAAGCAAAGCTTGCCCTGTTATGCAGATAAGTTTCTTATCTTAG
The DNA here is from genome assembly GCF_018350195.1 of Panthera tigris. NCBI lineage: Eukaryota > Metazoa > Chordata > Mammalia > Carnivora > Felidae > Panthera > Panthera tigris. Next base: position 25,316,385 of record NC_056677.1, read on the forward strand.
TTAAGGAGGAATCTCTGTTAATAACTCTCCTCCTGGTACCAGCAGGCAGTCAAGGGGGGAGGTAAAGAGCTTTTCCCGAATGTGATAGGTTTTGATTGCTTTTTAACTCAAAATAATGTTCATGCCAAAGAGGTCCATTTTGGGGTGGCCTGTACTTGGCCCCTACACTATTAAAACAGATTTTAGGGGCGCCTGGGTGGCTCAGTCGGTTAAGTGTCTGACCTTGGCCCAGGTCATGATCTCACGGTTCGTGGGTTCGAGCCCCGCGTCAGGCTCTGTGGTTCATGGGTTCGAGTCCCGCGACAGCTCGGAGCCTGGAGCCGGCTTCGGACTCTGTGCCTCCCTCTCTCTCTGCCTCTCTCTCTTTCTCAAAAATAAACTTTTAGGGGAAAAAACCAGATTTTATTTTTACTTCACACACAAAAAAATCCAGTGGTATATTTAAGAAAACGCGAAAAGGTCAGTTTCAAAACCCCCCAAGAATCATTACCATGTATATGAATGAAGATTTACTGAAAAGAAATTGTGAACTGTGATGGAAAAACAGACTATTTCTTGAGAATGTTTTGGTTTTGACTCTTTACTTGTATGTGACCTAAAGCAAGTCTCTTTGTGCCATTGTTCTTCATTTTTGTCGTTTGTAAACTAATTGCCCTTAAGCTAGAGTGAAAGAATCTTGTAAGAACATATGGAACCCTGGGTGACTGATAGTACATTATTAACCCATTTGTCAGATCTTACAGATTCTGTGAGTTTGGAGTCTTTGTACCTCAGTTTGCAAATCTTGAAAGTGAAATGAACTGTTTTCTCTTCCTAGAGATGTTTTTATGGTTTTAAGTGTTTGTAAAGTTGACGCATATTTTTATTTTTTTATTTTTTATTTTTTTTAAGTTTTTTTTTTTTTTTAAGTTTTATTTTTGAGACAGAGAGCATGAGTGGGGGAGGGACAGAGAGAGAGGGGAACAGAGGATTGGAAGGGCTCCATGCCACCACCAGCGGGGAACCCCTTTGGGGGCTCGAACCCAGGAACCATGAGATCAAGACCTGAGCTGCAGTCAGACGCTTAACCACCTGAGCCACCCAGGCGCCCCTGTTGACTTATAATTTTAGATGACTAGTTCCTGTAACTGAAAAATAGAAATTACAATTCCTTGCAGTTCAGAGTACTGACCAGTAATGGTTGCCAAATTCATGGAAACTAAACTGGAAGAGACTATTATCAAAGCTTAAAGAATGACCCATAAATTGCCTCACTTAAATCAATTTTGAATTCTAATTCTAGTATGTAATGTAAAATGAGTAGGACTTGAAAACTATCATCCCACACTTTCAGGGCAATGACTCACAACAGCTTGGGTATCAGTCAAGTTTTCCTCTCTTCCTTTCTAGGTTCTTTGGCTGGTCTCATAATTACATTGACAGAAAACTGATTCAAAGGAGACAAACAAATGTAATTTCATACGTCCCAGAGCCCCACAGAAATAGGAGACTCAAAGGCAGTTGGCCAGTTGAGGCTTATATGCCTTCCTGAGTTAAGGAATGATTTGGGGGCCTGGAGCCTCAAAGGGGAGGAAGGCAATTCACAGGAAGATAAGAAGAGTAGATATTTGGTAGTCAGATGTTTGTCCTGCCATGCCAGTTAAATCTTTCTGTGAATAAGTTGTGTCAGGTAGTAGAGCTCTTTCTGGTCTAGGCCCCCTTTGTCAATTCTTTTAGGCTAAGGAGAGGTAAATGTTGTTTCTGAGTCTGCTGGGTCTTAATGGCCTTCAACTCAACATAATCCACACTCACATTTTGGGGTGACATGTTCTCTTCCCCTTCAGGTATATTTCTCATGTTCCCCAAATGAATCAATATGTGTATATCATTTAGACATGTCAGTATTGAAAGTAGCTTAAGGACTACGTTAAAGGTATCACAACAAAATCCCATGTTGGCTATCTTCTTGTGTAGGCTCCTATCACTGGCAACTCTGTAGTCACATAAAAATTGATCATCTTGAGGGGCCCCTGGGTGAACACTTAATCAGTCGGTTAAGTGTTCGACCTTGGCTTAGGTCGTGTTCTCACAGTTTGTGAGTTCAAGCCCCACATTTGGCTCTCTGTTGTCGACACAGACAGCACAGAGACCACTTCACATCCTCTGTGCCCCTTTCTCTTTGCCCCTCCCCTTCTCTCTCTCTCTCTCTCTCTCTCTCTCTCAAAAATAAATAAACATTAGAAGAAATTTTAAAAAATTGTTAATATTCAAATGTATTTTCACCTGTTAACTACTTACATGCTAGTTTAGGTTTCTCATCTGTAAATAAATGCAATTAGAGTAAGTGAAATTTGAAATCTTATTATCCTTTTATGATTTTCATTGAGCATGTTGTATAGAGTCAGGGAAAAAAATAAGAAAAAAATAAATCTATTTTGGTACAGCCACTGAAAAATTTCAAAGTGCTTACAGGAAACCGATCATTCATCTTTTTGCTCTAAAATCAAGTTATTTACACATTTTAAAAGTATATTAAAACCTATTTCCTTCAATGTCCACTCTTGTTCTCCCTTTATGTCTGTGTTAGAAAACATCGTCTGGGGGGCACATTTACTTCTATATTACTTTCTCAAGCCGTTGCTGATTTTCATGCACCAAAAATCTATACGTAGAGCAAGACAGTAAGATAATGGCTTAGTCTTTGTGAAGCAGGTCCATGTTACTGCCATTTTGGTGAAAGTGAATTCATTAGTGAGGACAGGCCCTTCATATATCCCAACTACACGGGCCACTAAACTCTATAAGTCATTCACTTTATTCTCAACGTCACTGTGGTTTAAGGAGCTACTTACTGTTCCCTTAGGAGGAATCAAGGAATGATAGATCCTGCTACCAGTAGTTCCCAAACCTTGCCTGTGTCTTTGTAGAGTATTAATGGGAGAAGAAAAAAGAAACATAAACAAGTGTTCATAAATTCTTGACTCTCTCTCTTTACAGAACAGGGCAAACTTACCACTATTTCTCTTAGCACTTTTATGTTTTCAGAAAACAGAGAGCCATCAAAAAGATTCAAGAGAGATAAGAAATGGAATTTTCTGTTACTTCTGTTGAGGGAAATAAACCAGCATATGGTTTGATTATTCTTTTTGCCTTAATAGTCTCTAGCTTTGTGGAGTCACCAAGATTTTGAATGAAACTTGTCTCATCAGAGAAACAGTTTTTGCCACACACATTTTATTCTAACACTTTCAATAATTAGGAAATACATTAAAACACTAAAGGAAGAAAATGGTAATAATAACAAAATTCTGAAGCTGATCAACGCATCCCATTTCGTATATTGCGACGCATTTAGTTTTTACATATGTAAAATATTTTATGAATCTATTTCCAGTAATCGAATATACTACAAATCCTAGTTTGTTTGTTTTTTTCAGAAGGGCTCAATGTGTCTGTAGAAAACATGGCTCCTTCTACTGGTTCTGTAAGTAGTCCAGATGTTCTGGTTCTTTGGCCAATGCAAAGCATTCCCAGTGGAAGACCAAAGTGCTCTAACTGCGACAGCATGTCCTCTGGTGGAGGCCTGCTTTCAGGATAAACACTGCAGCCCTTAACAAACAGGAGTAAAATGGCAATGCCACCTTCACTCTGACAATTTTCTCTTGAGAGATGTTTTCGAACATTCCATCTGTGCCTGTCTATTTGTATGACGCGTTGAGAAGGAAACTCCTAGTAGAGAGAAAGCAAATACTTTTTCTTCTAAGAGGTTTTCCTTTAGGCAGCTGTGAAATTTGACACCTTGATAAACAGTGGCCCCGTCTTCTAAGCTGGTCACCTGAGGCCCATTTTGCTCTTTATTCTAGCAGTCTCTTTCTTCTTTGTCTGATTTCTCCTCATCATACTCAATCTTATGAGACCTAAGATGAAGGAGTCCCCGTGTGAATACTTCATATGTTTGCGTGTGTGTACAGATACATAAATGTTCTGTGTACGTCCCAAATGGTGGTCCTTAGCCAGACCTATTTCAAAGACTGCTTTTATAACCAAAGGGGAAATGTTTTCAGCGATAAAGCTCTATCTGTGTTAGTAATGCCACATTGTGCTTTCTGAAAATATGTCAGTTTTCCACAGGGGAGAATCATTGTCCTATTTTTCTGACCTAATTTTGGGAAGCCTGGTTTAATTGATACCACGAATCCTTCAAATAAATATGTATTGACAAGGTACACCCTAGTTGCTTTGAAAAGAAAACAAAAGATAAACATGTTCTAGCTGAGAAATCAAAACACGCAGTTGATTACTACCATCCATCACACCATACATTCGCTTTCTCTGTACTTCACCCCAAATGACTTGCCAAAAACCTCTGCACTTTGCTACATCCTGCACTTTGCTGCAAAGTGTCCGACCCCCATCCCTAAAATCTCCCAACACAAACACAAACACCCTGAGTGACCTGCTCACCTGACCTGCGGTTACGCTGCTCATAGTAGAGCATTTCTTACATGTATATAAAAGGCCGACAGAGTGAAACTTAAGTGCACAATGGGTGTTGGCTTTTATTATTGTGTTATTAAATACCTAAGTATGTGCCAGACTCTGCACCTAGACATGAGTTCCTTTAAGGCAAGAAGCTTATTTTATCCATCACTTGGTCACTAGAACTCAAAGTACTACACCTGGCACATTTAAGGCACTTATTAAAGTGGGGTGTCTGGGTGGCTCAGTCGGTTAAGCATCTGACTTCATTTCAGGTCATGATCTCACGGTTTGTGAGTTCCAGGCTCGCCTCGGGCTCTTTGCTGACAGCTCAGAGCCTGGAGCCTGCTTTGGATTCTGTCTGTCTGTCTGTCTTTCTCTCTCTCTCTCTCAAAAATAAATAAACATTAAAAAACTTTTAAGGCACTTATTAAATGAGAGAGTGAAAGAATGAATGAATGAGTGAAAAGAAAACAATTGGATCACAATATCAAAGATGGAAGGATTGATTTCTAAATGCCAAGTGCACACAAACCTTCCTTGTCCTGCAAGTCTGTACAAGACTGTATGGTCATTGGATTTATGAATGAGAGAACATTTCTATATTTGTATTATTTAGTTGACCATTTTTGTATAGAATGATATTTTATTACCAAATTAATAGAATGCATATTAGTAATTCTCCCTCTTCAGTTGCTTGAACTTCATGACATGTTGGCTGGGAAACTGGCTCACAAAGATATTCTGGGAATTTTAGAGTGGGAATGCATAAAAAACTAACTTTTCGTTAGAAAATTGAGTTTGTTACTAATCATCTAGTCATTGATTTATTCAACAGATATTCACTGAGTACCTACTATGTGTCAGATAGCTTCCAAGGCACTTGATCAGTAAAAAAAAAAAATACGGACAAAATAGACCCCCGCCCTCAAAGAGCATTCTTGCTCTTGAAAGAATTTAAATTCCAATGGGAGACAGATGATAAACAATAATACATTTATTAATAAGCAAATTAATATTATATCGTGATTAATGCTTTAGCTAAAAATAAAGAAAAATGGATGCAAAGTATAGTTTGTGATTTGGAATGTGTGCTCAGTAGACCAAATTGAGATTGTGTTATATGTGAAGAAAAAAGGCAAAGGAAGAGGCATACCGAAATCTGGGAGAGGAATATGCCAATCAGAGGGAACAGCTACAGCAGAGTCTTAAGGTAAAACAATTGTCTGTAATGTAAAACCATAAATAAAACTAAACAACATAATGCAATATAGTAAGTCACCACAAAAGCTACAGAAAATCCATTTTCTGAGGAGATGAATCACTTCTGGAAAAGTGCCATTCAAAATCTCAGCCTTGCCTTGCAGGATTGGTAGGGTTTTGATAAGTGGAAAGGGGAAACTCTATGTCAGTCCAGAATTGGGAAAACGCATGTCAAATTCAATTCACATTGGAGAGATGATTCCGGCTGGAGGTTAATTAGCTGCTTCAATTAAAGGAGTGAAGGGCCGTGAATGCCAACATAAGGGTTTTGGACTTTTTTCCAAGAGCATTGTAGAGCGACCAAGAATTACTGAAGAAAATTCCAAAGCAAGGGCACGTTTCCGGAAGATTACATTGAAGGCTTTGTACAGATTAGAATGACTGTAAATAATAAAACTTCCAGTCAAGACTGTTCAACGCAGAACACACTCTAATTACAGTAACACTTGAGATAATATGATCTTACCATGTGTCTTTTATTTTTTAACATTTGATTTTGAAAACAAAAATACTGGACGGTACAGAAACACTGCAAGAATAGCAAAATAAATTTCCACATATCCTCCTCGACTAGATTCACCAGACATCGTGACTAAATTCTTCCATGTGAATCTTCTAAACACAAGGATGTTTCCCTACTTAACCACAATATAGTTATCAAAACTCAGGAAAATTGAAAACGGTAGAAAGCTATTTCTAAAATACCGTCTATATTTCCTTTTAAAAGATTGTGGCAGTAATACTCTTCTACTGTATTTCCATCCAGGATTCCATATTGCATGTTGTTGGTCAAGTCTTCTTACTGTCCTTTAATCTGGGATGGTTCCTCAGCCTGTGACTTTCAGGGTGTTGGGAATGAATTTCCTCTGCCCACTGAGGTAACTGAACTAAGCATGAGACAGATTAACAGGAGAATATCATATTTAGTAGGAGGAATCCCCACAGAAGTGACATTTAAAGACAGGCGACCCGAGGCTTATGTGACCTCCTGAGCTGGTAAGGGGAGGAGACGAGCTTGGGAAACAAAGGTTGGAAAACAAAAGGGTTTAGAAAACAAAGGTTGTCCTGTTATGCAAATAAATTTCTTAGGTAAAGAGGAATCTGTTAAGAGCTCCCTCCATGGTACAGGCTCTCCTTTCCAAGTCAATTTAGGCAGTTGGGAAAGGTGGAGACCTTTGCAGGCATCTGCTGTGTTTGGATTGCTTTTAACTCAAAATAATCAAGCCAAAGGGCTTGCCCTTGACCCTAACAATGGCTTGGACAGTTGTGAAGAGTAGAAACCAGATTTTTTTTTTTTGTACAATGTCCCTCAGTTTGGTTTGCCGTATGCGTCCTCCTTTTTTGGATATTTACCTGTTTCTGGCTGGAGTGCTATGTAAATGATAATTGTGCCTCCTTAATGCATCACATCAGGAGGTAGGTGATGTCAATTTGTCCCATTGCTGGTGATGTTCATTTGGGCTACTTCCTTAAAGTGGTGTCCATTTTTGGCTAATAAATAATCAGTGAGGAGGTACTTTAAAACAGTGTGAATATCCTCCCTCATCAATCTTTCACCCAATAATTTTAGCATTTGTTGATAATCCTGCCTGAATGAATTATTATTAGGATGGTTGAAACATCATGATTTGTAATTCTATCATTTCTTCTATTTTTACCTAGTGGCATTCTGCTTTGGCTAAGGGAGACCTTTCTTTTTAATTTATTTGTTCATTAATATGAATTCATGGAATCATGTTTTTTTGATTACTGTCATTATTCATCTTAACTCATCTTTTAATACATACCACTTATGAATATTCCTTTGACTTCATAGGAAAAAAACACAACACCCTTTCCATCTGGTTGGAAGGAAGAAAAGCACATTTTAAGGGGAGGCTTTAGCTAACTGCGGAAAGAATGATGTATTTTTTTTTCTCTAGTCTTTTGTTTTATTTTTCAATTTTGAAGTTTATTAACATGTAACAATGCGATTCTAATGGCTTCTGGCGCCTAGACTAACTACGCCCTCATGATGGGTTCTAGCCAACAACCATATTTGCATTCTCGATTGGCAGTAAGTAAAAGTTAATGTGATACTTTTGCTGAAAACCTCTCTCCAAAATAACAAAATATACCACTTGGGAGGTAATCTTTTGCCCAGATGTTTGGTTGCACAAATCAACCTGCTAAATTCAGAGACCATTTTTATTTTTATTATTATTGTTATTATTATTATATTATTATTTTGTATATCCTGCCTTGTTCCAAAAAGCACTTTCCAAAAGCAAAACTTCTATCTTTACATACTAGTTTATACCTTCCCCAAAACATTTTCTTGCCATTATGTGAGTAGCAATTCAGCTTCTTAATGCGTTACCGAAAAAAAAAAAATTATAACTGCTTCTAAATTGCGTTGATGTATTGTAGAATTGAGTTGAATATCTTTGTAGGCTGAGCATAATTATCCTCCTGCCAGGAACAAATAAGTTATACTGCTCCAGAGAAATAAATATGCATATGAATTTATGTGGATGGATAAATCCTTATAAAGTTTAGCTCTTTATAACACAATGAGAGAAGAGGAAATGTACTTGGTGAGGCTAATGAATAAACCGGGATCATTAGATTGTCTATCATGCATTTCCCCCCACAAACTTGCACTTTACTGCATATAAATCAGGGCAGAACATTTGAAAGGACTTTATATAATGAATGAGGCCATTTTAGGCTGAACTATATAAGGAAAAGCCACCTAAAATACTCAGTTATACTTTAAGCAAGATTATGCATATAAATACATATAGAGAAACAAAATGAAAATCCAAGTGAGGAGTTCAAAAATACCTAAAAACTTTGATTTACTTTGTTAACATCTTTACCTCTTCAAAGATACCTAGCAGAAAAAGTTTGCCAACAACAATACCAGGTACTGGCCAGTAGAAAAAAATAGGATCCCAAACTGCACTAGGTAATTGCAGCAAGATTAGTGTAAACCAAATGCATTTATTATTTGCAGTGTAATCCAATGTACTAAGAGATGGCATGCGCTTTATTTTAATTAGCTGTTTCTTTTAAAGGGTTGCTTGGTCCAACTGTCTTGATAAGAAAAAATTGTAGTCATTGCTCAAAATGCTTGTAGCAAATCTAGTTTTAAATTGAAGCAATTTATTCCGAAAGCAGTCTACTACTGCAGCAATAATCAATGTGTTTTCCCTTTGCCCAAACTGGAGCTTTCCAAAGACTATTGTTAATTGCCTGTAACTAAATGACTGCTGGTGCCCTTAAACGTAACTCTTTGGCACTTGTTCATTTGTTGTGTTTAACCAAATGCCAGTTTCCCTTAGGTTTTGCTGAGCAATTTTGCTTTACAATTTTCAATATTCAGTCTCAATCCCTTAAAGGGGGGCAGAGTCTATCATTTTAACAAAATAACACAAAGGCTAAACAGATTCTTAAAAGGTCTGCACTTTCTCTTTCCATCTTCTGATGTCGAATCGTGCTGAAATGGAATCTTTTTATTTTTTAAATGCTGCCACTCCAGGCAACTTGAACTGGAGCTGAAAAGCAGATCCCATTTCAAAGGGAAAATGACATTTGCTGGGGCAACACCTTTCACATTGCAATGTAAGGATACAATACAGCAGTGGGCCCAGATCATTTCTTTTAACTGTAACAGAATTTAACCCCTAGTAATTTTGTCTTGACCCAATGGATAAGCCATAATGGGTAGCGCTCATATTAATGAATGCGTCCAGCTTGGACCAAAAGAATGTGGAAACTAAATCTAATACACCCTTTTGGCGGGGGGAGAGTTTACACAGGGCATACAAACCGGTGTGAAAAACTTAAATGAAAATTTTTTAACCTCTCCCATTTATAATACGAAGGGCACGTAAGGTACTCTTGCATAAAAACAACGTAGTAACCGAGGAACAGGCACTGGTGTGTGGACCATGGCAAAAGACCCATTTCTTCTCTGACTTCCGAGGACGTTGTAAGAACACCATGCTTCTGAATGTAATACTACAGAAGTATCTGAAGGAAATTTGAGACACTCTCCGGATCCCAGGACAAATTCGCTCCTTGAAAATGCCGTGTCTTTGGACCTGGTTTTGGTGTCCCTATTATTAGTAAATGACTATCCTCTGGCTCAGAAGGCTTATTCTTGCTTATTGCTCATACTCTAGGTATATATAACTTTCCATATGTTTGTAACTTAAAGTATACATTCATGTGACAGTAGACCATTTCTGTAATTGCTAAGCCCCATCAACCCCTCTGGCTTTTTCTCATTACATTTCAGACAATACTATTGATTGGCCTATGAAATAGTATATTTGAGGTAGTGTATATAATTATTTGACTGGCCCTAGACTTCTAGCAATGGGAATAATTCACGTTTGGGCAGTGACTTCTCTAAAAATAGGAAGGACTTACTTTCATGTAATTTTTCTCTGATTTTGCATATTCAGTGTTAAAGGTCTTAAAGAAGTGTGTGAAGACCAGTCTTATAAATACCATCCAAAGAAAATGAGAATTCCGCTTATTAGAGTAATAAGATTATGTTTCAGGCACAGTTTTGGATTGTTTTGAAAGCTGTTCAACTAGATACGGGGTGAAGCACGCCAGTTGCCCAGGCCTGGTGCCACGTCTCTAGAATCCACAAGTGTGCTTGGAGCCAACATAGAACCATTCCTGACCTGGGCGGATACCTGCCAAAGCAGCTGTCCTGACTCCAGCTTTCTTTTACAGCTTCTCCCCACCTAAGCCTTGAGTTAGAATTTATAATGACTATTTTTTTTCAAAATATCAAAGTTGTGAAGAATGGAAGTGTGATTAACGTAAGGTGAAGTGCATGGATGGTAGGTGTTCCGTTCATTGCATTCTGACAATCATATGCCGGTATATCCATACCTCAAAAGAGCTACAGAATGTTTCGTCTACCCCAGAAAGTTTCCCGTTGCCCCCTTCCAATACATTTTCCCATCACTTATCCACAAAGCATCCATTTTGTGATTTCTATCACGATGGTTTATTTTGGCCTGCTCTTGTACTTCGTTTAGACAGAATTATACAGAAGATACTACTTTGTGTCTGGCTTCCTTCACCTAACATAATTTGGTGAGATTCACTCTTGTTGCACGTGTCAGTAGTTTATTCTTTTTACTGCTGAGTGTATTCTGTCATATGGACGGACAGCAGCCTATTCAATGTCTCCTGTTAATCACCCTTTGGGTCGTTTTCAGTCACGGCCACCATGAATAAGACTTCTCTGAACACTCCTGAACGAGTCTTCTTGTGGATATCTGCTTATATTTCCGTGGGTGAATACATAGGAGTGCACTTGCTAGTCATAGGGTAGATCCCTAAGCTAACTTTATTAGAAACCACCCCAAATTTTCTAATATAGTGGTACCATTGGGCTTTGCCATCAGCACCGTTTGAGAGTGCAAGTTAAGCGTTCTCCGTTATTTTTCCCTGTCTTTTCTCGTGCAAGCATTTTAGAGTGATAAATTGTGTCTAATGCGTTAAAATAGAAAACAGGGTGAATCGGAAAAGAAACCACAGTTCAAATGTTTATCTCTTCCATCGTATCCAGTACAATTTAAATCAGGTGATTTTGGTATACAAATTGGCCTGTGGGCATAAGTTAGTTTTCTGCAGGTTTCTGTGTACATGGTGGAGTTAACTCATATACTGAGAGAACCAGGCCCAATGCCCCCCACGGAATTACCTACCCACTTATCCTCTCTGTTCGCACAGGGATGGGACAACATTATCCTGAGGAGCTTTTTGTATTTCATTCCTGGTACTTTTGTAGTAGTATCTTGTGTAGGTCCTCACAAGATTCAGCATATAAAGGTGTCTGATATTTATAAGCACAAAATATAAAAATTTCCAGGAGGCGCGTTTTGGCATTTCCCTTGTCATATTCATTTAGACTCTAAAAGATTTAATAACTCGTTTTCTTTTTCTTCCTTAAATTCATAAAGTCCAATCACTTCTAATAAGGTTGTCTTCTATTTTCCATTTAATTTTAATAACAAGAGCATCAGAATACACTTGATTAAACAGCAGTTATATATGTTTTCTGATTAAACTGTTGCATTGAAAATGAAGGACTACATAATGAAAAATATGGCTGAGTTCTGTAATTATCCCAGGAAAAGTCACATCACACGCAAACACACGTGCACAAACACAAAATGTTCTTGTGAGAAAATGATGTCCGTGTTTTCAAGTTATTTGTCCCTGATATGGCCCTGTACTCCTGATTATTTCACCCCCTTTTTGAGATCTCAGGAGTGATCTTGTAACACAAGAGTAGTTGTTACTCAAGCCATAGATTATTTTAAAGTTTTCACTATAAGCCTACATTTCCTCTGCTCTGAAATTAGATAACCCATCGATGAATTATAAAGTAAAGCATCAAAAATACCATTACTTCAGAGCCATCATTTCAGGAATTTTTATATCTAATGGTAATTAAGGAAACCAGCACTTTTCAACGTAGTTATCAACAATAGTGAACCATGGCTCCCCATCAGTAACGTGTGTACTGTGTTGATCAAGACGGTAGGCATTCGTAGGCGCGTAAAGTGAACTTCATAGTCTGTGCATTCTGGCTTAATGTTTAAAAGCCGGTAGCCTTCATTTTGTTACAATGTGTATGGGCTCTAAAGGGGAAGAAAAGAAGTGAATATTCTATCTCCAGAAATGCCTGATAATTGTTAATGTAATATGGATATTCAAGAGGAAAAAGAGAACATGTATGTGGCAAGAGAATCCCTCTTTTGGGTAGAATGTAGCAAACTGCCTAGTAAAAGGGGAAAGAGAAGAAAAGAAAATTCTCTAAATAGCTTAGTGAAAGGAAAATACTACCGACATAGTCTGGTGTGACATCCACGAGGGGGCCGGCTCTTTGAGCCCAAGTATTCAGCCACCAACACTGCGGCAAGCCACACTGGCACGACTGTTCAGAAACATATGGAACAGTAGTCATTGCTCCTGGCAGGAGGCAGCAGGCAGTATTCCTTAGGTGGCCCACCCGCCCCTCTATGTCACAGTCCACACTGCCCTTCAGGAACTGCGTTGTTGGAACCCTTACGTCCCCTCAGCCCCAACCCCTAGGTGATAGCACAGGTGAGAAAGGTCAAGATTCACATTGGGTGAGTTCGGAAGCCGTCCTGACTTAAACGCTTCATATCCACAGGAACCGATATTTCTTTGATCAACCCCACAAGCATAACTTGTGGGATTCCCCCAAGGGATATGCTTATATGTGTTACTGTACTCAGGCAAGCCCCAAATTACCGTTTCCAAGCCGGTATTTCTAATTTGTTTCCGTCCAATGCCGTCTCCCATTTTTACCGTAAACAATGTCGCTTAGCAACACAGCTACCACAGACCACCTTATCTGGTTACCAAGGAAACAGACCTTAGAAAGGTCCCATTTTCATGCAGAAGGGGAAGGGGTTGTGTTAATCCATCACCTACATCTGGTCTCATCCACAGAACTGTGAAATCAAGTTGAATTTGTGACTTGGAATGTGAACATGGTATAATTCCCTTTGGTGATTTGTTGTTGTTGTTGTTCCCAGAGTTGATGTACACAGTTGAACTTGCTGGAGGGCTTGGTGCTATCCTTTTGCTGCTTGTTTGTCTGGTGACCATCTACAAGTGTTACAAGATAGAAATCATGCTCTTCTACAGGAATCATTTTGGGGCCGAGGAGCTGGATGGAGGTAAGATGAGTTCCCTCTTTTGATGTTCTCTCCGGATGTGCTTCTTTGTTTCCTGCCTTTGTTTTCTTGAGAGGCAAGAAAAGTTACCGCAAAGCGCCTGGCAGCAGTTCTCATCTTTCACTGTTCAGTTTGTAAATTCATCCTTCACGTGGAACTCTACGTGTGATGCTTTGGAGCCAATAGGCAATTTCCTCTGCAAATGGTAAAGCGACACCTACCCTTTTTAGAATCCTATTCCAAATAGCACTTGCAAATTACAGACGCTGATTGCCACGCGCTATCCGTGTTCATCTTCTCTCACCTTGTAATCAGCACTGAAAGGCCAGCTTTGCTTTTCTACAGGCAAGGAGTGCCTCTTTTAATTGTGTTCCCTAGCCCAGTGGTTTGAACGGAATCTCAATTTGTTCCTTATTTAGACTGACCAGTTGTAATAAACTGTGTTGAATAGTTTAGAATGCATAGCAGTCTTTCCAGTCCTGTTTATGTAGCTATATTTAGACAGACTGATTTTTCTCCCAAGTGTGGACCAACAGATAATAATGTGCGCAAGCACATTGTTTTCTACCAGTTTTACTCAAATTGGACAAGTAAATGTTGTTTACATAGAAATCGTAATTATTATTTACCCCTTCTGGTCAGTCGTGAATTCCGTGTGCCCTCTAAGAGGAATTTGGGGTCCTTCACATGGAGGTCCATAAACCACCCATTAGAGGACTGAAGATTTTTTTCGTTTTCGTCACTTGAAAATGATTCACACATGAGGTAAATTTGCAGTAGAGGAAGCATATGCAAACTGCCATACACAGTGCAGATGGCCACGGTTTCTTGCTCATATTTATCGACTTTTTTTCACTGTCACTTTTGCCCCGAGTGGCACAAAGGAAAATGAAGGGACCTTTCCAGAATCCTCTAGAATAAATCCACAGGTAGAATTGTGGATTGTCAGACTTGGGAAGAGGAAGTTTGTTCAGTCTCTATTTTACCCTCTTCTCTCCCCATGGGGTGAAGTCTGTGCCGCAGCACGACTGGGTTTTTTAAATTCGTAATTGTTGATTTGCCTCTTGGTTTCTGCCTTTCTCGCCTTTGTATGCAAGTTATTAAATTTTTTGGCTACTACTTCAAAGGGATATGAGAAAATTGTCAGTGTCAGAGCTGTTGTTGAATGAGTATCAAGCAAAGTGCTAGGCGTTCTTAAGTCATTCTTGCTAAGACTCAAAAACCTCTGAGGTCAGTATTGTAACCTCCATGTTGCTGAAAAGGCAACTAAGGTTCCCAGGGGTTAAATAACATACTGATGAAGATAACACAAGTATTGATATAAGTGGCCAAGATGGGATTTGAAAATAGGTCGATATCCAAAGCCTTTCTTTTCTTGAACCGTGAGTCCCTAATATTTTTTGCCTTTTAAAAATGTAGTATGTTCCGGGTGCCTGGGTGGTGCAGTTGGTTAAGTGTCCAACACTTGATCTTGACTCAGGTCATGATCTCACGGTTCGTGAGTTCGAGCCATGCATTGGACTCCGCTACGTTGGTGCACAGCCTGCTTGGGATTCTGTCTCTCCTTCTCTGTGCCCCTCCCCTGCTTGTGTGCGCTCCTTCTCTCTCTTTCTCTCAAAAAATGAGTAAACATTATGGGGCACCTGGGGGGCTCAGTCGGTTGAGCGTCCGACTTTGGCTCAGGTCATGATCTCACAGCTAGTGAATTCGAGCCCCGCGTGGGGCTCTGTGCTGACAGCTTGGAGCCTGCTTCAGATTCTGTGCCTCCTTCTCTCTGCCTCAACCCACTGGCATTTCTGTCTTTGTCTCTCTCCAAAATAAAGAAACATCAAAAAAAATTTTTTTTAATGAATAAACATTAAAAAAATAAAAATTTAGTATGTTCAGTATAACCTAAAGATCTGATGTTGTTTGTACAGTCAGCATAGTAGATATTTGAAAAAGCAGATGATCTGAACGCTTTACTTAATCATTAACCCTGTTTTAAATATGTTTAGTTTCTGTTCTGAATGAGATGAAAGATTTCCCCCAAGCTGTAAATTTCCAATGCAGTTTCTGTTTGTCATGTTCTGAATGGTCAAAGATTCTGGATAGTTTAGATGCCTCAAAACCTTAGTCACATCCCCTTAGATCTTTCTTTTTTTAATGTTTATTTATTTATTTTGAGAAAGACCGAGAGTACGAGTAAGGGAGAGGCAGAGAGAGAGAGAGTATCTCAAGCAGGCTCTGCACTGGCAGCACAGAGTCCCACATGGGGCTCAATCCCACAAACCATGAGATCATGACCTGAGCCGAAATCAAGACTTGGACGCTTAACCGAATGAGCCACTCAGGCACCCTCCCTTAGATCTTTCTACACACACTCTTCCCTTGGTGGAAAATTTCTCTAACATCATCAAGTTCCCATTCTTCATAGCTCCCCTACAGTCCTTTCTTCTTCCGAAGAAAAGATAACTGTTAAGAAGAGACCCCAGGCTTTTCATATTCTTGACTTGGCTTAAAAAAATGTATTTCAAAAGTCTCAAGTTTAGTGATGCCTTCTTTATTCTTGGACACCACATTACCTCCCTTAAAAGGGGAATACATAAAATACTCTTGGGTGTAAGGAAAAGCAGGGAGTATGAAGAAGAAGAGGGCAAGTTTAGATGGCTTACTCTGGTGATACGATAATGATAAATTTGTTGACCATTTGTTGAATATTTATTAAATAGCAAGTGCTGTGTTGGCTGCTTTGTTGGTACTCAGAGAATCACACAACTAGAAAGACAGAATTTTTAATTTTTATTTTTTAATTTTTAAAAATGTTTATTTATTTTGGGGTGGAGGGACAGAGAGAGAGGGAGAGAGAATTCCAAGCGGGCTCCGTGCTGTCAGTGCAGAGCCTCACGTGGGGCTCCATCACGTGAACCATGAGATGACCTGTGCCAAAATCAAGAGTCAGACGCTTAACCAACTGAGCCACCCAGGTGCTCCTGAATTTTTTTTAAGATTTTATTTTTAAGTAATCTCTACACCCAATGTGGGGCTCGAACTCAAAACCAAGAGATCAAGAGTCGCATGCTCTACTGAATGAGCGAGCGAGGCACCCCCAGAAAGACAGAATTTAAGCCCAGGTCCAAATAACTCCAAATTCCAATTATTTCAGCCACTGTGTCAGACTGGGAAAGGAAGTATTTGGTCAGGAACATATCCATGCAGTTCCTTTCAGGTCATTACAATAGGTATTACTTGACTCTATCATTTCTGTATCAGAATGATTCTATTTTTCCAGGATAGAATATATTGATGTGGGGCACCTGGGTGGCTCAGTCGGTTGAGCATCCAACTTTGGCTCAGGTCATGATCTCATGGTTCGTGAGATCGAGCCCCGGGTCAGGCTTTGTGCTGACAGCTCGGAGCCTGGAGCCAGCTTTGGATTCTGTGTCTCCCTCTCTCTCTGCCCCTCCCCAACTCACGCTCTGTCTCTCTGTCTCTCTGAAAAATAAATAAAAGATTAGAGATGCTTTTCTCTCGATTTGTTCACCTTACTCTTGTCCCCCTCTACATAACTTTACATTTTATTGTTTCCTCTGGATTCAGCTCTTAGCACTTCTCATTATACAATACCCACTTCTATGGATCATCTTTACAGCCCTATCTTCAATTGCATTTATGCACTAATAGCCTCTAAATGTCCTTCTCCCCGTTCTCTTGTTTCATCATCAGTTAATTGTACCATTGTACCTCTTGAAAATAGACTGATTCCTTACTCTTAATTGTAGCTCCTTGTCCAAGCCTCCTACACTAGCTTCTTGGTCTTAATTCTCTACCCTTCCATTTTATCCTCCACACTCAGCCAGACTTCTCTTTTTAAGTACAAATTTACTGTGATTCTTTGCGAAGCAAACCAAACCAAAAGAAAAAACAAACAAACGTACCTCTATGGTGCCTGCCAGAGCAAGTCAAGGCTTTTTAGCTCAGAAAACAACTGTACGAGCACAGGGTGACCCAGATTATATTTGTAGGGTCACCCCCTCTGTGGAGTCTGACCATGCATAGTTTCAGCTAGAATGAGATGCTGGTCTTTGGAAAAACAAAACTGTTGAGAACTGACCCAAGACTATGCAGTAATGCATAATTCTAAGATCTTTTCAGATAAATGAGGTATCTACAATGGTTAGGGGTAGAAGGGCAACTACTCTCCCACTGACTTGATTCCATTCCATAATGAAAGAAAATTTAGATAAATTCTGTTGCATATTCCTTTATTAACAAACAAACATGTAAGCCATCCTGTAAACTTGAAGACGTTTCAACTGTCTGTCATGTGTGTCTGAGTGTGTGTGTGTATTCCAAAAGACCTTACAAGAAAGTTTTCCCCGAGGCAAATATGACAATCTATCAGTGGCAGGATTAACGTTAAAAAAAGAAATTATATAAAAGTTTAAGGTATACAATGTGATATATATATTGTGTGTGTGTGTGTGAGTGTGTGTGTGTGTGTGTGTATATATATATATATATATATATAGAGAGAGAGAGAGAGAGAGAGAGAGAGATGTATACTTTGTGAAATAATTACTACAGTAAGGTTAGTTAATTCACCTATCACTTCATATAACTGCTGTTTTTTCTAGTGGCATTTAAGGCCTAATCTCTCGGCAACTTTCGAGTATATAAAATATAGTATTGTTAACCATATTCACCATTCTGTATATTGTATCCCCAGAATTACTTATAGCTGGAAATATATACCCCTTGACCAATATCACCCCCTTCCTCCTAGCCCCCAACCCTTGGCAACCACCATTCTGTTCTGTTTCTGATTTCAGCTGTTTTCATTCCACATATAAGTGAGATCATACAGTATTTGTCTTTCTTTGACTCATTTCAGTTAGCACCATGCCTTCAAAGTCTAAGTTGTTGCAAATGGCAAGATCTCCTCGGGGCGCCTGGGTGGCTTGGTCGGTTAAGCGTCCGACTTCGGCTCAGGTCATGATCTCACTGTCCGTGAGTTCGAGCCCCGCGTCGGGCTCTGTGCTGACAGCTCGGAGCCTGGAGCCTGTTTCAGATTCTGTGTCTCCCTCTCTCTCTGCCCCTCCCCTGTTCATGCTCTGTCTCTCTCTGTCTCAAAAAAAAAAAAATTTTTTTTTAAATGGCAAGATTTCCTTCATTTTTATGGCTGAGTAGTATTCCATTGTATATATTGACCACATTTTCTTTATCCATTCATACATTGAGGAGCCCTCATGTTGTTTTCATGTCTTAGCTATTGTGAATAATGCTTCAATGAACATTAGCATACAAATATCTTTTTGAGATAGTGATTTTCTTTCCTTCATACATATACCCAGAAATGTAATTGTTGGATCATATGGTAGTTCTATTTCTAACTTTTTGAGGAAACCTCCTCCTGTTTTCCAATTACACCCTCACCAGCGGTATACAAGGGTTCCTTTTCTTCTACATCCTTGCCAGCATTTGTTATCTCTTGTCTTTTTGATGATAGCCATCCCTACAGGTGCAAAGTGAGATTTCATTGTGGTCTTGATTTGCATTTCTGTGATGAGTAGTGATGTTGAGCACCTTTTCATGTACCTATTGGCCATTTGTAAGTCTTTGGAAAAATATCTATTTGGATCTTCTGCCCATTTTTAATTTGATTATTAATATTTTTGACATTAAGTTGTATGAATTCCTTATATATTTTGAATACTAACCCGCCCCTTATCTGATATATGGTTTGCAGTTGTTTTATCCCATTCCATAAGTTGCTTCTTCATTTTCTTGATTGTTTCGCTTGCTGTGCCAAAGCTTTTATGTTTGAGGTAGCTTTTTTGTTTGTTTTTACTTTTGTTGCTTGTGCTTCTTGTATCATATCCAAAAAATCATTGCCAAGGCCAGTGTCAAAGATGTTTTCTATATTTTATTTTAGGAGTGTTATGATTTCAGTTCTCACATTTAAGTCTTAAATCCATTTCAGGTTAAAATTTGTGGATGGTATAAGACAGGGGTCCAACTTATTCTTTCTGATGTGGATATCCAATTTTCCTACTATCGGTTATTAAAAAGATTATCTTTTCTCCAATGAGTATTCTTTTACATTTTTTTAATGTTTTTATTTATTTTTGAGACGAGAGAGACAGAGCATGAGCAGGGAAGGGGCAGAGAGAGAGGGAGACACAGAATCCAAAGCAGGCTCCAGGCTCTGAGCTGTCAGCACAGAGCCTGACGCGGGGCTCAAACTCATGGACTGTGAGATCATGACCTGAGCCGAAGTTGGACGCTCAACCGACTGAGCCACCCAGGTGCCCCTCTCCAATGAGTATTCTTGAACCCCTTGTCAAATACTAGTTTTCTGTAATATGCATGGGTCTATTTCTGGACCCTTATTTTGTTCTAATGGTCTATGTGTCTGTTTTCATACTAGTACCATACTGTTTTTCTTACTATAAATTTGCAGTATGGTTTGTAATCAGAAAGTATGATGGCTCCTGCTGGGCTCTTCTCTCTCAACATTACTTTGGCTATTCGGGGCCTTTTTAAATTCCATATGAATTTTTAAATGGTTTCTCCTCTATCTCTGAAAAATGTTGTTGGAATTTTGATAGGGATTATATTGAATCTATAGATGGCTTTGGATAGTATAGACATGTAAACATATTAATTATTCTGATCCATGAACATGGGATGTCTTTTCATTTGTGTCTTCAGTTTCTTTCATTAATGTCATAGTTTTTTTTTTTAATTTTTTAATGTTTATTTTTATTTTTGAGAGAGAGAGAGGGAGAATGTGAGTGGGGGAGGGGCAGAAAGAGAGAGAGACACAGAATCCAAAGCAGGCTCCAGACTCTGAGCTGTCAGCACAGAACCAGACGTGGGGCTCCATCTCACAAACCATGACATCATGACCTGAGCCAAAGTCAGATGCTCAACCGACTGAGCCACCTAGGCTCCCCGTATAGTTTTCAATGTATAGATCTTTACCATTTGGTTGAATCTATTCCTCAGTATTTTATTATTTTTGATGCTACTGTAAATGGGATTATTTTCTTTCTTTTTTTTCCAGATAACTTGTTGTTATAATATAAAAATATAACAGATTTTTATATGTTGACTTTGTATCCTAAAATTTTGCTGTGTTTGTTTAGTAGATCTAACAGATTTTTGGTGGAGTCTTTAGGTCTTATTATATGTAAAGTCATAACATTTGCAAAGAGAAAATTTTACTTCTTTCTTTCCTATGTAGGTGCCTTTTATTTCTTTGCTTAATTACTCTAGCTAGGACTTCCAGTACTATATTGAATAAGAGTGGTGAGAGTGAACATCCTTACCTTGTTCTTGAGTTTAGAGAGAAAGCCTTCACCTTCTCTCCATTGAATATGATCTTAGCTGTGTGTTTGTCATATATGGTCTTTACTGTGTTGAGATATGGTCCTTCTATACTCAATTTGCTGAAAGCTTTTACAATGAAATTATAAATTTTTTGTCAACCTTTTTCTGAATCTATTGATAGGATCATTAATTTTGTATCCATCATCCTATTAATGTGGAATATCGTGTTTATTTATCTGCATATATTGATCTATCCTTGTATCCCAGGAATAAATCCCATTTGACCATGTTGTATTATCCTTTTGAAGTGCTGCCTAATTTCATTTGCTAGTATTTTGTTGAGAATTTTTATATCTATATTCATCAGAAATATTGGCTTGTAGTTTTCTTGTAGTATTCTTATCTGGCTTTGGTATCAAGGTAATATTGCCTTATAAAATGAATTTAGGAATTTTCCCTCCTCTTCAATACTTTGGAAGAATTTGAGAAGGATTGGCATTAATTCTTCTTTAAGTATCTGGTAGAATTCACCAGTGAAACCATTTGGTCTTAAGCTTGTCTTTGTTGACAGGTTTTTTATTATTCCTCCAATCTCCTTAGTTATTGGTCCGTTCAGACTTTCCATTTCTTCAAAGTTCAGTCTTGGGAGGTTGTATGTTTCTAGGAATTTATCTGTTTCTTCTTGGTTATCCAATCATCCTTTGTATTTCTTTGGTCCCAATTATTATGTCTCCTCTCTCATTTATAATTGTATTTATTTAGTTTCTCTTTTTTCTCTTGGTTACTCTAGCTTAAGATTGTCAATATTGTTTGTCTTTTCAGAAACCCAACTTTTCATTTCATTGATTTTTTTCTATTGTCTCTTTATTCTGTATTTTACTTGTTTCTGCTCTATCTTTATTATTTCTGTCTTGTACTAACTTTGGGCTCAGATTGTTCTTTTTTTTTCTAATTCCTTGTGGTATGAAGTTAGAGTGTATATTTGAGATCATTCTTTTCTCCCAGATGCAGGCATTTATCACTGTAAATTTTCCTCTTAGAACTGCTTTGATTCATCTCATAATTTTGTTATGTTGTGTTTCCATTTTTGTTTGTCTCAAGATATTTTCTGATTTCCCTTTTTCTTTCTTCTTTAACCCATCACTTATTCGAGAGTGTGATATGTAATATCCACATATTTGTGAATTTTCCATATTCCCCTGTTATTAATTTCTAGTCACATATCATTGTGGTCAGAAAAGATACCTAACATGATTTTGTGGCCCAACATATGGTCTATCCTCAAGAATATTGATTCATGCTTGAGAAGAATGCATGTTTTGCTACTCTTGGCTGGATGTTCTTTATATATCTGTTAGGTCCATTTGGTCCATAGTGTTCTTCAAATCTACTGTTTCCTTATTAATTTTTATCTCAATGATCTATCCAATATTGAAAGTGAGCTACTGAAATCTGCTAATATTATTGTATTGCTGTTCAGTTCAATTAATATTTGCATGAAATATCTAGGTACTCCAATATCGGGTACATATACATTTACAGTTGTTACATCCTCTTGAAGAACTGACCCCTTTATCACAATATAGTATAGAGTGACCTTTATCCCTTGTGACTATTTTCATTGTAAATCTATTTTATCTGGTATAAATATAGCCACTCCTATATTTAGTTACTATTTCCAGGAATATCTCTTTTTATTCCTCCACTTTCAGCTTATGTGTGCCTTTAAAGATAAAGTGAGTCTTGGAAGCAGCATATTGTTGGATCTTATTTTTTTTTATCTCTTCAGCCACTCTTTATTGTTTGGAGAGTTTAGTCCATTTTCGTTTACATTGATTATTGATAGGTAAGGATTTACTATTGCCACTTTGTTAGTTATTTTCTGTTTGTTTTTTGTTGTTGTTCCTTTTTCTTCTTCCTCTCTTGCTGTCTTCTGTTGTGATTTTTTTTTAACTCATATGCTTTAATTCCTTTCTCTTTAACTTCTGTGTAGCTACTGGAGGTTTCTTCTTTGTGGATACCATGAGTTTACATGAAACATCTAATAGATATAACAGACTTTTTAATTAATTAATTAATTTTTAATGTTTGTTTATTTATTTATTTATTTGAGAAAGAGAGACAGAACATGAGCAGGGAAGGGGAAGAGAAAGAGGGAGACGTAGAATCTGAAGCAGGCTCCAGGCTCCAAACTGTCAGCACAGAGCCCAACACAGGGCTTGAACTCATGAACTGCAAGATCATGACCTGAGCCAAAGTCAGACACCTAACCAACTGAGCCACCCAGGCACTGCTAACAGACTGTTTTAGATTGATGACAACTTACCTTCAATTGCATACAAAAAGTTTACAGATGGGCCCCTTGGGTAGCTTAGTCAGTTGAGCATCAGACTCGGTTTTGGCTCAAGTCATGATCTCACAGTCATGAGTTCAAGCCTTGCATTGGACTCTGCTCTGACAGCACTGAGCCTGCTTGGGATTCTCTCTCTTACCGTCTCTCTACCCCTCCCCCACTCGCTCACTCTCTTCTTTCTCTCTCTCTCTGTCTCTCAAAATAAATAAATAAACTTAAAAAAGAGTCTATACTTTTGCTTTCCTATTTATGCTGTTGTTGTCATACTTTACATATTTTTATATCGTCTATCCATTCATACATTATTGTAGCTATAGTTGTTATTTTTAATTTTATTTTAATTCCAGTGTAGCTAACATATAGTGTTATATTAGTGTCAGGTGTACAATATACTGATTCCATAATTCCACGTATTGCTCAGTGCTCATCAAGATATGTGTAGTCTCAGGGCGCCTGGGTGGCTCAGTTGGTTGAGCATCCGACTTCAGCTGAGGTCATGATCTCACTGCTAGAGGAGCGGGGAGTCCCTGCTGACCCGGGCCCTCCGTGTCCTATGAGGGCCCTTCCCTCCCTCCTGGCTGTGAAAGTCCAGGCTGCTTGCAGGCCTCTGGTTGATTTCCTGCTGAGCACCTGCAGGAGGCAGGGTCCCCCGTCCAGCACGACCCACACAGGTGACACCTTTAGGTCCAGAAGGGGGAGGGGCTTGGCTGTGCAACCTGAAATCATAGGAACACAAAGAAGGTCTTTTTAAAAACTATGCTGGGGAACCTAAGTTGGTCAGTCGGTTAAGCGTCGGACTTCAGCTCAGGTCACAACCTCGCGGTTCATGGGCTCCAGCCCCGCAGTCGGGCTCTGTGCTGACAGCTCAGAGCCTGGAGCCTGCTTCACATTCTGTGTCTCCCTCTCTCTCTGCCCCTTCCCCCATTCGGGTTCTGTCTCTCTCTCCCTCAATACTAAATAAACATTAAAAAAATTTTTTTTAAAAAGATATGTGTATTCTCAGGGCTCCTGGGTGGCTCAGTTAGTTAAGTGGTCCAACTTTGGCTCAGGTCATGATCTTGCGGTTCCTGAGTTCGAGCCCCACGTTGGGCTCTGTGCTGACAACTCAGAGCCTGGAGCCTGCTTTGGATTCTGTGTCTCCCTCTCTCTCTCTCCCTCTCTGCCCCCCCCCAAATAAATAAAAATTATATATATATATATATATATATATATATATATATGTGTGTGTGTGTGTGTGTACTCTTAATCCCCTTTGCCTATTTCATCCATCCCCCATCCACCTCCCCTCTGGTAACCATCAATTTGTTCTCTATACTTAAGAGCCTGTTTCTTGGTTGTCTGTCTCTTTTCTTTTCCCTTTTCCATTTGTTTTGTTTCTTAACTTCCACATATGAGTGAATCATATGGTATTTATCTTTCTCTACCTGACTTATTTTGCTTAGCATAATGCTCTGTAGTTCCACCCATGTTGTTGCACGTGACATTTCATTCTTTTTTATGACTGAATAATACTCTATTATATATATATATATATACACACATATATACATACATATATACACACATATGTATATATATGTGTGTATATATGTATGTGTGTATATATATATACATATATATATATATATATATACACACCACATCTTTGTCCATTCATCTATCAATGGAGACTTGGGCTGCTTCCATAATTTGGCTATTGTAAATAATGCTGCAATAAACATATGGGTGTGTATATCCTTTCAAATTCATGTATATACTCCATTATATATATATATATATACACATATATACATACATATATATACACATATGTATATATATGTGTATATATATATGTATGTGTGTATATATATATACATATATATATACATATACATATATATACACACATATATATACATATATATATATATACACCACATCTTTGTCCATTCATCTATCAATGGAGACTTGGGCTGCTTCCATAATTTGGCTATTGTAAATAATGCTGCAATAAACATATGGGTGTGTATATCCTTTCAAATTCATGTTTTCGTATTCTTTGGGTAAATACCCAGTTGTGCAATTGCTGTGTCATAGAGTAGTCCTGTTTTTAAATTTTTGAGGAAACTCCATACTGTTTGCATGGTGGCTACACCAGTTTGCATTCCTACCAACAGTGCAAGAGCGTTCCCCTTTCTCCCCATCCTCACCAACACTTGTTGTTTCTTGTGTTTTTTATTTTAACCATTCTTACAGGTGTGAGGTGATATCTCATGATAGTTTTGATTTGCATTTCCCTGATGATGAGTGATATCAAGCATCTGGTCATGTGTCTTTTAGTCTTCTGGATGTCTTCTTTGGAGTAATGTCCGTTCATGTCTTCTGCCCATGTTTTAATTGGATTATTTGTTTTGGGAGGCATTGAGATGTGTAAGCTCTTTATACATTTTGGATACTAACCCTTTATCAGACACACCATTTGCAAATATCTTTTCCCATTTTGTAGGGTGCCATTTAGGTTTGTTGATTGTTTCTGTTACTGTGCCTAAGTTTTTATTTTGATGTAGTCCCAATAATTTATTTTTGCTTTTATTTCCCTTGCCTTAGGAGATATATCTAGAAAAATGTTGCGACAGCTGATGTCAGAGAAATTACTGCCTATGCTCTCTTCTAGGATTTTTATGCTTTTAGGTCTCACATTTAGGTCTTCCATCCATTTCGAGTTTACTTTTGTGTATGGTGTACGAAAGTCGTCCAGTTTCATTGTTTTACATTTCGCTGTCCAGTTTTCCCAGCACCATTTGTTGAAGAGGCTGTCTTCCCCGCTGCATATTCTTGCCTCTTTTGTTGAAGATTAATTGACCATATAGTCATGGGTTTGTTTGGGGGCATTCTATCCTGTTCCATTGATCTATATGTCTAGTTTTGTGCCAGTACCATACAGTTTTGATCACTACAGCTTTACAGTATAACTTGAAATCTGGAACTGTGATACCTCTACCTTTGTTTGGTTGTTTTTTTGTTCAAGATTCTTTTGGCTATTCAAGGTTCTTTTGTTGTTCCGTTCAAATTTTAGATTATTTGTCCTACTGCATTTCTATTCGCCAGTAATGAAGCAACAGAAAGAGAAATAAAGAAAGCAGTCCCATTTACAGCTGTACCAAAAAGAATAAACTTACCTAGGAATAAACTTAACTAAGCAGGTGAAAGACTGTACTCAGAAAACTATGAAACACTGGTGAAAGAAGTTGAAGACAACAAACAAATGGAAACACATTCCATGCTCATGGATTGGAAGAGAAAATATTGCTGAAATGTCCATAGTGCCCAAAGCAATCTACAGAATTAATGCAATCCCTATCAAAATGCCAATAGGGGCACTTTGGTGGCTTAGTTGAGAGTTCGACTTCAGCTCAGCTCATGGTGTGTGAGTTTGAGGCCCACATCAGGCTTGTTGCTGTCAGCACAGAGCCTGCTTCAGAAACTCTGTCCCCTTCTCTCTCTGCCTCTCCCCCACTTATTCCCTTTCTGTCTCTCTGTGTCTCTCTCTCTCAACAATAAAAGAAACATAAAAAAATAGTATTTTTCACTGAACTAGAACAAATAATTATAGTTATTTTTAATATTCTTTTCATGACCTTTTATACTAGAGATATAAGTGATTTTTTTTATCAGTTTTTCAAAGTTTCTCCAGTCGTGTAAAGCTCAGACACATTAAGATTAGTCAATATATGGGGTACCTGGGTGGCTCGGTCAGTGAAACGTCTGACTTCAACTCAGGTCATGATGCCATGGTTCGTGGGTTCAAGCCCTGCG
Source organism: Panthera tigris (assembly GCF_018350195.1). NCBI lineage: Eukaryota > Metazoa > Chordata > Mammalia > Carnivora > Felidae > Panthera > Panthera tigris. The sequence continues at coordinate 25,343,295 of NC_056677.1, forward strand.
TCGGGCTCTGTGATGACAGCTCAAAGCCTGGAGCCTGCCTCAGATTCTTTGTCTCCTTCTCTCTCTGTCCCTCCCCGACTTGTGCTCTGTCTCTCTCTGCCTCTCAAAAATAAATAAATGTAACAAATAAAAAAGATTAGTCAATGTATGTGATTTACACCGCCATTACAGTATTAGGGTGTTCTGGATTTGACTATATATTCGCTTTTACCATTGAGTTTTATATTTTTAGGTTTTCACGTTCTTAATGTCCTTTTATTTCAACTCAAAAAACTTCTTTTGGCATTTCTTGTAAGGCTGGTCTAGTGGTGATGAACTCCCTTAGCTTTTGTTTGTCTGGGAATGACTTTCTCTCTCCTTAATTTTGAAGAACTACTTTTCTGATAGAGCATTCTTGTATTCTTGGTTGACGTTTTTAACTTTCATCGCTCTGAATTTTTTACCCCATTCCCTCCTGTCCTGAAAGATTTCGACAGTTCAGTTTCTTTAGGATGATTATTTTGAATTCTCTGTCAAACAGATTGTAGATCTCCATTTCTTTGGGGTTGGTTAATGGAACTTCATTAGTTCCTGATTCTTCATGATCTGTGTACCCTTGCATTGATGTCTGTGCATTTGAAGGAACAAATACCTGTTGTAGTCTTTACAGAATGATTTCAGCAGGTGAAATCCTTCTCCGATCTGTTCCCCAAGCCAGTGGGATTACCTCCAGAGTTGCAGCCATGCTAAGTTGGAGCCAGTTTTGAGGCTTTTGCTGGGTCTGCAGCAGGGTCCATGTTTGGAAAGCTTGTTACCAGGGGCTCGGGTGGGCTAGGATCTTCTTTGGCACCTGGGCGTATGGACCTGCCTCTAGGATCCTGCTCAGCAGGGCAGTGCTTGGATAATTGTTTCAGGGTGCATAGTTGGGTCTTTAGTCAGTGGCCCTTTTACCACGGTGTGGACAGATGTGACTCCCACCAGGTCCCTGGGTGAGCAGGACTTGCCCTGGACCATGGCTGAGGGGATTTATGCATGGATGTTTTCTTTGTCCGTTTTGCTGATGTCATTCCTGTCGTTCGTTTTTTTTTTGTTGAATATTGCAATCAGAATCGCTTCAAAGTCATGGGAAGAGTAAATCAATGACTGTATTTGAATTTGTGCAAACTATTGCAAAGAGTACGTACACCAGCTGTTTTCCATCTCTGCAGTGAACAGAATTCCAGTCGCAGGTTTCAATTACAGAAAATAAAATTTAAAGAATAAAGTTTAGAATAAGAAATATACTCTTGCAGTACCCTCTTATGATTAACCATTTTTAAGCTATTTATAAACTTATGTTGAATTGAAAATATCACAGACCTTTTCTTTAAAAACCTTAGCATAATTTTGTTCTTCCTATGGTTATAAAAATGTCAGTTTTTCGAAGTTTCTCCAATCACATAAAGCTCAGACACATAAAGACTAGCCAGTTTATGTGCTTACAGATATTAAACAAAATTGAAGACATGTTACCCAAGATTCATATTTGTCTGGTAATTGGGAGAACAGAAGAAACCGTACAATCTAAATGATTTTGAGTCAGAACACACTGCTGAATTTAGTATGGTATCTGGCACGACGTTTGCAGTCTGGTAACTTTCAAATCAGGAGTTTGCTTCTGGTAGTAAATAAATGCTTAGCCCATTACTGCTCTGACATCGACTCTGGGGAAAGAGAGGAATTAGATATCAATCAAGTTTGCCGTTGATTTGAAGATGCAGATTTTCGGAAGGGGCTTTTGGGCCACGTTTCCTACCAAGATTATCTGCATGTGAGCAACTTCTTTTGACCGGAGAGATATTAGGTTAACTACTATAAATTTGTCCAGATGACATAAAAAGATAGAAAAGTGACTGAGGCTTTAGTACCAATTCCTGAGGTTTATTTAGGCTTAATATGGTTAATATATATATTATTCTAGGCAAGAATCTATTTTCTTTTTGATGGAAGTGTGGAGCTTCAGCTTTTTTGTTTAGAGTACATCCCCTGTAAGTATTTGCCCCATTTACGATGGACCCAATGCTGCAGTGTTTAGTTTTTGTTGTTCTCTGGTCAGTTACCGTCAGCTGATTGCAGTTCTTTGATACCTTTGAGCCCTCTGGATGTCTACATCCTGTCCTAGAGCAGAGTTCCTCAAAGTGTGGTCCCTGGACCAGCAGCAGCATCACCTGAGAGCTTGCTATAAATGCAAATTCTCAGGACTTATTCTAGAAATATTGAATGGAACACTCTGAAGGTAGGGCCCAGCAATCCATATTTACCAAGCCCTCCAAATTGTAGTCATTCATACTCAAGTCTGACAACCACTTTTTCAGAGGAGTTTACAAGGACTCTAAAGTCTTCTGTGGAGCCACAGTGAGCAACTACAGTTTAAGACTATTCCAAAGGAACCTTGCTAAATGCTGACCCCACAGCTTCTAGTAATTCCTTGAGGAGTCCAGGCAGCATGGAGTGTATATCTCCAAAGCCACCTCTCCTAGGAAACAGTCCAGGTCTTGAGAAAATCCCCACACTGGCTATTAAGATAGAAGTCATGTGATACCCAAATGAAAGATTATTCGTTTATTTAATTAACACGCTCGGTTTGAGCATCTACTAAGCCCTAGTGGCATATGTCAGTCAAGGATATTGTAGTCAAAGAAAAAAGAAGAGATGTGAGCACAATAATATCATACATGAGAAAAGAGATCACCTCCAAGTCAAAGATGTCAGACTCAAATTCAAAAGAAATTCACTACAGATCTGGCTGCTGGTTTTTGGCAATGAGAAGCCATAAATATTTTCCAAGATACTATAAACATAATCAGTGGTGATATTTGGAAAGATAAATTTTACAACTGTATGTGGAATGGGCCAGAAGGAGAAAGAAACAGAAGGAAGACCTACTAAAATAGAATTATAACAGCTAAGAAATGAGTAGGACCCAACCTGGGTTGGAAACAGAATCCAAAGGACTTTTACCAATGAATGCCTATGATATTATCAGTAATTAAAAAGGATAAGCGGAACATACATCTGACATTTGGAGAATAAAGAAGTAAGATGGTAATGTTATTAACCTTACAGTGAAATAAAAGGTGAAGAACAGAGCATGAGATCAGAAGCATGTTATGTTGTCAGCATCCAGATTAAGGGGTCCAGGTTACAGGTGAAAGTGGGGTATAGTAGCTAGTTCTTGAGAAGGAAAACAGGACTGTACATCTAAATTAGGGAATTATCTATAGATGTGATTATTGATGTCAAAGGAGGAAAAGAGATTTAAAATTTTTTTCATATTTATTTATTTTTGAGAGAAAGAGAGTGAGCAGGGGAGAGAGGCAGAGGGAGAGGGAGACACAGAATCCCCTCTGAGCTGTCAGCACAGAGCCCCACTCCGGGCTTGAACTCATGAACCATGAGATCATGACCTGAGCCAAACTCAGATGCTTAACTGACTGAGCCACCCAGCAGCTCCAGGAAAGGAGATTTTTAAGGGAAAGTAGGCTGAGAGACAAATGAAGCAGGTCACAGAAAACATCTTGAGGAACAACAGCATTTATGAGTTGTAAGAGCAATGTCCATGGAAGAGGCAGGGAAACAGTATCGTGTAAGCAACAGTGATATCAAGCTGGAACTTACCAGTATCATTGGACCAGTTGTTTTCATCTCTTCTGAGTGCTCTGTTCTTATTGGTGTTCATATTGATATGATTTTCAATTTTTTGTCCTTTTTTTTTTTTTTTTTTTTTTTTTTTTTTTTTTTTACTTTTTAAGTTTGTTTAAATCCAAGTTAGTTGGGGCACCTGGGTGGCTCAGTCAGTTAAGTGTCCGACTTCGGCTCAGGTCATGATCTCACGGTTTGTGAGTTCAAGCTCCGCATCGGGCTCTGTGATGACAGCTCAGAGCCTGGAGCCTGCCTCAGAGTCTTTGTCTCCCTCTCTCTCTACCCCTCCCCCACTCTCTCTCTTTCTCTCTCAAAAATAAATGAACATTAAAAATAAATAAATAAACATTAAAAAAATAAAAAATATATTCTTTTAAAAAAAATTCTAACATTTATTCATTTTTGAGAGACAGAGAGAACAGAATGTGAGCCGGGAAGGGGCAGAGAGAGAGGGTGACAGAATCCAAAGCAGGCTCCAGGCTCTGAGCTGTCAGCACAGGCGGGGTGCTCGAACTCACTGACTGTGAGATCATGACCTGAGCTGAAGTCGGACACTCAACTAACTGAGCCACCCAGGCGCCCTCCAAAAAATAAAAAAATGTTAAAAAAAAATAAATCCCAGTTAGTTGACATATAGTGTGACAACGATTTCGAGAGTAGAATTTAGTGATTCAGGGGCACTTGAGTGGCTCAGTCGGTTAAGTGTCTGCCTCTTGGTTTCAGCTCAGGTCATGAGCTCACAGCTCATGGGTTCGAGCTCCACATCAGGCTCTGCGCTCGCAGTGTGGAGCCTGCCTGGGACTCTCTCTCTCCCATATCTCTCTGCCAATACGCTGCTTGCACCCTCTCTCCCTCAAAATAAATAAAAAAAAATTTTTTAAAGGGTAGAATTTAGTGACACATCACTTATATATGACACCCAGTGCTCATCCCACCAAGTGCCCTCCTTAATGCCCATCATCCATTTAGCCCATCCCCTCACCCAACACGCCTCCAGCAACCCTCAGTTTGAGAGAGAGAACATGTGCCGCACTCAAGCAAGCAAGGGAGGGGCAGAAGGAGAGGGAGACAATCTTAGGCAGGCTCCGCGGCCAGTGCTGAGCCCAAGCCAGAGCTTGATCTGCCCACCATGAGATCATGACCTGAGCCAAAATCAAGAGTTGGTCAGTTATCATATTGAGCTCCCCAGGTGCCCCTGATTTTCAAGTATTTTTAACCTTAAAGAAGGTAAAGGGCTAGGAATGAGGATCTAGTCATTAGGCTCCCCAGAATTGGGCAAACTTCAACATGTTATAGTGCCTTGTAGCAAACTGGAAGAGAACAACTTCTAAGAAAAAAATAGTATATGCATGAAATCATTCTCCCATCCACAGTCTGGTTTAAGGAACACTCCCTTTGGGCCATGACCCCTTTACTACTCTTAGCAACATGTTTGTCCCCTAGAAATAAACCATTGAGCTGTCTACATCGCCTACTAGATTGGAAGCTACCGATTAATATTGTAAAGAAAGACTTATGTCTCATAGATATGGCTTGTGAATATCTAATGCATGGAAATTTTAATTAAATATTAACTGGTATTACATACTAGCTTTACTATGTGCTATTTTCTATGATTTCTTATTCAACTAAACTGTTTACGTCGACATGCTATAGCAAATATAATTATTATTTTTGGTGAAAATGGAATTTTATTTATAATATGTAGAGCTATTTCCTGGTTGAAGAATAAAGAAAATACCAAGTATCAAAATATGGCATGTTTGGATGATTGCTATTTTCTAGACTTTTTTCCAACCTGAAACCTGCTTTATTTTTTTTAAAAAGTCTTGTATATCTAAAGATTTTCATTCAGGTATCCCATAGTGGAGTTGTTAGTTTCTTACATACCTGTTTTAACTTCAGATACAGTTAACAGTTTTCTGAGTTTGCCCTGACAAGTTTTACTTATAGAATGACTTCTAGCTGGCTCAGGACTGTCAGACTACTGAAATGAACACACCCATATGAATCTCTGAAAGTGAGCTATAGTGTCACCAAGTCAAAAGGAGTGTCTCAAAGCCACCCAGAGCAATGGTCAAGGATGTCCATCTATCTTTGATGTTTTATAGCCCCAACGTTTTAAATTTTCTGGGCCAATTACAAAGCTCATTTTGTTCTGAAATTTAGGAATGTTTCGATTCAACTTGATCTGATAACTGAGTAATACGCTGACAATCATCAGGGAAGTACAAAAGAGAGCTAAGGATATTGATATTTGGTAAGCTCAACATACTGATAGTATTTAGAATTGAGGTGAATTATGAATCTGGATAATCACGTTCTGAAAAGGCAACTGATGAATGAAAGACTGTCCAGAAGAGAAGTGACTTATTTTAATTAGAAACAACCAATATGAAATTTGGGATGTTTAATGTTAAACAATTAAGATAAAGATAATGCATGATAGTAGTCATCAAATATTTAAAGAGTTTCCATGTAAAAAAAGGGGAAAGAATGAGGAAAGAAACAGATTTGAGAACTAAGTTTCATTCACTTATATTGTAATTATTTTTTATTCTTATCGTCAAATAATAAAAAATACCTGGCAATATTTTACGTGTGAGATAAACAGAGATCAGCAAAAAAATATGGCTTTCTAAACTAATTCAGTATAATAACATTCTCATTCCCCAAATCCAAGAACTGGCTCCCAGTAGAAAATTAATAATTCCAAGCTTTTATTTTCTCCCCGACAGAAAATCAATACAGTACCCACCATCAAAATATCATTCCTCTATGGTCAAGCCAGGTGCAGTTTTCTTTTTCTCAACAGAGTAAAATGGCCAAAGGCAGGATTAGTTGAATGTACAATTATTTAGAGTAAGAGCATAGTACTCAGTTATGTGCCTTTTATAAGCAGTCAAGATGCTCCATCATCCATGCATCAAAAATGTCCGAAGTTAACATTTCATTGCTCTTGTTGTTGATTTTGTTTTTACTACTGTCCTCACGACAACAACAACAAAAATAAAAATGTGAGTTTGTAACCTCCAAATTAGTTCCAGAATATTTGGCGTTATTGACTTCTTATTGGAAATGAATAGACTTCCGTCTTTGGTCTCCCCGAAGCAGAACATTGAGAGATGTTTTTGAAAAGACTTGAATGTTTTCATGTCCTGTTGTTTTCTGTGGAATGTAGTGCCTTCAACTTTACTCTGTAATGTTTTTGACAGACAATAAAGATTATGATGCCTATTTATCATACACCAAAGTGGATCCTGACCAGTGGAATCAAGAGACTGGAGAAGAAGAACGCTTTGCTCTTGAAATCCTACCTGACATGCTTGAAAAGCATTACGGATATAAGTTGTTTATACCAGACAGAGATTTAATCCCAACTGGAAGTAAGTTAATGTTTTCAGTTGAGAGTGTGCATATTCTTGGTCTGTCTGTGTATCATCATTTTTTAGGCAGAATTTTAACTTTTGGTTCTCTACATCAAAAACTGTGTCTATCAGTGTCTCAAGAAAGAAATGTCATTATGTATTCATATGAAACTTAATTTTTGACACCCCTGAGGAGCCACTTTCATTGTTCTGTAAAGCATCTCATTTTATGAGCCTTGACACTTAAAGACACAAATGGGAGATTTGTAACTCGGAAAAATATTTCCACCATTGAGAAAAGCAAAGCCCGCACTCTATTCAGCGTGGTCATTGGCCATTGTCATCTTCTCAAGGTATTACCCACCGAGCAACAATTCTCATTTAATGTGTGAGAGAGAAGCTACTGGGGCCTTCGGGGCCAGGTGTTCGATGCACTCATTCCGATAAACTCTTCTCTCTTTTATAGCCTACATTGAAGACGTGGCGAGGTGTGTAGATCAAAGCAAGAGGCTGATTATTGTCATGACCCCAAACTACGTAGTCAGAAGGGGCTGGAGCATCTTTGAGCTGGAGACCAGACTTCGAAACATGCTGGTAACTGGAGAAATCAAAGTGATACTCATCGAATGCAGTGAACTACGAGGGATTATGAACTACCAGGAGGTGGAAGCCCTCAAGCACACCATCAAGCTCCTGACGGTTATTAAATGGCACGGACCAAAATGCAACAAGTTGAACTCTAAGTTCTGGAAACGTTTACAATATGAAATGCCTTTTAAGAGGATAGAACCCATTACACACGAGCAGGCTTTAGATGTTAGCGAGCAGGGGCCTTTTGGGGAGCTGCAGACTGTCTCGGCCATTTCCATGGCCGCGGCCACCTCCACAGCTCTAGCCACTGCCCATCCAGATCTCCGTTCCACCTTTCACAACACGTACCATTCACAAATGCGTCAGAAACACTACTACCGAAGCTACGAGTATGACGTACCTCCTACCGGCACCCTGCCTCTTACCTCCATAGGAAATCAGCATACCTATTGTAACATCCCTATGACACTCATCAACGGGCAGCGGCCACAGACAAAATCGAGCAGGGAGCAGAATCCAGATGAGGCCCACACAAACAGTGCCATCCTGCCGCTGTTGCCAAGGGAGACCAGTATATCCAGTGTGATTTGGTGACAGAAAAGCAAGGGACACCCCGTCCCTGGGAGCTTGAGTGGAGTCTGCAGTCCAGTGCCTGGAACTAAATCCTCGACTGCTGCTGTTAAAAACATGCATTACAATCTCTAGAACACGAGGAAAAACAGGGTCTTGTACATATGTTTTTGGCAATTTCTTTGTAGCATCAGTGTCTTCCTGTTTTACCATGTCTCTTATCATTACATTTTTTGACTTTGTTTTATATGTCATTGGAATTTGTAAATTTACATTTTTTTAAAGAAGAGACTTATGTATAGATAGAAAACCCTTTTTTGCTTCATTAGTTTAGTTTTAGAATGGGTTTTATTTTCTTTCCTTGCTTTTCTTTTGCTTTTAACATTTCCTTGGGGTGCTTGGACAAATCTATCCGATGGGACAAGGAGCACCGGATCCTCTCTTGGGTTCTGCCTGGAATCAGCAGGGCCGTGTGGGCCTCCGGAGAGCAGTGCAACGAATGCGGGCCTTGCCATTTGGGGAAAACAAAAAAAAAAGATAAGAAGAACACTCACTCACAGGAGGGCCCCGCCGATCAGAGCCCTGAATCTCTTCCTTGTCCCACCTCATTCCCCACCTCTACCCTTCTAATGGCGGCATGATGTGTAAACTCTGAGGAGGGGTGGGGGTGGGTCTAACTGTCTTAACGTTTAATTCACTGCTCGTCAGAATACACTCCAGACCCAGAAGTGTGCTAGTCACTTGACAGTGACCACTACAGAGCGCTCAGAAGAGAAGATCAAGGGCATGAAAATGGGGGAGAGAGTGTTGTTTCTGTTTTTAAATGAGTTGATGTACCCTTATATAAATATATATATATATATAAAACACACACACAACAAAACAAAAGAAACAAAAAACAAAAAAACACACAAAAAAAACAAAAAAAAAAACAAAAAAAAAATCAAGCCCTATATTTGATCACTTCCTGGAAAGGCATGAATGTGTTTGTGGCTGTTTTTGTTTAATATTCTACTTCCTCTTTTCCCTCTATAATTTTTCTGCAAATGAGATTATGTGCAAATGCCAGGCAAGTTAACTCAAAAGGGTGAATCAACACCAGTCGAAATGAAATTTACATTGAAGGCTTCCAAACCAAAGGGAAGGACAGGATGTGTCATCAAATATGTTTTGTCACCTTGTATGATACAAAATGTTATTTTCTAAAGAGTCAGAACAGATCTGTGAAACTTATTATGGGGTCCCCTTGTATTTAAATGTTAATTCACTGTATTTAATTTTTACTGCTACATTCAGAATCAAGTGTTCGGTTTCAGTTTGTGAACATAAGCAACGCTTATTACTATCGAAGTGTTTATAGAAGAACTCAGGAGGTCAAGCATATGAGTACCAACAGAAATCGATATTTTCAAAATAAACATTATTTACGCAAAATAGTTTTTAAATTAGATGAGAAAGTGTTTAAAATAATTTTACTGTATAAATAATTAGTTTTATTTTAACTGTGTAATTCTATCTTTCAGAAACAGAAAGCTGATGCTCCCAAGAAATTCATCCCTTACCGTTTAGCTTTATGTTTGAAACCAATGGCATAAGCAGCTAATACAATATTCATGGTGAAGATAATGCAAAATCAATCATCAAGGAACTTGCAGAGGGTGGAATTGTTAAAGGGAAATATTACCTACGTAGCTTTTAGTTAACAAAAAAAAAAAATCGATGTGCCGAAAACACGAATATAGAACTACGTTACTTTAGTGACTCCTTGTAGAAACCTCCATTCCAGTCATCGTCTGTGGGCTCGTGTAGTGACTATCGTATGTTCGGTTTATTCCTACCACCATATAACAAGAAAACAATTCTACAGTGTGGGTCGCAATACTAAAGGTGTGAGTTGGCCACAAAAAAAAAAAAAAAAAAAAAAAAGGAAAAGAAAAAGTGTAAACTTCGAAAGAGTTCATTTGGGAGGGTAAGATCGAATTGCAAATGTATGAGATGAGCCTAAGAATTCTGCAACAAGGCAAAGGTCTCAGTATTTGTGTGACAAGGTAAAGGAGCCTTGGGATGTGCAGTGCTTTTTATTTGCTTTAAAATGTTTATTTCCCTGACAAGTCACCCAGGGTCCTTCTCTCCAATCTGTTCTTCATTCCCATGCTCCCCTTGGACCTGTGTCACTTTTTCACAAAGCAGAACGGAAGCTGCAAGGACACATGTACTTTGTCAGCTTTGCACATTGGGTTATTTTCAGAATCCAAGAAGGCCATTGTTTCCTCTGTACTATGGACACCTGTCAGGGACTGGTGCCAGTGAACCTCACTGGCCTGGATTCCACACTCCCCCAGTGCTCAGAAAACTGCAAACATGGCAATGGCCTGGTTGATTTCTTTGTTTTTTAATTTTTCTTAAGTGCACGATGGAAGTGTATAGAGGAAGTAATCAGACCACAGTCATATTTTAGGCATCCATAGGTGTTAATTTAGCTGCATCGGGAGTACATTTTTTGTTCTATTTTTAGTGTAGATTTAAGCACTTTGAATAGCATGATTCAGGGATTGATGGGTAATATTTGATATTCTCACAACTTAAGAAACTTTTCTTTCCTCTAATGCTTTGTCATATTTTTTAAAAAGAAAACAAATGGAGAAGAAGCTATCTAGGGCTTTAGTAACATTCCTCCCAAGTATTCCTCTATCAGCCCCGTGTGAGAACAACTGAAGGATGCTGTCATGTGTTCACGTGCTCTGTGTTTAATAAAAGTTATGTTAGAACTCACAATAAAAAGAGAACAAATGTATTTTCCCTAGTGCTTAGGTTTCATCCTTCTCTTTTTTCGGTGGGCACCGTGGGGAAGGAGAACATCCTAGTTGTAAAAATACAGTTGAAGGTGTGACTATGTTAGCCAGGCTGAGGGAGAGAATGGGCTTCTGGACTTGGACACGTGTGATGTTTGATATTGCCTGTTTTTCATCATTCACTGCTCGGGCTCCGAGTGACACGTTATGGATTCAAAGTCCATCTGGTTCTTTAATGTAAACTCTACTTGCTGCCTATGAGCGTCCTACCCCATATACTGGTGCTCAAATCTTCGAGTATTTAATTTGTATTTCATTCCTTAGATTTCCTATGAGCAGAGCGGAAATTTGTATCTCCTGCAGCCAGCTGATTTAAGTTTAGATCAATTCTGTGAAATAAATCTAAGACATGATGAGTTAAGAGTCCTGAACCTACTATATCTCTGTAGCTGAACACCTGATTGTTCCAAGAGTCAACCATTTTTGGTTTATTACTTCCTTCATAATCTATATATTTGAACCCCATCGACCTAATCTTCCATATCGGACACGCTTCTTCCTTATTTCATTATTATTTAGCATTTTATAACGAGAGCAAATATTAACTCAGAGCCAATCCCTAAACTCTAAGTGAGTTTTGTTTATCCTAGAATAGTCATTAACTTTGACAGATACCATTTATGTAAATTAAGATCACCATCTCTAGGAAGACATGAATTCATATGTTTGTAAATTATGCTCTGATTCTGGAATGATACCATAGTTCTCCTTTTTCCAAGAAGTATTTTTTTGCATCTTGTGCTTCATTTCTTCTTTTTTTTTCTATTTACCTTAAGTTTGTCCTTAGTCTCAGAAGAAAGCTTAGTGAGATCCAAAGGAGACCATCGGTGTTGCACAGGTGAAATGACTGAATGGAATAAGAGAATACGCAGGCACGGAAGAGGAAAACCCCTTACCGTCTCTGATCTGAATGTCCTCGGCCATCATTCCCATCCTTGTCGTAGTTGATTCCGAAAGGTGAAATATTATTAAATGGGTTAGAAATCCCACCTACGGGCACGTATTCCCTATCACTGAACAACATTTTTAACAGTCCATCCAGCATTACAAAGAGGTGATGAAGCAACTGACTTCCCTAACAGGCGGAGCGTGTCCATGGAAGCAGAGCTGTCTCTCGCTTTATCCTGAGCACTTCCCACTTTATTATTCTGAGCAAAGAAAGTCGTTGATAGCCAAATTTTGATTATCCTTGTCAACAGACCTTAAACTTAGGTTCACGGACACTTTGAGTCCATAAAAAGGATTAAAGGAAATAATGAAGGCCTTGAGATTCCAGGCAAAATGGTGAATGTGTGCAAAACTGGGTTTTCCCGGATGTGTGTCTCAAAGACATCCGGCTTCTGAAAAGCTATTGATGTTTGGATTTAGGGCATAGTCTCAGAAACTGTCATTGGCATAAAGCACCTATCTTGCCAGCTTTGCTATGCCTACTATTCCTCACCTTCATTCATGGCAGTTCAGGGAATGATTCCCGTTCTTTTAACAAACGGAGGCAGTTCCTCTCCCAACGTGCCCAGACTTTGTGGGAGACTTGGTCTATCGTGAGAACAAAATGGGTAGGACGGCAGGTAATTTGTGCCCGGAGAAATGAGAATTGGCTCGATTACTCTGATCGTTTACTCATTTCCTAAGTTACTCAAAAGATAGTTTTGGAGGAATGTGAAACGTGACTTGGCGTGATGCCTTATTTCTTGAAACTCCTTTATGATTTGAGTTGACTCATGTTTCCCACAGCAAAACAAAGAAGAAATAGTCCGGTACCGGAGTAAAAGAAACAATCATTTGACGTGTTTTTCCAAAGAGACTTCATTTCCTTGTGCCAGGATTTAGAATTGGTTATACGCTTGATTTTCAGCAATTGTGCTTTTGCCAGTTTCAGGATTTAAGATATGACTTCGGAGCAATATGATGAATGTTAAGAAATCAACTGAAGTGAGGTGGTGATTTAGTTTCGCTTTTTACTCAGGACTGGCAGTGAGGTGAAAGTTTGTGCTATTTTAATAATGACGATACTGTCACAACGAGCTGTACGACCTGAGTTTGAGTAAAGAGAAGGAGGAGGATGATGACGATGATGATGAGTTAATCTCAGTCCTAATCTCGTGTGTCTTTTCATCATCAGACTTCAGTCATGCATTAGAAAATGCCCTAAGAAGGGACTCAGTTCTCATCTTCCATCGACTATCATTTCTTTCTTCCAGTCTCACAATAGAAAACATCTCTCTATTACAGACAAGTAAGATACATAAAAAGAACATTCTCCTCCTGCCCTTTAGTAAATGTCCCTCTGAGTAGTCTCTGAGTCCACTGACAAACTCCTCTTTCTGAACTGTTCATTGTATTTGGTGAAGTAAGGCATTGTTGTTTTCCTACCATTCACTGCATTCATTGATGCATCATCCCCCCGGGTCCACAAGCCTGAAAAGTATTCTCTTTCTTAACAAAGGCAATCACTCTAAATCATTACACTGTGTTCCCTCCACTACTAAATGAATAGAAACCGAAGAACTGCACATGAACTTGAGACTATTATGTGTAATATTGATGTTGTGTAAATTTCAATCTTCATAGTCCAGATAACCTTAAGTTTCAAAGGGCATGCTGGTCATTAAAAAAAAAAAAAGATTTAATGTAAAATGACATATTACATAGTGCATGAACATGTGGCAAAGTAATTTGGATCTATCCTTACTAGTCAATGAGAGACTAAATTTGGGGAGATCAGCTGTGAGTGTTTTAGGTTAATTCTCACCTGGGATGAAGACATCTTTATGTTAGGATACATGGACCGTTGTCCAAATTCCTTGCAGCATATGCTCCTGGTAACTAGAATTTTTAGTGTGTTCTTTCCGCCAAAGTAGTGGAGATATGTTCATATAACCTGCTATTGAATTGTAAAAACTTTTACATTTTCAGAGTTTGAGGGAACCCAAGTAGGAAAGTGAATTTAGTCATTTTCCTCTGCTGGTGTTCAAGTCAAATTTTAAACTCAGACACTCTCAGATATGTTCAACAGTCAGTAAAAAGTGCATTTTACATAGTGTTTCCCTTTAGTTTTGCCTACCCTCTTTGATTTTGTACAATCTAGAATGTATGTAACTCACGCGTAGGTGATGGAGGCGCTCTTTTTTTTTTCTTAGAATACTTACAACTATATATTTGGTTTTGCTTTGACTAGCAATAGGAAAATAGACAAATACACGTGTAAAAATGAGAAATTTTAAACTTGAATTATAATTTGTGTTTTATAGTCGTTTCATAAGTCTGTTGCTCTCTATGAGTATGCTCTCTATATATCCTGTAAAAATAAATTTATATGTTACATAGAAATTCAAGAAATTAAATTATTTATTAAGCTACAAATGTTTCTTCTGGTTTCTACCTGATTATAGCTGAAAATAAATTAAATAATGTGTTGTTGGAACATATGTAAGTACCTTCGTTAATTTGATAACTCTTGTTAAACTTTTCTTTCCCTCTCTGTTTATGTCTCTATAAGCTTATAATTCTTAGACTTAATTCCTATTATGATTGTGAAGAAAGGACTTAAGACATGGCCAAGTGGCTGAACAAAAAGAAAACCTTGTTAAAAAATCAAGTTCACGTACAATCCCTCTTCTGTTCTTCACTCCGGGATTATGGAGAGGTTTGAATCACAAACTTGATCACTTAAAAGTCATTAGCACATTAATGATTGTTTCAAGGTTAAATTCTACATTTTTCCCTCATCTATTTCATAACGTCCTTGGAGAAACAGAAATGCTGTTTCTCCTCCTTACTTCTTGCTCCCCAGGTATTTTATTCCTTGCTTTTTAAGGTACTACTCACATAACAACCTTAAAATAAAGTCCCCTCAGGTAATATTTTAAAGTGACCAAGATCTTTAATCACCTTATTTTTCTACTCTGTCTGCACCTGCTTCTAGTGCACAGTCATTCCTAAAGAGAAATGTTTTTTGGCCTTACGTTTCATTTTATGTTAAAGATAAGTAAACTTATTATTTATTTCTTTGGGGGGAGGGGGATGGTGGTGAATCTTTACATCACAAGCGTAATAAGTGAACAACCATAAACCTCTTAGAATCAATGGGCTGTTTAGGCAGAATTCCTATCTTAGGACAGCATTTTAAGAAACACTTGTCAAAGATGACGCCAAAATAAATCATTATGAAAATGGAAAAGAATATTTGTCAAAACCCCGTAAGGTTATTTCAGGTTGGATTTCAGAGTAATTAATATATTTAAAATTTCATAAAGTCATTTCTACCTCAGTAGGGTTTTTCAAATGTGAAAAAAAAATAACTTCTACTGAAAAAGTAAAGTGTTATACGGATTATGACTCAGTGTATAATTCCCCTATTGTATTTCAAATTGTGAACACTAGGACCTGACCCATTATTAAAAATATATCGGGAGAGAAAACCCTGTAGTTGAAGAATATCTGGGACTATTTGTGCACCTTACATATACACATTTAAATTCTCAGGAAGTTTCAATTACACTCATAGTTATTGACAGGTGGTTAAAAGACTGACACCCATGGACCATCTTATTTCTAGAAGATTTCTAATTGATATCAAATCTATGTTTATGGGAAAAACAGAAACAGAGACTGGATTAAATATTCAGAGAATTAAAATGGTCGTAACCCGATCACTTACGTGGGATTTTTAGCGTTTATCTATGGCCTGTAAGAGTAATTCAGACAAATTCCTTGATCAATCACTGTTTCGTGCCCAGTGATACTGATGTGTGTGGGGAGGGCAGGGTGAAATCCTGGAGAATAGAGAACATCTAAATTTGACCAGCATTTTAGTCAATGTCTGCTTAAATTAGGAATTTTTATCTCAGTGAACTGTCAATTGGTTTTAGATGGTACACAGAGGGAGGTTATTATTGAAATAGTTATGTATTTGATTGAATATACGCTAGGATTAAAAAAACTACATAATACATCAAACTTGACTTTAGGGGTACTGTTCTAGTTTTGTTTATATGGCAGAATGACATATAATTACATGATTCAAATAAAAAAAAAACAGGTAACCGTCTAGGAAAGATGATAAATGGCAAAAGTCATCAAGATGCTTCATGAATGACTGGATTCAGGAAAAACTGCTAAGATAGTCAGATTTGAACTTCTGGAGAAAAAAAAAACGAATAAAAGGTGAAAGCTTCCCCCAAACAGTAGAAGAAAATGCCAAAAACCTATAAAAATGACTGGTTTAAATTAAGCAAGGAGATATCTTAGTACTCTAATTGTCCTTGGCAATGAAGAGCTGTTGACACAATTATGAACTTGAAAACTGACATCTGAAAGAAAATCCTTTTTTAAAGGGCCTCAGCACACTTTTCCGAAGTAAAAGGTGAAATGGATTGCTAAACATTCTAAGGTATGAATAGAGATTACGATTTTGGTACACTGGATACTGCGACATAAAGGCTCGGCGAAGGGTGAAATCGTTTGTCCAGAGGGTCCTTCCAAAGGGCCTGTTGTCATACTTCTCAGACCTGGGTGCAATTACAATCACCTGGGAAGATTTAAAGAGTCCCAGAGATTCAAATTAAACCAGTCTGGGTTTTGTCCCCATTGTTAGTTGCTAGGGTTTTTTGGTTTTCTTATCTTTTGTCTTGCTTTTTAATGAAGTCTCTAGGTAATTCTATAAAAACAGCAGAGTTGAAAACTATAGGAGCCAAACGGGTGGGTCACAAATTTTAGGCTTTGGAAGAATTGCCTGGAAGCCTTGTTAAAAATGGAAATTCCACTTTAACTCTGATAGTACTGGAGTGAGGCCCGGAATCTATTTATTTAACAAGCTTCCCAGGTGATTGTAATGTGAAGGCCTACAGACAACTCTTTGAGAAACAAAGCTGTAGGATTTGTTGTTTCTGTCGTTACAGTTGCTGTCACTCTTTGGAATACAAGATTAAAGTTTGCGGTGGATAAATGTTACCATAAACTGGGTCTTCCTTTTTTAACAATCTCTCCCAATTTGTCCACCAGCACTCACAATGAAGATGTCCTGAGAAAAAAAAAATGAACTACATATAGACAATTATACTTCATCTGAGAATATCTCAAAAAGAAGGGGGAAAAAAAGAACTAGTAAAAAAATGGAGTCCAACTTTTTCATGAAATCCATGACTTCAAAAAATGCCCCAGCATAGAAGAAAAATAAATGAATTAATAGTTAAGCGTTAACTAAGAACACATTCCTCTTAGAGAACATAGGTCTGTTGTCACTTGTGTTTCTCTTAAGGAAGAAAAAAAGCAAAATTAGGGCTACCAAAGATATTGATTGTGAAAATAAAGGCATCGACATCAAATTTGTTAAATTAGTTGGACTTAATGAACAATTAGTTTCCCTCATGTTAACAATGAGTTCACAGAAAGATGAATTCTAATGAAGACTTTTCCGACCATCCTTTAGCATAAGAATCACTCGCAGCATTTGTTACAAGCATAGGTTACTGGCTCACCGTCCAAAACAATTGAACACTGGGAAATCTTTACAATCAGGTTATTTGGTGACCCCTATTCTGGTGAATGATGTAAAGTCTAAGACTATATCCATGCAGTGCCCATAAATTTAGTTAAGTCTTTGTGAGATGATAAGTTAAATGCCCCATCTTGCATTATTTCAGCAACATGACAACTTACACAACGATGAACTTCAGTCGGTCCTTAATTTCACACCTTAACCATTTATACTGGCAATATTTTTTCAGCCACGTATATTTATTTCACTGGACTAATATTGACCGTTATGTCCTTTGTTACACCAGGAATGATGACCAGTGAAGTTTGTCGCTTCTGTTTCTTAAGACGAAGGTCCTATTTGATGTCTGATTCTCATGCACGTCTCAAGGACATGGCTCCTATTAGGAGAAAATATTCTCATGCATTAACTGTGGAGTAGCCGTATCGTAGAGTTTCTGGAGAATTCTTTTAACCTTTTCCACCCATATCCTAGTGACTTCCACAGCCACTATAGGACTGACCTCTTACAGTTTATGGTTTTATAAAACCAGAAGATCCAAAAAATAATATTCAGCAGTAGTAGAACCCTACTGAGTGCAACACAGCCTTTTAAAATTTCTACACTAAGCCGAAAGAGACAATATACCAAGCGAGTTTGATTTATTTTCAGAACACAATCTGGACGACAGCTCAAAACAGTCAACTTTGGCAACACGAAGCATTTAGTGAGCTAAATTAACATACATGTGTGCCTGCATGTATAATGTCTGTGCACTCTAATTAAAAACACACACTTGTAATACGTTTAAATAAACTTAATCAGTACATGCTCGACATTAAATAAACAGTGATATGAGTTCCCAAGATAATGCCCTCCGTCAAGAAATTACTCAGTGATCATTTTTGCACAGGCTAAAAATAAATACCCAGGTTTCTGTTCAACTCACTTTTCTTTAAGGACATGCATTTTATCTTAAAGGAGAGAGTCAGCTCATTCTTGCTTTTCGCAGAAAAATTCTGTGATTGTTTCCATTTTCTACTTTTCCATTACATGGTAGCCCTGAATTATTTATTTATAAAAAATGGAAGGTATTGCGCTCAGCAACTATCATAAGAAAAGCCGGTGAAAGCGTCAAAGTTATTACCATGGATTTCCTATCTTTTAGTCGATTTTATTTTTCCAGGGCTGTGAAATAACTTATTTTTTCAGATTCCATTTAAATTACATCCTTAGCAAATAACATGTCCTCAGCAAAGCCTAACTTTAGAAATACAGTTACCGCTAACGTTTTCTTTTTTAGTTTTCTTTTACTTTACAGAATCCATGCCAGCCCTGAAGTGAGATAGAAACACAATAGAACTAAGTACAGTTACAACTGACAAACTTATGAGTGCTGCACCTTACGTAGTCTACGCCACGGGGTGAACTTGTATTCGCAGTCATCTTCAGAATGGGCAGCTGAATAACTCGCTGGGTATTTTCATGAGAAAACTGGACATGGGATAAGATGTTACAGGCGAGGGTAGCAGAGGTTCCTGCCGGTGGAGCACTAGAGAAGTATACGTTGATGTTGATATCTCTAAAGGTTTTAACTATGGCTTGCAGGTAGGGTCCCATAACCGACTGTAGCAAGCGTAACATGCTTAGCATTTTGTATTTTCATTTTAAGAGGGAAGGAGATCACTCACTCAATATGAATGCTGCATATGTTAGCAATAGAGATAGTGATTTTGTAATTTTGATTGCACTTGCCTTAAATTTTTTCCAAAAAGAAATGATATATAAACAAATACCGATGAGGATGGTTAAAGAACATTGTTTAAAAATAGGCAAGTTCTGCACTGATTATACTTTTTTACATAATTTCATGCATAATGGCAAAGTATATTTGCCAGATCCATGTAATGAGTATACGAGCACATGATAACAGCCGTTTGTACAAGCACAAAGTGTTCTATGTTTAGATTAAAAATTAACAATGCTAACTTTTGGTGTGACTGCTTTCAATTTCAAAAAGTTGGATGTTTAAAGATAAATTTATTACTTGCACAAGAATATTTTTGTATAATACTGGGAAAGGTTTCAAAATGGACTTGCTTTATGGAGTGCAATTTTCAGAGAAAATAAACAGGGTATGTGTCCAGTTTGTAAATGTTTTCTTTCCAGATTACTCTTTCACTGGTTAAATGCAAGGATATGATGACTTGAATATTTTGTGTGTGTGAATAATACCGACAACAATAACAAAAATAAAGCAATGTGAATAAGTTGCGTATGCAAACTTCTTTTAATCAATGCCGGTAGATCCTGAAAACGGTAGTGAACGTCCATTTCTGTGAGTATCATGCTACAAATATTTATAATTGTGTTTTGCTATTCGATGTATGAACGTAGATCCCTTATAAGAAAAATATTAAAAATGTCGTTTTTAGGAGAACGTTTATTCTTCATGCTTCAGTCTGACATATTTATTTTCTAAAATTGAGAGTAAGACAAGTTAATAGCACCCCATACTTATTAAATATTTATGACATTAGAACTAACACATGACGAAAATTCTTCAATTTGTCAAAAGTCCTATTTGTACCTGCCTATTAACGAATGCACGTCTTGGGCTAAAAGTGTTAGAAGATTTATGAGAAAGAACATATTTACAAAAACGGTGTGCTGGTTAATATTTAAATATATGATAATATATATCTCCTTATAACGTACCTGTATTTAGTTAGATGCCCTGCTTTGAAATCAAGAAATATGATTTTGAGTTGGTTTGGGGACCAAGGAGTATCTATAAGGCTAAAAATGTCTCTTAAAGATTAAAACAAGAGGCTACATCATTTAAGACGATAATAGACCCTGATAGGATGTGTGAATTTTCATATATGCTTTTCTAAGTATTATCCAATAAGTGGTTTTAAGGAGGTTCTATAAACTCCTTCTAAGGAAGACAAAAATGCAGAAACTGAAAATGAGCCATCTTTACTGGTAACAAGACCACCAAAGAAAGAACCACATTTGTTTTTTGGACATAAGGTATCATACCTGCAAGCACTATGGGGTACAGAAAAACTGTTGGACTGATACAGAATTTTGTTTAAGTTTCTTCCAAGAGGCCAACAGCATTAAAAGGAAAATCTAATTTCTGGTTTATCACAGATGTTCCTATACCCATGGTAAGTATAGCTACTTCTTAATGATGCACAGTTATTCTGTATTTTGAGGATCTGTGTGATAGCTTGTAGTTTTTACTCCGTTAAGGTCACACCCAGGGGAAATGCTCCAATCTAGAGTGGGTGGATGCGATCGCTCAAAAAAGTATCACGGACATTTATTTGGAAAGGGAAAGGAGCATTTAGATCAATGAAAATGACAACGAAAAAATTGATCTGTACTTGCCCCTTTTGTCTCACTGCTCCCTCTGTTGCTGCTTATAACATCACTGAATCAAACACATTCACACATGTGAATTTTTGTCTTCAGATTCACTTAAGAATTTGGCTACATTGACAACATAGAATCCTCCTCTTTGTTCTATTTAATCTCTATCAAAAAAAAAAAAAGGAAGAAAAAAATTAACCTTGACTCCTCTACCTCTCCCACCGGGTCTTCAGTGTTTTTGTTTTTGTTTTCTTTCCCTAATGTTCCCAGCAGCCCTGTTCCAACGCTGGTAGGTTGTCACATAGACACAGTTCTAGGCCTGCATTGTGGTTATGGAATGGAACTTCACCGTGATAGCATCAACATATTCAGGGAGGCAGCTCAGGGAAGGACTATGGGGATTGCACTTGGGTGGGCCTCCACGGTTAAGAGTCCGAAAGTACGCCCTTGAGTTGTCTAAGCCTAGCTCTCTTAACATACCTAGGAATGGTCATTCTCTCTTATATAGACTCAGGCTAATCAGGCATTCAAGACACTGTCTTCAAAGCAAATGACAACTGTTAATAGTGGACAAGAAGACCAGAACGGTTTTGTCACGTTGTAGAAAAGCCAAATCATAATTAGAAGTTTGTTTGCAAAATGTAGCGCCCTAAAGAGGAAGTTAGTAGAAAGAACTTCATGCCAAGCATCACGATGCGTCTATCTGCACCACTGAGACAGAGCAGCTATTCAAAGCCTCTGTTCCGGGTGGTTTTTTTCTTTACACAAAACTAGAAAGACAGAGACAAATTCTGATTACTGATGTTTCCTTTTTTCAGACTCCCAGATGACCCTCAGTCTCCCATTAAATAGTATAGCTTTGAATATGGCAGTATAGCGGTGACTTGTTCTTGCTGCCTGGAATATGGGTGTTAACAGAACTTCTCAGCCTTCCATTTGTAAATATCTGCGTGGGGCAGCTTATCTTCTTAAGCTCTGCCTACTTTCAGCCTCAGAAGGTAACCTTAACTTTCACTTTTGGGCAACATTTTATTTTTTGTTAAATAAGTCCCTCACACCTTTAACACCTATTGATTTGAGCTAACGATGTTTTGTGATTAAACATCATAGCCCTCATTTACTTCTTAAAATGTATAGGGGAAAAGGCACCAGAGAAATGTTCCTAAAGCTTGTTTTGAGATTCTGGCAGAGGAGAGCAGCTGTTTACTGCGCAGCCCATCTCTGTCCTTTTCTAGATCCTCTTTAAGATTGTCCTTGACAGAGTTGTTTATCTGCTAACTTGACGGCAGGGAAGCCCTGGAAGGACAACAGGATAGGGTGAGGAGCAAATAAGTAATTTACTTTACAGAGAGAAAACTTGAGCATGTTACATGAGCTCTTTTACTCCTAAATTCCACATCTGGAAAAAAAAAAAAAACAAAGGAAACAATAATACCTTCCCCGAATGTAAGTTGTAAGAGTTCCTTCCTTCCTTCCTTCATTCTTTTATCGGTGCCAGGCATTGTTCTGGTGGCTGGGGACAGACCAGAGAATCAGACAGACAATATTCGTGACCCATGGGTTTCAATCTCTGGTAAGAAGCGATACAAAAGGCAAGTCCCTGATTGACTGAGGAAATATCAGACAGTGATACGTGCAATGACAATGTAAACTAGAGCAATGTGATAGGAAGTATCTAGCTGGGGAGGTTAATTTACATAGAGTGGCTATGGAAGGCGACTTGCAAGAGAGGAAATTATAGCTGAACCTCGAATCAAGAGTAGGGGACAACCAGGAAAACGTCTGGCCTTAACTGCTGTTCACTCCAAAGGACAGGCTAGTACAAAGACCTTGAGGGAAGAATGAGCTTGGTGTGTTCGCATAAGAAAAAGCAAAGACCCATGGCTGGGTCATTGTGGATACAGGTTAGAAGTAATAAATAGAAGCCAGAGTACACAGTAGGTGATAAAGGGTAGCTAGTGCTATTAAAAGCAGGCTGAGGGTTAGACTTAAAAATTCTGTTTGTCTTAATAACTGAAAATATTTGTAGCTACTTTTCATTCTCTTTTTGCGTCATCAAAAACACGTTTGAGTTGGACTTTATCTCTGATGTCCAAGAAAGACTTTAATAGGTTGCATTTAAGAGCATTTATCCTCAAAGCTCTAAGCATTGCACCAAGTCAGTCACAAGAAAAACCAAACCCAACCCAAAACACATAGATTCAGCTATGATAAGCTGTATCAGAGCAGTGGGCTAATTAGTGATGTACGATTCTTGGGGGGAGGGCAGAAGAAGGCCAAAGGTGGCTGTACAAT
Source organism: Panthera tigris (assembly GCF_018350195.1). NCBI lineage: Eukaryota > Metazoa > Chordata > Mammalia > Carnivora > Felidae > Panthera > Panthera tigris. The sequence continues at coordinate 25,366,490 of NC_056677.1, forward strand.
GCCTACAAACTAGGGCAAAAACCAAAGCAATGGTCTCTTACGTCTCACCTCCCCATGACATGCAAGAAAAGAGTTGAGAAGGAGAGACACGGGCAAAGAGGCCTGGGAGAGGTGCACTGATTTAGTTCGCTAGTGCTGTGTAACAAACCACCCCAAACACCAGTGATTTAAAGCAATAACCCTTTTATTACCTCTCATATGAATCGACTGGGCTCAGCTGGGAAGCTCTTTTGCTGGTCTCATTTAGGATGTCTCATGCACTTGTGGTCATATTACAGATGGGAATAGAGTCATATAGAGGGTGAGCAGAAGGCTAGGATAGTTGAACCTCTCTCTCTCCTTATGTAGTTCAGGGTCTCTGTGCTCTATTTGGCCCCTCCACAAGGTCTTTCCGTATAGACTCTCCACCGAGGTACTAGACTTCTTATGTGGCACCTCAGGTTTCCCAAAAGAACAAAAGTGAAGGCAGCCAGGAATTAAGGGTCAGCCTGACTTCCACCACATTCTGTTGGTTAAAGTGAGTCAAGTCAGATACATTGTGATTGATTGTGGCAGAGGACCACACAAAGGCATGAATTCCAGAAGGCCTGATTTTGGGAGGCCAGAGGCCATCTTTGGAGAAGGACTACCAGAGAATCAATGAGAAAGATAGACTGTGCGTGGTCGAAGCCTCTGCTTAGAGTCCAGCCTATGGTTCACCTCATGAAACCACCACATGGTTGGCCTTTGAACGATAGGTAGTCCACAGCTGCCTTCAGTATCTAACCAAGACTGTCTAATCTTGAATGCTCATTACTACCACCCGATTTAAACGAAACGAAACATAGAAGCAGAAAATCCTCTCTTCTTTCTGCCCCTTCCTGTGAGGGTTCTTTCTTACCTTAGTCAAAACTCACTTGGCTTAGAGGAGCAAAGGAACAGCTAGGGGATTAGGTCACCAGGTGATTGGGTCACCAAACCTCCATCAGCAAAGTCCTCAGGGATCACTTCCTAGATAAATAAAGATTCTGGAGCGCATAGAATTCAGTTGTTTCCTACATGAAGTCCCCAGAACTGGGAACTGTAGACATAGTTCTCTAGCCAAGAGGCCATACCAACACTTTGAACGAGAATGGAAAAGTTGAAGCACTGTTAAATTCTCATTAGCATTTCTTTGATCAAATGTATATTTTCCTTCTTTTCACAACTTTTTTTTTCAAATGCAAATATATGCTTAAACATTAGCCACTGAGCAGCTACTGGGAGAGCATGCACAGAATGTTTAAATATGCAAATTAGCACCTCAGAGAAGAAAAGATGAACCTTCCCTACTTGGCTCTTTTGTACACAGCAGCAAGCAGCAGAAAGTACAATTAAACAGAGTCTCTCTGAACTCCTCCATCAAGAAGGATGTATTATCAACTGAACTACAAGCACCTGGCTGCCAGAAGTCTTAACAAAATGCCACGTGTACCCCAGAGAGATTCCAAATGGAATACAATTGCAGTTAAATTGAGACACCATTAAGGAAAGTTGCCCAAACCTGTGTTCATACAGGTCAAATACAAAGTTTTGTTTGAAATTGGGCTCAGTCGTTTCATTCTGGGGGTGATTTTCAAAGTAAATATGGATTATGATTATAAAAGAATGAAGGTAGAGGTTTGTGGAAATAATCAACTCACGGTATTTTATCCGAAGAAACTTCCCCATTCAAGAAAGAGTGAAATTCACTTAAATTTTGAAATGCCTTTTTTTTTGAAATGAACAAATGCAAATTAATCTATAGATATTAATTAAGTAATGCACCAAGTGTTAGGTCATGAGATTAGGAAATGGATATGCTATTAACTGTGAGATTCTCTCTCTCCCCCTCTCTCTGCCCCTCCCATGCTCTTTCCCCCCCCCCAAAATAAATAAACTTAAAAAAATATCTAGTGGCCTAACTCACTATAATTTTATTTTATTTTATTATTATTTTGTTTTGATTTGAGACAGAGAGTACGAGCAGGGGAGAGGGGCAGAGGGAGAGAACCTTAAGCAGGCTTCGGGCTCAGCACGGAGCCCAACGCAGGGCTCGATCTCACAGCGGTGGGATTGTGACCTGAGCTGAAATCAAGAGTCAGACGCTCAACAGAGTGAGCCACCCAGGCGCCCTGTAGAATGTTACTGCTGTGTTCCCGGTCAGCCAGGACATAATCCTAGGTGTTGGGGGATTTCTCCATTTTGTAGCTCTACCAATCCCCTAGGTCTTAGGTTATGAGTATGCAGGAAGCCGCCCCCACGTCATTAAATACAAATCCCTTGGGTGCAGTAAGGCTGGCTTTATCAGTTATTAACACCTTGATTTAAACAAATCTATCAGATTGTTTTATGAGACTGTTTGCTAAAAGAAGGAGATGAAACTGAATGCTAACTATATTGATTGGAGGAATAGATATACCAAGTTTGTGCATGGGAGGATATATTAGCTATTGATTACAGCATAAAAATTACCCCATGACTTAGAGGCTTCGAATAATACTCCTTCATTATTTCTCAGTTTCTGTGGTATTTTGGAAGAGCTTAGTGGGGTCCATTGTTTCAAGGTCTATCACAAAATTATAATGAAGATGTTTGCTTAGTCTGGGTTCTCCATTGAAGGCCCATTTGAGGAAGGATCTGCTTCCTAGCTCAATCACATGGTTGTTGGCAGGATTCAATTCGTTACGAATGGTTCTGAGTGCCTCAGTTCCTCACTGGCTACTGAACAGAGATTCCCCTCAGTTTCTTGCCGTGTGGGCCTTTCCCATCTGGCAGCTGGCTTCATCAAAGTGAGGTTGCTTGGATGGCAAGAGAGAGACAGAAATTGCCAGAAAGCAGGAAGTCACACCCCTCCATAACCTAATCATGGACATGATATTCCATCATGTTTGCTCTGTTTTATTCATCAGAAGCAGGTTCTTATGTCCAGAACCAAAAAGGGGGAGATTACACAGGGAGTGTAAACACCAGGAAATGGGTGTTAATGGGGCTCAGTGAGGGTCATCTTGGAAAGATGCATAGCACAAGGTAGTTGACTACAGAGTAGGGAGAATGGAAACTGATAGCAAACTTTGCTAAAATCACATACCTTGTCTTTCCTGGAATTTGGCTCAAATGATTTCGCAAATATCGTGACTCTAGCACCATAATCCTGAATTCATTAGAACACAAGCCGAATGAAATCTGGAGCTTCTAGGATTCTCAGTTTCCTGGTCAACAAAATAAGGACGGGAGTGCCTACTTCAATGGCTTGTCAACGAAAATTAACAAAAGAGTATTAGAACTGGGATTATGGGTAATTTTTTCCTCTGCAAGTTTGTTGATGCCTTAACATATTTCAAGAACCATATGTGCAGTTAAAAAATTTTAGGAACATGTGAAAACACCATTTAGGATATATTAGATATCAAGTAAATATTAGAATATCTTAGATCTATACTTGAACTACTAAGTAGAAAGTATATTTGAGTTACAGATTAGATGGGGCCTTAATTCTCCTTTATTTAGGAGTGAATCGTGGCAAAATAATCACTTTACTGTGACTCCTAAATAAAGGAAAAAAGAGGACAGAACAAATTCATTCCTCAATGCTGTATAAAGATTGGGAATCTGCTTCATCAATGTTCAGTATATTAGAAGCTGATAATTGTATTTACATGGATGAGATCTGCCCTATCATGTACCTGATTCTTGCTAACAGTTAAGAGGAGAAATTCGAATACTCTAAATGCAGGTAATTTATCATTGTCTTGATTCACTGCAACCTAGGGACACTTCTTTATCTAATTTTCTACTTATGCCAAGCAAACACTTAAATTGCAATGTATTGTTGCCCTGTACTATTTTCTCAATCCTTTCCCTTCTAATATAAAGAATGACGATTTGGCTTTTTCTTTTTTAAAACAATCTCTATGTGAAATGCATTTTAAGCTCATTCAATGAACTTAAATTTATGGAGTTTTTACACTTGAGCCAGGCTTTTTGAAACTTCGGTCTTAAAAATATACTGACTTTAAGGATCGTAGGATCTACGAGAGAAATTATATGTCCACTAACAATGCTGTGAAAATTATAGTTTAAACTAGTGTGATCAAGAAAGGCATTAAGTGCCATTTGACATGGGACTTGAAGGCCAAGGCTTGAGATGTGCACAGAGAATTACAAACAGTGAGTCAAAGTATAGTATTCAGAATGCTAAAAACATGACACTCACACAACTATAGAATGAGCCTGTGTCAAAAATTCAACTCATTCATGAGGGAACCAGCAGGATGATAAAAATGGCTCAAGGGGGAGTTTAAAAAACAGAGATCTAGAGCGACACTCAGTAAATCAAAGAAATGCTGAAATGAATTTGCGGATAGATGAAAAATTAATATCCTATAGAATAATAAAACCATATCTTTTGGAGTAGTTTTTCCTCCTAAATAGAAATTGTTACGTCAACATGTAACTTCAGAGCCTGGGCTCGAATCAGTAGTAAACAGTAAATCAAACAAAGGTAAATCCTCCGGAAATTAAATAATCCTAGGGTAGACCTGTCAGGCAATGCTTCACTCTGATATCAAAATGACATGCAGTCATTCTTGGGTCTTATTTCTAAGTTTTGAATACTTTTCCTTAACTAGGATAAACGGCAGGAACATGGCCACAGAGGTACATTTCCAGAGAATGGCACATATACAAGGGGTTGGCACACCTTTTCTGCAGAGGGCCAGAGAGTAAATTCTGGGGGCTTTGGGGGCCATACAATCTCTGTTATAGCTACTCATCTGTGCCGCTAATGCATAAAAGCAGCTGTAGACAATAGCTCAACAAATGAGTATGACTCTGGTACCATAAAACTGAGCTTATGGACGCCGAAATTGGAATATCTTATCATTTGTACCTGTCACAAAATACTCTTCTTTTTCTGGTATTTTTTCAATCATTTAGTGAAGTAAAAACCTCTCTGTGGGCCACACAAAAACAGGTGGAAGGTTGGATTTGGTCGGTAAATCATAGTTTGCCGACCCTAATAGGCTACGGGAAGCAACGGATTGCTGTTTTGAATCAGTGGTGAATAAGATAGCCAAGAGTTTGGGGCCACGAAATGCATGGTCTTGATTCACCCCCCACTCACACACAGAGACAGACAGGTAAGGTCTCAAATTAAGCGTTGGTGGGGGGTTGTTAAATGACGTTGTATTGCTTTTGTAAGATTAGTGTGAAAGGAATGTTTTAGATGAGGTACAGGAGGAAGAGATCAGGGAGAGCAAAACTGGGTAAGAATTTTTCACTAGTTTTTAGGAGATAATCACATGGTTCAAAGTGTGGCCAAAGAAGAATTTCTCAACAGACCAGATGTATACGGCAGGACAGAGTAACGGTGGAAAGCTTCCACATAAAATTCAAACCAGAGACATTGGGGAGTGAAGATTTCTTTTGTCAGTGAAGGAACATAACGACTATGGTGGTTGTAAATCAGCTGAGCTGGAGGTGTCCGTGAAAATCCAGCTGTGGGAAATTAAGCAGATGGTTGGGCATGCTTGGATGGATTTTGGGAGACAAGCCTTGCCTGAGAGTGAAAGTTTGTGAGGGATTTCCTCAGGAAAGGGAGAGGGAAGGGGGCAAGGGAATGGGTGGGGTGTTCAAAGAAAAATGCATAGGCAGAAAATCAAACTAAGGACAGAAGCTGGTGTACGGGCTGGTGGGGTGGTGGGAAGAAGGTGGCTTACCGGATTGGGGGGAAGGAAAACAAGCCTGTCTTAAGAAACGAATAGAAAACCTTGAAAATTAGGATTGTTTAGAATTGCAGAAGTCAGATCTTTCATTCATTCTGGAGGGAAATGATAGCTGACCCTAAAGGGTAAGTCATGCATGGACATGTACGGATTTTGATGTTGTTTGTTTTTATTTCGTCAAGAATTGGACATTAGAATTTAGCATATGAATTTCTCAAGTGGCAGAACAGACAACAGAGACTTTAGAAAGAGCCTCAAGGCCCACCTTTAGCGCCTGTGAAAGAGGCACTGAACCCTGGAAAGAAATAAAGGGCCAGAGATAATTGTGACTCGTTCTCTCGTTAATTGCATGAGCTTTCCGGTTTCATTCCACAACTTGCAATCTTAGTCTCTTTATGTGTTGAGTGAGCTCTGAAATACCCTGTATGTCTAAAATTCAGTGATTTTATTTTACGTTTCCTGTATACAAACAAGCACAGTCTTGGGTGATCCCAAAAGGGAACAGTGAGAAATTGCTTCAACACCTCTGGGTCCCAAACTCTGAATCCCTGAGGAATTATGAGGGTGTAATAACGGAGATCCTGAGGTTTTTTAAAAAATATTTTCATATATTCCACTTTTTTCAAGTCTAATTCAAATGGCACCCTTAGCCAGGAAAGTGCTTGAAAGACTAATGGAAACATTACTATTCTTCATTTGGTGATACAGTCTTATTAATTCAGGGATAGAATATTCTCATGTGGATCAGAAACCCTCATTGGTATTAGTGACTCTTTGTCATTCAAAAATCTTGAACGGGGGCCCTTTGTGAAAAAACTACAGCTGGTCAAAACGGATCCAGATGGAATTACTGCAATGCTGGTGCCTGATGAGCAGGTCACTATTCAAAGTCTAACGTTGGCAACAGTTCCAATATGTGGTGAAACATCATTGACTCTCAGAAGGTGGGAGAACTCCACAGCTAAGGTTTGCTTCTGCTGAAGGAGTACACTCACATAATTTGCCACCTGTCGGATAAGAGAGATGGAAATGTCCTGATTGTGCACCAGGTATTAAGAGAAGCTTGGGATCGCCCCTGGATGAAGAGGGAGACAGAACTTCATGAATGCTGCTACACAGTAAAATAAGCGACAATAAGCTAAATTTAGAGCACATTTTACGTTTTTGAAAAGAACTTCCACGTGTCTTCTCATGTTCTCTCATTTGATCTAAACAACACAAACTTGAAGAGACACGAGGGGAAGATATCACTTCTCTGATTCAGCTGGATAAACTGGAGCTCATGAAGGTAAGAGTCTTGCCTAAGATACCACAAATCGTAATCTTGAAGCTGGAGTGTATTAGTAACCTGTTGCCACAGCAGTGCTGGGTATGTAGCCAACAAGCACCGAACCTCAGTGGCACGTGAAACCAGTGTCTTTTATCTTCCAGCTCTCAAGCCTGAGTGCGTTCCCTGGGTAATGGCAGGAGATCAAGACAATGAACACACGCATGACTCACGAGTGCCTTCCCGAGCCTCTGATAACATCCCATTGGCCAAAGCACATCACATGTTCACACTCACAAATCAGACTCAAAAAAAAAAAAAAAGGTGGGAGTAAAAACAGGAGCTCACTAATATTTATTACCTGGAACATCAACCTACGTTTTCTGCCCCTAATCTACACTCATCTAATCTCTTTTTACCTTTCTAATGTGTATATTGCTCCCAAACGGAAGCACAATTTCAAGACAAATGACTGATCGAGAATGAATGTGATTTCTACTCAAATATACTGGGTGACAATGAATGCGGTCATCCTTTATTCTTTCATTCACTTAAAAATATGCATTGCCAGGGTGCCTGGATGGCTCAGTCGGGTAAGTGTTCGACTCTTTTTTTCTTTAATTTTCTTTTTTAAAAATTTACATCCAAGTTAGTTAGCATGTAGTGCAACAATGATTTCGGGAGTAGATTCCTTAGTGCCCGTTACCCATTTAGCCCATCCCCCCTCCCACACCCCCTCCAGGAACCCTCCATTTGTTCTCCATAATGTCCGACCCTTGATTTCAGCTCAGGTCATGATCTCATGGTTTGTGAGATCAAGCCCTGCATCAGGCTCTGTGCTGAGTGTGGATTCTTCCTGGGATCCTCTTTCTCCCTCTCTGTCTGCCCCTCCTCAGCTCTCTCTCTCTCTCTCTCTCTCTCTCTCTCTCAAAAAAAAAACTTTAAAAAACATATATGTATTACCTAGTGTATGCTGGGCACTGTGCTGAGAAGCTTGTTGTTTATAAATGAATACAGCAGTAGCCTCAGCTTTTTTTATAATCGTGTATCAAACCTTGGTGTTGAATCATATTAGTATAAAATGCCTTCTATTCAGACTCCCCAAATTGAATATTCAGATATCAGCACCTGCAAAATAAGGGGGGAAATGGGTTGTAGCACAGTTCAGCAAGTCTGCTCAGTAATTTCACACAACCCGTGGAGCAGGGGCTGCATTCTGCAGGGTCTCCAATTCAAACGCACCTTCAATCCCTTTCTCTGTCCTCCCAGACCTGCCTCTGCCCATAGACAGAGTCAGCAGCTCTTTACCTACTGTAATACTTCTGCAACTGCCTCGAATTCCAAAATTAGGTTCTCATATTGAATGGGTCAGGTGGAAAAGGCAGGGGCACTTCTCAGCTCTTGCAGAGACGGCTGTATGTTTTAATGTTTCAGAGCCGGGAGAGACATAGGAACTTCCAAATCTGTCTTCTTTTCATGGTAAAGCGACGGGATTCTCTTTTTAAATTTCCAAGTCGAGGGGCATCTGGGTGGCTCAGTCGTTTAAGCGTCCGACTTCGGTTCAGGTCACGATCTCACTGTCCGTGGGTTCGAGCCCCGCGTCGGGCTCTGTGCTGACTGCTCAGAGCCTGGAGCCTGTTTCAGATTCTGTGTCTCCCTCTCTCTCTGACCCTCCCCCGTTCATGCTCTGTCTCTCTCTGTCTCAAAAATAAATAAATGTTAAAAGAAAAAAATTTCCAAGTCGAATTTTGGGTAGGGCCCCTGACTCAGAATAAATGAAAGCAGACTTTTTCTGATTAAATCGACAGCAGTGTTAACAGCCCCACCCACTCAGCTTGGACCAAACCAAAACCAATGGAAGCAATCTGAAAGAAAACCAATTAGCCTTAGACAAACCGTGCCAGTCTCGACGACCCTGTTCTTTTTACCCCTGTAGCACTAACAGGTGCCAATATATGGCACGGATGCCCTCATCCCACCTCCTGTCCCTGTGTAGACGTGACTAATCAAGTAGAGCATGGTTTCCTGCTAAGCCTGAATTTGGCCTCAGAGTTCTCAGTCTAGAACTCCAGAAAGGCACTGTCTATCGGTATAAATTGGAGTTTGCACCAAAGATGAAGCCTATTTCCAAGCCATGACAGACTTTGTACAAACACACACACACACACACACACACACACACACACACACAGAGTGTACATCTTCCTCACATATACATTACTTGCCGTATAGTTATTACTGATGTTCCCTTGCGATCCGCTCCGGTGAGCAAGCTATGAGCTCTGTAGAGGCTGCACGAGAGAATTACAGTCAGCTCTTAGATTCTCTACTGCTTCCCTCACCCAGGCAGAATTAGCCTCGTGAAATCATCCTGCTCACACTCCAGCAACTCTGAAAAACAAATACTGGGGCGGGGGGGTGACAGTTTGAGGACTTGCCAAAACCAGACCTTTACAGAGACCTTCATTAATTTACAGAACTCCAAGGCTGACTCAGTGGACATTATCCCCCCTGTTGGGGCACAAACCATTTCGTTTGAGAAATGATACCCCAGCACTTTACAATTCTACTTTCCACTGATCCAAAAGGTGTTTTTACCCCTCCTCTCCTAGACCAGTCTGCATTGGAAAAGTAAGAAGAAACGAAGCAGCACCTTACTGGATTTAAGGTCTGGACATTATCCTTAAAAGACCTTTATTTTCGCAAATCAGTTTTCCTCCCACCTTGCCTGCTTGGTGGTAGAACTATGGGCTTTGGAGTTAGACCAAAGTCCAGCTCTCGCCTCTGCGTCTAGCTTGCTCTGCGATCAAGTATTGTTTTCATATTGTGAGGTCTCAGAAAGTCTTATCACCCCAAAGTTTGAAGAATTTGTATCAGTGTGGTGACTCAATAGTCCTAAAATCAAGACACTGAGGTTCTAGTCACTGTCATGTGCCTTAAAGATCACTTTGAGGGGCACCTGGGGGGCTCAGTCTGTGAAGCCTCCAACTCTTGATTTCAACTCAGGTCATGACTTCACGGTTTGGTTAGTGTGATGGAGCCCCCGTGTCAGGCTCTGCACTGACAGCACAGAGCTTGCTTGGGAGTCTCTCTCTCTCTCTCTCTCTCTCTCTGCCCCTCCCCTACTCTCTCTCTCCCTCTCTCTCCCTCTCTCTCTCAAAAATAAAAAAATAAACATGAAAAAAATTTAAGTGAAAGAAAAAGATCACTTTGAACTTCAGTGTCTTCATTTGTCAACGCCGGGGCTTGATCCGCTGTGAGGCAGCCATTGGAGGTGCCCTGGCCACACTTGCCATTTTGTACCGGGGAGTGCGGTTTTCCTGTTTGCCTCAGCTCTTGATCTGAGGCCAGCAGTTCCTAGCAGCCCCTGCCAGGGCCTGTAGAGCCTGCCGTTTCTCCTCTACTGGGCGAACTTTGCCCGGGTTCCTGTCGGATTGGCTGAGAATTTGTCAGAGCTGTGTCATGCTCACTTCCTGCTCAATTCTGTGTCCTCTCTTTTCTCAGTGTCGGATCCAAAATGCAATTTGCAAGCTTTCCTGCCCATTCCATCTTCCTGCCTCCTTCATCGTTCACTGGCATCATCCTCTTTCTCCTACAAATAAGCCCCTTGCACCCTTCACTCCATTTCAAAGTCTGCTTCCTGGTTGACCCAAATAATACATTCTATAGGGTCTATTTCAGGTCAGTTATCTTTTAAGTCATAAGATCGTGTTAGAAGTGAATGTGCCTTCTCTTATCTTCACATTTGGCATTTTAGCAATAGTCTTGGGGAAGGTGAGTGGGATGCTTAGAAAGACCATACATCCTGGTCTGCCTGGAACAGTGCCAGCTGACACCTGTTGTCCAGATGTCCCTACTGACCTAACATTTGCTACCATCAAAATTATTTTGGAGACCATACATTATATCATCTCTCTAGTGATACTGAATAGCATCTACGATCCCTTCCCTTTTTAAAGTTTAAAATTCTTCCATGTATTTCCAAGGCAGCTCCACATATCCATCAACGTGATCATTTTCTCATTCATTCATGTATCCATTTAATTCTGGAAACATTTATTGAGTTTAATTTAGTACAGGATCATATGCTCAAGACTTGGACAAAAGACAGTAAATACTTGGGTAAAGGCTAAAATACAATATCTTAGATCAAGACATTGTATCTTACTGGCTGAAAGACTAATTCGAAAGCTCAATTTTTCCTTGATTTTCTAGTTCACAAAGGGCATTCATAATGGCTAGTCTACCATGACAGATACTTCCTCCAGTGGGAAAGTCTCTCCGGGCAGCTGCAGCCACAGTGCAGGTTGCTGACTTCAGCTAGATTATATTCGACAGATTGAAAGCTCACAGGTGCCTGGAGTATACCAGGAAGCATTTGTCTTTCTTAGTAGGAGAATTGGAAGGATTTTAGTGGACCGTGCCGGTTTTTTCATTTATACAGGTTTTAATGGTACATTTCTGCACTACAAAATCCTGCACTACCAGGATATGTTCTGATAGGCATTACAGATTTTTTCACGTTAGTCATGATTTTTAATGCAAACCCATGAAATAGCTTTGCTAAAACATTTGCTTCTTTTAGCAAGTCGAGACACTCTTGGGATCTTTGCATGTTTCTCTTGGTGGGAAAAAAAACCTTGCCTGAGTCCACTTCTCTACACTTCCCAATTTGCCCTTGCCACGGCAAAATCTAAAAAGGAAGGCTAAAATGGACTATCATAGGAAATATTCATTTTAAACACAATGGAACAATTGTTTCTGAAAGTACCCATTTTGCATTCTGCGAGCTAGGCTGGATTCTTTGTCATTTGAAAAGGACTGTATAAATGGTACATGTCAAAAGATGAAGAACCTGAAGACTGGTCACTACAAAGACTTATAGCATCTCTAACGATTGTCTACATTTCAATCCTCCTTAAATCACTAGATGGTTGCAACTAAGATGATAGCATACTCTATTTGATTTTGTTGCCGCTGTTTATGCCATTCGGTGGCCTCAGACAGCCTTGAGATGCCACTGGGGGCACAAAATTCAGTTGTTGGTGTTTATTGCAAAGCGGGGAGACATTTTTAAAGAGTTTTAACTATTAGAATTTGCATGGTTGATGATCACTTATATCTTTCAGTGACCTTGGTAGATTTCCTATAAATATCACTTTGATTTTGCAACAAGTGCGAATTACTCCGAAGCACAAGAAGTATGAATAATGTTACGTTCAATTATTTTCCCCAAGTTGCCTAAAATCAACTGCAATTCTCAACTGTAAGTTCAATATCACTCATTTGGGGGACCGTCCCTTCAGCCCCTGTATTAAGTCGTAGTTGGGTCAGGAACGTGTAAATCATTATAGATATTTTTAGCTGAGAGGGATTCAATACAGGGAAACAGCGGCTCCCACCGTCTTTGCAGTGTTGCCAACATCAGGGAAGCAGACAAGGCAGGGATCAGAGGGACTGCCACTGAGGACCTCAGGTGTGTGCAGAAGCCCCTGGGGAGATTCCTGGAGGAGGCGCAGAAGTAGTTGTCAAAGCCCTGCCTATTTGAGCCCAGCCCTCGCCTAGAACTTTGAGAGGAGACTTAAGGGTTCTTCCTTATGTTACATATTCCCAGTCTCACACAAGACCGTTTCTGTGGCATCGTCTCAGCAGAACTGCTTGGTCAGGGGATCCTGAACATGTCTTTCTAGGATTTCGGTTTCTGGACCAACAAAGAAGGGTGAAAGGGTACAGGGTCAGGGTCACAGTCTCACAACCGCGAGGGGCACAAATAGCCCCAAGAAGACTGTCTCCCGTATTTCTAATTGTCATCATGATAGGCCATGGCTTCATATCTTCATTGCTATTTCACGTCGTTATGATTTGTAGCTACAGAAAGCCGACCGCATTTACATGCCCATTTTTCTCCAGGTGTGGGGAGCCTGGCCCACATCCCTTCTCAGATGAGCAAGATCGTCCTATGAGGACATCTCTTTCCAAATTCTCTCCTGGCTAAGCTCAGAAGGGGCCCACCCTGCAGGCTCCCCCGGCTGAGGAGTGAACCTCTACCCCTACTAACGTAGTCCTCACCATCACGTGCTGTACGAGAAGGCACTCTCGCTGCATTCTATCCCTCCCCTCCAGTGTCTGAAATACTCCATTGTTTTCCCTTTGTTCCTTTTGTGAAGTTACAGCTAATACTGTTTTTAAAAAAAACGTTTAAGCACAATGATTTGTTCTGACTGCTTTTTAGACAGTAGTGCTTAATTGCATCTGTGGGCCTCTAAGCCTCCTCAACACAAAAGTCTGTTTTAAGATAGACTTCTGTTGCCACCCGCCTGAAAACACCTCCTTCGGAGCCCTGAAACCCAAAAGCTGATTAGTCTCCAGTAGAGGAAAGGGAACCCCAGACCTTAGGGAGATAAAAGCCTGCCTGGCCCCCTAGTGGGGTAAAAAGCACTTTTCATTCTTTCCCATTGAATCTCCAGCAGCATGAGTACAATGAGCACAATGCTGTTTCTCTGTAGGTCACCCAGTCACATCGAATTTGCAATACATCAACCTGCCACACTTTGCTAGTGGATTGTCTTTTCCTGTAGATGCTGAAGTGAAAAGCACTCCGCTTGGTAAATCATTGTGGATCAAGGGCTGTGTCTGTCTTCCCAGGACCAAACTTCCCTTAAATGAGGACGAATTCTTACTTCACGCTCATCTCATCAGGATGAAACCAAAGCCCAGTGACCTCCGTATATGACTATGAGAGGCGATTCAGTGATGCTTGTAGATGTAGGTGTAGACCTTGTGGGCCACCGAGCTGAGCGGTCACTGTAGATGTGGAGGCTGGGAAAGAAGAGAAACATTCTTACAGCTCCTGCAGAAAAGGTGTGGTAATGGGTCATGCTGAGGGTCAAAGACAAAGGGAGGGAGGGAGAGAGTCAGCAAGCGGGAAGGAGTTGCTGGGCATGAAAGACAATATGCTTTAGGGGAACCGAGTGAGAGGCCGAAGGGCATCCATGTGTGAAGAACAGGAATCCTGAAGGTCACGTATTGATACTTGACCCAAACTGTCCTACTACCTCGAGCATAAGGAGACAAAGGAAAGAAGTCAGGATCTAAAACTAGTCTGATTTATAGGAATGGGCCAAGTATAAACTCTAGGACCAAGCTCAGACTTGAAGCGAGGCAGTGAAACTCACTCTAATGCTAACCCGCTGAAGATACCCTGAGGGATAAAGTACACACTTCAGTCGGGAATTACAGAACAGGCCACATGCACACATCTTCAGAAGTAGGTAGGTGATGCCCATCCTGGGGGTCCACTAGTAGAAAACGGGATTCTAACCCCCTGGCTGGGGTTTGGACTGATATTATAATATTTGGAAAGATAGGGCAGGCATAAGCAAGGCAGAAAGCCATGCCTAGGTAGTTATGGTATACGGAAGAATACTGGTTCAGAGATTCATAACATAATTTATTTGCTATTTGAAGGGTACAAGGAATCCTGAAAATAAAGAAGAGTTCCGGTTATGAGAATCAGGAATAAAGCCAGGATTAAAATAACAACAACTAATAATAATGATGATGGCTATCATTTACATATATATTACCAGGTTCCAAGAATCCTATGCCTTTTTTCTATCTTTTTCCTTTAATTATTACAACTACAAGTGAGGTAGGTATTATTGTTTGATTTAACAGATAAGGAGACTTAGTCTCAGGGAGTTAAATGATCAAAATCATATAGCTAGTAAGGGACAGAGCCATAAATTGAATTCAAGACTCTCTGATTTCAGTCATAACTCAGTGATCAGCATAGAATTGAGCTTGATTTCCCTTAATCATCGCGGTGACCAAAGAGTATTTTCCAGAGACGGCTACAACATTATGTCCTATTCCACATGGTTTTCTGTACTCTAAGTTTGCCACTCCCCATAATGAAAAGTATATGGTACAGAAATGATGTTCCAGTTAAAGATTCAGCTCTTAACTGGCCTGGCAGTTTCCATTTATAACCTCTTGGAATGCGTGCTCCTGGGACGCTCCAACTCAGAATATATCCACCATGCTATGAGAACCCTAGGGGCATGTGGGAAAAGTCACAGGTAGGTCCCCCAAGTGACAGCTCCGGCTAGTTCCGTGCTGACAGCCAGAATCAACTACCAGTTAGAGGGGGTCGTCTTGGATATCCAGCCTACCTGAGCTTTTAAACGACTCCAGTCACCATGTATGTAACTGCAACCACATGAAAGCTGCCTATCTGAGCCCCAAACCATGGGAACTAACAGTCTGTTATTCTTTCAAACCACTTAGGTTTGGGATAATTTGTTACGGTGGTAAAAGATTAGAATACTGCAAAAGGCAAAATGTGGTCCTAGCTATGGAGCTGAGACTGAGCCTGGACAGAAGGGTTAGGTAGGTCTAGGTGGGGGGAAGAAGCAAGACAGAAAACTATGTAATACATCAGCTACTCTTAAGTTGGGGGGTAGAGGAGGGGTTAGATAATTTAGTGACATTGCAGTTGTGTACGGGTTACTTGGCTCTATCGGTTGTGCTGCTTTTCCATGCTGCATATAAAATTACTAAGCACTTAAAACGACACACATCTCTTATATCACGTTTTCTGTGAGTCAGGAATCTGGGCACCCCTTTGCTGGATCCTCTATTCAGGGTCTCGCAAGGCTGCAGTCGTGTTGTTGGCCACACTACATCCTCACCTGGAGCGGGACGTCCTAGCTCACGTGGTTGTTGGCAGACTTGAGTTCCTTGTGGCTCTCGGGCTGTGGCCCTGAGCAAGTCGCGCGCAGCTTCACTCCCCTGTCACGTGGCTCTCCACACGCAGTTCATATCCCAAGAGCTTGCGTCTTCAAGGCCAGTAGAAGAGCCTCTGCGGTGTATGCTAGCAAGACTGATACATATGTATTGTTATGCCCAGAATTCGTGATCCCCAAAGACCACCAGGGAGCCGAGTCCGATGCAAAAGCAAAAGAACCTTTATTCGAGCTAGCTCGAGCTCAATCCCCTACCTGCACCGACGCAGCGGTGAGATACCAGGGAGAGAGAGCGAGTTTCAAAAGCACAAAGGTTTTATAGGGGTCTAGGGGCAGTTGGTGAGGTGATGGCTGTGGCCTCAGCCGATTGGCTGGGGAAGGGTCGTGGCCTCGGCCGATTGGCTGGGGAAGGGTCGGAGACCTGTTACGCAGGTCGCTGGGCGTGTTTTGATCAGGAAGTTTGAACGGGTGAGCGGGAGGTTACTCAAGGGGAGGAGGCGCGGTCTGAGGTTTCTGTGATTTTCCCGGAAAAGGGGTCATGTCGGGGACATAGTCACTCTAGGTGGAGAACACAGAACAAGATGGAGTCGGCCGGCGTAGGCCCGCCCTTTCATGTATACCCATGATTACATTACATACGTATAATGATGTGTATATGTACACACATGTGTATATGCACGTGTGTGGATATACATATGTCCACCTGTATGTGGATTATTCTTTTTTTTTTTTTTTGCTTAAAACAAAACAAAACAAAAAACCGAAGCGGTTAAAAGCTGCCCAGTCGCTGCAGGGAGAGGCTCGGGCAGAAGCCCTGACACCAAGGGCTTGCCAGAGGAGCCCCTCGAGGGCAGCTGGGCTGGAGAGGCTCCTGGTCGCGAGGCGCTGCGCCTAGGGAAGAGCTAGTTGCCAGTCCGGCCTGGGGGCAGGCGTGCAGGTGGTCCTCATCTTCGCGATGCGGCTCCAGGAAGTGGCTTCGCAGGAAGCGGCGCGGCTGGGGTGCGCGTGGGCGGGTCCAAAAGGGCGCGGTTCCCGGTCGTCGGCAGCAGCGGGGCGGCGCTCAGCGCGTACCGCGTGCTCTTCCTTTGCGCGTCTTGGGACGGCTTCTGCCGGTCCTGAAGGGGGCGTGCCGCCCCGGCTTTGCCTCTTCCGGGAACGCTGGGCGCCCCGGCGCTTCTGCCCGGTCTGCAGGCGAGCGGCCCACTCCTCCGGAGCCACCTCCTGAGGCGAAATGGGAGCCCAGAGGGAGGTAGGTGGGTGCGGGAGGCTGGCAGCTGCATGCTGACCAGGCGGCTCACGCGGCCTCCGCGTCGGGGGCGTCATTAATTCTCACCAACGTGGGAGCTCGTGTTTGGTCGGCATTGAGGGGCCGAGCTCACAACTTGGTGTTGGCGTGTGTGGGAGGCACAGGGTGGCCGGGAAGGTGGTTCTGAAAGTTGTGATTGGATAAGAGGTTGGGGGGGGGGGGGTGTTGGGAGGCTGGAACCAGAGGCGTCCGTGGTGGGTTCGGTGCAAATGCTGTAGAAGCGAGGACTGCAGGCTGATTGCCCGTGCAGTTTTTACTGTGCTCTCAAAGTATTTTCTCTTCCTTACGGTTTTTAAAATTACGTTTTCTTTAGCTTGCTTCGTTGCAAGAATAGAGTATATAATGCATACAAAATATGCGTTAATCACCTGTTCATTTTATGGGTAAGGCTTCTGGTCTGCAGGCGGCTAAGTTTCTGGGGGAGTCAAAGGTGATGGGGGGATTTTTGCACGGGGAGGCACCCCCTCACCCTGCTGGTGTTCAGGGGTCAACTATGTATATATTACACATTAAAACATATAATAATGTTAATAGAGGAGTGACATCCCCTCACCTTTGTTGTATTCTGTTAGCAAGTTCTCGGGTCTGCCCACCCTAGTCAAGGAGAGGAGATTATTCGGGATATGAACATTGGGATCACCTGAGGATCTGTCCCTAAGAGTTTCACTTCGTTCATTGATTCAGCGTTCAGTATTCATTCATCTGTTCATCCTTCCGTCCATCCATCAGCACCTTTTCATTTACTTTTGCCTCTGCCTGGAAAACTTCCCCGGAAATTTGCACACGTCCTCCTCTGCCTTTCTTCAGGTTTCTGCTCCAATGCTACTCTCTTAGTGAGGGCTTCCCTCGACCAGCCTGTTTAAAACAGTCAATCTTGGGCCCTGCAATTCATTATCTTCTCTTACATTATTTTAGTTTTCTCAAGAACTCTTAAACACATTTGATACATGTATTTACTCCTTTGTTTATTGGCCGTCTCCTCCACGACAGTGTAAGCTCTGTAAGATTAAGCACCTTGTTTTATTCACTGTTGAAATGCCCGAATCTAGCCATAGCTGGAACGCAGTAAGTAGTTGTTAAGTAGATGAGCGAATGAGTATATAAACGTTTATTGGAGAGCCTACCATGTGTAAAGGATGGTGCCAATTACACTGGGGACCTGAATGGTTTTTGCTGTGAAAGGGTTTGCTAGGTGAGGACAGAAACTTGAGCTTGACAGTGAAGATTTTGGAGTAAAAAGCCATTTGAAAATCAAACTCCAGGACTCCAGGGTGGCTCGGTCGGTTAGGGGTCTCACTCTCGATTTCGGCTCAGGTCATGATCTAACGGTTGGTGGAATGGAGCCCTACACGGGGCTCTGCACTGATAGCATGGAGCCTGCTTGGGATGCTCTCTGTCCGTCCTTGCTCCTCCCCTGCTCGTGTTGTCTCTCTCTCTCTCTCTCTCTCTCTCTCTCTTAAAATAAATAAACTTAAAAAAATAAAATCAAACGCAATCCGGAGCAACTTAAAGGAGGCATTATTTGAGGAGATTTTTGTTTGTTTGTTTCTGTTTTTTACCTCAATACCTGGGATTTGTTGTCTTGCCGCTTCGAAGAATGAAGAGGTGGACACAAAATAAAATGAGCCGCAGGCAAAAGGTGGTTAGAGTGTAAGATCAGAAAGGAAGAATGGTATGAAAGCGCTCTTTGCCGAGAGGGCGCATTCGAAAGTGAATGACCGCGACTGGAGGCAAGGGTCTTTGTTTTACAAGGTTTTGGTCAGCCCACCCCTTATTCCTTCTCGGGTCTTAGGCTTATTGGCTTGATAGTTCTAGGTGCTGGGTTGCCCATTCCTGATTGGTTGGGCTCCATCGTGTGAGGAGTCAGACTGTGGTCATACTGTCCCTCGTATAACATACATTTTATGGTTTACTTAGTTAGGCATTTTGATTGTCAAATTCCCAGGGGAACCCGAGAGTGAGTAGGTGGTGTCAGTTGCATTCTTAAGAGGAACCTTAAGCCCTAGGGGGTTTGCTGTGGTCAGCCCCTCCTAGCACTGTTCCAAAATAGGTGTTTTTCCCCACCCAGGGACCTCAGGTCTTAACCTTTCCCTCTCTGCCTTTTTAACAAATCTTTTCCTATCATAGCATCAGAAAGTACAAATTAAAACTGAGGCAGCTAGAGTTAGTGTTTGCGTGAAGACAAGCCCTTGGAGGGTTAAATACCGTCTCAAAACACAGATGGAAAACAAGTCATTTCAAGAGCCATGGTTTCAGGGTTCACTTTTCCCAGAGGGGGAGAGCTGTAAGGAAACCACCGAGTTTGGCTATACCCAAGGGCTGGTGTGGTTATGCTAGTTTTAATTGTTCCAGTGGAAAAGCTAACTTCTTGTAGACAATGCTTAATGGATCCTGGATCATCCTGAGATGTTTTCTAGAGCCGTGTATGATGTTGCAGGTGTGAATATTGTTCCAGTGAGAGGACACCTGAAAAGCCTAATTTCCAGAGGATGAGCCCTACTGAAAAGAACATACGAAGGTGCAAGTTACAAGCAGCTGTTGGAACCAAAACAGCAGTAGCTAGGCGGAAGAACGTTCCTGGGAAATAGGAGAATGTGCAAAGACAGAAAAGAATTAACCCTTAAAGCTGGTCTTGGCAAGGAGAAATGAGGATACAGGGGACTGTGATGGTGTATAGTCCAATCATAAATCATGAATAAAAGTAAAAGCCAATCACAATATGTGGAGAAATGGGTTGGTTCCCTCGTTTCCAGTCTTATTTTGTGATGTTGGAGATTGTGGCCAAACTGTCAGCATATCCATGGAGAAAATATCCAGAGCAGCAAGAATAGAAGTAGGTAGCCTATAACAATTCTCTCCTTATGTAAAGAAAAGCAGGAAGCCAGTTTCAGAGTGTGAAATCAGCATGGACTTTTGTCTTGAGCTAACTGCCAGCTTCCATCACCAGTTTGGTGCTGGTGAGAAAGAGCTAGGCATAGCTGATTCAAAGAACAACAGTGCAGGAACTATGAATTAGTGGTGGTAGGGAAGTAAAATTAATTTCACTATGAACACTGCATACGTTGCCAAAGCACAGTGGGCACTACCTGCGCACTACCTTCTGCCAATCAGACACAGCATCTATCTGGCAGAGAAATGCAGTCGCTGAAAGGATTTGTAGCCAAGTGGGCACACCCACCAACATGACGTGTGCGTGCCAAAGCTTGTATATTGCACTTAGCTGTTACATGATCATAGACTGGGAGTAATTGGTATCTCTGCAAAATGTAATATGTTTGCAATCTGGAAATGCCAAATATTGAAGTAAAGGGGCCAGTTAGAATGACATTTGGTAAGTTTGGAATCTCCAAGTTAAAAAAAAAAAAAGATAAAATGGGTTATTGAAGGTGTTTTTGTCACGTAGACAATAGATCAGTGGTTCTTTTACTTGCCTGTACATTGAGTTTGCCAAAGAAACGTTTATGGTACAGATTTCTGGGCCCTGCCTCTTGGTGTTCCTGGATTTATAGGCCTGAGATTGAGAATATTTTTTTAATCCCAAGTGATTCTGATGGGCAGTTTTGAGAACCTTGGGAGTAGATGACTTGAAGGAGGCCTGCAGTTGATATAAACAAAGAATTGAAAGACACATGTTTAAGAAGCAAAATGTTCATTACACTTAAGGGTTACATAATACCTTGGCCGCAAATGACAGAAGGTCACTGAATTGAAGTTCTTAGAGGGCCTATTCTGGCTCCACATAAGGAGGAACCGTCTAAATTTAGAGTTCACAAGACCAATGAAAACCAAGCATGATGATCAATAGGGTGATAAGCGCGGGAGCCAGATTGTTATCACCTATGTAGACATACCCAGGGGAATAGTGGTTTCTGGTGGCAGTGCGGATCTTTTTTGTCCCTGGATTTGTCCAACAGACAAATTTTGTCAACAGACCGTTTGCTCTTCAACCCACTCCGATGACTTTCTGCCTCTGCTGTTCTGCTAACCCTGCCCTTACTATGTCACTAATACCCTCCCTATTGCCAAATCACAAAAATACATTTTAATGTTTGAGTGCTTACTGTTTACCAGGTAGTATTCCATGCAGTCTCAATGTTGCATGTAATTCTTATAAAAGCCCTATGAAATAAGTAATATTCTGATCAAATTTATACATGTGGAGTCTGAGGCACAGTGAGGACAAATTATTTTCTCAAGGTCACATGATTAGTAAGGCGTACAGTTGGTAGATGATTCCCAGAAGCCAAATTCTGGAGCCAGAACTCATAATTACTCTACACAACCTCTCTTAGCGGCCTCCATGCAACATTTGGCCCAGCTGACCTCTCTCTCTGAAAAACTCTGAGCTTGTATGACACCACAGTTTCAAGGTCTTCCCCTTCCTTTTCTGTCACTCACTCCTAGTTTCGTTTACACGCTCTTACTCCCCTAGCAAAGTAATGGCTTACTGTATCTCTTGTCATCATCCCACCCTCCCTGTCGGTGTTGTCATCTATTCTCAGGGGTTGTCAAGGCCAGCTATGTACGCAGGACCGTGAAATGATTATCTTTAGTCCATGCTACCTTTATGCGATTTTGTAAGTATGTGTGAAATCCCTACATCATTGCTTCACAGGCAGCTCACAGTGAAGCTGTTAGAAAAAGAACTCTCCATTTCTAACTTCTGTAGAAAATGAGACGAGGAAGAACTTGAGAGTCATCCTTTGATGCCCTTGGCTCTCAGCGCAACTACATCCACTTCTTCCTGGAGTCCGGTCCATTCCGCTTCCACGGTGTTTGGGATCTTTTCACTTCTTCCTAATCCGTTGCCACAAATCTGACACAAGTCCATCTCTCCGCAGACTGTTGTCAGAACACATTTATTAGCTCTTCGCTTAGATTTTTTCTGTCCCAAGGGAGTGGATCTCCTCACAGAAAAGTTAGTTCTGGATGCCATCCCCCTCTCTTCCCGGAATGTGTTCTCCAGGTTCAGGCTGGAGTTTTTTTTTTTTCATAAACACTTTTGCTGCAAAACATTTTATCTTAGAGCTATATATATTTTAACTGTTTTCTTATTTTAGATCATTTAAGTTCCTACTTTTCAAAAAAATTAATAGATTCTTTTCAAGAACATTTTTAACTTTTTAAAAATTGTTTATCTTTGAGAGATAGCACATGCACAAGTGGGGGAGGGGCAGAGAGAGAGGGAGGGAGACACAGAATCCGAAGCAGGCTCCAGGCTCTGAGCTGTCAGCACAGGGCCTGATGTGGGGCTCAAACTCACCAACTGTGAGATCATCACCTGAGCTGAAGTTGGACACTCAACCAACTGAGCCACCCGGGTGCCCCGTTAAGAGCTTTTTAAGTATGACAGAAATATTGAGCAAAAAATCAGAGTTCACGTATACTCCCTTCTTCCCCTCTCCCAACAGTTTCCCCTGTTATTAGCATCTTGCATTAGTGTGGTACTTATTGTAATTGATGAATCAACACTGATAAATCAATATTAACTAAAATTCATCATTAAATTAGAGTTGACGGTTTGCATTGGACAGTACTACAGGTTTTGCAAATGCATAGTGTTATGTTTTTGCGATGATGGTATCATGTGGAACACTTGCACTGCTCATAAATCTCCTGTGCTTCACCTGTTCATCCCTCCCTCCTGCCCCATGAACCTTTGGCAACTCCCAATCTTCTTATTCTCCGTTTAACCTTTTTTCTAACCCAGCATGCCTCCCCACTCCACAGCCACACTCACCTTCCAGGCACCATCACAAGAACCAGTATCTCCAAACACAGGCTTCGGAGAAAAATCGGCCTGGCTAGATATTTTCCTTCTCCTTCATAGAATTTTAGAGTTTTGAGAAATCAGAGAGATTATTTAATCCAATGATTGTTGTCCTTCAGTGGGGTGTGTGTGTGTGTGTGTGTGTGTTTTACTATTCTCTTTTTTTGACTGGCGATGAGAAGAAGTAGGAGACTAAAGCGATGTGACATTTTAGTTTGTAAATACAAAAAGTCAACAGAACTTTAAACCACAGTTACAAGGCCAGTGTGGTGTAGTCCTGCAAATCACACATCTCCTAGCCCTGCTTGGACCAGCTGCAGTTTGGCTTGTGGTTTCAGCATGCCCCTATCCGTGCACACTTTGAAGTGGGGAAGTTAGAGGGTAAAGGCCCGGAAGATAATATGCGGTGTGGTGGTTGATTTTATATGTCATTGTGGCTGGGCCATGGTTCCTGGATATTTGGTCAAACATTATTGTGTTTGTTTCCGTGAAGCTATTTTCTGGATGAGATGAACATTTAAATGGATGGATTTTGAGAAAACTGATTGCCCTTCCTAATGTGGATAGGTCTCAATCAGCTGAAGGCCTGAATAGAACAAAAGGCTTATCCAGCCTAAGCAAGAAGTAATTCTGCCAGCAGATGGCCTTCTGACTTGACCTACAACCTCTGTTCTTCCCTGGGTCTCCAGCCTGGTGGTTCACCCTACAAATTTGGGACTTGCCAGCCTCCATAGTCTTAGGAACCATTTCCTTGAAGTCAGTCATTCCCTCCCCACCTCTCTCCTCCCCTCTTTCCCTCCCCATATAGTGTTCTGTACGTTCTGTTGGTTCTGATTCTCTGCAGAACCGTGCCTAATACACATGGCTCAAAGTGAATTGGAAACACGGAGTCATGTTTTTGGTAGACAGGGTTGAGAGCATGTGAATTCTTTATAGTTGTTACTTGAAACTTCATTTCCACTTGGACTGTTTGTGGTTCCCACTGTGGAGTTAGGAGGTGGAGAGTGAAGGAAATGGGAGGTATAAGAGAGGGTGGGGGTGGGCGAGTATTACCGTCCTAGCCTCATAACTTCCCGTTGAATATAACTCCCTTGATAATGTATTTCCCCATGGCAGGCAATGGCTTTCAAGATAATTACATAGACTTCATGGCTCCTCAAAGTAATATGATTAATACTCCTGTAGTATGGATAATGATGATGCATCTTTCTCAGAAAAGGATTTTTAAAAATCAGGTCTGATGCATAGTTTTTCTCCGATACACTTTCTTATCTCCTTAGCTTATCGAAAGGTACAGTATGAGGCTAAAGAAGGAGGAAACTATCATTAAATTCTTCCATCACTATTTTCAGTGCTCCAGAAAGGTGACATATTTTCTCATTGACTTCTCTCTTTACAGGAAAAATATTAGCAAGGACTTTTCAAAGGAAACTTCAAAAGAATAACAGAATTTTGAAGAGTAGGAAGGCTGCTTTCATGTGTTAAGACAGATGGTAGAATGCATCAAAAGGCAGCAGTAATTGTGTATGGATTTTATTAGGTAGTATTTATTTAACACGTACTTGGGGATGCTTTCCTGTGTGAAAGGTCATGTGATTTAGGACCTGTTAACAGTGATAGTAAGACACTGTCTCGAAATTCAGGATGTCTATCATTGAGCCGAAAAGCAATCGGTCACTCAATTGCAGATAATGTAATATGAAAAGCATTATTACAGAGTTATGTCAGGGATGCAGGAAAAAACCCGCGAGGCAGTAACACTCAAGAGTTCTTGCAAAGTAAAAATAAGAATAACGGCATGAGACAAAACCCCACTGATAAGTTTTTAAAAATTCACTCTTAAAGATCTATTTTGAAAAGCAGTCTTTTGGGAACAATTAATATTAAGTTCATGTCGTTTGCTTTCTTGACTCTTTAAAGCTGGAGTAGGGTCATATCTTAGTTTTTAATCTTTCCAGAGTATTAGAGGAAGCAGAAAACAAAATAGTAAAGTTGTGCATGTATGTGAAAGAACCAATAGATCAGATAAATTGTTTCCCTTAAAAAATACTAAATTAATTTTTAAATGAGTGTGTGAGAAAAACACAGACTGGTTGTTGAAATGTTTGTAAGAAGCTTTCACATAGATCTATCTCTAGCCTTCACGGTCTTGTGAGAAATGGAAAATCATGCCTGTCTGGATGAGGTGTGCTTTGATAGTTGTTTAATATGATTTTATGACTAAATTTAAAAACAAAATATGGTCTTTATGTAACCTATTGAAATATCACATTACGAGAGGAAACACAACATGGGGCAGCTCAGTTGCTGAAACAATGTGGAATTATTTCAGCCTAACCGAAAAGAAATCATTTCCTTTGATCCCAGGTATCTACAGATTACAAAAAGAAACTGAAAAGGTGAAAGCAGTAAGGATCTTATTTGCCTTTGAGTTTGTCTTAATTTGTTTTCTTTAACTTATATGTCTGTAAAAAGTCTCCAAAATTTCTTAAAAGTCTCTGTGAACTTTTGAGGATTTAAAGGACACAACGGCTCTGTCTTTTCTCTACTGCACTGCATGAGGCTACTGTCTGTGCTCATGGGACTGCACCGCCGCCGGCATAAGTAGCCCTGTGAAATTAAAGTGATTGGACATTGTTCTGACGAGGATTAACATTTTGTTTTTAAAAAGCGTGGGTATGGTAGATATGTGCATACATCACTTTATCTTAAAGTGTAACAAATTACATAAATTAACTTCATGCTGAGAAGCAGAGATATTACTCAGTTGTTCAAAACCTCATCCTGGGTGAGAATTATTGTACACTTGCCTCTGTGTTTTGAATGAGGCACTTCAGTGTGAATAAAAAGACACACACATTGCATTCCCGAAAGGAAAATAACGACTTCACATACGAAAGTCTCATGCTATCATTTTTCTGTTATTTTATGCAATTCAAAAGTGGCACGAGTGCACATTGGAGAACTTTGTGCAAATCATAAGTTTTCATTTTCGAAAGAATACACTTAATTGCGTTAGCAGTAAGGAGGCTACTTTGGAGCTATTGTTCCTGATGACGGTGTCTCAATCTGGAATTTGAAAGGACTCGAATATCAGCAGTCGGTGAGCAATGTAAAAATCACCTTTGCAGGCACATTTTTTTTCTTTTCACAAGACCGTGATTTAAGACTTGAAAAATAATAAGAGAAATAAGCTTTTGAAGCATATTTGTCAAGCTCTGGATCATCTGCAACAATGTGAAGGGAATAAACTAATTCTAAAGATGCAGGCGAGTTGACATGGTGAATATAAAACATGAGCCCTAGCATTCTTGCTCCTTCCTTTGTAAGCCTGAAGATTTGTCTCTCTACTGGAATTGCATTCTTGGTCATACAGGTAGAGTTGGGTGAGTCAAGTTTTACAGGATCTTAAACAAACTTACCTTTCAGACTTATAGGTAATGCTTGAATAAGCTTTAGCTCCCTTAATAGAAAACAAGAGCCATCTTTGAATAATAATAATAATAATACCATAAAAATACAGTGAAATGAATGGAAAACATAAGTAACGTGGGCTTTCAAAGGTGGGAGAACACTGTGTAATGGGCAGACACTTCTCCTAAGCCCAAAGGAAGAAAATAAAGCGGAGAGAGAACGAAGAAGTGGAGACTTGCATACTCTCGATGCCTCTCTGGAGTACCCCAGCACTGGACGAACAAGACGTGGGCTTAAGGGTCAGGCATGCACATTTGCCAGAATACAGTGTATAGTCTCTCTAAGGGTAGCCTGAAGCTAGAATAAATTGCTCTTCCTGAGGTCCTGTCTCCAAACACAACATTTTTCTTTTGAGAACGCTGCAGGAAATCCATGTGTAAATGTTTGAATGCTGTATGCACTGCAGTGGGTTACCACTAAATTAGTAGCAACGGGCTTCTGGCTTTGTGAAGTTACTGGAGACATACTTGCCCTCTTGCTGTAAACAACCCCAAAACTGTAGAAAACAAAGGAATTTGTACAACATGGCACATTACAGAGATCCCCAAGAGAAAGGATACAAATGAAGTGAGTCCCGGGATTGCCTCACCTTTCTGCCAGGAGGCACTTCCTGGACTGCGATGCCAGAGGGAAAACCCAAGCAGAGCATATGGTTTGAGTTGAGGGGTTTGGGGAGGCTGAGATAGATAGAATTTCAGGGCAGAGTATCAGAAAGCAGGGAGCTATACAGAGAAAGAGCTCTAGAAAACTTCCTGTGGCTTTTGAACCTTTGGTTGAGTACTGTGCACGCGTGTAGGGGGAAGATCTGAAAGGCTGGGCACAGAATTACCAGGGAGCCAACCCTGAGCACTTTTCAGCAGATCATGTCTTTTTATCTACCTATGTTATTTGGAGCAATTTGAGATTTTGATTGCAGTTGTAGGGGAAAGGTAATGATTTTTAGTTTTGAGTGTTATTGGAACATTTAGGTAGACATGGGAAAACGATAAAACACGTTATTGAAAAGTGACCGATAGAACATGAGACATCTGAGAATCCATCCATAGAGGTAGTAGTGCAAGTCAAGAAAACGTATGTATATGTCCTGTCAGCAAAGAGGTATGGAAAGAGGTATGAAAATTGATAATTATTGAGCACCCCCTTCTCGCCAGCACCAAGGTGCGTACATTCATGTGCTTTCTTAACGTAGAACATTGTAACAATCCTATCAGCTAGGTAATTGAATTCCAGTTGTAAAGATCAGAAAATTGGAACTCAGAAAGGTAAAGTAATTTGTTCAGGGTTCTACAACTGGAACCAATAATTTTACTCAAGATCTCACAGTAGTTACCCAGGTATGTGATATTTTAAAGCCCAATCTGAACCAATTGAAAAAAGCTGACCGGATTCCTGTGCTGAATTTGAGACAAGAAAGGGATACGGTCTGGGTGCTCTTGAGGGTACAACCATGGCCAACCGGGACTGTCTAACTTGTACCCTAACCTGGCCCCTTCTCTAATCTCATTCCCAGTGCTCACCTGGTATTCACTCTAATCAGCTGTAATGACTTCTGGGTGTTGCATGGAGGGACAGGGCATGTTCCTACCTCAGGCACTTACCCCCAACTTCTCTTGCAGAAATGCTCGTTCCCAGGATATGCACTTGGCTTACTTTCTCATTTCGTTCAGGATTCTGTTCACATGCTGGTTTGCCATAGAAGTCGGCCTGACCACCCTATGTAAAATATTAATCCTGTCCACTTCTTGTCCTCTTCATTGGCCTTACTTTTTCTTCATAGCACTGTTGTCTGTCAGACATTGTGGCCCCTAATCATGTGTGTTTTTATTTTCTGCCTTCCTAGATAGAATTAAGTTCCTTGATGTAAAAGATTGTACCTGTTTTAATCATTGTTCTCTTACCTGTGCCCAGAACAGGGCCTAGCACATAGAATGTTTCCCATAAATGTAAATGAATGAATGAATGAATGAATGAGAAACCTGTTGTGGGTTCCAGACCCTTTGAGAATTGATTAAAGGTATGGATACCCCTAAATGCACATATGGATAGCTTTGCTTCCCAGGGATTTAACCAATCTGTAAATCTATTTGACTTCTGGAGACCTCCATTTCAAAAGTAAAGAATTAAAGATGTAGAAAAGTGATGAAAGTCATTCTAAAAATGGAGAACGTGGAAGGGATAATTAAAGGAATGGCCACTTGTGTCAAGCTAGAATTCAGAATGAAAGAGTTTGATATAGTGTTAGATTTGGCAAGGAAGACAGTGGTGACCTTCAAAAGTTCAGTGTCCACATAGAGGCAGACAAATACTGATGGACAAGGCATTAAAGAAAGTGTAGATAGGGGCGCCTGGGTGGCTCGGTCGGTTAAGCGTCCGACTTCGGCTCAGGTCATGATCTCACGGTCCATGAGTTCGAGCCCCGCATCGGGCTCTGTGCTGACAGCTCAGAGCCTGGAACCTGTTTCGGATTCTGTGTCCGCCTCTCTCTGACCCTCCCCCATTCATGCTCTGTCTCTCTCTGTCTCAAAAATAAATAAACGTTAAAAAAAAAAATTAAAAAAAAAAAAAGAAAGTGTAGATAGCAAGGGACTGGAGTCAGGTTGAAGACAGTTTGGGATCATGGTAAAGGAATACGAATGAGGATAAAGAAAGGTGACTTACCTTCTCACTGATGCCATAGTTGCTGGCAGAACTGAGATGAAATCCCAGGTTTCTTGATACCTATCCTTGAATAAAGTAGAAGGTTCAGTGCACAGGCTCTGGAGATAGAGCTGAATTCTACCGCTTACTGTGACTTGAAGCAAGTATATTTTGTAATGTTTTATTTTTTTTTATTTCTGAGAGAGAGAGAGAATGCAAGCAGGGGAGGGGCAGAGAGAGGGAGACAGAAGATCCGAAGCGGGCTCTGCACTGACAGCAGCAAGCCCGAGGCGGGGCTCCATGGCACCAACCATGAGATCATGACCTGAACCAAAGTGAGACGCTCAACCGACTCAGCCATCCAGGTGCCCCTCAGCAAATAGTTAAAAATCCTCCAGGCTTCCATTTCTTACCTGTAAAATATGGTCAATAATAAGGGCATGATGAGCTAATGAATGTAATAAGATTAACGTGATAAATGGTACAAAGAAACCATTTAATAGATTTACCTATCATTTTTGTCATCCCATAAAGATAGTCCCGTGTGTGTTATTGCTTAGTATCCTATGCATTATTGTTTAACACTCTCCCTATCACATAGAATGTTTATATCATTATGTGACTACTATGTAATAAGTGAATAAGTGATAACAAATAGAATGCTTGACACTAAATGGAAGAAAATAATTAGAGCAATAGCTAGAACGGTTATGTAGTTAAGTAAAGGTTTCTTAACCATTACAAATTGATTCATTATTCTCTGGGTTCGGTCGAATGGCACATCTTTGTGTGTAGTGTTGCATGTAGTGTTTTCTGGGCTCACTCGTGATTTTATGTTCAGCTGATGGTCCATAGCCTTAGTCAAATGTCTGATGGTTGGCTGGCTGTCAGCAGGGCAAAGGGGCTATTTCGGTCATGTGTCTGTCGTTGTCTAGCAGGCGAGACTGGCCTTGTTTACGTGGTGGAGGTCACAGAGTTTCCTTAGAGCAGCAAGAGAGGGCAAACCCCGATAATGAAGCCCTTTTCTAGTCTCCCTTTGTCCCGTGGAACACAGCAAGAACTATTGCTGCCGCGTCAAGAGATCGTGACCCGAGCCAAAGTTCAAGTAGCAAAAAATTATTTAAATGAAAACAACACCCCCTTTCCCAAACAAAACTATTGTTAAGAGTTTCTGATTTGAACACTGAATGAATCTTTGACGTTATGAACAAAACAGATAATTTTGTTTAGATGTGAGAATCATACTTAACAAGTTTTTTAAGCAGTCCTTATCTTCCATAGATGATTAAATGTTTATGGCTCAAAAAAAGAATTTCTTCTTCTCACCTAAAATTTAATTTTCTGTGCTCACACACATGCACACACTCCTATACACACATAAACCTTTTTGTGCATTTTGAACACTGCTATTGGCTTTGAGTTACCATATATTTAGGGCGTATTTTTGGCTGAGTGTATGTTTCAGGACCGAATCATATTTACTGGAAATATGCTTCATTTTCCTTTCTCCCATTAGCCAAGGACATTATCTGGGACTACATCCAAATAAGTCTTTACCACACACTCAGCTTAATTGGTGTTTATCAATAATATTGCTCATTTTTAAGTAATTGCAAAGTTACCTGAAGGTAGCTTAATATGTAAATATAGCAATAGAATTGAAATTATAGACTCAAGAATCATGTTTTCAACCAGAAAAACATCTCTTTTTAATAGACATTGAATTATGATCAAGTAGCTTGGAAGTGTGGCATTCGACAGTAATCAGTTCATTGACTGGCTGTTTTGGTCTTTTATGTAGCTACATTTGTG
This sequence comes from Panthera tigris, assembly GCF_018350195.1. Lineage (NCBI taxonomy): Eukaryota > Metazoa > Chordata > Mammalia > Carnivora > Felidae > Panthera > Panthera tigris. Next base: position 25,397,226 of record NC_056677.1, read on the forward strand.
GAACAAAATTCAGAGACAAGGGTATTGGAAAGGTAATTAGTGCATTGATTTCATGGTTGTCTTGAAGAAAGAAATAAAGAAATAGAAACTCACAATAGGAAAGAAATTTAGGCAATTGCTTTTTTCATGAGACAGGTTAAGTTCTTCATACTGTTTAAAAACAAATGACAGTGGTATTCTTTTAGAAAGAACTGCTAGTGGGGCGCCTAGGTGGCTTAGTCGGTTGAACATCCAACTCTTGACTTTGGCTCGGGTCACGATCTCACTGTTGTGAGATGGAGCCCTGGGTCAGGCTCCGCGCAGAGCGTGGGACCTGGCTAAGATTCTGAGTAATCTGTAGAATTGTTGAATCACTATATGATACACCTGAAACTAATATGGCACTTTGTGCTTATTATACTTCAATAAAAGAAGGAAAAAAACCCGGCTAGTTCCTGATTGAGGAAAATTCAGAAGGGCAATATCTGTACTTAAAAACGGTTTTAGAGTAGGAAGTGGTTGTTCATATTTTAAAAAGATCCTTTTTATTCTCAATGGCTAATCACCAACTTTTTCTGTATAACTAGCTATTAAGTATTATTTTCATTTATGAAAGTCAAGCCTCATATCCTCTCAATAATTTTGGAATAAATTTGTTGTCCTTCCCCAAATGAGTTCACTGCATATGCTGGGGGAGGAGGGTTATGAGATCTCTTGGTCTTGAAATGATTTATTCCTATAAGAATATGCCAACAAAGTATCTCTCCACCAGCAAAGATGGTAGTATGGCAGCCTGAAAGAGGTTTAATATACCCAATTACCTTTGTTAATGTACAGAAGTGAATACAGAGATTACCTTAAATAGTAATAAGAACATATTTTTTATGTTAGGAATAATTCATATGATCTTTTCCATCAACTATATGAGGCTAGTTACATCTGACTTATATATATGGTGAAAAAAATTTTATTTCTTATACATCAGCCAGTAAAGGGCAACAAACCTAAAAAGACACTTTTCCACATTTTTTTCTAAATATAGTAATTGTTAATAGGTAATGTTAATGATTTAGAGACATCAACTTGGATTGGTTTTTTCGTGTGTTGATTATAACCATTATAAAATATGGTGAATCATTCTACTTTTAAATCATTCTGTAGTCTCATCTTGCAGAATTTAGAAAGTAAAAGTTGGAGAGAAGATGCTAAGTGAATTTCACATGTAGTAAGGTGGCTGCATCGTAATGGTAAATTCTCTAACATTTTCTGTGTAAAAGTGTTGTTTAATTATCCTAGTAGTGTTAACTTAAAGGAATCAGTGAAACCTAGACAATAGTGCCTTTTCTTTGTATGTCATTACTACATTCCCAGTTGAAAAGTATGAGATATTAGAAATGGTTAAAAGGCAATGCGAGTAAATCAGAACGCCTCTGGTCACACTTAGGATGAATAGTGGAATTGCATATCTAATTGTATTGTCAGAGTCCTTCACCTGTAATGAAGGTCATAAAATCTTAGTATCTCCACCCAGACCTTGTGTCTTCCACTGTAGTAGCTAAAAATCTAAGAGAATGAGTAAGAAACAAACAAATGAACAAAAACAGAAGAGAGATTTTTATGCTCTGTACCTCTATGAAAGTTATATTTTCTTAGATTTTTATGCTCTGTACCTCTGTGAAAGTTATATTTTCTTAAAAACTTTAAAAGTTCTCTAAGGACATCCACAAATAGACATTGGGTGTCAGGAAGATCCAGCCTCGTTTGAGACTAGATATTGACAGCTATGAAAACTTGATAATATGGGAGAAAGTATGAATTTTGCACTCAGGTCTGAGTTCATATCCTGGTTTCATCCTTTACAGGTAGTATGCGTATAATAATTAGCGTTAATTGTTTACTGTGTCTTAGAACTTGATTACTTGAATGCTCTGAGGCTTAGTGTCCTCATCTGCAAAGTAAAGGTAACACGACTCATGTCTTTGATGTGAATGTACTTAAAGTACCTGCCACACTGTAAGGATCCATTAAAGTTTGTTTTCTTCTCCTTTTGGCTAGGAAATACAGAACACCTTACCAATACATGCCCATTTGTTCTCGTTGTAGATGCCATGTAAAATGATCTTCTTATAACTTAGAATAAGTACATATAATTTTGATACAGAAGTTAGAGTTCTTCTTTCCTCCCTCCCTCCTTTCTTGCCTCCCTCCTTTCCTTCCTCTATTTATTTCCTTTATATTTGTTATTCCTGGTACCTATTTAGAATACCTAAAATTTTAGCAAAAAGTGTATAACAAACATTATGGTACACAGCCATGAATTCTCATAGACAATCTGATTTACCTTCACATTAATTCATTTAAGTACCTACTGTGTTACAAGTACTAAGTCAGTTTTTGAGGATGGAAAATTGAACAGAGACTTAAGCCTTCAAGAAGGTTTGGGTTCACCGATGGAGTCAAGAACTTATCACAAAGTAATGTGGAAAGAGGGCTAGTATATGACATCCTAAAAAGGAAATGGGATATAGGGAGGAGCATGGAGGTGCCATGCATATCTAATGACATGAGGAGTGGTGGTCAAAGAAGCATTCTCCTCATAGGAGGAGAAGTGGGATAAGTTTTACCAAGTGAGTATTAGTAAGTGAAATCAAGAAGAGGGAAAGAGACATTTGAGGAAGTGTGAACAGCATTTATGAAAGCACGGGAGTGTGAAGAAACAAGATGCTTCTTCTGGAAAGATTTCTGTGGCAGATTGTGTTTTTCAAAATATCTGCAACAATGTTTCCAGACCCACATGCTTTCCAGAACCTTACCACTCTTCCATTAAAAGGTAAAGTCTATTTTAATTTTTAACTTTTAATTTTTTGAGGAACCTCCATACTGAAACCGGTATTACACTGTATGTTAACTAACTTGAATTTAAATAAATATTTTTTTTTTTTAAAAAGGTAGATTCTGTACCCCCTCCCCTTGAACCTGGGCATGCTTTGGAGAACTACCTCATTAATGAAGTATAGTGGGCATGACACTTTGTGACTTCCAAGGCTCAGTCATAAAAGATGATGCAGCTTCCTCTGCTTTGCTCGTGAAAATGTACTTTTGAAGTCCAGAGCCATCATGTGAGAAGTCCGGGCTCCCTGAAGCCACTATGCTGAAGCAAACACACAGGTAGGGGGAGATGCCTGAGGAGTCCTGGCTGTTCCAGCTCCCAGCTTCTCAAGACTTCAGAGACCCAAACATAGGAGCGGGAATGCCTTTGAGATGACATGAATCCTTAGGCACTGAAATGACTAAGTGGATGAACGTTCCTGAAGAAGGACTCCCTCGCTATATCAGTCTATAGTCAAAACCCTGGGAGATAACGGTATGAAATGATTGCTGTTGTTTTAAGCTACTATTTGGGAATGGTTTGTTATCTAACTGTAGGTAACTGATACAACTTTGTTGTTTATCCTCCTGCCTTGTGTCTGACTTGGGAGTGTTTTCTAACATTCTACTTACTTGACTGGATCCTCTACTAGTGTGTAATTTCTGGGATGGCAGGACCCAGGCCCATCATGATCAATGTTGCATCCCCTGTACCTAGCACAATGGCTGGTACACAGTACATGTTTAATATACAGCTATTCAATGAACAAATAAGTGAATGGACTATCTTTATATGTTTGGAGAGTGAAAAAGGTTGAGTCGGTGGGAGACCAGCCTAGAGAGGCCAGTAGGAGATAGATCCTGAGCATTGTTATGTATATATTTTTAAAAGTTTGAGAGAGAGCGAGCAAGTGAGCATGCACATGAGCAGGGAAGGGACAGAGAGAGAGAATCCCAAGCAGGCTCCTTGCTGTCAGCACAGAGCCCAATGCAGGGCTCAAACTCACGAACCTTGAGATCAGTGACCTGAGCTGAAATCAAAAGTCAGATGCTTAACCAACTGAGCCACTCAGGTGCCCCCAAGCATAACTGTGTATTAAGCTGAAGCATTTGACTTTATTTTGAAAGCTACAGGGCCATATAGAAAAATGTAGGCACTGGAGTGATAATGATCAGAATTCACAGTTAGGAAGATCACAATAGTAGTGCTATGGGGGATAAAATAAGATCAAAAAAGGAATATTGGGGCACCTGGGTGGCTCAGTCAGTTAAGTGTCTGACTCTTGATTTCAGCTCAGGTCATGATCTCACAGTTTATGAGTTCTAGCCCTGCATCGGGCTCCATGGGAGCTTGGGATTCACTGTCTCTGCATGCCCCGCCCTCCCCCAATAAATAAACATTTAAAAAATGAGGCATATTGGCAGGCTATATGGAGAATGACTGGCCTGGAGGAGTAGCAATCAGATTGAGAGCAAAAGTTGGACACTTAAATATTGAGGATAGAGAATTTACATAATAGATTTACCAGCAATCTTCTGACACATGGGCTTTCATTTATAGTAAAAAATATATTAATTACATCTTTTACATATGCCCCTTTAGGGCAATTTTGAAAAATTTCTTTGTTTGATTTTGTATTGACTTCATAATTACTGATTATTTCTGACAGACAGAAATCAGTCCCTGTAGTACCATATCCCAGAGATAAGCAACTGTGCCTTATGTATTAATTTCTTGTGATCTCAAGCAGTTAATAGACTTGAGCTAACTCATCATGCTGATCTTTTGGGAAATGAATTTCCTAGCTACTCATATGTCCTCTAAACTTAAACATCCATCCTCTTTCTTTGGAAAATATGTTTCCCAACCAAGTTAATTATTATTGCTAGCTTCAACCCTGAATCTTTACTGTTAAAAGAGTATCTGTTTTCTAGCAGACTTGTTAATTATGAAATACTACTTACTTGCCATGTTTCCTGATGTTTTGTGTACAGGGTCACTTCCATGAGATGAGTATTGTGGGGTCGATGGAATGGAGAGAGTGGGAATATGATGTGATGGTAATCTTTGGAAAAGATGAATAATCCTTGAACAGAGGAAGACTAAAATAGTATATAAGAAGAAGTAACATTATGGTACTAAAATTAAGATCAGTGAACCCAAGAACCAGAGTATGTTCAAAGACCAATCCACACAACTAAAGGGACGTAGCAGACACTGCTGGTAGCTTATCCAGTGTCTATTCTCATCTTTTCTGTTAGAAAAGAACCCCATCTGTGTTTGGACAGTGTGCCCGGCTAAAAGAATTACATTTCCCAGCTTCCCATGCAGCTAAGGATGACCACATGACATAGTAAAGGCTAATAAGATATAAGTGAAAGATACTGGTGGCACCTCTGGAAATTTCTTTAAAAGGATAGACTCAACTGACCTGCATCATTTGTCTTAAACTTTTTCTCTTTTCTGCAACACAGTTATGCTGTTGATGGAATTACTGCCTTGAAACCATGATCATAAAGACAAAAGTTGCTAAGATTAGAGACATAGAAAGCTAGAAGAAGCTAGAGTCCCTGATGGCATCATGAAGCCATTGAATTGGCCCTGGACTGATGACTTCTTGTCTTATGAAAATAAGAATCCTCTGTATCAGTCGGTGTTCTCCAAATAAATAGAACACACATACACACACAGAGACAGAGAGAGACAGAGAGATACAAATACAGATAGGGAGAAAGACAGAGGGTGAGATTTATTTTAAGGAATTGGCTCTCATGTGCTTGTGGGGGCTGAAAAGTTTGAAATTTTCAGGACAGGCGAACAGATGGAAACTCAGGCAGGGTTTCTGTGTTGCAATCTTGAGGCGGAATTTCATCTTCAAAGAAGAAACATAGCTCTTGAGGCCATCAACTGATTGGATGAGACCACGCTTTACCGAGGGCCATCTACTTTAAGTCTGCTCATGGTAAATGCTAGTCACATGATAGAGTACCTTCACAACAACATCTAAACTACTGTTTAACGACTGGCACTATAAAATAGATAAGTTGACTCACGAAATTAACCATCACACCTTCTAAATTGTTTCAATTGTTGAAATTGTTAGGTGGGTTTCTATTACAAACACAAGTACAAAATACGTTAAGTATTAGCAGCAAGGGAAAGAGATCATATCTGGCAACATGAGTAGTTCTAGGTGGTAGGAATGGAGAATGAGCAGGAGTAAGTATGGGGGAGGGGAGGGTATAGATTAATAAATAATTTGTTAACTGCTTGATGTTAGCTTCTTTTCACACATGCTGATGTTCACCTTTTACACTTCAAAGGTTCTGAGTGTAAAAATTCAGAATCTTCTGGGGTGCCTAGGTGGCTTAGTCGGTTAAGCATGGGACTCTTAGTTTCAGCTCAGGTCATGATCTTGTGGTTTGTGAGTTTGAGCCCTGTATTGGGCTCTGTGCTGAGCTCTAGGAGCTTGCTTGGGATTCTGTTTCCCTCTCTCTCTTTCTGCCCCTCCCCTGCTCTCCCTTTGTCTCTGTCGAAAAAACGTAAATAAACTCGGTCGGTTATGCATCCATCCAGCTCTTTATTTCATCTCAGGTTATGATCTCACGGTTCTTGGGATCAAGCCCCACATCGGGCACTGTGCTAACAGTACAGAGCCTGCTTGGGATTCTCTGTCTCGTTCTCTCTCTGTCTCTCTCTGTCTCTTTCAAAAATAAATTAAAAAAATCTGAGAATCTTCCGACCCATCAAAGTAGACAGTGGACTAGTTACTGCCCTTCCTTTCCTCCATTTTTTATAGGAATATTATAATAATATTGATTAGGCAAAATGCATTGACAAATTGAGTCAGACGTTTGAACACGTATCAGTGAGAAATGAGAAAAGTTCAAGTTCTTTATTTCTCATATCTCGTAAGAGTACCTTTCCTTTAAATACAGCTGTTTCTCTCCCCAGGCTGCAGAATCATGGTCATATTTTAGTGCATTGTGTCAAAGGCTTCATGTGGTATTTTTGTTTCTTAGTGAAATTCAACTTGTAACATCAGCTTCTGAGATCACTTAGATTTATTTAGACTGCTTGTGCACGGTTTGGGGTAAATCTTGTCAGATTCTTTTGTGGGCCAATCTACCTCAGCTGTGAGATTTGTGATTCCTTGGGCAAGTCATTCAGTTTCTTTAGGTCTTAGCTTCCTTACCTGTGACATGAAGTGCTCACTCTGGGTAATCTCTAACTTCATCTCCAGTGTAGAATGTTATCATCTTGTGGTATTATCAAAGAGTACTTGGTACATTGACAGAAAAACAAATTCTTAGAGTACCTCTGTATCCTGGAACTCATAATTGCACTGTGTGCACACACAAAATCAAGTCGGGCTCAGCTAGCTGTTTATACCCCACAGTGGGTACTCTCACATTTTTCCAACTTTTACTGAAGTATAACTTTATATGATAAAATTTACCCCTTTAAAATATATACTTACATAATGATGACTGCAGTCAAAACATAAAAATGTCTTCATAATGCCCACAGTTCCCTTATGCCTTCCTTATGGAGGTAGGCAGAGGCCTACCTCCAATTTTCTAGAAACCATTGCTATGTTTTCTGCCCCTATAGTTTTTCCTTTTTCAGAAGGTCATTTAAATGGAATCAGGCAGAACATCCTCTTATGTGCCTGGCTTTTTCCACGTAGCTTAATGATGTGAAATCTGCCCATGTTCTTATATGTGTCAGTACAGATTGTTCCTTCTTATTTTTGAGTAGTGTAGTGTTGTATGTATTTAAAACTGTGCTTTTGTGGTTACCAGTTGATGAAATTTGTGTTGTTTTTCCAGTTTTTTTTTCTATTATGAATAAAGCTTCTAGGAACATTTTCATATAGGTTTTTTTTTTTTAATTGGGTAAGTACCTGGGAGTAGAATTGTTGAGTCGTAGGATAAATATATTTTTAACTTTATAAGAAATGGTCATAGTGGCTGAATCATTTTGCATTCCAGCTAGCAATGTTACAATTTTTCCATGTTCTTATCCATGTTTATTAGTTTTGGGTATTTTTTTTCCCTTTTAAAAAAATTTAGCCATTCAAGTAAATATGTAGCAGTGTTGGTGTTTTTAATCCCCATTTCCATGTTGACTAAGTATGTTCAACATCTTTGCATTTGTTTATTGGCCATTTGTATGTCTTCTTTAATGAAGGGTTTGGTCAAATATTGTGCCAATTTTTTTATTGAGTATATTGTCTTCTATTCTTGAACTCAAGGGTTCTTTATGTATTCTGGATACAAGACCTTTATCAAATATATGTTTGCAGATATTTTATCCCAGACTTTGTCTTGTCTCTTGAAGTGCAGAATTTTTTTTAAATTTTGATAAATCTCATTACCATTTTTCTCTTTATAGTTCATATTTCTTTGTCCTAAGAAATATTTGATAACCCAAGGTCACAAAGATTATCTGCTGTTTCTTATAGAAGATTTCTGGTTTAAGCTTTTACTCTTGGACCCATGATACATTTTAAGTGTAGCAAGCACAGTTTTTAAAAGTACTTTCCCCATTGCTTTACTTTTGTACTTTTGTTGAAAATTAACTGACCATTTATATGAGAGTCTATTTCTGTGCTCTCTGTCCCATTGATCTTTGTGTTTATCCTTGTGTCAGTACTACTGTATTTATTGATACATAGCTTTATAGATAGCATACATACTCCAATTTTGTCTGCTTTTACAAAAATTTTTGACTACTCTAGGTCTTAGGCATTTCAGTATAAATTTTAAAATTGTTGGTCAGTTTCTCTAAAAACGCCACCATGATTTTGGTAGGATTACAGTGAATTTAGAGATCAAATGGAAAGAACTGACTCCTTACCAAAAATGAATTTTTTGATTCATGAACACAGTATGTATCTCCATTTATTTAGGTCTACTGTAATTTCTTTCAGCACTACTTCTTAATTTTCAATGTACATGTCTTTTATGTATTTTGTAAAATGTATCCTTAAGAGTTTCATATTTTTATGCTGTTCTAAGTGGTATTTAAACATTTTGGTTTTCATAAATACACATTTGATTTTTGCAAATTGACCTTTTATCCTGTGGCTTTGCTGAACTCACTCTCATCACCTTTACTGTAGATTCCTAAGGATATTCTTTGTAGATGACCACGATATATGATAATAAAGGCAGCTATGCTTCTTCTTTTCCAATCTGTACCCTTTTTTTCTTTGCCGTATTGTGCTGGCTAGGACCTCCAGTCAGTGCTGAATTGAAAAGGTGAGAACAGATACTTGTTTCTAATTGTAAGGGAAGAGAATTTGGTATTCACTGTTAAGTATAATGTTAGCCATATGTTTATAGAGCCTCTTCATTAGGTTAAGGAAGTTATACTTTATTCTTAAATTAGTGAGAATTTTTTCATGAAAAAGTGTTGAATTTTGCCAAATGGTTTTTCATATGGTATACATTTTAGTCTGTTAATATGGAAAAATAAAATGTTTTTTGAATGTTGAACCCATTGCATTCTTAGGATAAAGCCCACTTGGTCATGATGTAACATGCATTTTCTATGTTGTATGTAACATATATATTGTATACATATGTATATATGTATACAACATACATGTTTTAAATTGATTTGCTAATATTGTATTAAGAATTTTTTGCATTTATGTGTGAATTCTTATATACAAGCAGTATTCCTGTACCTCTTCCAGTGGCAGATAGCTTTTGCATAGTGTCAGTGCAGGACTGAGAGGGTGGGTTTTCTATTCCTTACCCAGCAGCAGCCAAACTCAGCCCACTGTGGAGTCAGTGGGACAGTTTCCTCCCTCTTCCCCAGTGGCAGGTGGCATTCCTGACCAAAGCATGGTTGGATTTCATATGGAAGCAGATTTCCTGCCCTTCGCCGTTAACGGATGCCTTTGTTTAATGTCAGCCAGAAATTCTAGGTACGGGTACGTCTCAGGTTTTCTGTCAGTGGCAGCTGCTCACGTGCACGCAAGTCCTGGAACATCGAGGGATTTCTCCAGGTACTTGTGCTAAACCTCCCAATGTTGGCAGGCCCTGAATGTCTCTCCCACCAAGACAGTATCTCGGAGTTCATGTCTGACCTCAACTTGCCTCGTGAGCCCCAGGGAAAGCTTACAGAAAAGCCTTGGCATGCAGGCGCAGACTTGGCCTTGTGTGTGTCGTTCCCAAGGATTCTAAACTGTCAGGCTAGCAAGTACTCGGCATTTAACCATTCATTAAGCGTTCATTTTTCTTCTTAGCTGCTTTGTTGAATGCCAACTCTTCCTCCCTTGTACTGCCAAAAGTAAAACAATTTGTTCCCTTATCTCTTGTCAGAGAGGCTTGCTACCCTTTGAAATGAAGTTCATCTTTTTGTCTTAGGATCTTAGCTCCCTGAGGGGCTCAGAAATTGATGATTTTACAAATAATCCATTGTGGGTTTTTTTTTTCATCGTTAGGAGAGATAGGATCAGTGTTCTCTCATGGCTTTCCGCATCCGAAGATGCCCCACGGAGGTGTATGACATCTTCTGCCTAAGAAACATTCTTGAAAGCACATAATTGAGACTGTATCCCATCACCACATGCATTTTTCATGGAGAGCCTGAGTTTCACTGTTAATGCCCTTGAAATTGAGACAAGGGCTGTAACCTGTAGACAGATTCTCAGATATGATGTCATATATTCTTGTTTACATATACAGTAAATTAGTTACCTTGTGATTTTATTTGTCCAACATTTATTGAACACCTACTGTGTGCCAGAAACTCTTCTGGACTGTGAGGAATGAGCAGTGAATGAAACAGGGCATGGCTTTCATAGAGCTACGTCTACAACCACCAGTGGAAAACTTAGAAACACAAACATGCCGATTATTATTTGGCTTCAGCTTGATGAAAAATCCAGTTATTTTGAACCACTGTGGCCAGTTTGAGTCATTGTTTTTTTCATTCAGTCAAATTGTGTTTTTGCTGAAAGGATTTCTTGCCTTTTTATTTACTCCAAGGGAAGACAATTTGAGTACATCTCAGCAATTCCCTCTTTGTTAGGGTGGATGCCAATTCAATATGCAGATAACTTACTCTGTAGTCTGTTTAATTATACTTAGTTGGGGAAATCCCAATAACATTAAAATACTCCATTTGGAAATATGGCATCTGTATTTTTTCTAAATTCATTCTAAATCTTCTAAAAGCAGTGAGACCAGAGGTAATTACAAATCTAAAATGGAAAAGAAATAGTTTAGGCATAACGCAGTGTTTGGTAAGTGAAAAGGATGCTTCAAGTATAATTGTCTGAATAGAAATCAAGTGTTTTAAGAAAAGTCCTTTTCATATATATAAGGCATTGGAATTGAAGAGCTCGTTATAGAATGTTGAATGCTGCCACCCCAGATACCACCAGTACAGCCTGTTGATAGGACAGATCTACATGTACTGCTTACTGTTGTAAGGGAGACCACCACCTCGACAGAGTTTGTTCTTGGCTCAGAGGGAAAAGGACAAGGATATATTCTTATTAAGAATTTTAAATTGGGTGTAAGACAGTTTTCATTGTGGAAGCTTGATTAGGGTTAAGTAAGGATCGTGATACGTTAGTTGAGGGTTGGGGGCACAGCAAGGTGAGGGAACAAATTGTTTTCTTTTGAGGAGTTGGTGGGGTTTTGGGGAAGTGCTGTAATGAGCGATACGTTGTTTGCCTGGGCAAGAGTCTTCTAGAATAATAAAATTATACTAATATGGAAGACTGAATAGTACATTCATGTCAGTGGTTCTCACTTGTGGCTGTTTTGCCTCCCAGGGGGCTTTGGGCAAAGTCTGCAGACATTTTCGGTTGTTTCAGGGGGATTGGGGGTTGTCAGCCTGGGCTGCTGCTAAACCCCCTACAGTGCAGAAGACAACCTTCCCTGCAAAGAATTTTGCAGGCCAGTATGTCAGTAGTGCTCAGGGTGACACATCCTGGCGTAGACAAGAGGTCTGTGAAGGGCCAGATAGTAAAAATTTTTAGGCTTTGGGCCATACGACGTTTGTTGCAACTACTCGACTCTGTTGTAGTGCAAAAGGAGTCTTAGAGAATATAGATGTGTGGTCGTGGCCGTGTTCCAAATTTTATATACATAAACAAGGAGGAAAAGCAAGCAGGGAACAAGATTTTGCCTGTGGGTTGTGGTTTTCTGACCCTTAAAGGAGACAATGAGCTATATGGGATGGGTGGTCCCAGTTCTCAGTGTTTAAGTGTATGAGTGCGTTCAAGTCTGCATTGAATCTTCAATGGAAGTAAAACCATTTTCACGAAAACGTAGGTAAAAGAGCAAATATACGTGGAATGCTGTATGAAAGTCCCAGACTTTTTTAAGAACACCATGAACATTTCTATGGAGTTGATTTGTCTGTGTTATCTGAAATAGACCAAAACAGTGATCTGATTGCCAGACCAGTAATTTTCTGAAACTAAAACTACCTTTTAACTTCTTTTTATCTATATTTTCAAACTCATATAATTTAAAAAATGGTAACATGCAACAAAAACAATGGTTTCTTTTAGAACAAACAAAATACGACACTCTTGCTGAGTATGGCTTCAGAATTATCCTTTTAATCCATAGTGGGTTTTTTTCCCTTCTTTCTTTTTTCAGTTTTTGTTTTGTGGCATTTATTACTTCCTGAGATTGTTTATCTGTATAATCAATACCATACACATAGCCATATTTGTATGGTATTTGTTTATAGTCATGCCCTGCCTTTAGGCCAAGGTTATCACCTGTTTTAGTCACAGCTATATCCCATCGCCTAGAGAACTAGAATGGATAATTGTACCTCTAATAGAGAACCATTACTATCGTCATGGCTAACGCTTATATAGCACTTACTATGTGCCAGGGACTCTTCTAAGCACTTTACATGGATTAGCTTGTCTAATCTCATTAC